>NC_068558.1:41522954-42136136 GCF_022201045.2 Citrus sinensis | reverse complement strand
ATAGAATTCCATCTCTTCTAGAAAGAATAAAGCCCACATTTTTTACACAAAGGAAAAGCAAAGATTTTGTATTGTTCAATCTTGCGGAGTTTCCTGTTTATGCAATTTTCTTTAGTCTAAATCTAATTACATACTGGATTTTTTTGTTGAATTTGCGATGTTGGGTTTGTTACAAAGAGAATATTTGGCAGAAAAAATAGAAAAATTTGGGTATTTATCCCTTATTGTTTGTGATTTTTGTAAAGTGGGGAAGATCTGCATTTTCGTCTATGACCCCTTCATGAAAGGAACAACTTTGCTGGCGAGCTTAATATTTGTCACTAGCCGCTATTTTGGTAGTTTTTCAAGTCTTGTTTTCTTAGAATGTAGGGAAATAATAGAAATCTGTTGCCTTTGGTTTTAAATGAAGCACTGAGTTTTATATGCATGTCTATCGATAAGAATAGTTTAAAGGGAAGCGGTTACTGTTCTTATTATGTATCTCTGGATTCCTTTTAAAGGTTGTTCTAATGTTGCCAAGTAATGTCTAGTCCACTTGGACACTGTTTAGTACATAAAGTATTTGCCCTGTATTTGCCTTTTTGAAAAAAGTTTTGTGATTGTTTGCTAATAAGCAGTTTCTTATTCATTATGCGATAGTGAGGGTATGAAGCTAGTAGTTGCAATATGTGATCTTCTGTTTTCAATTTTTTGAGTTGGTAGTGCTCATCATTTTCGGTATTGGGTTCATTCTTCTTCTATTTGGCCTAATTATCTTGGTGGTGATTGTTGTTGTTTCTTGGATTCATTGGTTTTGGGAAATTAGTTTTTCCTACTGGTGAAATTTAGTTGTTCGAGACAGGATATTGTGTTAACTTCATATGTAGGTGCAAATTCTATTTTGATGGATAATCCTCTCAAGTGCTTATTTTTAACTTTTTGGGGCATGTTTCTGTAATTAGTGAAAAGTACTGACTGGTGCTCACTTTTTGGTTTGAGCCCGTCTTGATGTGGAACTACAGGCCACTTCCAATTAATTTTTGTTTTTGTTGTTCAAAAGAGGTTTCATTGAAACTGTAATTGGTTGGTTAGTAAAATGCTTCACCTTCTGCTGTGAACTGTGTGCCTAAGACAACCCTAGATGATAATGATAAAGCTACTTTTTCCTAATGGTGAAATGTAGTTGTAGGCAGGACATTGAGTTGACAGAATGACAGTATATGTACATTGAATTCTATTATGGAGGATTATCTTCTCCAGAGCTTATTTTTAACTTCTTTGGGCATGTGTTCTTTAACAATGAACAGTGCTTGCTTGTTGGTTCTCTTATTTTAAATTTCCTATTTCTATTTGTTTTAAATCCATTTAGGCTTTTGAAATTAATCTCCTTTATTCTTAATGGGAAAACTGAGGAGCTTGTCAAATTAATCCATTTAGGCTTTTCAAATTAATCTCCTTTATATATATTTTAATCTGTTTAGCCATTTCAAATTCATCTCTTCTATTCTTAATGGGACAACTGGCAATGATGAGGAGCTATTATTTTCAATTAACTATGTTTATTTATTTTTATTTTTTACAAAATACGTTTAGCCTTTTCAAATTCATCTCCTCTATTCTTAATGGGAAAACTGACAATGATGCCGAGCCATTGTTTTCAACTTTCTATATCTATCTTTTTTAAAAAAAAAAATCCATTTAAATTTAGGGATAAAAGTAAAATTTTTTCCTATTTCTATCCGTTTATGCTTTTCAATTTAATGTCCTCTATTCTTAATGGGAAAACTGGCAATGATGAGGAGCTATTATTTTCAATTTTCTCTGTTTATTTCTTTCGTAATCTGTTTAGGCTTTTCAAATTAATCTCCTCTCTTCCTAATGGGAAAACTGGCAATTAAGAGAAGCAAGAGGGACAGTGTCTGTTTTTGGTTGTTGCTCTTGTATTTGGCTTATTGCTAACAAATTAGGGTATGATTCTTTGATTTTCTTCTTTAATTTGATATGTTTTAATATTCTTTTATCGTTCTGCCCTCAGGCTTCCTTTGTTGGAAAAGATCAAAAGAAAAGCAAAGATTTTGTTTTGTTTTAATTTCTTTTGGATTCATATTGTTTTGTCCTCCACTTGATTGAAGCAAGAAAAATCAATTCAGATTTTCAACACTTTTTTGATTAATCAATGTTGCTTCAGCTTATGTTGCCTAGACACCGTTGTAATTGTTACATAGATGTTGGAAATGGGGAATACTCAAATGTTATTTGGCTTGTGCTTAAATTGAATTTTTATTTGGTTCCACAAACAGCTCTAAAGTTAAACTTAGTTTCTTTGTAAATCTGTTTGGTTTATGAAAAAAGCAACTTTTATTTTTTTCTTAAAAAAAAATCTTCATTTTTAAATCAGCGTACTGTCTAGATGTTTTTGGTTGAATTGGCAATGGGGGTTCGCTAGTTGCTACAAAGAGAGTATTTGTCAGAAATAGAAAATGTTATTAATTCCCTAGATGAAAAGAACAAGTTTGCTGGCCTTGTTGCAAACATAACATCTGTCCCTAGGCGCTATTTAGGAAGTCTTTTTTTCTGAGAATGTGGGAACATAATAGAATCTGTTATTGCTGGTCTTGCTGCAAACATAAAATTTGTCCCTTGCCACTATTTTGCTTTATTCTGTAGTCCTCCACACCAACAACACCAACCACCCCCCCCCCCCCCCCCCCCCCCCCCGCCCGGAGAATGTGGGAACATAATAGAATCTGTTACTTAAATGAAATACAGGGTTTTAAATGCGCGTGTCTATTGATAAGAAAAGTTTCAAGGGAATTGGTTATGACTCTTATGTACCCTTGTTGAAAAGAATTAGTTTTACTTTTGTAATTTGTTGGGGTTAGTTTCAAAGAGAATACTCTTGAGGTAAGAAAGATTTTGAATGCTTTCTTAATTTAGTATTTAATGTCCTGGAAAAATGACAATGATGAGGAGCTTTATTTTGAATTTTCTACTTTAACACTTTTAAATCCATTTAGGTTTTTCATATTTATTTCCACTATATTCTTCTCAATGAGAAACTGTTAAGAACGAGGAGCTTCTATTTTGATTTTCCTACTTTTACTTGTTTTAAGAGGAGCTTTTATTTTGATTTTCCTAATTTTATTTGTTTTAAATCCATTTGAGCTTTTCACATTAATCTTCTCTATTTTTAATGAGAAACCTGCAATGATGAAAAGCAGTTATTTTGAATTTTCTACTTTACTTTGTTTAAAATCCATTAAGGCTTTTCAAATTAATCTCCTCTATTGTTAATGGGAAGCTGTCAGTGATGTGGAGCTGTTATTTTGTATTTTTTTCTTCTATTTGTATTAAATCTGTTTAGACTCATCAAATGCTCACCTCTAATTTTAATGGGAAACTGGCAATTAGGATGGCTGTTTTATTTTGTACTTTTATTTAAAAAAAAAAAACCATTTAGTCTTTTTCAAATTCTCTCCTCAATTCGTAATGGGAAACTGCAATGATGAGTAGCTGTTAATCTCCTCTATTCTTTTTGTGGGATTTGCAATACTGGGTTTGTACTAAGAGAATATTTTTCAGAAATAGAAAAGATTTTGTAGTTATGCGGTTTCTGGCAAAGGGAATTGGTTATTGTTTAATGGGAAACTGGCAATTAGAACGGCTGTTTTATTTTGTACTTTTATTTAAAAAAAAAAAACCATTTAGTCTTTTTCAAATTCTCTCCTCAATTCGTAATGGGAAACTGCAATGATGAGTACCTGTTAATCTCCTCTATTCTTTTTGTGGGATTTGCAATACTGGGTTTGTACCAAGAGAATATTTTTCAGAATAGTTATGCGGTTTCTGGCAAAGGGAATTGGTTATTGTTCGATGCACCCTGCTTTCTCGAAAGGTTGTTCTGTTGTTGCCAAACTAGTTCATTAGTATTTGTCCTTGGTTTGCCTTCTTGAAAAATGCTTGCGATTATTTGGTAATAAGCTGTTTTTTAGTTCATTATGTCACAATGGGTTTATAAAGCTA
The DNA here is from genome assembly GCF_022201045.2 of Citrus sinensis. Lineage (NCBI taxonomy): Eukaryota > Viridiplantae > Streptophyta > Magnoliopsida > Sapindales > Rutaceae > Citrus > Citrus sinensis. The sequence goes on along the minus strand of NC_068558.1, from coordinate 42,132,134 downwards.
GTAGTTACAATATGCAAAGTGTACAGAATTATGGCATTGTTGTATAATGCAATTTTTTTTTTCACTTTTATTTTCAATTTTTTGAGTTGGGATTGCTCATCAGTTTCGGTATTCTGTTAATGCTTCTTCTAATTGGCCTAAACAGCTTGGTGGTGATTGCTGTTATTTTGTCCTTGCTTCATCTGTTTGGCATAATTAGCTCGGTGGTGATTGTTATTATTCCTTGGATTCAATTGTTTTTGGAATTTGAAATAGCTATGAAACAAGCAGCTGGCAAATTAAAATTGGAAGTACTTTGCCTATTGGTGAAATATAATTGGAGACATGTTATGTTCACCTTTTTTGGGCATGTTTCTATAGCTAGTGAAAAGTACTAGTTCTTGTTTTGTGGGTTTTTTTTGGGGGGGGGGGTTGGGGTTTCTCCATGAGAACAAATTTGCTGTCCTTGAAGTCTTTGTTTTTTGAGAAATAATAGAATCTGTTACTTTTGGTTATTGTGGAGTAGTGCTTATTAATTAGAATGCTGAGAGAACCTCGAGAGAAACGGCATACAGAATTAATCGCTTCTCTCAGCAGCAACTCTCAGTATTCTAGTTAAAAAAAACAAAAGAATTAAAAGGAAAACACCGGTATAAATGAAAAAAAAAAGTGAGATCTACTCCTCTCCCTCACTTCCTCACGAGCTCACTCCTTCCTTCTCTCCCTCACTCGCAGATTGCTGTTCTCTGCTCGCTGCTCCTCGTCTCCCTCGTAGATCTTCAAATTCAACTCGGGCGCTTCTCTCCCTCTGCAAAGTAAGTTGCTGCCGTTTCTCTTCTATCGTTTGGTATATGTTTGTAATTATTTTGGTGGTATTTTTTTAGTAATTGTTTTTTAATTATTTTGTTGGTAATTATGTTGGCAATTATTTGGTAATTATTTTGTTGGTAATTATTTGGTGAAAATTGCCGGTTGGTATATGTATTACACATGTTGAAAAACCATGTTGAAAAACCATGTTGAAAAAAATATTTATCTTTTCTGGAAGTACTTTAAAATTGCCATAGCATCTCCTTCTATATTTTTTTTTTTTAGAAATGAGACATTTTCATATCCACCAGCTTCAACAACGATAGAATTAAAATTCCGAATAATGTTAATTCTCGCACAATCATTCATTTCAATACGTTTTTTTGCACTTGCACTAATATTACGGACTCAATCCATGATTGTGCTAAAAGTTTAAAGTTCGAAGAATTTATTTTCCATCTTCATTTACACAACCTCCAATTGTAGCATCACAACTAATTTTCACAATAGGTTTCGGTTTCAGCACATCAGTAGATTTACTTTCTGACTTGCCGTTACAGCTACATGCAAACGTCGCGTATCTTACAATTCCATCACTCCCTTTCTTACTAGTTAGCTTATTCACAGGAAACCCTTCTTGTTTATCATAGGCTTTGTAAAATAGTCACATTTTCTCATGACTATCAAATAACATCTCAAAAGTCGGCTCATATTTTTTCGATTGCACATCTTTGACTCTACCTTCATTTTCTAAATTTTTCATTTCTACAAAATAATTAATATTTGTATTAATAATAAATTATTGTAAATTTTTACAAAATTTTGATGCAGCAATAATTTAATCCTTTAAATTTCTAAAAATTTAAATTAAAAAAATTCTAAATCAAACACAAAATTTAAATTAAAAAAATTCTAAATCGAACACATAATTTAAATAAAAAAATTTAAATCAAACACAATTTAAATAAAAAAATTTAAATCAAACACAATTTAAATTAATAAAAATTCTAAATTCAACACAAAATTTAAATTAAAAAAATGTTAAATCAAACACATTTATCATTTTATTATGATATCATAAAAAATAATCTTCAAAATAAAAAATCACTTTTTATAACCAGTTAAGTGTTTTGTTTTCAGATTTAGATCGGGCAGCGCTTTCGCGTTTGTGTAAATTTAGATTGGCCACGAGTTGAGTTGGATGACGACTAGAGTAAGCAAAAAATTTGAATGCTTGTGGATGAATGACAACCGGAGTAATGCTTGTGATGAGTAATGAATAAGCGAATCAGTGATGTTTGAGATGAGAAGTAAAGCGTAAAGGCTGATTTGTGATGAGCAAAAAGTGTTTTCGTTTCACGTGGGGGAGAGGAAAAGTGGTTTGTGATAGAGCAAAAATGTGATGAGAAGTAAAGAGAATAATAATATATTATTTAAAGCTGCCATTTCACGTAAGGGGAGAGAAAAAGTAATAATAATATATTATTACTAGTGATGAAACGGCAACACAAAGCAGCCTTTCGGGTGATCCAAGCTGCCGTTTTGGGTGTTCTCCCCCCTCCCCACGTAAAATTGCAGCTTTGAATAATATATTATTATTCTCTTTACTTTTCCTCACGCTTTTGCTTAATCACAAACCACATTTGCTCATCACAAAGCATTTTTTCTCTTTTCCACGTGAAACGAAAACACTTTCACGCTTTACTTCTCACCACGAGTAGTGCTTCTCATCACAAACATTACCGATTTACTTATTCATTGTTAATCACAAACATTACTCTGGTTGCCATTGAAATTATTTGCTTACTTGAGTTGCCATTCAGCTCAACTCGTAGCTGATCTAAATCTACATAAACGCGGAAGCGTTATCCGATTTAGATCTGGAAGCAAAATACCTAGCTGGTAAATTACCTAATTATAAAGAGTGATTTTTTATTTTGAATATTATTTTTTGTTATATATCATACTAATACAAATGTGCCTGCATTTACTAGTTAAATGATAAATGTGTTTGATTTAGAAATTTTCTTAATTTAAATTTTGTGTTGGATTTAGAATTTTTATTAATTTAAATTTTGTGTTGATTTAGAAATCTTTTTATTTAAATTATGTGTTCGATTTAAAATTGTTTTAATTTAAATTTTGGTTCCATTTAGAATTTAAATTTTTAGAAATAATAATTATTTTGTAGAAATGGAAAATTTTGTAGAGTCAAAGATGTGTAATCGAAAAAATATGAGCAGACTCTTGGGATGTTATTTGATAGCCTTGAGGACATGTGGCAATTTTACAATGTCTATGGTAAACAAGAAAGGTTTTATGTGAAGAAGTTAACTAGTAAAAAAAGGAGTGATGTAATTGTAAGATACGCGATGCGACGTTTACATGTGGCTGTAGCGGCAAGTCAGAAAGTAAATCTACTAATGTACTGAAACCTATTGTGAAAATTGTTGAGTCCGTAACATTAAGTGCAATAAAGCATATTGAAATGAATGATTGTGCGAGAATTAACATTGCTTGGAATTTTAATTCTATTATTGTTGAAGCTGGTGGATATGAAAATGTCTCATTTCTGGAAAAAGATTGTAGAATGAGATGCTATGACAATTCTAAAGTACTTCCAGAAAAAAGCAAGTAGAATACAATGGTTTTTTTTTTTCAACACAGGTAATACATATATCATTCAACAATTTTCATCAAATAATTACCAACAAAATAACTACCAAATAATTACGAATAAAATAATTACTAACATATATCAAACGGTAGAAGAGAAATGGCAGTGACTTACTTTGAAGAGGGAGATGGAGAGAGTGGCTGGACTTCAGCTTGGAGACGGAGAGAAGCACCCGAGTTGAATTTGGAGATCTACGAGAGAGTCAAGGAACAATGAGCAGTAATCTGTGAGAGAGGGAAAGAGTGAGCTCGTGAGGAAGTGAGAGAGAGGAGGAGCTCACTTACTTTTCTTTTTTTTTCCTTTTATACCGGTGTTTTCCCTTTTAATTCTTTTGTTTTTTTAAACTAGAATGCTGAGAGCTGTATGCTGTTTCTCTCGCAGTTCTCTCAGCATTCTAGTTAATAAGCACTACTCTTTTCAATATTCAATTCATGCTTTTGCTACTTGGCCTAATTAGTTTGGCGATGATTGTTGTTGATTTTTGGAATTTGACATTGCTACGAAAGGAATTTTGCCTACTGATGAAATATGTTAAAGGCACATTATATGGAAATTTGAATTCTCTAACATGGTCGTTAGTACTCTCAAGTGCTGGTCTGTAACTTCTTTGTGCATGTCTTCACAACTAGTGAACAGTGCTCATGCTTGCTTGTTGGTTTGATCTCATATTGATGATGAACAATGGGTTTATTATGATAAAATTTTGTTTTCAATGGGAAAGCTGGCAATGATAAGGAGCTGTTATTTTGAATTTTCAACTTCCATTTGCTTTAAATCCATTCAGGCTTTTCAGTTAATCTCCTTTTATGGGAAAATTGGCAATGATGAGGAGTTTTCACAGTAATTTGCATCTCCATCAACCATTGGGATAATTTTTTGCAGTAATTTGTTGGCATACTTTTCGTGTCTTGAATGAGGGCTTTTGAGCTCAAACAGTTAAACTCTCCTTTTTCCTTGTTGTTTCACATTGTTCTGCACATTAGGTCATTGGCTTCAAACTCGTTCTTATTGGATTATGTTTCTTTCTTCTATTCTCTGCTCATTGAGTTGATAATTGTGCTGAGTTAGCTAATTTCATTTCTTTTCAGATGTGGACTGAGAAGGTTTATGATATTGTGTTTCGGAAATCCCTTTTCCTCTCACAACAGGTCATTGAAAGGAGTGAAAAGAGAAAAAAGGAAAATCCCTTCTCAGTATTTTTTTCCGGTGTCATCTTCTTCAGTATTTGATTTATGCTTTTGGAAACTAGAGAGACTCGAACAAAATCCTGGCATTTATGGCCTCTCCTCGTTGTAGAGATATATGAACATCAGCCATGAAAGTGGTTTTATTTTAAACTATTTTGGCATGTTTTCGGAAACTATTAGGATTGTTTGAACATCTGATGCTACTAATTTGCTGGTTCCACCTTTTTTTTTTCTTTTTTGTTCACCACTCCCACTGCTTTCTCTTAATTGGTTTTTTCCTTACTTTATGCATAGCCCTTACTTTTTTCTCTTCTTGTCACCGTTTCGATTTTTTAAAACTTTTTGGGTTCCATCTTGCGCTTTGATTTGTCTAATTATTTGAGATGCCATTATGACGTGGACAGGATTTTGTACAAACAATGCATGTGAATTCTGTTTTGATGGGATTTTTGTTGCACTTTCACTTAAATTTTGGGTATGTTCTTAATAACTAGCGAACAGTCTGGAAATTTGATACAGCTGCTGTAGTGCTGGTGTTTTTATGGCAACTCTTTGGCTGCCTCTAGACAAAGGATAGTAGCAACATTTCGGCCACTCTTGCAATGCCATTTATGTCTAGTAGGCCATATGGAATTGGTATTTGCAACAGGCAAAGATGTGAATTGTTCATTGACTAGCGTCATCCTCGAACTTGAGGTGTCAGGTTTAGCCGCAAGGATGCAAGTTCTGCGGGGATGTGGATGTAGATTTTATGAGCCACAATTTAACGGTTTGTTTTCCAGTTTTGCAAGTCTTAAACTGAAACGCCATAAAATTAGCACAAAACTGCAATTGTAGCTTGTTGAATTTAAGAAATTTGGTAAATTAGATCTTTCTACTCATCTTCCAATTTGGTTTGGTTTTATGAGATCCATTGATATATCTATATCATACATGACTAATCATCATATGTTACCAAACCAAGCTATCAAGCATAGAATATGTAATAGTAATTCTAATAATCTACTCATATCCGAGTTCATTCACAGATTTGTTGGGGTATTTAGGGATTCTTATGTACTTAGATTTCTCTTAAAACACCAAGTTCAAAACCCAACTATCAAATATATATATATATATTTAACAAAGTTGAAACATAAATTGCTCAAATTTCATAAATATATTACTAATTACTCAAAATCCCATTTCCTATAACTTATCTTACCAAATTTAATTATCCCTTTATTTTCTTTTTAATAATGTAGTTATTGTTATGAATTTACATATCAGCTAACAAAAAGACAATTATATATCTAATAAGAGAAGTGATTAAAAACTTGAAAGAATTGATGATGAGATTGAAGAGACAAAGTAATGGAAATGAGAGGTGAAGCAGATAATTAGAAGCTGACGCTTCTCTTCCTATTTATATCCCAATAAAACAGTATAATATACAAAGTAGAGTTAGCACTTTGGAATCTATCTAGATTCACACTTAGGTGTTGCGGTATGACAAAACAGTCCACTAATATTGTAAATTGGGAATCCACCCATAATTTCACAACAGTTATAATCTTTTTCTCTCGTTAATAATAATGATACAAAAACAATATTATTTGAATACTGAGAAATTGTTCTTCAATATTAAAGAGAAAGAAGGACAATCTTATTTGAATTTTTTTTTAAAAAATATTTATTGTTGTTGTGACTCTTTAAATGAGAAGCAAAATATATTCCAACGAATTAGAATATTCCAACCTCCTTTTAAGTGTAGATTGAGATAATACCCACTATTACAAGTTTATTTCCAACGAATTAGAAGAAGACTATGTAACTTGTGAAGCATTTAATTATAAAGAGACTGTGTTAACTTATAAGAATTTAATTGTAGCGTTAACTTCTATTTACTTGTCCCACCGGCTCGTGGGAAAACTTAATGCATTCGACAGTCCATTAATTCTTACTTTAGACTTTATTATTATGTACAAATATGATCCTTAAGTACTTAACATTAATTATGATCAACTGTCCCCAACTACTTGAATTTTTCTATAAAAGTGAAACAAGAAGTTCCATTGACGCACACATTCGGCCATTGTGGAGGCTTTGATTTGGTGTCGATCTGACAATATGGTGTGTAATAATCCTAAACAAGCATACCTGCATATCCATTTCTGGCAAAGCAAAAATTTTTAATTGAACATGCGCATTGAGGTAGCACAAGGATTATGACACACCATTTGTCAAATCGACAGGTGAACAAAATAAGGACACAACACAACCAGCATTCCCAGCATAACCCCTTGACAACTTAGGCACAAAGTTCTCCTCCCATCTAATATTTTGGTATTTTTCACTGTTTTTCTCTTGTTTTTTCTTTTTCTTTTTTTATATTTTTTTGTCAAATTTAAGATTTTACATTCCCTTCTAAATTGCTCCACTGGGTGAAGTAAAAACTCATTCATTAAAAAGTATTTTTCTGTGACTAGTGAATGCTTCAAACAGATCCACAATATTTTTTTAATCTTAAAATCTTGTTTTACTTTAATCACAAGTATCGCGAGGTAAAAATAATGCTCAACAAACAATTTCGTCACAATATTTTTATCTGATGCTGGTAATGAATTTTGCAGAAGAAAATAGTATAATGCAGTGGAAATGTTGGGTTAATTGATTGTTAATATGTGTTAAATTGTAGTTAAATATACGGAGTTACAATGTTGATTTTAAGTTTTTGTTTTTTAGAATTTTGTTATTTTAGAATTTTGTTATTTTAGATCTTTTGATATTTTTTTAATTTGAATTAAAGTTAATCATGATGTGTATTTTAATCTTATATTTTTACTATAATTGTTCCTTTTTAAGTTAACTTAAGAGAGAAAGTTCACCATATTATAAAATAGGGAGACATTCTTATTGTTTTCATAACTTCAACTTTAATTATTTAACTAAAAAGAAAATTCTCTTCTAAAATTTCTTTCGTATTATCGATCAAAATCTCTCTTAGTCCATTACTAAAATGATATTTAATCTCTCTTAGTTCCATCAATTATTACAGTAAAAAAAATAGTAAATAAATTCCTTCTGGTTTCTGCAGCCTAATACACATTACACGACATTAAAAATAAAATGTTGTGCTAACTGAAAGTTGTAATTTGATCATTCACATTCTTTGCTCAAAAGAACAGGGTAGTGAAGCTCTATCACTTTAATTTGATCGTAAATGCACAGCTGATTAGAATTAAGCACATCAAATTGGCGTTTCCATAATTCCTTCCTTTCTTCTTGGAAAGTTGTTTCTTCCTCTCTTCCAAGCTTTGATCGATTCTCCTAAACTCCGGCAACGTTTATGCAATGTCCACTTCTCAATCCCACCTGGGTTTCCCACAAAATCTCTTAAGAAACATCATTGATGATGAGCCAAAATTTTTTCTTTCCTTTTAATTCAATCTCATTTTCCTATTACTGAATTTGGAGAAAACCAATTATTTAAACCACGTAACATAATTAAACCATCGAATAATCAAAGCTACTTTAATTACCAAAGAAGACAGAAGCATAGTAGTAAGTAATAGCACGATAGAACTTCAAGGTTACACATAAATTTGTTCTTAAATTGTCCAATGATCTTCTCTAGTCCCTCCTACACACAAAACTAAAGATAACAAGACAAATAAACTAGAAGACTAAATCCCTACGTCATTAGTACTAAGCATTAGACCTTACATTATATGTCCAAAATATCCATCCAAATTATCCTTCTGCTGCAGTCTACAACAAGGTATCAGCCTTTGAGGGCAACCTCCGGAAGAAACTCAAAGCTGGAGAAGGCAATTTGCTTCTGAACCGTGGTGGCCTCAGCACATACACCCCCCACAATGCAAACACTACGCGAACTGGCACGGCGTAAAACCCAATTGCAGCAAACAAGCAGAAAATCACAAACAAGAATGTGGCCCGCGGGTCTCTCCAGCTTATTAATGCTTGAAACCGTTCACCTTGTGTGGCCATATCTCCAACCACGGTCTGAATTCTTCCAGCCACGCTTCTTAGCCTATCGTACCTAATTCGAACAATGTCAGCACCTCGACTTGTCGGAAAGGAATCGAATTCCTCATCCAATTCATCAGGGAAGACACTGTCAGCCTGAGAGAGCCTGATATCCATGTGAGGAGGGTGCCGTGACCTGGACCTATATCGCCAGAGCCCCAGAAGTGACAAGTATAGCAATACGGCAGGGATTACAAGCTCAGGCATTAGAACCAGCAAGAAGAAAAATGCCAAAGACAAGGTTGAGTATATTGGCTTGTGCCAATTGCGCATAGACTCCGCATAACGAACCATTGCTATGAGACCAGAGATCACATTCATTAACCGAAAAAAGTTAGCCTTGCTCCTTCTCATGCTCCACATGTGAGAGTCATAATCAAGCATATACTCAACCACCTCTCGCCCCAGTGGTGGCTCTGCTCGGTTGAGCCAGGATGATACCACATTCAGAGCTTGGTACCTCAAGGTCTCAAGTTGATGCACACTCAAAGGGTGCACATAGTGCATCTTTGGTAGCAACGGCATTGCGTACATATGCAACATATTAACCAGATTAGCACAGGAAAATCGCACAGCCAAATGAAGCTCACCCATTTTCTTCACACCTGAAGGATGCAACATAAGCAGTGGATACGAGTGAGTGTAAACACGATCAGATTCAAGTGTAGACAGCCTGATTCTGACTTTCCCAATTCGAGAATCACGACCACCACTGTTGTTAATTATGTTCTTATCAAGGCTGCAGTTATCAAACACTCCAACCGTGATGACTGTGCAAGGATCAAAAACTTCCCAAGTATACTGCTCATTCCATTTGGGAGACAAACTATCAACCACAGTTCGTGTTCTCACCCATTTCTGGCCATACTTCGCAACGCAGTAAGCATCAACAGATCCTCCTTTCCCCCCTTTGAACTTCAATGGCATAAGCCCTGTTGCACCCAGAATGCCCATTTCAAGCACACCAATGTGAGGCTTCCACAACTGCTTTGCCGTTGGCTTCACATCACTGCTATACAGTGTGGCCTCATCAAGCACATGGTAGCCCCCATCAAGAGAGACCCTAAGATGAATTCTAGATCCGAATCTTGTCACAACTTTTGACTCCCCCTGGTTGCCAAAATGGTTTTCAAGATTAAACCACCGGGATACCACTTGTTTATCATCAGTTCTTCTCTCAACTGCGCTCACTGGAATCAAAACCTTACCCACGATCTCATCTTTACCAGGCCCAACATGGTCCTCAACTGAAATCAAAAGATAATCCTCAAATGGCTCAGCAACCACAAACAACAAATCCTCATTCCAACAAGGATTTGACAAGCTTCTTGTTGCACTAGGCGCTGCAATTCTAGTCTTTAAAAATTGATTCCCCACCTGTACTTTTGCATGAAGCTCCGGAAACCTCATCATAGCAGACCCTTTATCCCCAGGAACAATATCTTGCGCTTCAATAACCGAGACTCTCAAATACCAAAGTTTTGGTGACAGATAAACCTTGGATTTGAGAGAGCAAAGCCCATCAAAATGAACATTTGCTGCCTTTGAGTGCCATGCCTCCGCAAATGCCTCATCAGCCTGAGTTCCAAACCATATTGAGACCATAACTTCACCTCCTTTTGACCTATCACCTCTTCTATCTTCCATCCTATACCATTGTGGTGCTAGCTGGCTATCAGGAGGTACCCTTCTAGGAACTTCATTTAAATCAAACCAAATTCTCCCCAAGAAATCATCTTTGTCGCTTTCTTTGACAAAAATCTCAGCCGCTGAGGACTGTATACAATCTTTTGAAAATGCAAAGACTTGGTCCCATTGTAAATGATTTGAACTCACCCTCTTTGTAAATCCTCTGTAGTTCCCTAGTTTCACTTCAGCTACAATCTCACCACCTCCAAACAAAGAAATATCTCTAGCTTTCACCACTCTAACATAAAGATACTGCATTTGCTCAACAAGATCATAAGTAGAACTAGTTTTGTCCTTGTTGAGAAAACCACCACCAAGATGAGGACTTGTCTCTTTTAAAGAAAACTCGCCTGACCCATTAACGTAAACCCCTCCGCCGCCTCCGCCGCCGAAGGTTGGACCACCTCTGGCTCCGGGAATGACTGGACGAGGAGCAGTAGTAATCACAACAGGCTTTAACTCACCCGGGTTTGGCTCCATGGGCTTCATGTGATTTTGACTCTGCTGCTGATGAGTTGGCTTGCTCATCATGTCTTGATGGCCAAAATGCTGCTGCTGCACCTGCATAACAGGACTCTGTTGCTGCAGTTTCTTGTTCTTCTTAGAAAACGCAGAGGACGGAGTCAAAGAAGAAACAAAGCCTCCTTTTTTAACCACCTCCTCTGTCGTAGACACGAAAAGCTTCAAGCTTATCTCCCCCCTTATGTGAGAAAATAAGCTCCTTTTCTCTAGAGTGTACAACTGAGCAGTGGCTTCACCTTCTTTCTTACAGAGTTGTGAACAAGGAGCCCTGACTTTACCCAGAAAATTTCTGCTGTTGCTTGACCTTCTCTCGTTGAACACATTAACCTCAATGTGTTTGTAAGGCAGCTCCGCGGTATCTGGAACGTCAAACACAAGCTTCTCGTTCCATATTGGGTTTAAATCTTTGTACTTCACTTGGGTTCTTAGTATTTGCTTCTCAAACTCAACTTCTACAAACGGGGATGATGAGCCTTCTCCATCTTTAGGCATCAAGTTGTGTGCTGCTATCACCTCCACTACTAGCTTCTCTTTCCCGTCGCCCATGGCTGGTTTCTTTGAAGAAGAAAGAGATAATAATGGAGGAAGGGAGAGACAGAGAGATATGAGGAGAAATATATGCAGAGTGAGAGACACAGATGGGAGGCTCAAGGGAAGCAAAAGAATGAAAACAGAGCAGCGAGTTGCTCAGAGAACTCAGTAGAGCGTGCAACAGTGACAACAGAAGAAAGCAAGGACAAGACATATGAAGGGAAGTGAGTTGGTGGTAATAACAAAACTCACAAATACTCTCGAGTCCCACGTTTGTTCTGGAGCGTGCAATCAACGCACCAATCTTGTTGCAAGTAAACGACAGTTCAATTTCAGCCAGATTATCGTGGGATCCACCAGAAACATTCTTAGTACTAACCAATTGTTTAAGCTGAGTTAATAGCCTCCATCAGAAGTGGGTCAACGCCTAAATATTGTGCGGGGTTGGTAATGTACGCACGCGAAGCTATTTAGATTCAGTACTCAGTCGCCAAACAGTTGATTTAAATTTTAGGGAATAATAAAGAAGAAACTTAAAAAAAAAAAAATCATACAGTTCAAGGCAGTTAACGTATGCATTGGAACCAAAGTCTGACGCTGACTCAACTAGGTATTTTGAAAACGAGCTCGTTTGTCATATAGCTGGCATGTTGCTACGCTCTAAGCAAAAGGGGCAAAAAAGGCGCAGGCGCGTGACCATAGCCTCGTAAGCGTGCGAAGATCCTACAGAGAATCTGATATTTATCTTACTTCACTGTTTTGATTCTTTGACGGGTCTCGAAGTCCGAGGTTGTGAGTAATATTGTGATTTGTGTGTACGAAAAAATCATTTCTTTCCCTCCATAGCTGTTTTCTATGTTTTAAGGATAATTTGTCTTCGCAGTTTGGACGCGCGTGTAACACGGTCTCCGTGTAGGATTATCGAACTGGTAAGCAACGTGGCAGTCATGCGGGCCCTGTTTCTCTGCTCTTGTAATTTCAAAATAAGTCCAACCTGTCAAAACCAGCCGGGTTTTTCTGGATTAACTCACACACCGTGGAAAGGAGCTAGCTTGTCGGGCAACACTCCACAGAAATGTTTAAATGTGGACGGCTGAGATTTAATCATAATCTATGATTTGGCAAGTGGGTAATGATTGAGATTTCTTAATGTATCTTCCATATGTGATAGGAAGCGTCAGATTTGAGCTATTTCGTGCTAATCTGAAGTACGACAGCGAACATTTACTATTGTCTATTGTAATTAGCCTTGAGTAGACTGCCGTGGCCCGATGCCGAGCTCGTGCTCGTTTTCTCTTTCTGATTCTGGCTGATGATATCCGATTGTTCCCTTGCATTGCAAATTGGTTGCTTCTTTTGCTCATGTCTTTGTGTTGTCAGTTTCGTTAGTTACTTTGGCATGGGATTATTGCTCAAGAAAAAATCCTCGAATCTCAAATTAAACTAAATAAATTGTTATAAGCTAATCTAATATATGTACCTATTAGCGCCAATATTCAGGTGACGTGTGGCGCATCGACACATGTATAATTAATTGAAACTATGTATATAATTATCCATACTCTCTTATACAATAGCCGTATTATTATCAATTTGTTTTGTCTTTCTACCAAAAGTTTAAAATAAAATATGTGAAATTTAAGGGCTAACTTTATGGTGTGTTTATTGTAGGATTAAAGATTTGAAATTTGAAATGAGACTGATTAATAGTGTTTGTTTTTAGAGTAAAATGAGGAATGTGAACGAAATATATGGGTTTACGTATTTTTTGGATTAAGAAATAGGGAATTAAACCCTTCGTTTTACCCCTATTAAATTTTATAATTTTTAAATTGCCCTAAATTAACTTTTGTCATTTTTATTTTGGTCCCTGCAAATCTTTGTAATAATATTATTATTATTATTGTCGTTGTCATTATTAATGTCATTATTATTATTAAAATTTATTAATTTGTTATTGTTGTGGTTAACAATAACTATTTGAATAATAATAATCACAATCACAATTATTATAATAAATAAAGACAATAATTAACTAAGGTTATTTTAATAACTTATAATGATCTATTTTGATTTCATGACAAAGCACATATTAAAATTTATTATTATTGATAAAAGGATTATAATTAATTAATATATTAATGTTAGTAATAATAATAATATTATTGTTATTGTTATTCAAATAATAATAATAATAATAATTTTTGAATAATAAAAGTCACAATAATTAAAATACAAAATAATAATGATGACAATAGTTAATTAATGACTTTTTAGTAATTTAGAACAATCTAACTCATTTTTTATTTCGATTATAAGACAAAATAAACATATTAATGATAATACAACTCATTCTAATTTTGATTTCTACAGTTTAAATAAATAACTTATTCATATTCCAATTATTCATTTCGATTTCGACCAATTCCAATTCCCCTTTAGTAAATATACTAAAAAGTTATATGATTTTAGTTCTTGTAATATTGTTCCCTACATATCTTGTCTTTTTCAACCGTGTTAGACAACAAATCATTTACGGAGCAATATTAATAATTAAGAAGATGTACAGTTACTAAACACCAAAATTGTCGCAATGCAAGAGACAATGAACTTTGTTTATAGCCTGAAAGGTAACAACATTTTATCCTGTCTATATGTGTGTTTGTATTCTAACCCTTGATTTTGTTTTTTTTTTTTTAATTTGTAATTTCTTGTTATATATCAAAATATAAATTTCATAAGATAACGCATTGCAAGCGGTCCTCAATATCCCAGCAAGCTTTTGCGACACGTAGCCTTTCGGGACAACAAAGTGTGTCCGGCAAATCCAACAAAAGTACAGCAGCTAGAGGGTAAAGAAAGTAATAAATAATGAAGTCTTTCTGCAAATGCAAGGTTTGTAGGGTCTCAAAAGAACAAAAGGCCAGCGGCTCGCATTGTATTGTCATGTACGCTGTGCCGCGGACTCCATGACTCGTGTCTCTCAAAAGAATGGAGAAATGTTACATGTCCATTGTCTTGTCCACTTACCCAAAAATAACAATAAAAGTCTTGTCTCCCCCGATGCACTTCTCTCTTTGGCCTATCAAAATATTCAGACGAACCGCCCGATAAATATATTTTTAAAAAGGGAAAATGAGAAAAAGGATAAAAAAACAAATCTCACTTGCATTGACCACTTGCTTTTTTTTTCCCCATTTTTCCTTGTGAATTGTGATAAACTTTGGAACATATAACGTGAGTGCAATTTCTTTTTTTTTTTTTCTAACAAACTATATGCTATAATTTGCCAATGAGGGACAACAATCTCACGAGTCATGATGTCAAAATTAATGATATATTACTGGAGTTAGAAACTGGAAAATGTAACATAACATCTAACGATACTAATATTACTTTCGGATTGAATTGTATAAATACTTCATAAATATTATCAATTTATAAATATAATTAAGTTACCATTTGTTTCACTTAGAAAATGTTCTATTTTAGAATTATAAAGTGTGAAAAAATCCAATAAAATGCATAAACCGTGCGGATTATGTGGTTTAAGTTTTAAGTCTTTTAGACCTAATGGTCTTAAAGATTTCTTATAATTTTTCACACTTTAAAATCTCATACAAAAAAACTACTATAGTTTTGTTACTTGAATAATAAAAAAAACATTCATCTAAACTTAAATAACCTTAAGTAAGTTGTTATGTTGAAGAAGTGAACAACATGTTATAAGTTGTTTGTTAAATGTGTCAATTACCCATCAACTACTTGCCTAGTACTATATATATATATGTATATTTTTTTTATGGTCAGGGATTTTAAAATGTGGGAAAGTCTGGAAAAATTTTAAAACCACATGATTTGAAAGGCTTACAATTTTAAACTTTTAAAATCATGCGGTTTTAAAAGTTTTCCATATTTTCCCGCACTTTAAAATTCATGATTGGAACATATATATATATATATTATGAATTTATTATCCATAATGTAACTTGAACATACTTTTATAATTTCCATAAAATGTCCTTTTAATAGGGACCTGGAACAATTTAGCAAGTAACTTGTAAAACAAGCAATGTATCATACTATATTTTATTTTAAAGAAAGCACAATATCTTTTATTGCTTGGGAGAAGAAATGTCCTGTCATACGACAACTTAAATGAGAATGCGATGAAAATGTTTATGCAACTCAAATTGTTTTTCGAGGACTCGAAAATAAGATTAAATTGGAAATTAGCTTGTACGAGTGTCCATTGAAGCAATTAAATTTGGGACGAGTTTGGTCCCGCGGCATCTATTATTACGACCAAAAATGTGAAATGCGCTGCCCCAGATGCAAATATGCGAGTGGCAAGGCTGGGCAGCCCGTTGAAACATCTAGCCCAGTTATGGGGAAAGGGTGGATTAATGGGCCGAGAATATTGACCCAAATGGATATGTTGGACAACGTTTTGTAGTCCGGATAAAATTTTTGGGATCGTCAATCTCTTACTGAAGTTCTTCAAGTCTTCAACCGTCATTTTCAACCACCCAAATTAAGGTATTTTTGCAATTAGAGTGTTCAAATAAACATTTTTAGATTTTTAAACTGTCTTTATCTAACATATGGGTCAACTATCCAAATGGTTGAAATAAAATGATTTTTTGGTGCCTAATCTCAATTTGAAAATAATCTAAAAGATCTTCAAACATAAAACGAAGCAAAACACTAACATTCAATTTATGAAAATGAGTTTTAAAAATGTCAAATTCATCATTAAAAATATGGGTTCAGAAAGCATAAAAATATATGTTGAAAATATATGTGTTAAATATCTTTCAAAGTTCAGATTTATACAAATCATGAGACGATTTTTTAAAATCATCAAACTCCTAATGATAATATATATATTTATTTGTTCATACTTAAAAATGATGGCTTTCCTTTTTGACAGCTGAATAACATCGCCTTGTTGATTTAACTCCGGCGACGGTGCGCAATACCATGGCAGAAAATAATTAACACGTAAGCGATACACGACGGTTACGGCTTGAAACAGTTTGATAATTTCTCTAATTGAAAATAATTAATTAATAGTTTTCGAGCCATTAGATAATGATATTTTAAATCCCATGTTGTTGGAAGGAAGAGGGCCATTGCCATTTATTTTTTATTTTTTTTCCTTTTCCTTTGTTTTGTCGACTAACGTGTGGACCCCAACTATTATAGAATCTCATTATTCTCTAATCCCTAGCTGACTCCGTCAGTTAAGGCGGTGACAAGGAAAGGGCAATCCAATCTACCAATTTGTGATCCAATGGCCAGGATCGCACCAAACACGGACTACCATCATCCAAACCGTTACCTTTGATTCCAAAACACGGTCTCAAGGACGCGCTTCAACGTGTTCACAAGTGCAATCCAACTATCTTCTTTGTAAATCCCACGCTCATTTAATTTCACGCGCCACGTAAAGTGGAAACCTTGTAGCCAATCAATTAGAGCGCATGTATCAATGACAAGCCATGATGAAAGGAAAGTTTAAAAATCTGCCGGAACACGTGGCTTTATCCCATTGGTTTTCATAGTGCTTTTACGTAACTTATTGTACTAGGATATTTTGCCGAAATTTTTATAGCTCCCTGCGCATTCCCGGTCCTTAACACTAGATCACTTCATGTTATATTTATTTATTTATTTATTAAATAATCAGTTTTTTTTATAAGAAAAAAATAAACAATTAATTTCCAAGGACACCTATGAAATTGTGAGGAATTACGGTTGTGCCACATACCCGCGATTGACGATTCAGCACTTTGCTTGAAAGTAGGGCTCCAACGCATATTGGGCCTTTGTCTACGTGGCTATGTACCAGCGTGCTTGCTTTCAAACAGGCATACTCAATCAATTTGTAAGGTCATTCAACTTGAAAAAAAAAAAAATAATTGGGTACCAACTAATTTAATTATAAAATTTTTTAGTGGAAAATAATAATTGAAATTTGAGTTGCCTAAATAAATATAATTTTTTTTATTCGCAAAGGCATTTTCATTATTTTTTTAAAAGTAATATTTTAAGTTATTTTTCATAAATACTGTAGATATTTAACAGATTGTTTACACTTTTGCTAACTCTTAACAAATGTATCCTTTTGATCATAGACATGGTTGGACGTGGACCAACTCCATACCATTAAGGAATCCTCTTGTGTGGATCATGATGTATTAATGGCTTGTTACGAAAAGTGATGTAAAATATGTTTTACATTTTCTTTAATTATTTGCTACATATAATTTTTTTTATGGATTTTGACTATGATATTCTTGAGGTATTGTACCTCACACTTTAAACATTGATAAAAAAAATTAACAAAAAATAATATAATTTAATTATTTGATACTTCTAATATTTTTTATCAGCTGACATCGTCAACTTTATTTTTAATAAGAATTGGTTAAGGTTCCTTTTACTATATAAATTTTATATTTCATACCAGATACATAAAGTAAAGAGGGCCAAAAAAAAAAAAAAAGCGCTAACCTTTATGTTTGACATGACGTGGAATGATGGCCAAAGTGCTTTTCTCACGAGAAGTTGATGAAAACTCACAGTTGCGGACACGGCTATGATACAGGGACTCAAAGTCCCTGTATCATAGAGGGGGTCAATTTATTGACCCCTTTGTTGTTTGGCTGCCATCTGGCAGCCAAACAACTTTTTTGACTGGCAGCAACCGGTTTTACAGCCGGTTGCTGCCATTAATATATTTTTTTTATTTAAATAAATTAAAATAAAAAATATTTAAAACGAATAATATTTAAAAAATAATAATAATAATAAGTAAAAAATGACAAGTAAAGTAAAAATGAAAAAAATATTTTTTATTATAAATATTTTAAAAAATAAAATAAAATGTGTGTTAACAAAAAGACAAAAATTTTATTCATTTTCTATGAAATTTATCTCATGTTTAACATTTTAAGTTTTATATTTTATGTTTTATGTTTCATGTACTGATTTTTCAAATACCCCAAATTTTTTTTTTTTGCACCCGTTTCATGTTTACGTTCTATATTTCATGTTTGATATTCTATGTTTCATGTTTTATGTTTCATGTTCACTGTTACGGAGGGACTCATATTTTATGTTTGTTGTTGCATATTTTAAGTGATATGTTTCATGTTGGTTGTGCAATGTTTCATGTACTGATTTTTCAAATACCCCGGAATTTTTTTTTTGCACCCGTTTCATGTTTACGTTCTATGTTTCATGTTTGATGTTCTATGTTTCATGTTTTATGTTTCATGTTCACTGTTACGGAGGGACTCATATTTTATGTTCGTTGTTGCATATTTTAAGTGATATGTTTCATGTTGGTTGTGCAATGTTTCATGTACTGATTTTTCAAATACCCCGGAATTTTTTTTTTGTACCCGTTTCATGTTTACGTTCTATGTTTCATGTTTGATGTTCTATGTTTCATGTTTTATGTTTCATGTTCACTGTTACGGAGGGACTCATATTTTATGTTCGTTGTTGCATATTTTAAGTGATATGTTTCATGTTGGTTGTGCAATGTTTTATGTACTGATTTTTAAAATACCCCGCAATTTTTTTTTTTTGCACCCGTTTCATGTTTACGTTCTATGTTTCATGTTTGATGTTCTATGTTTCATGTTTGATGTTCTATGTTTCATGTTTTATGTTTCATGTTCACTGTTACGGAGGGACTCATATTTTATGTTCGTTGTTGCATATTTTAAGTGATATGTTTCATGTTGGTTGTGCAATGTTTCATGTACTGATTTTTCAAATACCCCGGAATTTTTTTTTTTGCACCCGTTTCATGTTTACGTTCTATGTTTCATGTTTGATGTTCTATGTTTCATGTTTTATGTTTCATGTTCACTGTTACGGAGGGACTCATATTTTATGTTCGTTGTTGCATATTTTAAGTGATATGTTTCATGTTGGTTGTGCAATGTTTTATGTACTGATTTTTAAAATACCCCGCAATTTTTTTTTTTTGCACCCGTTTCATGTTTACGTTCTATGTTTCATGTTTGATGTTCTATGTTTCATGTTTGATGTTCTATGTTTCATGTTTTATGTTTCATGTTCACTGTTACGGAGGGACTCATATTTTATGTTCGTTGTTGCATATTTTAAGTGATATGTTTCATGTTGGTTGTGCAATGTTTCATGTACTGATTTTTCAAATACCCCGCAATTTTTTTTTTTGCACCCGTTTCATGTTTACGTTATATGTTTCATGTTTGATGTTCTATGTTTCATGTTTTATGTTTCATGTTCACTGTTACGGAGGGACTCATATTTTATGTTCGTTGTTGCATATTTTAAGTGATATGTTTCATGTTGGTTGTGCAATGTTTCATGTACTGATTTTTCAAATACCCCGAAATTTTTTTTTTTTGCACCCGTTTCATGTTTACGTTCTATGTTTCATGTTTGATGTTCTATGTTTCATGTTTTATGTTTCATGTTCACTGTTACGGAGGGACTCATATTTTATGTTCGTTGTTGCATATTTTAAGTGATATGTTTCATGTTGGTTGTGCAATATTTCATGTACTGATTTTTCAAATACCCCGAAATTTTTTTTTTTGCACCCGTTTCATGTTTACGTTCTATGTTTCATGTTTGATGTTCTATGTTTCATGTTTTATGTTTCATGTTCACTGTTACGGAGGGACTCATATTTTATGTTCGTTGTTGCATATTTTAAGTGATATGTTTCATGTTGGTTGTGCAATGTTTCATGTACTGATTTTTTAAATACCCCGAAATTTTTCTTTTTTGCCCCCGTTTCATGTTTACGTTCTCTGTTTCATGTTTGTTGTTCTACGTTTCATGTTTTATGTTTCATGTTCCATGTTACGGAGGGACTCATATTTTATGTTTGTTGTTGCATATTTTAAGTGATATGTTTCATGTTGGTTGTGCAATGTTTCATGTACTGATTTTTCAAATACCCCGAAATTTTTCTTTTTTGCCCCCGTTTCATGTTTACGTTCCACGTTTCATGTTTGCTGTTCTACGTTTCATGTTTGACGTTGTATGTTCACTGTTATGGAGGTACTCATATTTTATGTTCGCTGTTGCATATTTTAAGTAAAATGTTTAATGTTTGTTGGAATGATGAATGTTGCATCTTGATTTATGTTTTACTACATGGCTTGATATGTTTGTTATTATATGAATTTATGCTTCATGAATTAGATAGCTTGATATACTTGTAATTTTATGATTTTATATTTCATGCATTAAGGGCGCGTTTAGTGCATGGGATTGTGTGGTATTATACCACTATTCACATTAATTTATTACCAAGAAGTTGTTTGGTAAAATTTGAGACCTCATTATACTGCATTATAATACAGCATAATAAGGCATGGGGTCGCATTACGCAAACCCAAGGGAACCTCGGGTTTGCGTAATGCGGAAGCTTTTTGCCTCAATTGAGGCAAATTTATTTTATTAAAATATTATAAAAATAAATTATTTTATTATTAAATACTAATATAATGAATAAAATATAAAAATAAATTATATGATAATATTATTTTATTTATTAATGAATCATATAAAAATAATATATTAATATTATAATATTATTTACATTCATATTAATTTTAAAATTAATATTATTTAAATTTATGCAAATTTCAATATTTATAATTATTTATATTAAATTAAAAATTTATTAATATATTAAAATGTAAAAATAATAATATATTGTAAATTAAAATATAATTTAATATTATTGAATAATAATTTATTAATTTATATTAACAGTTATAATATTAATTATAATCTAAATTTATTATTTACATATAATATTAAATTTTATAAAATTTTTTATCATAATTATAATACAAATTTTAAGATTTCTATATTTATTATTTTTCTAAGTATTAATATATATTATTTTTTAATTATTTAATTTAATTAATCAAACATTCTACAATATTGTTATAATACAATGCTAACGCAATACAACATAATACAATATACCAGCATTAAAATAATACAATACAGCATAATACAATATAGTGTGCCAAACGCACCCTAAATGGCTTATTGAAAGGTTTTAAATCTCAAAATGATTTAAAATTAAGCAATTTTAAAAGGCCAAAAATAAAATGGTGTGTGTAATACAAGTATAAGAGCTTACCCAATTAGATACAAAAAGATTTCCCAAGTCTAAACCGGTATACCACTTCTTCTCATCCGGAAAACCGTTTTTCTTATTGATTTCTCTCGGGACAAATTCCGGATAACCGGATTGTTCAAATCGGTGAGCCGCATTTTCTTTGGTTGCTCTCGGGTCAATATTCGGATAACCGGATTATCAATCCGGAAAACCGGATTCGCGTATGGCCTTCACTGGATTTAACCGGATAGCCGGTTCTGTAAATCTGGAAATCCGGATTCGAGCTGCACTTTGGCAGCATTCTGGATTCATTCGGCCAACCGGTTAAGGAAACCGGTAAGCCGGTTTTAACGTGCTATCTTCTGGATCCAACCGGCAAGCCGGTTTGTGATATCCGGAAAACCGGATTCGAGTGAAGGACTTGCTGGAACATAACCGGATTTCCGGTTCAAGTCAAACCGGCAAGCCGTTTACGGCTTGTAAGCTTCTGGTCACTTTAATTTCGTGCACTGATTTTAATCTTTCAATAGTCATACCTTATACTACAAGTGTTCGTTTTAAACATTCAATAATATTATTTTGTAAACATTTTTCATCTAATTTTTTATAAATATAATCACTTTCGAAGTATTTGTATTATGAATAAAGGTAACCAACAAAATAATAATATTCCAATCCGAATTTGCTTTTAAGTGTTTTAAATCTTTCGTTTGGTCGGAGAACTATCAAAGCCTCTTAGTGTCTTATATTTAATTTTAATCTTTGAAATATAGCACTCGCTTTTTATTAAAGAAAAGTACAATTGAATATATAAATATTTAATTTTTGGTTGTTAATTATTATATCAATAATCCTAATTGTTTTAATTTTTTGTAATTATGATTGAAATTCTAGTTAAGCAATGTATGCCTTCAATTTGTTGATTAAGGCTTGAAAAAGTAGTAAACCCAATGAATGACTTTCAACTAAGTTATAGTGGAAATTAAAATTTTTCACATTTGAGTGAAATTTGTGAAAGTGAACCATTAAAGTGAAGAAATAAGTGTGATAAAGCAAAATATGACTTAACTATTAAGTTTGATTAAAAAAAAAACTAAAATGAGTAAAATACTAGTGGTTGCAATAAGTGGCCTCACAAATAAATTCGGAAGAGCTCTTATATTCCACTGGCGCTTTTTATAGCCGAAATCTCCACTATAAATAACCTTGCAACCATTTTTAATTCTATTAATTCCCACACAAATTTATAGGCTTATTTTCCCATCCGCTAAATCAATTTAATCAATTTATTTTATTTTATTTTAACTAATTATAGGAAACACAATTTAATGAAAATAAATCAAATTAACTATTCCTATGTCAAACATAATATTTTCTACATATCATCCTAAAAATCCACCAAAATCTAGTACATTACACCAAGTGCATCATCCAACCTTATTACAAGTACCATCTCCGAAAAAAAAGTGGATTGATATATTGCATAAATTTACGGCAAATAAAAAAAGGAAGAAAGGTAAATAGTTTTAAAGTAAAAGCTCAACACAGCTTATTAACAACGTATTTATTTTTTAGCAATATAACATTTTTTTTTTTGACATTTTTCAAATAAGTATCTTGTGAAATAAACATCCATGCAAATGAAATATTAAAATAAATAACAGGATAAATAAATAATTAAAACATATGGTTTCATTCAAAAGTCATCAATTGTGATCACCATACCAATTGCAATCATTTTACCATTGAGGGGTAATAACACAACAATTTTCCAGTATCCTGCCTCATGGTCAATACTTATAATTGTTGTATAAAATTGAATGTGTTCTCTCACTTGCTCAGCAACTACAACGAAACCCAGCAATGTAAATGGAAAAAGAAAAATTTTACATAAGCCATATAAAAGTTGCCTTGCAAATATCAACCTATATTTACTGAAGCCAAGCCTAAAATTCTGCAGCCAACAAAATTGCAACAAAGCCGCAGCAAAGTTCATCATCCAACAGATTCTGCCCCCTCCGAATAATTTCCAGGTACGACAAGGTAACTTGATTGGTCTATTCTTCCAGGAAGCAATGACAATCTATTGTTCGGCATTGACATCATTTGAAAATTCTTTCAAAAGCTATATTCATCAAAACAACCTATTGTTCAAAATGAACTTAATATTACTTTCATACCTACACAAATGCTCAAACTTTCACTAAAATAACTAATTATTACTTAAATCCAGCAAGTCAGTTTCAGAGTTGAATACAGAAAATTCCAATCAAAATAATATAACTACAGATATACATACAAGAAACTTACCACCAAAGCATTAATATAGCAAATGAGTTTTCAAAGCAATAAAGTGTTCACACTAGTAGGCAAGCAACCAAGCAAAATCTGGGTAAAAACACTGCCCATGATAATATATTGTTGAACTGCTCATTTTAGGACAAAATTAAACTTTACAACTAGTCAATTGAAATCGTTGTTCATTTCACTATTTCACTCCAAGGAAAGCCCTTTATTCAGATGAGAACCCAACACTTAATATTTACAGAGCTACAAGATTCAACTCAAACAATTAAAAAAAGAAGATTTAAGTCACCATTAACTGATAAACCAGATTGAAAGTGACTAAATATGCGTAAAAGCACGAATTAGGATATAAGAGAGAATTTGCCAGTGAGACAATAGCAATGGAAGTGAGGAATACACCGAGTATAGCAGATAAATCGCCAGGTTGAGGCTAAGGCTGAAGCCGAGGCTGTGCCTGTGTAGCCCTTGCTCTTTGTTGCTGTTGATCCATGCACTGTTGCCCAAAAGCTTGAGAAGGGAAAGACATAAACCAACACTATAAATCAATAAAAAATTTAATTCATACCCAAATCAACAATTAAAATCAAACCCAAATCAATCATCATGCTCTGTTACAGCTCTCAGGTTCAAAAAATTTCCAGCATTTAAAGGATAATAAATCAACCTTCATCAAAACAACTGATATTTAAACACATAAATATATGGAACTGTGTGCAGGATGTCTAGCTGAAAGCAAACAATCTGAAGACCTTTTCAAATTGAAAGGGAAAAAAAAGCAGAATGATTAAAGAGTAACAGCATTAAAGTACCTTGTTCCTAGCAGTTTCATTGCATCAGCTGCAAAAGTCATATCTGAAACATATTCCTTATGAGCGTCAAAAGAATTGCAGAGAGTACGTTGTCTGGTATCTCATACCTCCAATGCAGTAAAAATCAAACAAAAAGATAAGTGGGTTGAATAAAAAATTGAACCCTTAAAAGCAAATTAATAATTCAAACAGATTCAGCACAGTGATTAAATATCCTAAAAAACAAATAGACAAATAAAAAAAACAAATGTTAATATTTTCAAATAAAAACAATGAACTTTAGATATCATTTAATGACAAAATGTAATTAGAAATGATTTTACATTCATCAAAGATCACAAAAGTAAGAAGATAATTAAAGAACCTCAAAGCCAATAAGCAAAAAGCCATTGGAGAAAACCAAATGTCATTGGAAGTAGACTTCAATCATGTAAATAGCTGATTGGACTATGTTTGCAGGAAATTCATTTGCTAGACGCTATACTTATGACAATACTTTCCTAAACACTGTTACGGCTTTCAAAGAGAAGGAAATGAGAAGAAACCAGTTTCATAGCAGCTACTGGGGAAGAAAACCACCTTAATACAACCTTGATCATCGCCAGAGGCAACAGTTGACTCTGTCACGTTGATCAAACTATAAATAGCATCCCTGCAAATAGATAACATATCAGAGCATCAGAACCATATTTCTTGGACCATTAATGATCAATAATTTGAGAAAAAATAAATATGGGAACTTACTCATGAGAATCCTCAAGACGAGCAATAGTGGCTCCAGTCTCCACATCCGTGGCCAGAATTGAACGGTCAGTTGAACCCGTCAGCATCGCTGCACAAGTCCATTGGAAGGAAAAAATTAAGACTTTAATTACAAAAAAAAAACCACATAACTACAAATTAGCAAAATAATATCTTGATACAGTTCAAATCAAACCCTAATTATAAATTAATTCAGAAAATCTAATCTAATACTAACGTTTTGCTTGATGATTCTGGTGGTAAAGCGAATGTGGGGCGAAGCTAGAACAATAGTTCTGATGTCGTGCGGTGAGGAGATGATGGTACAGTAGCAGCGCAGAGGTGGTTGAGCAATAGTTGTGGCGTCCCACCGAAGCCCTTGACGACAGCTATTCTAGCGTTGGAGATGGATTGCGCGAGGAACAGGGTTGTGCTTGTGCCGCCGTTGATCATTGTCAACGAAGAACATCAGCCCATCCTTCTGCCTTCGTTGATCGTTGCCGACGGCGGAGATCAGCCTGTCCTTGTGCCGCCGTTGATCGTTGCCTAGGAACTCCTTCAGTTGCCACCGTTGATGGCCGTGGTGAGGCGCGTGTGAGGTGAGGAGTGGTGAGGTGTTTGACGTGTGTGAGGTGAGGGAGTGGTGACGGTGAGGTGAGTGAGTGAGTGGTGGGGATTTTTTTTGTTTATTTCAGTTTTACAGGTTTGTTTTTTCAAATTTTTTTAATTATTGAATAATAAAACAAATCTCAGCCATTGGATCCACTCTATTCAATCCAACGGTAATTTTCTACGTACTGTAACTACCCCCGTTGAACCGGTTGCCATATTTTTTTCTACTTTTATTCATTTTTTTCTTTTTTTTTTCAAACTAAAACCCCAGCCATTGGATTCAAATAAGCTGAATCCAACGGCTCAAGGGCAGCCCCTGTACCATACAGGGATTTTATGCCCTGCATGGTAGCCGTGTCCCACAGTTGCAAGCAACGCCATCAAATTATTTTACGACAAAGTACCGCCTTCGGATTTTCAATTTGCAAGACTTTCAGACAACCTCTGTGGACTCATCTGACCATGTCTTAGCGCCATCAAGAATTCAAGATTCGTAAATAGAGATAGAGTTGAGGGGTACTTTGGGAATTTGACTGAGCTTTAAATTAACGTTTACTTTCGTCAATTACACTCCGTAATTATGCCAAAACATTCATCAGTCTTGAATTAACTCGAGACGAGACCCTAGGAAGGTGGGAAAAACGAAAAAGAAAAGAAAATAAAAGAAAAGAAAAGAAAAAGAAAGTATTTAGAAAACAAAGAAACGAAAATAACAACAAACACAACTCGCCTGCTCTTAAAAGCAGAGAGATAGAAGATAGAAATAGAGAGGGGCTTATTCTCTTCTTCAGTAATTACTTCTCATTGAAGAGTTTAAGCTTCTCAGTTTTAATCGAACTATTTCCTCTCTTTCTTTTTTCATTTTCATTTTTTATTTTAGAAATTCTTTTATTGTTTAATTTATTAGATCGATTAGTCGAACAAGAAAGATAAGTCCGAAAATCTTGGCCGTTGAATTGAATGTTCTTTGTTGAGGCTGTGGAGTAGATCGAGAAGCAAGCCGAATCTCTGATCTGATCTGTCTCCGTGAAATATGGTACTAATGGATTACATTTTTTATTTTCTATATTTTATTTTCTGTTTATTTTCGTTCATTTAAATGTTTACTTCTCATAGTTGTTAGAAACTTGTTGTTGTATAATGTCAGTGGACTGATCTGAACTTGAGATGAAGCGAAGTGGATATTCGGTGACATTTGTTCATAGTTTAGATTTAGTTTAATCACTATGTTTTGATCTACTCACGGCATATAACATTAAGAGTTTCATCTTCGGCTATCAGGTTTTAGTGTTAAACGGATAGAGCATTGACCAGAGCTTTTAGTTTTTGACCTTGATGTGATTATTCTAAATGAAAATTTATTACTTTTTAGTGCGTTCTGGTTTTGTTGCCTTTAGTATAATGTATTTTAAATTGGAATTTGGATCCCATAAATTGAAATTTGGATTTCATAGATCACATGTTTTGCACTGATACCTCTGCTGTGAAGTCAGAAGCTTCGTGTTTCACTATTTTGCATCCAAAGCAGTGCAATCAACTCCAGCCTACAATTTTCAAAATGAAACTTAAGTGAAAAAAATGTCTTGATCTTTGTTTATACTATATGACAAATTGAATGGATGAGTTAAAAAATGTTGACAATTGAAAATGTTATTTTCATTTTCGTGCTTTTAAGAGCTTCAGCTTCTCATATGTTTTGCCGTTTCCGTTATGCAATTTTTTCAACTTTGTTATGTCCTGATAGAATCCAAGTCGGTAGCTGACTTTGTAAGTAATGCTGCTCACAGCTTAGCTATGCGATGGTAGATGTTGTTGTGGCTTTTGGAATTGACTTTGGATGCCTCTGGTTCATTTTCTTTTTTAAAGTTTGAGCGGTGGTTATGTTTAACATGACTACGGAGTCAGAAAGTTACTGATATTTAGATCTTGAGCTTCCAATCACTGTGATCTTGCTATACGCTTGTTCTTATTTTGTGCAGCAATTTTTTTTTTCCTATTATGGAAAGTGCTCTGAGGGTTTTATTATACGAGTCAAGAGTGAAATATAGTGCAAATTCAATCTGATAGATAATAGGTGTGAATGATGCTGGGAGTTTGAATACAATAGTAACAAAAATGTTTCTATGGATTGATATTTTTAAGCCATTTCACTGAAGTGACTTATGGATGTTGTTATGGACTCTTTTGTTTGTTCTTCTATAAATTCTATGAGTTGACTGTAAACAGTGGTATTGGATGGCTTATCTTTTCATTTCTGCTTTTTGCTAGTTATAAATTGTCAAATGCACTTGCAATACAATTGGTGATGCCTAAGTTGTTTAAAGCAGTGACATAGTGACAAGTCAAATGAACATTGA
This sequence comes from Citrus sinensis, assembly GCF_022201045.2. Lineage (NCBI taxonomy): Eukaryota > Viridiplantae > Streptophyta > Magnoliopsida > Sapindales > Rutaceae > Citrus > Citrus sinensis. The sequence continues at coordinate 42,103,731 of NC_068558.1, read as the reverse complement.
GATTTTGACACTCTTGGTTTTGCAGGCTGCTAATTTTACCCCTATGGTTGGATCTCTTGTATGGTTAGAAGATCCTGAAGTGACTTGGATAGATGGTGAAGTAGTGGAGGTTAATGGTGATCAGATAAAGGTCCTCTGCACCTCAGGGAAGACTGTAAGTGCATTTTAAGACAATGAACTCACCACTTCTGTATATCAATATGAGCTGAATAGATTTTGTCAAATTCTGAATAAATGAGTCACTAATTACTTGTTGTGGCGATTGGTAGAAGTTTATGCTGAAGATCCTTCTGTTCTTAACTTATTTGAGAGCATGGGGCATAGAGATGGGGATTTATATGAACTAAGGTTCAAATTTCTTACATCTTTTAAAAAATTACAGGTTGTTGTTAAGGCTTGTGATGTCTATCCAAAAGATGCTGAAGCCCCACCATGTGGAGTTGATGACATGACGAAATTGGCTTATTTGCATGAACCCGGAGTCCTGCAGAATCTAAGATCGAGATATGATATGAATGAGATATACGTAAGCATTTTTTAGCAAAAAATAACCATTTTTCTTCTTTGATTGTTTGATGGAGGGTTGTTAAATTGATCTTGCCATTCGACAGATGTTGATAAATCTTTTGCTGTATTTTTTTTATTTTTTATTGTTGAAGTTTATGACATTTCTGAGACAAACCTAACACTCAATGGTGTCTCCAGACTTACACTGGCAGTATATTGATTGCTGTAAACCCTTTTAGAAGATTACCACATCTCTATGATAGCCATATGATGGCACAATATAAAGGGGCGGCCTTTGGTGAGCTGAGTCCACATCCTTTTGCTGTTGCGGATGCTGCATACAGGTACTTTATCCCATATTGGTGGAAATTTATCTGTTTGGTTACTTTATTTGTCTGAAAAGAAACATCATAATGAATGTGGGTGCAGACAAATGATCAATGAGGGAATAAGTCAGTCAATTTTGGTTAGTGGTGAAAGTGGGGCGGGTAAAACAGAAAGCACGAAACAGCTCATGCGTTATCTTGCTTACATGGGTGGGAGAGCTGCTGCTGAGGGGAGGTCTGTTGAGAAGAAAGTGCTGGAGGTAAAAAAATGTTACAATGCTCAAATTTCCACGTCCCTCATGTCCTTTTTCCCCCTCCAAAAATAATAAATCTTTTGTGGTGCCCTTGCATTTGCAGTCCAATCCTGTTTTAGAAGCATTTGGAAACGCAAAGACTGTAAGAAACAACAATTCAAGGTTAGAAGATCAATTATTTTAAATGTGTTTATGGAGTATGGGTTTCATTTTATTTTTTGTATTGCGGGATTTAGTCTTATTTATATCTCATGAATGCTGCAGTCGTTTTGGTAAGTTTGTGGAGATTCAATTTGACCGGAGTGGAAGGATTTCTGGAGCTGCAATCCGAACTTATTTGCTAGAAAGATCACGTGTTTGTCAGGTGTCTGATCCTGAGAGAAATTATCACTGTTTCTACATGCTCTGTGCTGCACCACCAGAGGTAGTCTTCCTGTAAATGCATCACATAACAGTTGCTTGGTTGCTTCATAGAAATATTTGGGAATTTGCATGATACTTCTTGACTATAATTTTTGACATTTTATGTTTGCCTTTGTTTTAATTGAAACTTTTCTGAAGCATCTTATGACCACAGTGAACTGGTAAAAAAGGATTTCTGTGGTTAAATTCCTTTAATGAGGAGGTTTCCTTCTTGCTTTATTGCATATTTTTTAGCCTTAGATTATTATACTGCTGTATCCGTCCATATTGGGCAATGGCTATGAGAAGTCTAATACAGTGATATACCTTCATATTGCATTCTGCCAAATTGAAACTACTTACTTGAATTCTGTGGAGCCTCAAAAACTTCACTTAATTGAATTTATGTTGTTTTCCTGGTACACCACCATACATGTGTTATCCACAGTTTCTGCTCAAAGTCTGCGAACACTAGAAATGAGTGGGCATTGATGTTAGCAATGCACTTGGCACTTTTGTTGCCGCTGTAAATTATCTTTATATGTACTATGTTGTTTTTAGTCATAAAGTTTTCTTAGTTGATGCTAAGGGATCAGTATTTGTGTCAAATTCAGTTTCGGAGATGCATGCTTACCCATCTCCAATCTTGGCTATAAGAAATGGCAAAGTTGGTGATTTCTATGATTCTGCTGATATGTATAATATCTATGATTCGGCTGATATGTATATACAATTTTATTTTATTTCTTTTTCAAAGTTAAACAAGGTATTTTAAGAAATGAGTTGTTTCTGAAGAAGTGTCTAAAAGTTAACTTTGACGGTAAACCTCCTGAAAATGTTTTATGCCCTCTTCATTTTTCCTATAATGTATCTGGAACGGAACATAGATATTCACAATCCAGCACAAAATTGCCCTTCTCAGCTTTCAATGTAACATATCAAATGCTCATTTTCTTTCTTCCAGATGTTTCTAATTCTTTTCTTCTCTATGACTTGTCAGGATATTCAGAGGTTCAAGCTGGGAAACCCAAGAACATTTCATTATTTAAATCAATCAAATTGCTATGAGTTGGATGGGGTTAATGATTCTAAGGAATACATTGCAACAAGACAGGCCATGGATGTTGTTGGGATAAGTTCTGATGAGCAGGTTTTTCTTTTTTCCTTTTTTTGGAAGTTCTGAACAGTAGAATGCAATTTTTCAGTATAAAGTTCCTCGAAACTTATTTCTGTTTATACAATTATGCTTTATTAGGATGCAATATTTCGAGTTGTTGCTGCGATTCTCCATCTTGGAAATGTAGAATTCGCAAAAGGGAAGGAGGTAGACTCATCAGTCCCAAAAGACGAAAAATCTCAGTTCCATCTAAAAACTGTTGCTGAACTATTAATGTAAGTACTGAATTATATTATCGTACTTGCTCACAGCAATTCTTAATTGTGCAGATTTTGTTTTCTCTCATTAAAAGAGGAGTAAATGTTCAATTCATGTGTTTTTGTAGGTGTGATGCGAAGGCACTAGAAGACTCTCTCTGCAAACGTGAAATAGTAACTCGTGATGAAACTATTACAAAATGGCTGGATCCTGAAGCTGCAGCTGTTAGTAGGGATGCTTTGGCTAAAATTGTGTACTCAAGATTGTTTGACTGGTATGATAACTTCCGTTGTTTAGAAGATAATGTCCAGTTTGGACTGTACTTATGCTATAGTAAATTCTTTGTTTTGTTTTCTACTATCTTCTGAGAAGAGTGGAGTTTGTTGTTTATTTTTGCATTTTTATCCTCTTCAGGCTTGTGGAGAAGATTAACAATTCAATTGGTCAAGATCCTAACTCAAAGTCCTTAATTGGAGTGTTGGATATTTATGGATTTGAGAGTTTCAAGACAAACAGGTGCTTAGCCGGTATGCCTTTTGTTTACATTATTGGATGAACTTGATTTTCAAAGGCACTGTACATAAGGCATGTCTATGTGCCTCAGCCCTCAAGGTGTAGAGAATCTCTTTCATCCTTGCATTTTTGGTGTAATTTTTCCTTTTATTTGTAAAAATAAAGCAGTCATCTCAAAAAGGCATGTGCTTAATCGGTTATCTGCCAAGTCTTCATTGAAGGTGCATTCCGTACACATTGACTCAATAAGCTTGCACCTTGTCTGTCTAAATAATTCTGTTTCTCTTTTTGTTTGGTTTAGATGGTGTTGTAACCCCTTATTCCAATATGATTCCTATTTTGATCACTTAATTTTATTATTAAGATGTAGAAGTGATGATTGAAAATATTGATTGTCTCATCTTAGGTTTAAGATTGTACTTCCTCTGACTGTTTTCTTCTGCTCTTCTGATTTATCCAGGACTCAATTGTGTTTCTCTCTTTTTTTGGTTTAAATATTATTACTTAAAATTTTGCTTCCTGAAACTTAAAAGAGTAATATTCATGAATTTCTAGAGTAGTTAAACTATTGTTGCTTCTAGTTTGCTATTACTGCTTTCACTATTATTCCAATTCTCAAGCTCTGTTGAGCATTTCTACGAGTGTAAATGGCTCAGTTGGGCAGAAAGAGAATAGGTCATTTGCCAGTTATTCTTTCAACTATTTGGGTTGTGGTCTAGTGTTGAGTGAAGAGCTCAACTTTTTTAACCATGGTGCTGCTACTTCTTTGTGGGTATCTAAAGCAGATGAAATTGCATTGTTTGATTGAAATTAGTTGCACTGAGATAGCTTTTTGTGAATGCTTGTTTCTTGGATTCTTCCATGGGATGCTTAGTATCTTCTGCCTTGTGCAGTTTTGAGCAGTTCTGCATCAATTTGACAAATGAAAAACTTCAGCAACATTTCAATCAGGTTGGTTTGTGAAAGCCGTCCTAATTTGCTCCAGCATTCTAGGTATATTTTCAGTGTATCTAAAATGCATAACTTTTGCACGCATAATTAACTTGCTGTGCAGCACGTCTTCAAGATGGAGCAAGAAGAATATAGTAAGGAAGCAATTAACTGGAGCTACATTGAGTTTGTTGATAATCAAGATATTCTGGATCTCATTGAGAAGGTTTGTTGGCTCTATTCTGCATAGTGTTTTGCCTGGTATTCCTCGGATTTTTTCCGTTAATTCGAACAATCTTAGCACAAATTATTTTGTCTAGTTTATACATGATGAATATCTCTTTCTTTAGTATGCTTTTATATATATGTGTGGTGTGTGTGTGGAGGTGCTAAATAGTGCTTACCCTTTTGGTGAGTACTTGATCTAAGGATGTTACTATTGTCTTAATCGATGCTTTTCACTCTACCATTCATGTCATGTATAGTGTCTTGTTGGTCGCATGTCTGGATGAGAAGGGGCTATTATAAACAGTTACTGTAATAGGTACAATCTACTTATAATCAGTAATGCTGAAATACGATTCTAGATGTTACATGACGTATAGAAATATCTAGCCTCTAAGAGGAGCCTCATAGGGACCGTTTGGGAGCGTTGCACTATGGCAGCCAAGCTGCCTGGCAGCACTCCCAAACGAAGCCTAAGTGGAGTATTTTGGACTCTGGTATTGGTATTTCCATAACGTCATCTTTATTTTTTTTCTATTCCTCATGCTTCACATGTTCAATTAATGAAACAGTGGACATGATGGCATCTTTTACTTGAAATTAAATTAATATACAGACTTTCTGATACATCAGCCTTTTTCTGAAAAGCAATTTTTTAAGATTTGACACAAAACATGGCCTCAAGTTAGTAATGTGTCTATGAGGCAAGGCGGTGATATTAAGATATTTTTGGCTCTCTTGTCTTTTTTTTTTTCATATCTGTTCTTTCTTCTTGCTATAGGTGACCTGATGAATATTAGCAAGTGGTTTCTTAGTGTACTTATTTTTTTCATTTTGCAGAAACCTGGTGGCATAATTGCGCTTCTGGATGAAGCTTGGTAAGTTCAGCTGTCTCATTACTGACATGGATGTCACTGTTTCCAAAAAATTTTCTTGCTAACGAACTATTTTTAGTATTTGAATTTGAGTGTTCTGGTGGTGAGATAGCTGAGGCTTGTATTTTGTAGTATGTTCCCAAGATCAACGCATGAAACATTTGCTCAAAAGCTGTATCAGACATTTAAAAATCATAAACGCTTCAGCAAGCCAAAATTAGCTCGTAGTGACTTCACTATTTGCCATTACGCTGGTGATGTAAGTAAGCTTTAATCTGGATAGCTTTTAATACTTAGACAATATAGAACATTACCTAAGAAGTGAGTTTTGATAATTTCACGTTTATACATTCACATGATTTTGGGCTTTCTTTTCTCAGGTTACTTATCAAACTGAATTGTTCCTGGACAAAAACAAAGACTATGTCGTTGCTGAACATCAGGCACTTTTGAGTGCTTCCAAATGCTCCTTCGTGTCATCTTTGTTTCCACCTTTGGCTGAAGAATCCTCCAAGACATCAAAATTCTCTTCAATAGGTTCTCGATTCAAGGTTGATAGGTTCTCTTTTCTTAAAGAATTTGATCACATTTTACATAATCCTGCAGAGTATGACTCACCTTTTGTAATTACTGCAGCAACAATTGCAACAATTGCTCGAAACCCTCAGTTCCTCTGAGCCACATTACATTCGGTGTGTAAAGCCCAATAATCTTCTTAAGCCTGCAATCTTCGAAAACAAAAATGTTCTGCAGCAACTACGTTGTGGGGTGAGACTGTTTAATATATCAATGTAGTAAAAAAATCTGCCTGTATTTATACAATTTTAACATGTTATGTGTATTATCTCAGGGAGTCATGGAGGCAATCAGGATAAGTTGTGCTGGCTATCCTACTAGAAAACCATTTGATGAATTTGTAGACCGATTTGGCATCCTTGCATCGAAAGTTTTGGATGGGAGGTACTAATTTTGTTTTTTAGCTAGTAGATGTTTTTTTGCTAAACAATTTTCTGACTGTTTATGGTATTATTGTTAGTTCTGATGAAGTCACTGCTTGCAAGAGGCTTCTAGAGAAGGTGGGACTTGAAGGCTATCAGGTAATTATTGGATGAGGGATCAAATCATCTTCCCTGAATGCAATTCCATTAAGGCTGTTGTTTCTACTGCTCAGTTGCACTTAAAAACATCGTGGTCCTAACATATAATCAAAGGCATGTTTTATTCTAAGCCTTCTGCTTGTATAGTGTCTTTGTACTGCAAGAATCCTGCATAAAATGCTTTTGCTGGCTGCTTGATTTAAAGGGCTAGGTTGTTGATCAACTTCCAAGAACCTTTATAAAGCCAATAGTACTATGGCATCTATGTGCCAACCTTCTATAAAATTTCAACCACCTAAACTGGGTGGTTTTATGATTTCTCTAATGCTTTTAAATCCTCTGAACTCCAGCTTCAGGGACGACTGCAGTCAATTCAGTTCATTAATGAAGTATGAAAACTAAAATAGCATTTTCTACTATTTTTCAACATATTTATGTGCTTCCACATTTTTGGCATTTTGAAAAGGTGCCATTACACTGGTGGTTCCTCATCTGCGGTTAGGTTACATATCATCCATGTAATTTCCCTTCCCCCTCTTCAGCTGTCTTTATTCTCATCCAGACTAACAACATGCTATGAGTTTGTAAGCTGTTAAGGCTTCTGGGCCATAAAATCGTGCATAAAATTTACTTGTCAGTCAGTTTACTCCTGAAGAAACCATTACTAATAATTTCATGGGTTCTCTGCATAAACTGGTTGTTCCACAATCTACGTCTTCATGGCACAACATTTTTGGAAGTAATTTTTGGTTGCTTGTTGGTTCATCCAGTCTTTTTCGGTTTGTTGTATGCTTTATTGTTGTTTGCTTTTCAAAAGTAATGCACTTATTAAAAAACACATCTGCTATTTTGGTGCTATAATTTGTATCTTCTAAATCTCATATAACTTCTCTACATGTCCCTTGTCTGTTTTCTAAGTGGGTCTTCCAGAGTATCTTACTAATCCAGTTTACATTTGTAGATTGGTAAAACAAAGGTTTTTCTTAGGGCCGGTCAGATGGCAGATCTGGATGCACGTAGGACTGAGGTCTTAGGAAGATCAGCTAGCATTATCCAGAGGAAAGTCCGTTCATATTTGTCTCGTAAAAATTATATCATGCTCCGACGATCTGCCATTCATATTCAAGCTGCATGCAGAGGTGCTTAATTGTGTTTTAGTTTCTCCATCTCGGCTCTCAGTAGTCAGCTCTACCCAGAGTCAGGAATTGTTCATAAGTTTTTCTCTCTGTTTCCTTATGTGCTGATTGCAGGACAACTGGCTCGGACAGTCTACGAGAGCATGCGCAGAGAAGCTTCCTGTCTGAGGATCCAGAGAGATTTGCGTATGTATCTTGCTAAGAAAGCTTACAAGGACATGTGTTTCTCTGCTGTTTGCATTCAAACAGGTATGCGTGGAATGGCTGCTCGGAATGAGCTTCGCTTCAGAAGGGAGACACGGGCATCAATTCTTATTCAGGTAACCCTTTTTTTCTTGATTTTAAAATGTTTCAAACAGTTGTACCCATTTTCTTTTTATAATAATCTTGCAATGTGGATAGAATTTCTTGAAACTCCAATGTTTAGCTTGCAACTTGGAAGAGTTATCAATGGTTTGTTTGAATGATGTCATGCCTCCTTTATTGCCCCAAATGGTTGGAACTTGGAATAACTTCAATTGTATAACGCAGAGCCATTGCCGCAAATACTTGGCCCGTTTGCATTATATGAAATTGAAGAAAGCGGCAATTACCACACAGTGTGCATGGAGAGGAAAAGTTGCTCGCAGAGAACTGCGGAAGCTTAAGATGGTGAATTTTCTTTAATAGTTGTCTTTTAATTCTTGGATTAGATCTTTTGAAATTTTTTGGAAAATTTTACCATGGTCATTACTAAAAGAAGCAAGCTGTCATCATACCCACTTGCAAAGTCAGATCTGTGTTTTTTATTGCTAATCTTATATCTGAAATGCTGCCTTTTTAAAGCTGTAAATGCCATTCTATCTCACTTTTCATAATTAGAGGTTTTCTGCCTATTCTCATAATTTACAGGCTGCGAGGGAAACAGGGGCTCTCCAAGCTGCTAAAAATAAACTGGAAAAGCAAGTTGAAGAACTGACATGGCGATTACAGCTAGAGAAACGCATGAGGGTAAATATAACTAAAAATTAATTGATATATGTCTTGTTGATGTTATGATGTTTGTTGGCAAGATCTTGTTACCCTATCAACTTTTAATGACCATAGGTTTCTGTTACTATACTCACTGCAAGTTTTTTATTTTATTTTATTAGGTTTGATTGCTTTCCTAGCTTTGTTTTTATTAGTACAAATCCTTGTCTGGCCAAAGGGTGGTTAAATATGGTAACCAATGCTTTGAACCATGCAGAATAAAATTTTAAAAGAATCATAATTGGATCTTCAGTTTTGTTTGTCTTCTCTCACTTACTCATTTACATAGAATGAAGCTTGTGATAGTGCCTGGATTCTATTTTTCTATTCTTGAAAAGTCTGCTTCAGAATGAAATCCTTTATATTCTGGTCTGTTTTGATTCCATTATCCTCTCTCCATACTTTATGCATCTATGAACTTGTGTAGGTTGACATGGAGGAAGCTAAAACGCAAGAGAATGCAAAACTACAATCTGCTTTGCAAGAGATGCAGCTTCAGTTCAAGGAATCCAAAGAAAAACTCATGAAAGAAATTGAGGTTGCCAAAAAGGAAGCAGAGAAAGTTCCTGTTGTGCGGGAGGTTCCAGTTATTGACCATGCAGTGGTAGAGAAGCTTACAAGTGAAAATGAAAAACTCAAGGTAAATGGGCTCAATCAATGATTTACTTTCTTCCCAGGATTTTTTCATAAGCATTGAGAAACATGTTTGTGAATCTCTTATGGCTTTTGAATTGCTTCATTGCTATTTAAATGCAGACATTAGTAAGTTCATTGGAAAAGAAAATTGATGAAACGGAAAAGAAATTTGAAGAGACTAGCAAAATCAGTGAAGAAAGGTTGAAGCAAGCTTTGGAGGCAGAATCGAAAATAGTTCAGTTGAAGACTGCTATGCACAGGTTGTATTCCTAGCTCATTCTTAAGATTGATGAATGATACTAAGTTCCACTTGTGTTGTTAATTATAATATACGGACTAGTCTTTCTGCACACATTGGTTAATCAGTGGCCACTTAATTCTTTTTTTATTTTCTTATACTTCTGAAGTGACATTTGTTGCTTTCATTTTGTAGGCTTGAAGAAAAGGTTTCTGATATGGAAACTGAGAACCAAATTCTTCGGCAGCAATCCCTATTAAGCACTCCTATTAAGAAGATGTCGGAGCATATATCAGCACCAGCAACTCAGGTAAGTGTTTCTTAAAGTTGTAGAGATTTTTCTCCTGGTCGTTTCTTGTTAATTTTTCTCTTCATCTTCCAATTTGCAGAGTTTGGAAAATGGTCACCATGTCATTGAAGAGAACATTTCAAATGTAACTTTTCTGTGGATCATCCATCACTATATTTTTTGGTCGTGTAATTATAGACTATTACCTTCTATTATTATTGTCATTGATATAGGCTGTTTCTGCAGGAACCACAGAGTGCTACACCTGTGAAAAAGTTGGGCACAGAGTCTGATAGCAAGTTAAGGAGATCCCATATTGAGCATCAACATGTATGTTCTTACCTATTACCAGAATCTGCTTCCTCTGTCAAGTTCTCCCCGATATATTCTCTGTAGGTTGGGTAATGCTGAACATTTTATGTTATTCTTGTAACAGGAGAATGTTGATGCTCTCATCAATTGTGTTGCAAAAAACCTTGGATATTGTAATGGAAAGCCTGTTGCAGCATTTACAATATATAAATGTCTTCTCCATTGGAAATCTTTTGAAGCTGAAAGGACTAGTGTGTTTGATCGTCTCATTCAGATGATAGGCTCAGCAATTGAGGTACTTGGGATAATATTAATTCTGCTCATGATTTGTGTGCCGCAAGGATCACAAAAGCGATGGGAGATTCAGTTTCACAGTTATGGCATGTTTTTATCTTAATTGTCTTGTGGAAAACAACGAGTTTCCTTTGATCCAAGTGTTCTGAATTTACTTTGATCTTTTTGAATGTTTGGATTAATCTGATGTACTTCGGTGGTTTTTATCTCTTTTAAGGACATTATTATCATTTTTTTTTTAATTGTATGGACTACTTTTGATGTTCTTCTAGTATCCATATTTTGAGCCCCTAAAGTATGATAACACTCTGCTTATTGCAGAATGAAGATGACAATGATCATATGGCTTATTGGCTATCCAACACATCTACATTATTGTTCTTGCTTCAACGAAGTTTGAAGGCAGCAGGAGCCAGTGGTGCAACTCCACATAAGAAACCGCCTACTGCAACCTCCTTATTTGGAAGGATGGCCATGGTATTTCGATTTTTCAATTCATTGTAATTGTTTTTCTTATTTTTTAATTGAAAAATGTGGTAATTAAGTTCTTTGTTTCTGTGTTAATTTTAGGGTTTCCGGTCATCCCCTTCTTCTGCAAATCTTGCAGCTGCTGCTGCACTTGCAGTAGTACGCCAAGTGGAGGCCAAGTATCCTGCATTGCTTTTCAAACAACAGTTAGCAGCATACGTGGAAAAAATTTATGGAATCATTCGAGACAACCTGAAAAAAGAGTTATCATCTTTGCTTTCTTTATGTATTCAGGTATGTTACTTTGCAGATTACGAATCTATTCATCCCTCAATTTCCTAATTCTGTCTGCTTTATACACCTAAACATTGTTTAGTTTTGGTTTTATGTATCTTGAAACCTTGTCTCACACAATTCTGAATTTTAGGCACCAAGGACATCCAAGGGAAGTGTATTAAGATCTGGGCGGTCCTTCGGCAAAGATTCGGCCTCGAGTCACTGGCAGAGCATAATTGATAGCCTCAATACACTTCTTAGTACATTGAAGCAAAACTTTGTATGGGACTTCATTGTTTTCTCCTTAGCCTTGTGATGAATAGTTTTAGAGGTCTGAACTTTTGAATTGTTTATTTGGGCACTAATTCTTACCGCTATTGGGTTTCAGGTGCCTCCTGTTCTGGTCCAGAAGATCTTTACTCAAACTTTCTCATACATAAATGTACAGTTATTTAATAGGTAATCAGTCTCTTAAATCTAGCTTTTCATCATTTATGCCTGGGCATTTAATCTTACTATAAGTTTGATATTATTTTTCCAGTCTTCTTCTACGTCGTGAGTGTTGTACTTTTAGCAATGGAGAATATGTTAAAGCTGGGTTAGCTGAGTTGGAGCTCTGGTGTTGTCAAGCAAAGGAAGAAGTAATTTTCTCTTAACAATTTAAAAATTTCTGTCTTGCTGCACTTTGCTGTTGCTATACACTATTGTTTGGGCTTTTGTTTTATCCTAGCTTCATGTTTTGGGTGAAGCAATTAATTAACGTATACGTCTTTTTGTCATGATTTGCCGATCGATGTAATCCACTGAAAATGATTGATCATGTAAATGGACTTCCTGGATTCTCAATTCTCATGTCTTCATTTCCTTATTTCAGTATGCAGGCTCCTCTTGGGATGAACTTAAGCACATTAGACAGGCTGTTGGATTCCTGGTATGCCATTTTACCTGATATCATAGTGCCATTGAACATTGAAGCCAATTTGATTTAGTGATGATATGGGATCATGATGTTTAATGGAAAGGATTAGGCTGGCTACATCATCTGACATGTCTTTTACTACTGTAGTTCTCACTACCATCCTTTTTGATACTTCCTATTAAATTATCCCTGTTAATTGCAACTTTTGGTCAATCCTCGATGATGCCAAACACTATCTTCAGACCAAACTAGTTTCTTTTTCAACCTTTTTTACCCACTCAATGACGGATGCTATAAGAAATATCGATATGTTCCCAAAGACTAACTCTAAAAAATGTTGAAGAGCCATTTTGTACAAGCTAAAAGTGCATCATGAAAAGTTAAAGGCAGTGTTATTTGATTCAGAATAATATGTATTAATTTTGTTATGTGCTGATAATATTTTCCTTTTTCCTTTTTCCTTTTTAAGGATGAGAAAAAGTGATGTATCTTAACTTCATGATGTTTATTGACCTTGATCTGCAGGTTATACATCAGAAGTATAGAATTTCTTACGATGAAATAACCAATGATCTCTGCCCCGTAAGTCAATTTTTTCTGTTTGTGACTGTTTGCGTCCTTGGTTTGTTTCTTTTGCGATTTAGCTCATGAAATGACTCAAAAACGAAAAAAATAAAACCATACCTTTTTTATTGCTTATTCTTCTCATGTCTTGGTCCTTCTCGAAATCAAATGAGTTTTTTAATTAGCCCACGTTCTGTCAAGTTCAGCTAAGCCGGAAAGATAGATTGAGTTTATTTTACCTTCTTGATCTGCCAAGTTGACCCTGAAGGCCGAATTCTATGGTCGAGAATGCTGTAATAATAATTGGGCCATGAGAGACCTGATTAACTATTGCAAAAGAAAGGGCCTGCTGATAGAGCTGGTAAAATGCAATGAATGAGAACCTCAGTTTGTGTAATAGGCACTAAATGGGACAAGGCTTTTCGTTTTCGTAGCTGCTCTTAATATCTGTCTGAAAAAAGGCAATTCAGGCTGACCACCTTCTCCCTCAGAGAAAAGGAACTCTGCATGTGGTTATTCCTGATACTCGAATACAAAGTTGAGGGATTAGCCTAATGTCCCCCACCTAGGTTATGAGGGTCCCCATAGTTATAGTAGATGTGCACACGCAAAAGCTAACTCTCTCTCTGATTCACATCAATTGTTTTTTTTGTTTTCAGATCTTGAGTGTCCAGCAGCTGTATAGAATATGCACGCTATACTGGGATGACAACTACAATACTCGAAGTGTGTCGCCAAATGTAAGTTTGTGCTATGCAAAATCATCCTTTTGTGCTGCCCTTTTAAGTTCGTGTCATCAAGTAAATCTCAACAAGTTGTACTTTTTTTTTCTCTACAGGTCATTTCGAGCATGAGGATACTTATGACCGAGGACTCTAATGATGCCACCAGCAATTCCTTTTTGTTGGATGACAATTCCAGGTGAGATTTCAAGAATGAGAGAAAACCAATGTCAAAGTTGTAAATCTGTTGCGAGTCTGCTTTCATAATCAAAGGCAAATTAGAATTTTTTTATTTTTTTATTTTCATCTGCTATGAGACTATCTATAGGATTAAGCATGTCCAACCATAGACATTGACTATATCAACTAACCCATATTTTTTCTTATTACAGCATTCCCTTCTCTGTTGATGACCTTTCTAATTCACTGCAAGAGAAGGATTTCCTGGATGTCAAAGCCGCGGAGGAACTTCTTGAGAATCCAGCCTTTGAATTTTTATATGAGGCATAGGAAGCTCGAACATGCTCTACTTAGTATTTTTTTTGGAGGTAGGCAGTGAAGTCAAAACTCTTTGATCAACATCAAAGGAAGTTGTAAATCCAGTCTTTTTTCTATTATATAATTTTTGTCTCATTCCATTGCTTTTACTACATCCATGCCCCGTTGTAAAATTTCTATTTGTTTAATTTTTTTGACGTGCAGCTTTGTAAAATCCATCATATTGAGGGGCAGGTATTTACTTGTTTGGTTGAGTGAGCGTTCCTTTTTTTGTTTAATTTTTTTTTTGGGGGGGTTTTCCATTGTTTTGTTCTGGCCACAATCGGCAGCAATTTTTAGTGTTAAGAAAAAAAAGTTCATAGTAGTCATTGTAGTTTAGTGATCGAGGCATTGCCACCCAATTTTTATTGTATAAAAAACAAGTTATGTGAACAGATACATATATATTGAGTTATAACAATTTTATGTTGATTGATTATTATTATGGCCATCTTTGGGAATGAAATCAGTTTTTTTGATTATTAGATGGCTTGTGGCTGCCGCACTGCATCATTATAATGTTCAAGTTTTGCTGAGTGTTCAAAAAACTTTGTGCACAAGAGCATCTCTATAAAGGTTTTATTAATTTTTCTCTTTAAATATCAACTTGTTTACTTATGTGGTAAAAAGGAGAGTAAAAAAAAAAATTATTCTCCAAAAAAATCTTCAAATATAAATAAATTAATATTATTTTAGTCAAATAAATATTTTCAAAAAAATAAATGATAATTAAAGTATTTCTCTTTCTGTCTTTAATAAAAAGTAATAAAGTATAAATTGAAAAGAGAGAAAGTAATTTTTCAAATTTGAAGAGAGAGAATCATTTCTTATTTGAAAAATCTTAATTGGAGTGTTTTTTTTAGTTTTAAATGCTAATGCGACTCTTCAAATAAGTGATAAAATCTTATTTGAAAATTCTTTGAGAGATGGTTTAACAATGATTAGCTCGACTAAAGTAGTTTATCTCGAAAGAAAGCTAAAAATTAAAAGATAAAAATGTAAGTTAATGATAAGAAAATATGTGTTCAAAAGATGCAAAAATGTTTTGCCATACTCTTAGTGGACTTGTAAGAAACTGATTCCCTTGGAGAGCAATTGTAAGATCATGTGCTTATGACATTAAGCCAATAGTTAGGGAGTAAATTTATAAATACATCATCGCTTCCCCTTTTGTACTATTACTACTTACCAAAAAAGTGAAAAAAAAAGAAAAGAAAAGAAAAATGTGCCGTTTAATCCCTCTTCTAACTTTTTGATTAGGATCTCTCCTCAACTTTTAAAATTTTATACAATCTATTTAACTATTTTTATTTTTATTTTTTAATTTATTAACTACCAATCACTAGTTATTCTTTTATACCAAAATTTTCTTTGTATTAATGCTTCTATGCTCTTTTCCTTTCTTCATTTTCCAAAGTATCATTGGTTAACCTTATAATTCATTATAAAAACAAATTAATATCGGATTGAGTTTTGAAATGAAAAATAAAAACTACAATCTAAATATCAAAAAATGTCAATCCTATTGCTATCAAAATGAATGAAAAGGTTGACAAAAGTTTGAAAATCAAATTAAGCAACGTTTTTTTTTTTTTTCATTGAATAGAAGGAATTAAACAATGATATTGAAAGAATTGAATTGAGGGCAAAAATTCTTAGGCTGAACATGAGAAATTCACATGGACAATCAATGCAAGTTCAGCTAGTACACAAGGGCCTTCGTTTCTCTGCCACAAAAAAGCCTTCAAAGTCTTACAAACCAGTGGAGTTAGGGACCAATACCATTACCATGACCATCAAGGCCTAGGGTTCCAGGACCAAATTTGGACCACCCTAGCTAAAACTTCGTATCACTGCAAATACAACTGTAATCCCTGCTACTTTTGATGGACTTTTTAGGCTTTCTTGGGAGCCATGTCGGCATGTTGCTGTGCAGCTGGCTTGTGGTAGTTAAAAATTGTAGATTGGCCCGTATCTTTCTGATGGATACACAATTGATTTCACTTGCATAATAATTACAGAATAGAATGGAGATTGTGGGTGGCTGGGGCTGGCTTCTTGTCTTGGCTGTCAATTCTAGTTTTGTAGGTTGAGTCCAGTGCTGTGCTCACAAGGGTTCAGCTGACTGGATACGTTATTTGGTCCATAGGGTTAGCCATTTAGGTCCCCCTCTTAATTAATGTCTCCTTTTGCTGCCATTGCCACCTGGAAATTTGAGAAATTGCTTACGTCCATTTTTCAGATGGGCTATCCGTTTCTACTTTCAAGCCCAACACCCTCAAATCTTTGTTTACACTTGGACAAATCTTCCTCGCCGTTTAGGCATTTTGTATCACTTTATCAAATTTTATCGGTTTAAAGAATTAATATTGATAAAAATAATAAAAACTAATTATTCAATAATATATCATAGTATGCATCGATAACATTATTTTCCTATTGTAGAATGTTAGAGTTGGGCTTCGACCATTGAAGAAAAAAATTGTAGACGTACGGCTGTGATATCTACAATTTATCAAAATGTGATAAGGCATGGATATGCAATGAACAAGATTTTGGGCTTAAAGAATAAAAGATAGGTTAAATCTTACATAAGCAAATCCCAAAAAAATTAAAAGACTTAGGTAGACGATGCCGACAGTACTGTCGTTTTTCAATATCGCTATCAATAAGCATCCAAAAATATTACGAAAAAAAAGAAGAAAAAACAACGATCAATATTATTTTCATCTCTTTCAGTACGTGTTGAAGTATAATTTTCATTGCTAAATGACATGCAATGTGAACATTTCTTGATATTATCCATCAATTTGCGGTCATCATTTATGTGTTCACACCAAATTTCTTCCTTTGTGGACATCAAATCTCAATCATACATAGGTTGTTCTTATCAAACTTTTTTTTTCGAGTAATGTCACATTCTAGAAAACAAAAAAGAGTTTTTATTTTCATTTCTATATATTTTCAATGATACGATACGGGAACATATAGAGTAATTAACAATTATTTGTAGTATGTAATGCTGATTCATTTTGAATGTAAAAGTTACATAAAAACTTAGAAAGCATAGTGTTTTTTTTTTAAATTTGTATTTATTTTTTGCTTGTTTTGTAACAACCACTTGAATCGATTTCAAATAAGAGAAAGTCCATTAAAAATTAAACCAAATGAATGCAGTCGAGTTGAACTCATTCGTATCATGAAGTGCCATGACCATAAAAATTTGCAGTGAGAATGAAATCGGACCATCACGTGGCAAGCAATTAACATCCATTCCAATCGGGCTGGTTTCGAAAACAAACGAGAGCTTGATTTAGAGTCACCATCAAGTACATTGTGAAAAAAGCAATATGTACAGGTGTAGCAACAGGGAAAAGCCAGCGTATTGTAAACTTAGCCCTACTGTAACCCTTTGCTGATTGTGATATATGTATATTAGAACCCCCACATGGTAAATTACTTTAAAATTTCAGGAAAAAAAATAAAAAATTGGTTGCCCTAGCCCTAGCCATAGCCATACACTTTCTACTGTTAGATTCTTTTCACTTATGTTTTTTTTTTTAAGATTTGATTGAGAGATACACATTGGACAATAATTTAACATGCGAAAATATATATCTCAAAAACACCCAATATTATATATATATATATATAACTTGAAAGTTATTATCAGGTGTGAGCGTTTTTATTCTTTTTAATGCAGACATATTCTTTTTAATTTTCAATACACTATAAAAACATATAGTAATAATATTAAAAACGGACTCTATCAAATTACACAACTTAATAACATGTTCATATATATATATATATATATAGTAATAATAATAATAATAATAATAAAGACGCCCGCACTAGAGAATGACTCTCTCTATACACACAATTTAATTGAGTGATTTTCAAACAATTATTGACTGTTTGAATTTGAATATTAGAGAAGATAGGAGACTTAAAAAAATAATTTGCAATATCATATGAGGGAATCATTAATAATATTGAAGAATCAATGACACTAGATATACAGTTTGTTCAAAGAACAAAATGATTGACGACGAAGATGGGGTTAGCTAAGAATATATATATATATATAGCCACTCATGTTAGTTTGGAGAATCAAATTACAATTCAACAAATCTTAATTACCGTTTGACCAATATATTTTTCAAAACTTATGGCCTTATTGAAGTCTCTAAATATTCTTTCAAATTGCTGCAATTGAAATTGATCGGCCAGTCCATGTGGTCTCATGTGTTTCCACCATTTTCTCTTAAGCTGAATATTCTGTGGTCAAACTTAGACCCAAAGCTACTTGCTTAATTAATGACTTAATTAGTTATAAAACAGAATCACGTAATCCCTTCTATCGATCGTGTCATGTTCTTATATTCTTTGCTTTGCTAAACCCTCAGTCATGACTCATGTTCTCAAAGATATTGATTCCTTCCCCAGTTCTGAAATATATTCTTTTCCAATTACTTAATTCATATTATGCTCCATTAATTCATAATCTTTGCAGTTATTGCAGTTACAAAGTTAGTTGGTGCTGAGGAACATCATAAATATGTGCAAGAAAAATAATTTCATTTCGGTCGGCATCCTTACTCCTCTAGCTCTTTTAATTTTTATTTTTTATTTTTTAAAGTCAAAGAAAAGTTATATAATCTAATAAGTCCTCTTGCTCTTGCAACAAAGATTTTTTAGATGATATCAATAGTTAAGAGTCCAACAAAGCCATGACATTTGGTCTTCGGTCATGAAAACATGAATCAGCTTAAAGTTCTTATACATTAATTATTAAAAACAAAGTTCAACATTATTTTGAAGAAAAATAAATTAATTTAGAGACATAAAATCCATTTTCTACTAACTAGTTTCAAATTCAAAAATAATATGAGAATGGTATGCATTTTTTTCCCCGTTTGAAAGAAAAGATCATGCACATTTTGTATTAAAAAAATCATATATAAAAATCATTTTCAAATACCACTATTAAACCAAATTTGAAGTATCTCAAGTTTAAATTTTCTAGCGCTTTGCGTAAGTTCGTAGTTTATTGGACAAAACCCAAACAATAAGAAAAAAAAAACTAGTTTTGACTTTGATAAATAGTATAACACGGTTGAGTGCATTTCCATTCATGCCAAAAATGACTGTGTTGTAGCATCAATTCAAGTTAATTAATTTGACTTTCTTGTTTGGGAAGTGAAATTAATTTGGCTTGCGACCCACTTAATGGCCACAAACAATCACATGGCTTTTACAGGTTTAATTCAATTATAAGCAACAATTAAATTAAATTACTCATTAATTTTAATTAAATTTGGAAGGCTAAGATCATTCTTATGCGACGATCATGCTTCATCTTCATTCTCCTCGATGCCGAGGCGCCCTTGGATAATGCCTCCCACATGCAACAAACACAACGTAATTAAACGCGTTGCACTACTTTAACCTATAAATTTAATATCAATTTTCATGGAAACTAATAAAATTTATTAATTTAATATGAGCCTCAAAAACATTTCTTCTATTTGTTTCCCAAGAAAAAATGAGTAGAGAGGAGGACGGGAAAAAAATTAAACACATTATTTGTTTATTCATCTATATATTATTCAATAGTTGGAGGCTTATTCATGGAGATCTCTTATATCAAAGTGGAGTATGCATGAATCTTCTTAATTTGAAGCCAAAACACACCCACGTAAGTCATGTTGAGTTTCGAAAATAAATTTTGCTGCCTCTTAAGTCTCAACAAGAACCTTGAGATTCTTCTAATTCAGAATTTAGAAATTGATCAAGCATCAAGCCTATTCTCTGTCATTGCCTCGTAAGAATTGATGCCCTAAATTTTACATTATTGTATAATAATTGTATTATTATAAATAACTTGAAGCGTGGCATGCATTGTGGTTGAGGTTAGTGACCTGGCTACTGTGTATGGTCTATGTGGTTCTGATATATACATGCACATGATAGCATATGACATGATGAAGACTACAATTGACCTAAGTTTGTATATATATAGAGAATAAAATTTGAAGTTAGTTAATTTACAATGTATATTTGAATGAAGTCAAACAAACGATGTTCATGTAATTACATCAAGTACTAATTAATTAACATTAGTTGTGTATTAGTCAAATCATAAGTTAATTTATTTAAGATTAATATTAAGACTGACTGATTGACAACTTGCCATAATGTGGGAAGGTTACCTACTACGCTTGACCAAACTTTGCCATTATTATTTACTTTAAATAAAAATTTCATGTGACTTGTAATATAATAGATTATAAATAACTATCAAATTCTCAGCACCTCTCATTAAGAACCCACCACATGATGATGAGCTCCTAATTCTCTATTTTAATCAAAATCACAAACTTGGAAAGCTAAAATCTTCGTGTCGAAGTGTGAAGTTTTTCTAGCAAAACTATGCATAATGAGGGCGGCACCTAGAATAGAGAGAAACCCATATTTTTAAAATAATCAAAGTTCTTGGGGGTACTAATTAATAATAATAGTAAAATACTAAAATTGTTGCCGCATGCAGAGTTTTTGTTGCGCCAGGTGCAATGCCCCTAACATGGTATCTGGATAATTACTTCAAAACAATTAATTAAAAGATAACTTGAAGACTCATTTCCCATTAAATTCATATTCATAAAACTGTTTTACCGACCTTATCAACCGAATATAGCCGTTGGGAGTTGTTCTAAATTCCAACGAATTAATGAAGGAATGAAACTCATAAGGGGAATAAGGTCACCCACATTATAGCTTGCCTAAATGATTTAAATCAACTACACTCATTAATAATGGAAAAGGGTTCAATTATTAACATAATTTAATTAATATGTTTGTTTATAAACGGTTCCCATGTTCTCTACCATGTGATCAACAAATAAATATTATATGCGATTCTAATTATCCAAGTATTTCTAGAAATAATTAACTTACAGTCAAGAGAGTTTTCTAATGTGTTTATAGAATTTTTACATTTCATTTTGGAGTCTTATTTAGAATTTTGCATCAAGTAAAAGCTCACTTAATCTCTATATTATGAGGTTAGTGTTTGTTTAGTCCATGTATTTTCAAAAATACATTTGTTAAACTATTGACACCCTCTCTTATTTTCTGTTTCTTTTGGCTTGCTTTTATAATATTACGCTCCTATAATAATGTTTCCTTTCTTTTTAGATATTAATAAAAAGAAACAAAATTAAATTATCAATTAACCCCAAAAAATAAAATAAAAATAACATATATTAATTTTTATGGAAGCTCATGCACGTCTAAAAAATTAATATTGTAAACAAATTAAATTTCTAATTTTTTGGATATTAATAAAAAATTAATGTATTAACTCCTCAGCAGAGTGTTCAATACACACACACACACACACACACACACACACACACATACATATATTTGTTTTTTTATTTAATTTTTGGGGTTAAATTGGTAATTTATTTTTATTAATGTAAAAAAAATTATCGTAAGAAGGTAATATTATAAAAACAAGCAAAATAATAATAATAATAATAATGGCAGAGATGTCAATAATTTAACGACAGGAATGTTTGAGGTATTTTAAAAAATATAAGAACTAAGTGGGCATTAACCTTAAAATATAAGGAATAAATGGGATTTTACCCCTCTGCACCATACATTAACGTGTGTTATGATGTTTTGGATGTATTTTAGCATATACATTTAGATGAGTAATTTTATTTGGACAACAATATATAAGATAGCAACAAGACAAAAATATGGGTACTGTTCATATTATACTGTAATACTATAGCATACAAATTAAACGGCAACACTATTCATACTATAGTGCTATTGTTTTTGCCTTTTTACTGTTCAAATAACATTTTTCTGTTTAGATAATTTATCAGTAATGACATCCTCACACATAATATATTATTATTATTATTATTATTATTATTATTAAGTTTCGGATTCACATAGTTTTAAATTTTGGATCCAGACAGAAGTCTTATATCATTTGAGCATTATATTCACATAAATTATGTGTGCTACGTACTCATACCCTAAGATAAGTTTAGTTCCCATACTCTTTGTAAAAGATTACTCTTACACAATATACTATTGTTCATTAAAGGACTAACCTCGAGAGATTGTGCCTTCTAATTCCACCAAAAAAGTGCCTCTTAATATTTAGGTGTCACAGACTCAAACTTATTTTTTATTTTATAATGTTCATTATTTGAATTTTGATAACAATGTTTTTAAGTCAAAAAAAAGTTTAAAAGAGAATGAGACAAAAAATACTTAAAATGCACTCTCAAATACATCCTTGCAATGCATTGTTTTTACCAAACACCCTCACATACTCTTTATGGTTTTCAATTGATTGCTCAGCTATCAGCCTATCACAAATTTTATTAGAGCTTTCTTTCAAGTTTTTAATTCTTCACTAACCTATTCTTCTATTATTGATAGTTGATCATGAAATTTCAAGGCAAATGAGTTATTTAAAAACTATAAAAAAAATGCATATAGATTGTCAAAATTAGATAGCGATAAAGTCAAATAAACGAAAATCTCAAATTTAAATCATATTTTTTAAAAAATAATCTAAAATTAATTATGTCAAGGGAGTAACAAACACCTCTAGAAATTTAGTTATGGACTCAGAATTAATACATTGAATTGAATTGAAAAATAATTTATGAGAAGGTTTACTTCTTTAGATAGCTAGCGATTCTTTCCATGCATTTACTTCTTTAGATAGCTAGCGATTCTTTCCATGCAACTTTGGAATTTATGTATTGTCTAAACTGTAATTTTAATTATTGGACAACCATCTAAATGATAGCTAGCATGTATTTTATAATATTAAAATTCACCAGTCATATTATTCTTAGAATAAGTTGGATCTAATTTTTATTAATGGTGTGATTCGAATGATATGATGCATTCATTGTACAATTTGAAATTTGAAATTTCATTATAAATTATTTACCTCTAATGGCATGCCGGTTTTATGTATATGCATGCCAGCCTGCTTTCCTCTAAAAAGATAAACTAAAACCAATTTTGATTGTATTCTAGTCTTTTCTTATAGATATGTCCTTTTAATTAGTATCCCAAAACCACACATAAAACAAAACTCTTTTTTGTCAATTGTTTTCTTAATTTTCCAAGCTATGGAATCTAAAGAAGAGCAGCAAACGAAAAAGTTTCTAGCAAACCAACAGCTCAAAAGTTCCTCAAATCTCCTTCCTAAAATCACAACAACTAATAAAAATAAACCCACCAGTTCATTGTTCGTAGCAAATACATTCAGCTTTATGTTGGACGGCTTCTAAATGCCCTCCATCTTATTTACACAATCTTACAAAAATCAAATAAATAAGATAATATGCTTCAAATAGATCATGTAAATACAAGCTGCCATCTCAGAATGAGTAACAAATGTTCCCTTAAAGTTGTGAAGCCAAAGACAAAGAATCAGCTTGTGACGGTTTTAGGTAAGTGACAAAGCTAGGTAGCTACTAAAATATATGGAATCAAAATTTAATTAGCAATTAATGCAAAAACATGATTTATATTGACCATATGTTTTTGTGGTTACCATAATAATATTCTCAGATTGACCAAAAATAACAAACAAGAAATAATGATATAGATTTTGGTGCCAATCATTTTAACTAAGATTTTATGTTTTCAGAATGATGTCAACAAAATCCAACCACATGGAAGGAAATATTCCTACTAAATTAACTAGAATTGCTGTTTTGTTGCTTATTATATATGTTAGTGAATAGTGAGAGAGTAAGCGAGTCACATGAGATAAAACAAGATGATGGTTTTTGAATTTTGAACATCTTCTATATCTTTCTAAGGTTCTTTTGCTGACCCTAAAATAAAATAAAAATAAATTAAATTTTTAGTGTATATACCCATATATAGATTTGTTAAGATTTTCTTCGTTCTTTTCTAGCTTTGTCTTTTATTCCTCTAGAGTTCTCATCGTGCCATGTGACCGTCTTTGTTCTTTAGGCCTTTGTAATTTATATGTTTCTATATGAGGGGACTAATAAATCTCATATTTATAGTTAAAAAAAAGCAATGGATTCATAGTTATCACTTAGCATTTGCTTATGAATATATTATTAATTAATCATATTCTACGGGCCGATCAAATTGTGAGATGGAGAAATCCTACTATTGGGTGCTTTGGAGCCGTTGATTTAAGAGAGATGAGAAACGGTTTACTTTTCTGTTGTTTTAATGATCGAGTGTGGCTGCTGAGTGGACTTTTTTAAAGCTAACCAAAAGTGAGGGTAGCAAGGGTGCACTGAGAGTAATCAGTAATGCCATATAATTCAATTAAATAAGTATAAGAAAATTGAGAGAGAGAAAGAGGTAAAAAGGTTTAATGAAGACTATAGTTGTTGAAATCTTTTGGGGCCCTTTTTCATTTAACACTATAGTAATTGAATTCAGACCAAACCCCCAAATATCTATTGCAACTAGTAAAGGATTTATATTCCTTTTTCTCTCGCTGACCAAAAACATATAAGGAGACTCTACCAAACTCTGCAGTTGAATTTTTCTTTTTTTTTAATCAAATTTCTTGTGATACTAACTTGGATTAACTGTCCCACTATGTCATACTTACCTCCAATAACATTCAAGAGAATGTATTTATTCAGCCTACATTATATGATGGAAATGTCTATCTATATCCAATCACAGTAGAAGATAATAAAGCCCGATCACCAACTATGTTGATGTTGAAATTCAAACATGCGCCCTTGTTGAAGGCACAGGTGGTGCAATCTGGTCTACATTCTCAGTAGCAACTCTATAGTAAAAACTAATAACGATAGGAAAGAAAAGGGGATATAATAATAAGAGATAGAAGATGCATCCTAAATAAACTAGGTGAAGAGTAAGCATGTACTTGGGGTGGGGGGAAAAAAATTAAGTGCTAGCTATTGGTGTATTTATCTTTATTTATTAGGTTCTTGTCAAGCATATATTTATTTACATAATTGGTTGAACTATATATATGGTAACAAATCAATAAATGAAAATTTGTAAATTTAGAGTGTTAAGCCCAACTGATTATCTTTTACACATATAAGAAACTATATTGTAAACTAAATGAAAATATTATCATACAAATTAAACATGTGCGTGTGTGTGTGTAGGTTTTAGGTTATTTCATTAACAAAATCTTCAATATTTTATGTATGTGGAACTCAATGAATCCTCAAAAAATTCAAAAATAAATGACAAGAATCTAGTAGAAATAGTGCAATACAACGACTATGTCATGGTTAACATTTAGTTTATTACACATCAATGTTGAGTATCATGCATTAATGAAACTTATGGAAAAAATTGAAAAAAAAATTGCTACCATATATATATATAAGGTAAATGCTAGTTTAGTCCATGTATTTTAATTTAAGTATTGTTTAATCTCTATATTTAAAAAAATATCTCAAGACACACCTACCATTAAATATGTTATCCTCCTGCTCTTACTTTCTTTTTTCTTTTATAATAATACCCTTACAATAATATTCTTGGGGATTTTAAGTAATGAAAAAGAAAAAAAATGATAACTTATTAAAATAGCCTTAAAAATAACATAAAATTTTACCCGAACTTTTATGTTATTATTTTATTTTTAGGATTAATTTAGTTAATTAATTTTTTTATAAAATAATAATTAGTAAGATTGTTGTAAGGACATTAAACATTGCTTTAATTTAACTAATATTAATTAATTTATAAATATTTTTTAGCAAGATTATTGAACGAGTATAAAAGATATTAGTTCTTCCACATTAACATTATTTGTTAATTTACTAAATTTAACCTTTTTAAAGATAAATTAGTTAATGTTAAGAATATTTTTGCAAGGATATTATTAGAAAAACTGAGAAAAAGTAAGGGTAAGAATGTAACATATTTAATTGTAAGGATGTTTTAAAGTATTTTTTAAAATATAAAGACTAAACATATACTTAAATCAAAATATAAGCATCAAACGAGTGTTTGTCATGTATGTGTGTGTATATACACTTTCTTATTTTCAAAACTCAAGATTAATGTTTTTTGCTCCACAAAATTTAAAGAAAAAACCATGATAACAGTAATACCCACAACTGAAGTCGGCAAAATAATGGATAATGTCAACATTGTTGTTAGAAGCTTTGACAAAATGACGAGAAATGTCTTCATTTAACTACTAAATTTTACGTAGACTAAAATGACTAATATCCAACTCATAATACAAGTTTGACAAATTGAGATATGGGTGTTAGTTGATGAAATAATTAAAAGTTCACGTGTATAACCATTGCCAAATAAATCATTTTCAACAAAGCTCTCTCGAAAATGATCGATTAATTGATAGAAGCTTTGACAAATTCAAGAAATGTATTCTTTTAACTACTAAATTTCACGTAAACTAAAATGACACATAACCAAACCACAATAGACAAACTTTGTACCATAAAAAAACTGGCTAGCCATTAAAGTCCACAAGCATCGACCTAGCTATGGCATTGATCATGCGTGCTCTCCACTTGATCCCTCTCGAAACCTAGCACATTTTTGTCACTAACAAGGTGATGAATTAGCAAGCACAAAGTAGAGCCCATATTATAAATAACATTCCTCTTTATATCTCTTATCTTGCAGCACCGCTAACGCTAGTTGCATATATATAAACTATAAAACCCTAAAATATATATACTCGTGAATACGCTAGTTGCAAGTATATGAACGATGAAAGAATTAATAAGCCAGTGATATCCTAATGATTTCGCCTTTCTCGAACTTTTCATTACGCGTGACCAGACTAATTATAGATTTTACAAGCTTTTGCATAGTTTAGTAATTAAGCTTATAATATTATATGCCAAAAACGCGCTAGCTTCTTAGCAAATACCGCCGACCGTGTAAAAAGCTTTAACGAAAGAGCAAGGATCTTGCTATAAATAAAAGAAGATTAAAATTAAAAAATATTAAAAATTAAAAAAAAAAAAAAACTCCAAAAGTAGAAAGCTTTCACAATAGCTAAATCTATCATAAGCTAGCTGGATGTGGAGCAATGCAAGGCTGGTGCATGGTAATGGTGGTGGCTAAGAATAACAAAATCACATATCCCTATCATATCGTATCATATCATGCATGGGATATGGGTATGACTAAGCGTCTCTTCTTTGTTATGTTGCATTTGGAAGCTTTTATTGTTTATTAAAATGGAGCTGGAGGAATGAGCATTTCAGCAGAGAGAGAGAGTAAGAGGTGAAGTTGGAATGATGATACTACTCATTCCAAAGCAGAATTTAAATTTAAAAAAAAAAAAAAAGAAAAGAAAACATATAACTAAGAAACCCCAAACGCATAACTCTCAAAATCTTTTCATGAAAAGGAGAGACGCTATGGAATTCAAGGTTTCATGCACATGCTGCGCTCTTCTTCCCATGAATTTTTACTCGAAAGCACCGAGTGGGTGGGTGGGACACGCCATATATATAACTTTTCCAACTCAAAAATCTTCATGGACAAAGTTTTGTACTTGATATGCTAGCTAGGTATATATATATAGTAGAGAGCAATGAAAGTACAAACCCAAACCCTAAATTTTAAATTAATTAATCACCACAATAATCAAATTAACTTAATAAAAAGCTGAAAACCCACTTTACATTCTTAATCATGAGGACACGTGTCACATTGTTGTCTATTTAATTGCATAACCGAAAGCAACACCACCACCTATATTAGCCTTCCACGTATTCTGAATAATCGAACTGCAAGGTTTTTGCATAATTACTTGATGAAGATTCAATGTAAAGAGCACCACAGTCACATGCACATCAGCACATCCCTTAGCCAACTCCCTCTATATAAGCATCCCACTCTCCCTCCAAACCAAACACAACAACGACAACCAAAGCAATTAACAAACTCAATTCTCTCATTAGCTCTCTATTCAACTTTATTTCATACTTTCTCCTGAACAATCCCAAAATAGAATCCTTTTTCAAAATGGAGAATTTGTTTCGTCTTGTTAATCATGAAGATTTCTTGTCTCGTAGATGCATTTGGGTAAACGGTCCAGTCATCGTCGGGGCCGGACCATCTGGTCTAGCCACAGCTGCTTGCCTGAGAGACCAAGGAGTGCCCTTTGTTATGCTCGAAAGAGCTGAATGCATAGCATCTTTATGGCAAAAACGCACCTACGACAGGCTTAACCTTCACCTACCTAAGCAATTCTGCCAACTGCCTAAACTACAATTCCCCGAAGACTTCCCCGAGTACCCAACAAAGAGACAATTCATTCAATATCTTGAATCATACGCTGAGAAATTCGAAATCAACCCACGATTCAACGAGTGCGTTCAGTCAGCTAGGTACGATGAGACCAGTGGCTTGTGGAGGGTCAAGACCGCTTCCTCAGCTGGCTCGACCAAGACCGAGTTCGAATACATTTGCCGGTGGCTCGTAGTAGCTACTGGCGAAAATGCTGAGCGTGTTATGCCAGACATTGAAGGATTGGCGGACTTTGGGGGTGAAGTTATTCACGCTTGTGATTACAAGTCCGGCGAAAAATACAAGGGAAAGAAAGTACTAGTTGTCGGCTGTGGCAATTCTGGCATGGAACTGTCTCTTGATCTTAGTAACCACAATGCCTCTCCATCAATGGTTGTTCGTAGCTCGGTAAGTATTGTTATCGATATAATACTTCTTCTTTTTTTTTTAAAAAAAAAAAAGTTATATTTTAAGAAATGTAGTAAAAAATTGGATTCTTCTAATCAAGCTCTGGTTTTGGTCTACAGGTTCATGTGTTGCCAAGAGAAATCCTTGGTAAATCGACATTCGAATTGGCGACATTGATGATGAAATGGCTACCACTATGGCTAGTTGACAAGATTTTGTTGATTTTAGCATGGTTCATACTCGGAAACACCGAAAGTTATGGGCTAAAGAGGCCATCGATGGGACCGTTGGCACTCAAAAACACTATGGGAAAGACCCCAGTACTGGATATCGGGGCTTTGAAGAAAATCAGATCCGGGCATATCAACGTGGTCCCTGGAATCAAGAGGATTTCATGTGGCCAAGCTGAACTTATTAACGGGGAGAAACTTGATATTGACGCAATTGTTCTCGCTACAGGGTACCGCAGCAATGTTCCTTCTTGGCTTCAGGTAAGAGAAAGTTCCAATTCTTTAGGAAGGTTCTGCTGTGATCAATTAGCCAAGTGTGGACAAATAAGCTGATCTTGTTTTGGTTTTATGATGCGCAGGAAAGTGAATTTTTCTCCGAGAACGGATTCCCAAAGGCACCATTTCCACATGGCTGGAAAGGAAACGCCGGACTCTATGCAGTTGGGTTCACAAGGAGAGGGCTCTCCGGTGCATCATCAGATGCCATGAGAATTGCACAAGATATTGGCAAGGTCTGGAAAGAAGAAACTAAGCAACAGAAAAAGAGAACCACTGCTTGCCATAGAAGATGCATTTCTCAGTTCTAAATCATCGATTCAGAAGCCTTTGTACTGAACAGCTAGGATCGATTTTTGTTATGTTAGTTGTAAAAAAATAAAAAAAAAATATATAGACTGTCATACACAGGAAAATAAAGAAACAGACAGCACACAGACGGAGCCCTCTCCAAAGGCCCAAGTTTTGAAATGTTTGGGCATTTTGTAAACTGAGGATGATGAGGCTTTTTCTTGTTCTTTCTTTTTGTTTGAATTTAATTCTTACCAAGTTTCATGTAGTCTTTGTATTTACAGCGTAGAATTGTAACTTATATGTGATATAAAGAAATTTAATCTTTTTTCAATCAAATACTCCCTCTCCCTCTCTCTCTAGTTTTTATGATGATTTCTACTGCATTAATTTAACCCAAATAAAATAAATAAATGAACTTGAAAAGAGCTCAAGTAATTAATCTTGTAATCTAAAGAAACTAGTTAGGATTCTCTTGTTTCTCCTATCACAAGAGTTTCATATATTAATTTGACAATTATTCAAAGAATCAAATCTCTTTCTAAGCTGTCAGCTTTGTGGCAACTATTGATCAATGGAGTTGTAGTTGAGGAAGAATGCTATATTCTTCTTTCTCATTTCAGAAAACTAGTACTTTGATTTTAAATATGATGATCATTATTCCCAGTTGACATATAAAAGATTGAAACTTCGCATACTCTTAATAACTCACGATTAGTCTCTCTAAATAATGCACCTCAGCTCCGCCACGCGCACTGCCTTTGGTTTGGTGTTTTTTAGAGGATAGCTGATTCCAAGAATGGGGCTGCACATCACAATATCCATTTAATATTATTGTCTTTTTGTTTGACCAAACTTACGTTTATAAATCTCTCTGTGATGCCTTGCACATGCCACAAACAAAGCCCTCATGCAAAATTACAGCTAAATCTTTACTGTAAGCATAATTGAATACTTGAATCCAGTTGAAATGAGCTTTAAAAACTAACAAACATTTGGCCAATGAGCTGAAGAATATGCTGTTGAGCTATTCTAAATGGTTTAATTAGTGCTGTGGAGGGAACTGGGAGCCAGAAGCCAAAGAGTCCAAAAAAATGATTTCACTGGCGTCGCCCGGACTCGAACCGGAGACCTTCAGTGTGTTAGACTGACGTGATAACCAACTACACCACGACACCTCCATGCTTCTTTTTGCCATCTCTGAATTTAACTTTAGTAAGCCCAAAATTGTTACCTGCAAGTGGATTTTTAACCAGCCAAATTTTCATAAAATAGTTCAACCCATAAGCCTTCGGAGGTTTTTCTGCCTAAATCTTTTAACAAATGGGCATGTGAGTAATCCAGACAGAGATAGCTACCTAAGTAATTAGGTATTTGTCGTTGCATGCCCTTTACTAAAGTTGCAAAGAGATAAGAGTGTGCAGATAAGTTAGTTCCTAATCAAAGCTTTAAGCTACCACTTTCAAACTCCGTAAGAGTCCTTTCATCCACAAATAAAATGTAAAAGCTAAAAAATAAACAAATCATTTAAAGAAGCCAAACATATATATATGTTCTTTTCAGTGAGACGAGAAGTTCAAATCCAACTTCACAATCTCATTCACTCTCACTGGGGTTAAACGTTGAGCAAGTCACAGCGGCAACGAAACACCGGATCAAAAATCAATACGTGGTAACATTTAATACTAAACTCGGTCATATTAGCTAGGTTAATTGAGAAACATGCAACAACAAAGTCGTATCCTTGACAGAAACAATAAGAAAAGACAAAGGAATACAGAAACTGGTAAAATGAAATTTCCAGATTAAGAACAACCCGTGGGTTCTATATATGTAGCATCGTTCAGCTCTGAAAATAGATAATCATAAGATATGTGGCAATTATAAGCTCCTGAGAATCGTTTTAAATTATTGTAGGATTAAGATTTAAGAATCAAGCCACGTTTCGGCCTTTGCTTTTCACAGTCCCAAACAGCCTAGAAAGTAGCTCACAATCACATTAGAACTAATTCCGATGTGCTATAAACTCAGGGACCTGTGTATCCTGTTGAGATATAATTAGTAATCTAGTAAATTAAGCAAGAAGTTTGAAGGGTTATTTGGTTTGTTTTTCAACGTGAAGTAAAGGGTAGAATTGATGTTTGCAATGTGGCTTTGGAAATGTAAAGCATGATTAATGTAATCTCTAGAGTTGTCTATAATGCATATAAATATAGAACTCTGGTTGTATGAAAAGCAAGAGAAAAACGAAAAAATGAATTAAACAATAAAGTTTCAGAAATTTCCAGCAAAATACTCTGTTCTTAAATAAAAATTTTTCTGCACTTCCGCTTGTACCCAACAAATTTGGTATCAGAGCTTTTCTAAAACACCCTCAAAATGACATCAAATACCCTACCCACATTATTTTCATATGCTCCCAGTCAAGTTCCAATATTTGAAGGGGTACATTATGAATATTGGAGTAATCAAATGGAAACCTTTTTCCTCTCTCAAAATTTATGGGATGTTGTTGAAGATGGATATGCTGAACCACCAGAATCTGCAAGTTCTTCAGATTGGACTCCAGCACATCAACAACAGTACAAAGAAAACATACAGAGAAATGCCACGGCATTTCGATATATCCAACAAGGTGTTAGTAAGTCAATTTTCCCCAGAATATTTGGTGTCAAAAAGGCCAAAAATGCTTGGGAAATCTTAAAACAAGAATTTCAAGGTTCCGAAAAGGCAGTCACCATCAAGTTACAGACTTTGTGGAAAGAGTTCGATAATTTATCAATGAAAGACAGTGATGGAGTTCAGGATTTTTGCAGTAGAGTTACTGAGATTGTGAACCAGATTAAAGGTTGCGGGGACTCCATTGAAGACAAGAAGGTGAATGAAAAGGTGCTGAGATGTCTTCCTCCAAAGTTTGATCATGTAGCAGCAGCCATTGAAGAATCAAGGGATTTGTCCAAGATGACTTTTTCAGATTTGTCAGGATCATTACGGTCTCATGAGCAAAGAATCAATCGACCTTCAAGTCAGCCTACAGAGCAAGCTTTTCAGTCAAAGATTAATAATTCAGATCAGAATAAAAGCAGCAAGAAAGACCAGAAGAATGGAGGCTCGTCTCAAAGAAACGGACAGCGTGGCAAAGGGAAAAGAGAACAGAACGACAACCGCAACAAGTGGAAAAATGACAGAGGGAATTCACAGCAAAATTCAGATTCTCAGTGCATCATTTGTAATCGGTCTAATCATGAATCAAAAGATTGTCGTTATAAATGCACAAGGTGTCGCATTCCTAACCATTCTGAAAGGGATTGCTGGTATCAAAATAAGAAAGGAAAAAATGAGGCAAATTTTACAAAAGAAGGTGATGGAGATTACTTGTTTTATTCAAGTAAAGGTGCTGAACGTGAATCATATAATTTGTGGTACTTGGATAGCGGCTGCAGCAACCACATGACTGGAGAACGTGACATTTTCATCAGCCTTGACCAAAGTTTTAATTCGCAAGTGAAGCTTGGAGATGGAAAGATGCAGAAAGCTGTGGGAAAAGGCACTATTGCTGTCCATACAAAGGGAGGTAATAAAAAGCTTATTTCTGACGTTCTTTATGTTCCAAATTTAACTCAAAACCTCTTGAGTGTGGGGCAGCTAATTCAAAAGGGTTTTTCAATTTATTTTGATGATGAGAAATGCAAAATTATTGATAAAACTAATAATCACACAGTGGCCGTTGTTGAAATGTCAAAGAACAAAGTTTTTCCTCTTGTTATGCCACTTGATGAGAATGTTGCTCTCAAAACTGAAAATTCAGATTTGTCAAATTTATGGCATCTCAGATATGGCCATTTAAACTATAAAGGGCTGAATTTGCTCAAGCAAAAGAACATGGTGATTGGCTTACCTGATGTTGGAAGATATGAAAAAGTTTGCGAGGGCTGTATATATGGAAAAATGCATAGACTTCCATTTCCTAAAAATTCATGGAGAGCCAAAGCTCCGTTGGAATTGGTGCATGCTGATATTTGTGGTCCTACAAGGACTCTCTCTCTCAATAACAGGAGATATTTCATTCTTTTTGTTGATGACTATACAAGGATGATGTGGATTTATTTTTTGAATGAAAAATCAGAAGCTTTCTCAACTTTTCTTCAGTTTAAAGCTCTTGCAGAAAGGCAAAGTGGATGCAAAATGAAGACCTTGAGAACTGATCATGGTGGTGAATTTATCTACACTCCATTCATGAATTATTGCAGGGATAATGGAATTCAAAGACAACTTACTGTCAGCCGAAGTCCACAACAAAACGGAGTCGCAGAACGGAAGAACCGTACCATTGTAGAGATGGCAAGAAGCATGTTAAAAGGCAAAGGCATTCCTAACAATTTATGGGCAGAAGCATGTCATACAGCTGTGTACATCCTCAACAGGTCTCCTACAAAAGCTGTTAGAGACAAAACTCCATTTAAAGCTTGGCACAACCGAAAGCCAACTGTTGATCACTTGAAGATTTTTGGGAGTATTGCTTATGCTCTTATTCCAGCTCAAAACAGGGAGAAGTTTGATGAAAAAGGTGAAAAATATTTGTTTATTGGCTATAGTGATGAGTCTAAAGGGTATCGGTTGTTGAATCCTACAACAAATAAGCTTGTTATCTCAAGAGATGTTGTATTTGATGAGGCATCAGCTTGGCAGTAGGAAAAAGATCAATCTCAAGCATCTAGCTTTTTTGAAGCTCCTGTATCTCCACTAAATTCTTCACAGCAAAATAATTTGGAACCAAATTCTCCAAATTCAGCAGCAGAAAGTTCTTCGGATGATGAAAGCCCTCCAAGGAAGATAAAGTCAATGAGAGAAATTTATGAGTCATGTGAACTTGCTTTATTTTCTTGTGAGCCTCAAGACTTTGAGGAGGCCTCAAGAAATGAAGATTGGATAAAAGCAATGAACGAGGAAATGGCCACCATTGTGAAAAATAAAACTTGGGAGATGGTTAATTTGCCAAATGGAAAAGAAACAATTGGGCTGAAATGGATCTTCAAAATCAAGTACAATGAAGATGGTTCAGTTCAAAAATATAAGGCGCGGCTCGTTGCCAAAGGATACTCTCAGCTGCCTGGAGTTGATTTTACATAAACGTTTGCTCTCGTAGCTCGAATGGAGACTATTCGAACTGTTCTTGCATTGGCAGCCCAAATGGAATTAAATGTGTTTCAGCTAGATGTAAAATCGGCATTTCTAAATGGTGAAATTGAAGAAGAGGTTTATGTTGAGCAGCCTAAAGGATATGAAGTGAAAGGTGAAGAAAACAAAGTTTATCGACTCCGAAAAGCCTTGTATGGCTTGAAGCAAGCCCCTCGAGCGTGGAATAGCAGAATTGATAGATATTTCGTTAAAAATGGATTTGACAGAAGCTCAAGTGAACCTTCTCTTTATGTCAAAAAGGAAGGTACTGATTTCGTTATTGTTTGCCTTTATGTTGATGATCTAATTTATTGTGGCACTAATCTGAAAATGGTGGAAGAGTTTAAAAAAAGCATGCTAAATGAATTTGAGATGACTGACTTGGGCTTAAAGAAGTATTTTCTTGGCATTCAAGTGAAGCAAGCCAGAGGAAAAATCTTCTTTTGTCAAGAAAAATACGTAGAAGATTTGTTGAAGAAATTCCACATGTTCAAATGCAAACCAGCACCTACTCCTATGGGTTTGAATGAAAAAATTGAAACATGATGAAAAAGAAGAAAAGGCTGACGCAAGAATCTATAGAAGCTTGGTTGGTTCGTTGATTTATCTAACCAACTCAAGACCTGACATTTTGCACTCAGTTAGTGTTCTTTCTAGATTTATGAATGATCCAAGGAAGTCCCATTATATTGCAGCAAAGAGAATCTTAAGGTATCTTCAAGGAACAAAAAAGAAGGGGATCATGTATGAAAAAGAAGACAATTGCAAGCTTGTTGGTTTTACTGACAGTGACTGGGCTGGTTCCTTTGATGACAGAAAAAGCACATCAGGTTATTTATTTTGTCTTGGTACAAATGTGATTTCATGGAGCTCAAGGAAGCAGAAGTCAGTAGCTTTATCCTCAGCCGAGGCAGAGTACATTGTAGCAACTGAATCAGCTTGTGAAGCCGTTTGGCTTAGAAGAATTCTCAAGGATTTGCAGTTCAATCAAGATGCTGCAACAACAATTTATTGTGACAACATGTCAGCCATTGCTCTAACAAAGAACCCTGTATTTCATGCTAAATCTAAGCACATTGAGCTGCGTTATCACTACATCCGTGACTTAGTAAGCAAAGGAGAAGTTAATATGGAGTTTATCAGCACTAATGAGCAGCCAGCAGATTTTCTGACCAAAGCAATCATCATTGAGAAGTTTGAAAAATTCAAGAAGCAATTGAAGATTACTAATTAAGAGGGGGTGTTGAGATATAATTAGTAATCTAGTAAATTGAGCAAGAAGTTTGAAGGGTTATTTGGTTTGTTTTTCAACGTGAAGTAAAGGGTAGAATTGATGTTTGCAATGTGACTTTGGAAATGTAAAGCATGATTAATGTAATCTCTAGAGTTGTCTATAATGCATATAAATATAGAACTCTGGTTGTATGAAAAGCAAGAGAAAAACGAAAAAATGAATTAAACAATAAAGTTTCAGAAATTTCCAGCAAAATACTCTGTTCTTAAATAAAAATTTTTCTGCACTTCCGCTTGCACCCAACATATCCTTCTTATCTATTCATTTATCTACTTTTGATAAGCCAATGACTCATTTTTTCCTGTCATCATCCAGCCTTCATATGAGCAACTTTAGTTTTCCAAAAAATCTGAATGCATCTAACCACTGCGGCATGTCGTGTTCTGCTTGTACTCATTTTCGTGTTTCTGTTATCTTCTCATCTGAACACCGCTGCTAACACTAGCAAAATAACACATGGAACAGTCATCACTTTTCCCTAGCCACTATCCCATGGGAAGGGCCCATTTTCTTCAGTATGCACAAATCAGGATACTCTGCAACTCAGAATTTAATATCCTTCACATGGCCACGTCATTTATGATTCTGGGGGTGGACCTGGATGAACTGATGAAGCACTCATTGAATATTTCCTTCATAATATTCGATTCCTTGATTAATTTATCGATCAACTTCCTGATAGAGTGATAGTTCAACATCGCAATGCTACAGACTCTAACAAACCGACTACAGTGAATGAAATGTTGGAATTTTAATCCAACGCTGGGTTTATATGTAAATAATCATTTGATGTAAATTATCATATAAGGTTAAACTTAATTAAAAGTAATCTATTAAAATTTTTAATAATTTAGACTTAATGTATCTGATAAGATGTAGGTTTTTAATATATAAATACTTAACAGTAATTCTTATTCTTATAATGAGCTGAAATAAAAATACTTAAAGATAATAGAAAAGTTATTTATAGTTATAGTCCGCAGATTACACAAAACATTTTATTCTTTTTGACATCTCATCATGAGAGAGAGTGTAGAGAAAAGTTTAAAGAATTTTTTAGAATAATATGTTGATTTATAAGACAAATCACACAATTTTAAAAAATAATTAAATATTATGAATTTAGATACATTTCTACATATTCGTTTATTGATTCTTCGTAACATAATATAAATATTCTTAGAATTTGAGTGATTATTTTGACAAAAAATTAATTATTTTTTAACATGGAAAACTAGTAAACTCATAGAACTCACCAAAAACAAGCGACCAGGTTGTTCCACTGATTTTCTAAGTCTAAAACCCTAGATTCTCCCCCAAATTATTGTTGATATTATTGTTCTCATCCTTCCAATAAACCTAAATTTTGACAATGTGATGCGATCCAGAGTCCTGACTCCTGACCAAACTCATTTGAAAGAGTCAGTATCCAATATTCTGAAGCATAAATAATATCATGGGCATGCAATAACACAACCAATGACAAACTTGAACCCTATCAATGCAAGCCATGATCTCCAACTGACAAAGCCAAGTTGTCAGAGCCCACTCGTTGTCTTTTCAAATCCAGTGGCAGGACTGACAGTTTCGGACATAATAGTATCACAAACTTTGAAGCTTTGACAGAGCAGGAACTGACTTTAAGCCTTATTGTGTAAGACGTTATCAGGAATATAATTATAGAAGAAGGGGAAAAAAATGCAGCTACAAATATAAAGTTCAGAGAAAAGATTAAGAAATTGATTGAATAGAAATAAGAACAATGTGAAGTTGGTTTACAAATGCCGATCTTGGAGTTCCAGGAAATGTCTTTGAATATTTTGCATTTCAGTAGATAAAAGAACTCTTGAAACAAAATTTCCTAAAATAAAATCACTGCACTGGACAGAAACGAGAAGAATCAGACATAGTAAATGTATCATTCATGATTCACGAGAGCCTCCTCAAGATATGAAGGAAGAATAATGCTCGGTCCCAAAGAAACCAGTCTCACTTCTACAGTATTCGAAATGGCTGTCGAAGTTAAAAATATTGCAATTGGGCTCCGATTAGCCCAAACCCGATTAAGAATTTGGGCCTAAGTACCGGAACGCTAGTTAGACTTTATAAATTATCCAAATTAAAATTTGTTTCATATTTTACAATTGAATTTCATGTGCACAAAAAATAGTGCCACAATCACCAAAAAAAAAAAAAAAACAGTAATTACCTTAATCTTTTATCCACCAATTCTTTTTTTGTTTTTGAGAAAACCAATTCAATTGCTATTATTCTTTTATATAGATTAAATTTATTTCAATTTTTAGTATT
Source organism: Citrus sinensis (assembly GCF_022201045.2). Lineage (NCBI taxonomy): Eukaryota > Viridiplantae > Streptophyta > Magnoliopsida > Sapindales > Rutaceae > Citrus > Citrus sinensis. The sequence continues at coordinate 42,065,522 of NC_068558.1, read as the reverse complement.
GAAACTATTACAGCACACTGGCAAATACTATTATGTTCATGATTTCGGGTACATATTCCGATAGTGGAATTTTATATGTAATCAATCTTTCAAATTATTTCTTAGTCTAATCTTATGCCTCCATTACAAAAGTATTAGTTAAAGTACCAAAAAAACCAAAACCCAAATTAGACCTATTTTTGATCCACCAATTCATTTTGTTTTGGTATTATACATAAGTTAAATTTATTTAAAAATTAAACATTGAATCCAATATAGAACACTGCAAATTCTATCTTGCAACTAATAATAAATTTTTTAAATCATTTTTGAATTCCAATGTTAGGCCATGATAAAAGGTAAATTAAATACCGAGGAGTTCCCGACAGCCACGACAGTCCCTCGCCGGTTAATTAAAAATAAATAAAATGAGCGTGTAAGTTAATAATAATAAATTAAATAATTTGTTTGCAATTAATGATTAATGAAAACAGAAGACACCACTGGGCTTTTAAGTTTTAACACCCATTCCATACATTTAATAAAATCCCTCTTACGTTGAAATTAAATTTAAGGACAAATAAAAATATAATGAACCCACACATATTTTCTCTCTCTTATCTTGTTTGCTACCACTGATATGCCTACAAAACTCTTCATGTATATCATCAATCTATTATCTTTATTTTTTTTTTAATTTTTTGGCTCTCCTCTATTCAATTGGTTTATAAATTTTAAAATAATTGATTTCTCTTTTTCTTTTTTTTTTTAATATTAATTATATTTATTCTTAGGATGCTAGTATTTTCGAGTTTGTAAAGAGAGAATTTGAAGAGAAAGGGAGATTAACAAAACTTCAAAAAACCTATCACTTGTAGGTTATTTATGTGGAGGGTGACTTAAGAAGGTTGCAAACGAATTTAGGCGAGAGAACTGTTAAAAATTGCAGACTCAAATAAATGAGTGCTAATTTATAAGGAAAAAAAAAATGAGTATTTTTAGCATTGATTGGAGTCTTATTTGAAAAGGGGGTTTTCAAAGAATAATGGGGGGTTGATAGAAGCCCAAGATTCCGATATGTAATGGGTAATGCTAAATACACCCCATGAGTTGGTCGATTACAATTCTATTCCGTGCGTTAGTAATTCAACCGGTACGTGGGTTCACTCTATCAATGACCAGCTAAATTACTCACCAACCAAAAAATTAACAAATGAAAAAGCTCCAAGAAAATTGCAGAGCGCAGGCGCAACAACACTGAGGAGAGAAAAAAGAGGAAAAGAAAAAGAGAAAAAAAAAAAAAAGTGAAAAAGGGACAATGGCAGTTCCATCAAATCTCACCCAATTCACTTCTCTTTCTCTGAATCCTTCTCGCTCTCTCTCTCACATCCCCACTAGCAACCCCGGTCTTGTAACCGCCAACAATTATTACACGTTCAGCTCAAGAACGAGCTTGAGCGTCAATGGCAGAAGAAGAAGGTACGGTGCCGTTTCCGTTCAAGCCATGGCTTCTTCGTACGGGTCTAGGCTTGAGGAGAGCGTTAAAAAGACTGTTTCCGAGAATCCAGTTGTCGTTTACTCCAAAACTTGGTGCTCGTAAGTTGAATTCCGTCACCACCCTTAATTTATATTGATTCTCTTTTAAAGGAAAATCAAGACATGTTATGTTTGCTGTGTGATTTTGGTGATTACAATTCCTTTTTTTTTTCTTTTGGGTTTTGCAGGTATTCATCTGAGGTGAAATTATTGTTCAAGAGGCTTGGTGTGGAGCCATTGGTTATTGAATTGGACGAAATGGGTATGCGACTCTCAGTACTGATTAGATAACTAATAATATTGTTCATATTCACTGGTTAATTGAGTTGGATTCCGAATTCGTGATCTTGGCATTAAAATTAAAGCATTGAACATTATTCTGTTCATAATATTCCGATGGCAACCTTGATTTGCACCCAATTTACATAATATGTCATAATACACTGATGTCTTGGCGAATCTTAGTAAAACGTAAAGTTACATTGCACTTTCGGACAATCATTCTTCCATGGAGGGAATGGTTTTCAAATTTGTTTTCACTAGATGGAAGATGAGCATTAGCTTATATGATCTATCACATGGCGTTCTTATTTAGATCAATTAAAATATCAAGACCTTTCGGTTTTTTAGGTCCCCAAGGTCCCCAACTGCAGAAGTTGCTAGAAAGGCTTACCGGACAGCACACCGTCCCAAATGTGTTCATTGGTAAGTAATGTTTCCTGGAATGCTTGTCATTAACCATGATCTATCTGGCATATACTTGGCCTGAAATAAAGGGTACGATGGTTATTAAACAACTTTTAACTCTATGGTACAAATGTTTATGTCACGTGCATCAACTGATTCAGATCCCACTTTATGATTAATTTTTCCGTAAGACTGCCTGTGAGGCGTGTAGGTGTCCAGACTTGTGTTTCACCCTCTTCTTTTTCCTTTTACTTGGTTTTATATAGCTTTGTACAACCAATGTACATTCTTTGTGTCTGGAATGTTGATTGAGATGGATGTGCTGGACGGAGAGATTTCAGCTATAAGGTTTATTTCTTGACTACAGTACAGCAAACAACGTGGATTTTGCTGGAAACTGAATAAGATAAGCTAACTCCGTCTGAGATTTAGCTTTGGGATTGAGTCAAACCAAGTAAAAACATGTTTATAGAATTAAGTTTACGGTTATTTGATCTTGCTGGAACCGTGTACCGGAATGACAATAGTTGACACACTATAGATATTGCTTAAAGTAATCAAATTGTGGGAGCAATGATTAAAACAGTCATACTTTCATGTTGTTTAAAAAGATTCTTTTTCAAACTGACAGTAAATCTCAACCCAACTGGAACAAGAAAATGATCAAATGCTTTTGGAAGTACACTTTTACATTATTCCACAGACTCTCGTCTTCATATTTGATTGCATGGTATGAATAAAATGCTCAAATTCTTTGTTCCTTTCCATGACCAGGGGGCAAACACATCGGCGGTTGTACAGGTACGCCATACATACGAGTTGTTGTTTTGACCTATTATTTATGGCAACAAAATTTCCTTCTTCTGAGGGTTTTTCTCCCCCTCTTTCAGTGGGCGACAATGTTTGACAGTTGTTATTTATAGAATAATTTTCTTTCCTTTTGAACTATCATTCCTGTAGTTTCTGATATGCTATACACTTTTACATTATGCAGATACAGTGAAGCTATATCGGAAAGGGGAGCTTGAACCGTTGCTGTCTGAAGCTAAAAGTGCCGAGAACTAGCTACGTTGGTTACCAAGCTAGAGATTCACCTCATTGATAGAAATACATGCCACGAGTTTCAGAAGTGACCTTTATTCTCTGTAGTTTTCCAATCAAATTGTATATTGAACTCATGACATTATCTTAGCATATCTTATTAATATGAACATAATTTATTTCTTATCAGAGCTAAAACACAAGAACTCTGGATGTAGATGAAGACTGTCCGGAGGTTTAAGAGATTCATCAGATGTACCGTTGAATGTAGTCAACTAGTCAATACTGTTGAAGTAGTGTGTATTTTCTCCAGCAACAATATGACGGATTTGGAGGGCCATTAATCTCTTCAGATAGCTAATGTATAATAAGCCTTGCTTTTCTTAGGCAGTACATTTTCTTTTCCTCGTTATGGTTATGGTTATGGTTATTCTGAACTTCAACCTTTCAAGTGATCTGGCGTGAATTTGGAAGCAACTTAGAGTTTGATCACCACAGAATCAAATTTAGAGCTGATGGGAAAAAGAAGGATACCTTTTGGTTCAAATGAAAATCAAAGAATAAAGTCTTGTAAGTCATTATATATCCAGGCATTGCAGTGGATGTACTTTTCCATATTAACTGCTTAATCTCCGACTAAACAGCCTCTCTTTATTTGTTATACATAGCAAAATGTAGAATCACAAATTTCAACAAGAGAAGAAGCAGATAGTAGATGCCTGTTAACTGAAGAAACACCGTTCAAAAGATAGTGTCTATGAAGTAGCTGATGCAATAAACATATCCCTCAGGCGTGTGAAGTAGACCAACAATTCATTATGATCAGGAAGGTTCTCTTTGATCACTGGAACTTCCTTAAAGTTCTCAACCCATGCCTGTAATCGAGGGAAGCTATCTGGGTCCAGTAGCTTAACTCCGACTGCTTCTTCCATAGCTCCAAGCCAGCCAGCTATCCATCCAAAAGCTATATCAGTCAAACCGATCTCGTCACCTCCGAAGAACTTCTTCTTCTCAAGTCCTTTCTCATCCAAGATCTTCAAAATTTCTTTCGCTTCTCTTATAGCCTTCTCTTGCTCTTCCCCAACAGCATGAAAGAATGCAAAAAACGTTGGAGTCTACAACATCGCGCAGAGAATTACATATGACTGAGAAACGTTTAAATTTCTTGTTAAAGGAAATAAACATAAAGATTATAAATAAGAATACCTTGTCTTCACCGAATTTTGTCCAGAACCGAGCCTCAGCTCTCCCAGAGGGATCATCTGGAAGCAGGCGATTGTGAGGCCAGACCTCTTCTATGTACTCAAGAATAACCATTGATTCTGCAACTGGCCTTCCACCATGAACAAGCACTGGAACTTGTTTGTGGACTGGGTTAAGCTGGAGAAGCAACTCACTCTTGTTGTGAATATTCACTTCCACATACTCGTATTCCACTCCTTTTAGTTTTAGAGCCCATATAACTCTGTAGCAAAATGAACTCGGCCAAGTTCCCAGTAGCTTCACTTCTTCCATGCCGAGAATATTATGATTTCTTTGTTCTTCTCCAGCCCAGTAACTTCAATTTGTCTATGATTGAACGCCTTCCTGTTTGCTCGAGCTCTCCGCTTTCTTGATTGAAGAAAGATGTTCCTTTTCCAGATCATTTGACTTGTATCGTATCCATCAATATAAAATGATCTTTAGTCTTCAAGAAATGTTTTGATTTTTGACTAGATAATTAGAAGATGGGCGGCTGGTTTAATGCTTTGTGAGGAAGAATAATGTTATTAGAAGTGAATAAGACTTTTTCAAACTAAACTGATTTTTGTGTAAATTATGTTCTTAAAACTCCATTTTTCAAATCACCCACAAGACAATCTTTGTTCTTTATTAGCAAAAAGTGACATACTGACTAATCTTTATTCTTTGTTAGCAAAAGTAACATACTGAGTATCTCCTTATAATACAAGCACAATAAACTATGAAATGCTCAAACAGCAACAGACTATCCAACACTCTAATTACAATTATAAATACAGATCAATGATGACAGCGTTTTTAAGCCATTTTTTGGGCAATAAACATGTCCCTTTTCTGCTTGTAGTAAGCAAACATCTCATCACAATCAGGAAGATGCTCTTTAATCACAGGGTGGCTCCTGAAACTCCCAATCCAAGCATGTAAACGAGGGAAGCTATCGGCGTCAAGAACTTTGACACCAACTACTTCTTCCACGACTCCAAAAGATTTAGCAATCCATCCAAAGACGAGATCTGCCATCCCAATTTCATTGCCCCCAAAAAATTTCTTGTCTCCAAGGCCTTGTTCTTCAATGATTTTCAATTTCTCCTTTGCTTCTTTTATCGCCTTCTCATGCTCCTCTCCAACACCAATATAGAATGCTACAAACGTAGGAGCCAGGTTTTCATCACTGAACTTAATCCAGAATCGCGCCGCGGCTCTGTCATAAGGGTCTTTGGGGAGCAAAGGATGCCGAGGCCATGCCTCCTCTATGTACTCAAGAATAACGGTGGACTCAACGATTGGTTTCTCATCATGAACAAGCACAGGGACTTTTTGATGAACTGGGTTGTACTTCAAAAGCATGTCACTCTTGTTCGACAAGTTTTCTTCTACATATTCGTACTTGATGCCTTTAAGTTGCAGAGCCCATATGACTCTGTAAACATAGGGACTTGGCCAAGCTCCTATTAGCTTAACTTGTTCCATTTGATGTTGTATTTCTCTCATGACTCTCAACTCTCAACCCTGCAATTCATTTATTTATATAATGATCGATCGAGAATCTTACGCGGTTTTTAGATAACAGGGGGAAAAGTACTACCAAGCATAGTTGACTTTTCTTACGTCCGTTTTGACTTGTCACGATTCACGAACGAAGCAAAAGTACATATCTATCAATATATATAGATAAAACTGAAACTTGAGGAGGTGATGTAGCATCATCATTTTTTATCTTTGTATATTTTCTATTATCTAATAAATAGAAAAATTTTCTTTTATAATTAGATTTTTATCTACTCACAATTAATTTGATTGTTATTACACAATAATAATTATGTAAAAGTTTTAATGATGCATATTCTTTATAATGAATATCTAAGAGGGAGTGTTATAAATTTATTAAAATAAATGTAAATGTTCATAACATATATCTCTTAGTCTCCTCATTATCTCTCATTAGAAACCTTTAGCTTCTTTATAACTCTCACTATCTCACAAGGAATTATGATCCATAATTTTTCATTAATTTCATGGAGTGATTATGTAATTATAAAAGGAGAGCTCATCTTTTTGTTTTATACACACACAATTGGAATGAATAAAATCACTCTATAATATACTATCTCATTTTATTCTTTATCTTGCATTGCTTCTTTATTTATATTGCTGGCTAATAGTTTTTTTTTGTTTTTTATAAGACTGTCTCATCTTAAAAAAAATACAATTAATATTTTTTATTAGTTTCATCAAGTGTAAAGTAAGAAAAAATGATAATACTAATTTTTTTTTAAAAACTGCGTGAAACGCGGTTCTATGACACACTTTATTCTTTAAAGTTACATTTTAATGTCTTTAAATTTTTATTTTCTTGGCAATGATCCCGTGGTAAGATTGGTCAATCACTCTTCTCCTTAATATTAAAGTGAAGAGTTTGAGTCTTCTCATGTAGTTGTGAGCGTACAATATGTTTGGACTTTTATTGTATTAAAAAAATTTCCTTCAATTAAAAAAAATTGTTTTCCTCAAAAATTGAAAGGGATGCATGCATTTTTCAACGAGATATTTTTTTTATAAAATCCCTTAACAAATACACAAACTTTGCAAATTAATTGCGTATAAGATCGAAGTTAAAAAATAAATAACTAAATAAAATTGTTTAATGTTACAAATGCAAATATACTTCTTGTCTTTGATCTTATTATGTTAATTTATATTTTAACACTTTATTATGCAGTAACGGCCGGACTATCTAATAAAAAGGGCAAATAACCTTATATTCATAGTATTTGTACTGAGCTATTCTGGATAGTTATGAGAAGCATCTACTGTTATTGAAGCAAGATTTCAAGATTGGCCATGTTTCTAAAGAGTATGCTTCTAATTGGAAAATGTATGTTTCTAAAGAGTGTAATACTGCGTTTAGACTTGATTTTTCTTTCCTTCAATTAAAAAAGAAAAAAAAAAGATTGTTTTCCTCAAAAAGTGAAAGGGAAACATACATTTTCCAATTAAATATTTTTATAAAATCCCTCAGGGTCTTAACAAGTACACTAACTTTAGCAAATAAAATTGTTTAATGGTACAAATGCATATGTAGTTCTTGTCTTTGATCTTATTATGTTAATTCATATTTTTTAACATTTTATTATGCATCAAAGGCTTCACTATCTAGTAACAAGGACAAATAACCTCGTATTCATTGTATTTGTATTAAGCTATTTTGGATAATTATAAGAAGTATCTATTATTAATTTAGTAAGATTTCAAGATTGACCATGTTTCTAAAATTTATAATAGAGCAGTTGATGCTTTGGTTAAAAATCACATTTAGGTATTATTATTATCTTATACAGGTGAAGATTTTCTACAACATTTAACTTGTTTATTTTGAAATTTTGTCTTGCAATAATGAGAATCTATTTGGAAAAAAAAAACACCTTGTATTTAACTTGTTTTTTTTTTCATTTTGAGCTCTTAGATTTGAAACAATCTAATTTAACCAGCATGGATGAAAATAGTAAATACATTATTGAAGTGGGTTACCGTCTTAGTTGGTCAAGCATATATCTTTATTATTATTATTATTATTATTATTATTATTATTATTATTATCATTTCACTACTTCAAAAATTATCAAATATCAAATGACTACAACAAGTATTGTCTCCAATCATTTTCCTATTATATCTTTATAAAAATATTATTTTACTACTTTTCTATTACAATCGTTAGTTGACCTGTTGCCATATAACCACTTCAAAAGAGTGAAATATATAAGTTAATTTTCATTAATCAATGCAAGTGAATCGTAAAGATTACATGACAAAAAGTACTTACTATGTTCCAACTACTCTGTTTGTGTTTCCTTCTGTCTCGTCTCCACCAAAAGCTCTTCCCAAACCAAAATCTGAAATTTTTGGGTTGATATCTTGATCGAGTAGCACATTACTTGCTTTGAGATCTCGATGTATAATCATCAATCTAGAAGCTTGATGAAGGTACATAACACCCCTAGAAGTCCCACAAATAATGTGGAAACGCTTGGACCAATCCAATATCTTACATCTTTCTTGATCTACAAATTACCGCATTAAGATTAGTACAAAATTTTCTGAAAATACATAAGAAACGTCTATAATCAAGGCACAAGCTAGCCGAATATTTTAAGGTTATAGGGACCCAGACCAAAAATGAAAGAGTTCAGGCTTTTGTTGGGCACGAATTCATAAATCAACAATTTCTCCTCTCCCTGAATGCAGCAGCCAAGATGCTTTACGAGATTTCTGTGCTGTAAGTTGGAAAACAGTACAACTTCATTCTTTAACTCCTTTAATCCTTGCTCAGAAATCTTCGAAAGTCTATTCACAGCAATTTCTTGTCCATCCACTAGCGTGCCTTGCCAAGCCATATATGTGAATTTAGTTACCAAGTAAAATAAGTATTTTTGACTAGCAAGTTTCAAGTTTACCTTGTAAACGGGTCCAAAGCCACCTTGTCCAAGCTTTTTGTTGATTGAAAAGTTATTGGTGGCACTAACAATTGTAGCTAACTCAAACAATGGTAGCTCCAGGTCTATGTTTTGAATCTGATCGTTTTCTGTTTTCTCTAAAATATTGGACAATATTAGCTGAAAGCGCATATGCAGTACGTATACTGGACAAACTACTAACTAGTAACTACAATTTTCATCTTCTTGATGAGAAGGTTCTTTATCTGTAAATTTGTATTAAAGCTATTTTCCAGTCAATATGAAAGTGCAAGTAAATAGAGAACCATAGGTGAAAAAGAGGCGTGTATTGATATAACACTAAATGCAAGTAAGTAAACTTGCTATTCCAACAAAAAATTTACAAGTTTAATTACATTGCCCCTTATCTAAATTATATGCACTGTTAACTCTTCATCTTGAAACAAACGTACAGTTATTGCTGCATATAAAAACTTATTCTACTTGGTGAAAGATTTTATTGAAGATTTGATACAGAAAAATTGAACTCATATAAATATTGATTGAAAGGAAACGGCTACCATAAAAATGCAAGCAAATGGCTATAAATTTTTGAAGGAAACTGGAGTGCTATTATACTTGCTATATTTCTCCTGCGTTTGCGAATCAAGTAGCCAGCTATTAGCACCACAGCTAGCAGAGCAGCACTAGAAATGACTGTCACCACTATCTTTGTCGTAGGCTCACCTTTCGCTCCTTGATGAGCGTATTCAGATATAACAAAGCAAGTCAATAATCATATAGTTAAGAAAAAAGGATTCAAATAGCAGCAAAATTCCATGCATAGAAGGTATACCCAGAAATTGCTTTATGCGAAAGGAGCTTCTCAATCAGAACTCAATACTAAATTGCACAATAAAATTGTGGAACTAGTCTAACTGGAGTGGTACTCCTAAGTTCTCATAATGGAATGACATAAAGAAGTATACGGATACCAAGCTCTGAAGCACACATTCGAATATACAAGTCCTGCCCACCATCTTGGAAGTATCTGATGTCAATCAGATCACCAAACCACATGGCACAGCCACTGCCTTCTCCTCTGATATATGAATTTGTGTATGCCATACAAAAAGAGTTGTCTGAGCATTTCTCTCGGCATTCATTGAGATTCATACTTTTGCTAACCCAAGAGGAAGTAGAATCTGGTAATTTCAGATCATTAAATTTGACAAAACCATCACGTCGAGAGTAGTTTAACGGCTTAGTACGTACACACCCTTGAGACAGTTCCACATAACCTTATGATTTAGGTTTAAAACCTTTTAAACATTGGCAAATAGGCGATTTGCTAATGCTGCAAATGCCATAGGCACCTCAGAGATTGTAAGTGTCACACTGATCTCTTAGAAAATTTGAATACAGCTCCCAACTTTGAGTTGCTTTACTCCACACGAATTGTTGACGTAAAGAGAGTGTTTGGTTCACAACAGTCCTTGAGAAAACAGCTTTATCTATAAGGTTGAATGTGTAGTAGAGCTCATCCTCATTAAAGACAAAGCTGACGTTAAAGATTAAGTTAGGCTTTAGTGATGAAGCACTGAATGTAACGTCATTCCATGGGCCGGTCCTATAGAACTTTGTTGATCCCTTCCACATGACTAGATCGGGATATCCTTGTCATTCAATTTTCAAAATAAGGTCTCCAGGAGACGGGTCATTTGAGCTCTTCCATGATGTTAAGCGCCGCTCAAGACCTGTCTTTAAATCCCATCCGACCTTCATTCCTGGTAGCAATGTATCAGAAGGATAATCAAAGCTTTGCCAAAAATAATTTTCAGAATCACCATCTTGTTCACCTCTGAGGATAAGATTTCTTGAATCCAGTAGCTGTAATACCAGAGGAGAACTCACCTTTTTGCTCAAGCTCGCTGACCAAACTATGCCCATGCTCGGGCTTGTTAAAATAGGATTGCCTGTCCTGTTTATCATTAACAAGCCAGAAGAGTCCTTGATGGGTTTGAGGTGGTTTGCAACCCAAACAACTGTTTTAATTGGTATATTTTTGTACCAAATTCCTACATAACGATTATGGGAACTATCAGGACTGAAGAAACCAAGCTCAAAGCTTCCATCTTTTGATATTATGGTGCTTCCATCAGTAAGAGACTGAGACGAAGTAAGGATATCCGATGCAAATGAGAATTCAGAAAAGATAAGCAATAACTTGCAACAGATTAACAAGAGCAAAAGTGCATCCATTGGTTTCTACTATTTAGATTTAGATCTCTCTCACAGGTTAAATACAAATAAACACCCTTTCAAAAAAAAAAAAAATACAAATAAACACCCTAACTAATGATCTATCTTGGCTTATTTAAATTAGTTTATGTCGACCTTCAGGCCAATGCCTTTAATGCTTTCAATTTGAATGTAAAACCGTGCTCTTGATTGAGATGATTTTTTCGGTAACGATGTGGCTGCTTAAATGAAGAATTTGCCCTTTTTTTTCCGCCTCTTTTAAACATCCATGGTTCTGGGCTTGTTGAGGTGCAAAAGTTTTAGGTCTGTATCACATCACAAATGACGTACTGATTGAAGTAGGGCTACTTGACGTTGGTGGAAGTAACTGGTGGTACATTGTTTAGAAAGCTAGTTTATATAACGCATGGCATAGCTTTAATTGCTCTTCAAATCATTATGCCATTAAGTTCTCGCCTTCAAAACCACCAATCAGAAAATCACATGCAGGAAATACACTGAATTTGTGGAATGGGTAACGTTATTTTTACATTTCTTGCCCTTTCATTGTGTATTTCAAATTTTGCTCGATATTTAACCTAGTATTATGTAGTTAATTTTTTTAGTAAGACAAGAAATACAACCCAAAATTAGAAAAATTTGACATGAAATTTGAAAATTGTAACCAGAAATTACTTTACAACTATAAGGAAGGTCGAATTAAGTTGAAGCAACTCCGACATAAAAAAAAGCACTATAATGATTGGATTCAATTAATGGTGATTTCAACGTCAATGGTTGTAACTAATTAGCATATGTGTATTCGAAACATCAAATTGGTAGAGAAATAGTATCATTTTTGTTTGTTTTAAATGTTGTAAAGTGATGGGACCTTGAAAAACGATGACTTGTACCTGAAACTTCTATGAACATATGAACAAGATTATTATAATAAAATCTTGGAGGCAAAGCAATATTACACGATCTTTCATTTGACCACGACAACAACCTATATATATATAAAGAAAAAGGAAATCGTCGGTTCATAAAGTAACCAAATCAATGGTTATAAAATAAGTTTTTGAGAAAGAAAAGAGAAAATGGTAACCTAAACACCTGGTAAATGAGACATAGAACAAAATCTTCGATTACGAGTGGAGTCCCGCCGAAGATAATGTAAATGTAAGAAAAATAATTTGTCCTCCATTAAAATCGTTCTTGTAACAACACAGACTTTGTGCACATCGTAGTTATGTTTTGGACAAGAATCAAATTTTTTATTGGAATCTTTCTGTCTTACATTGCAGACGAAAGTACGTTAAATGGGGTGTGGTTAGGTTACATACATCACAACTAACAAGTGGTTTCCTAGTGATTCGTTGAATGATATATTTTATGTAATTTAGGAAGGTGCATCAAAATGATACTCCTAAAGGATTGTTAATGTCAGAGCTTAAGGCATTGAATTATATTAAGAGTGATGATACAGCCACAAACTCTTGTACAAATTTATTTTGTACAAACTGATGTGGCATCAATTCATTGGTTGAATGAAAATATAAAATAATGAAAATAAATCATGTGGGCCAAGAGATATTTAATTTAACCAATTTTATCATGCCACATCAATTTATATAAGATAAGTTTGTACAAGAATTTGTGACTATATCATTACTCTTATATTAATAAATGAGTAATGATACAGCCACAAACTCTTGTACAAACTTATTTTGTACAAACTGACGTGGCATTAATTCATTGGTTGAATGAAAATATAAAATAATAAAAACAAATCATGTAGGCCAAGTGATATTTAATTCAACCAATCTTATCATGCCACATCAATTTATACAAAATAAATTTGTACAAGAGTTTGTAACTATATTATTATTCTTAATAAATAAGTATCACGGGAAAATGATTTGAAGTTTACTTGTGTATGTATATTTATTTTGGTTACCATGAAAAAGGGTAATTTTCAGTTTCCTCCCTTAAGGTTTAGCGTATTTCCACTTTGATAGAAATTATCAATGTATCTCCACTTTCTTCCCCTACAGTTAGGGATGGCAATGGGGAGGGGAGGGGAGGGGACCAATCTCCCCATACTCATCCCCGATGTTTTGCATATGTCCCCGTCCCCTCCCCGTCCCCGTCAAAATTGCTTGAGAGAATCCCCATCCCCTCCCCGAATAATAACAGGGGATCCCCGAGGGTCCCCGGTCCCCGAATAATTAATAGTCTAATACATTTTTTATTTTCGATTTTAAATTAATCATATTAAAATAAACTCATACCGCTATTGTAAGCTCGTAACCAACTTTGACAGCACATTAAGGCCTCCAATGTGCTTGGATGAAGTTTGTTATGGTATGAGCTCACAACTCTACCACTAGTGTTAAAAGCTGATTCAGAAGCAACTGTTGTAATTGGAATTGCCAAAATATCTCTAGCAATTCGAGCTAATGTAGGATACCTATTAGCATTTGTCTTCCACCAACTCAAAATATTAAAATCTTCCATCCGAGATATAACTTTCTCATCCAAATATGAATCTAATTCATCTGCAACAACTGCACAATCTCCATTGTTTACATAATCATTAAAACCTGTCATCCATTTGGTTGCTTTCTTATAAGAATCCCCTGTAGATCTAGTAGAAGAACTACTACCAGTATAATCAAAGCAATAAACAGTTGGTGAAAACTTCAATTAATACTCTTCAACTAATTCCCGGCAAAGGGTGACCACTTTCCCAACATACAACTATTTTGATATTTATTATTTTTAACAATATTTATAATTTTGTTATTTATTTATTAGTAATTTTAAAAATAAAAATAAAATTAAAAATTAAAATGGGGAAATGGGTAGGGGATGGGGATTCCACCTCATCCCCGTCCCCTCCCCGAATAAAAAGTTGGGTAAAAAATTTTCCCCGTCCCCTCCCCGAAAAAAAAATTGGGTATAAAATTATCCCCGTACCCTCCCCGAATGGGGAAAATCCCCGAGGGTACCCATCCCCGTGGGGATTTTTGCCATCCCTACCTACAGTCTGTATACCGTTTCATTAATCGTTAATGGATGAGCGTAAATTCGTAGTACACATTTATATTCCAAAAATTAAATTTAAAAAAATAAAATGCTGAGGCTACAAGTTATTATCCAATGCATCTATCGCTACATAATATATCCAACAGATTTGAGTGTGTTTCTTCTCTTTCATCAAATCTATTCATCACAAAAACAATTCTCCTTTATCTAACCGAAACACACACATATCCACCTCTAAATGCTTTGAAGATAAAGAAATCAACCGTAAGGTGATAATCAAGGGTGACGGCGTCGACTGAGTGCCTCCTGCGGTCGGGGCTAGAGGCGACCGTCGCTCAATAGCGTAGAAGGTTAGTCTTTGAAAAAAAAAAAAAAACTCTTTGCATGTTGGAAATCAGTGATTGGGCATTATTTTGTTTTGTTATTTAAAAATGAAAATGGGTTTGTTAATGTGTCGAAGAAGATGTTCTGTTGCTGGTGTTGTTTGTGGATTAAAATGAAAATGGGTTTGTTGATGTTTTGATGAAGTTGCTCTGCTGCTGGCGTTGTTTTATCAATTAAAATGAAAATGGGTTTGTTGATGTGTTGAAAATGCTGTCGGGGATTTTTGTTGATTAAATGAAAATGGGTTTGTTGATGATGTGTTGAAGCAGCTGCTGGCATTGTTATTGTGACTTTATTTATCCTATTGATGAAGTTATGAGCTAATAGTTCTGTTTGATCAAGTTTGGGCTCTTAATAGTGGAGTTGATATTCCTAAAAGTGAATTTATGATTATGAGAATATGAAAATTGAATGGCATGGTAGAGGTCAGGATTAATCACCGTCAAATATGTTTCTAGATAAAGGAGCAAGCAGCAATCAATTTGAAAGTTAAAACTTTAGGCATATGTAAGTGCAACTGAATCAATCATCAGTCGTTATCTCGTAAGTTAATTCTAGCATATTGCTTAATGGTAAGTGACGCTATTTTATGTGTATCGCTGCCTATCAAAATGTTTATCTTGTAAGTTATCTCCTTTTAGGAAATTGGATGCTTCTGCTAGTTCTCTGGTAAGGGCTATTTAACTAGTTCTAACAGATGCCGTTGTATGCATTAATTAGCTTAATAGTTTATTGACCCATATCCATGCCTATTCTCCATTTCTCTAATACTTTAGCTTTATGAATGTGTGAAGTGAACTTTTGTTTTATGTTTCAGGACTTGGGATTAGAAGTGTATAACATTCAATATCTTTATATCAAAGAACTGATATATGTTAATGTTGTGCGACCTGGTCTTTATTAGCTTCTTGATTTGCGAGGACGTTTGACAACCATCTTCTTTGACTATGATTGCCAGCATATAAGCTGCTACATATTGTATCTTAGGAATCACAACAATTTATTATTGCAATATGGTGATTTTGAAACCAAAACTTGGCAGTGTCAAGAAAATAGACCTATGTTTATTTATCTTCCTGTTTTGTATGTCTTTAATAGACTATTATAAGTTATTTTTAGTTTTATGAACTTTTTTCAATTTAGTTATTTCAGCTGATCTTTATTCAGTTGTGGTTTCCTTTAACTGAGCTAATAGTGTTGTTTGGTCAAAGTAAGTTCGGCTTCATAGTAGAGTGTAGAAATGGGTACAGTTTTGGGTTAGACAAGTCAAAAGTCTTATCAAGTAATTGTGCTGCTTACTGATTTGGTAATTGTTAATATTTCTTGGTATGCTTTGAAACATTAGAAAGCAGAAACCAATTGTCTTAATAATGGAAAATCATAAGAACTTAGTTTATTAAACATGATTAAAAAGTTAGGTTCTTTGTTAATGAGTTTTCTTTCCTTGAATTCTTGGGCTTTTTTCTTTTTTTTTTTCATATGATATTTTTGGCATCTTTAGATGTTACTCTACAGAAATTTCAAAAATCGTGCTACTACTACTATTATTATTATTATTCTGACTATTAGTGCTAGACTGCTAGTATTATGGTGATGATGTCTGCAATGAAAGTGATAAGCATGGCAATAAATATAATTGCGACATTACTAAATAAGTTTATTTGTCCTTTTATTTTGTTGACTTTATTGTATGTCATTATTTCATTTAACTATTTTCTCAGTTCTAGGTGAAAATTTCAGCTTCAAGACCAAGCTAATCAGTCAGCAATTCAGTGAAACCAAGACACAGTGGCTCATAAATTGTTGTTGATGATCCAGCCATTCTGGAGCTTGCCAGTCCTAGATGAGAAAACTTTCAACATGGCGCATAAAATTGTTGTTGATCTGCCTGATATAGGGTGCGTTTGGGATTGAGGTTGGACAGCTGCAGCTCTAAAGTGTTTCATCCTAATACCAATGAGAAAAGAACTACTAATCAATCTAATATTAGTGAATGATACACATATGTCATAGTAGTTGAGATGCAAATTATGTATTCCAATTTTACAAGGTTTGCATGTGTTTCTTCTGAATCTTAATAAAACTATGTATGTGCAGATTCAACTGGGGTTTAGCTGTTAGGAAGAAATCCGATAGAATTTTGAAGTTGCTTGAAAAGGGATCTCTTCTGAAGGAAGAAAGAGACCGAGCTCGAAAGCTGACAAGAGGGATTCAAGGGTTTGGTAGCCTTTGCCAGAGATCTTCAGCAAAAGGAATTCTTCGGGAATCGTCCCGGGGAACATTTGATAGATGTAACTCTCAGTTCACTAACTTTGAAAATGAAGAAAATCAGCTACCATTTGAGAACGAAGGAGGATTGATTCAGAAAGTTGAGAAAGTACAGTACAGAAGTGAGGAGTCAAGTTTTGAACCCGTCAAGAGAGCTGGGAATTCAAGCTCCTGGGGTAGTTGCATTGATGAAGAGGTCCTTCAGAATCCCAAAACTCAAACAAGTTTCAAAGAAAATATGGTTCCTAGCAAGGAAGAGTCACATGGATGGCATATCACAGGAGAATCTATTCCACTTATAGAAAGCAAGAATGATGAAAATCAGATTGGTAATTTAATAGAGGATGATCATCCCTTCAGTGAAACTGAGAATCAAACTAATGCATCTTTGCTTTCTGCAAGAGATGGAATCTTGCAAGGCTGTTGATGAATTCAACTGATCTGAATGAAGCACTGATGATGCCTGCAGATTTACAAAAACAATGAAGCTTTTCTTGTTAGGTTTTTCTGCTGTCATGTGTTATGTAGTTCAACAGCCAGTTGTGCTTGCTTAGTATTTACATACAAAGTATGTTGGTTAAGCACTTCTAGAGGTCTTTCTATTGATAAGAGTGTAACTTCGTATTCAGATCACCATAGAATATCAACAAACTATTACAAGTTACACTTCAGATATTCTGATTTTCTTTCGTATAGAATGAGGCTATTCCTGAATAAGCACACTAGTTGCATGATATACAAGGGACACACATGAATGTCTTGTAATGCAACTCTATACACACTAATAACATGTAAACTACATACATATATGAATTCATGGGTACTCAAGATTTGCACAGCCAGTCTTGAATCACATGCCGCAAAGCATGATTGGGAGTTAGATGCAAGTGACTGAGTCTCAAATTGGTCATAGGAGAAGTTTCACGGCCATTTTCCAACCAGTCACGAATGGCTTTCCCTTCATATGTGAATCCATCTGCTGCCACCTGAGGGTCATGCATTATTTCCTGAAAGCAAACCAGCCCATACATAAACTGCATTGGTATAGTAAGTTATAGTTGCACACAGGAAGCAAACAAGCTGAACATTCATCACAGCTCTCCATGATCATGACATGGCATCTTCATACTCATCAAAGAACAAAATGAGAATAGTATAGCATAATTCAGAGTTTTAACTATTAGCAGCACAGACGCTAACCCAGCTTCAACAGTCTGTTTAGATCGCGCCTAAAGTATCTCTCATTACATATTAATTCTCAGAAAGCACAAGTAGGGACTAATAAATATCTGCCCAGAAGCCCAAAATCCTACTTTGAAAAAAAGTGCTATATAATGGAGTTTTCTGGGTAACAAGTGTTCCTTATATGCATAACAAAAAATTTTACCTGATCATAATTCAGAACCTCCTCAGAGGCATGATCGTAAGCAGCAATGGTACCGACTGGCTGGCCCCTGAAATACACCAATGACCTTCTCAGAGCCTCCCACGCTTCTGCCACCATGGGGTGGGGCTCAAACGAGTTCCTAGTTGAAGATACCGGCGCATCAAACCCAGACCTTCCGCCAGGTGAATAAGTGCTCTCATAGTTTTCAACACCTCCACGTGTCAAACCAATCGAGAGCTCACTAAGCGACCTCTCATCAAATGATCTCTGCCTCTCGATATTAAGCCTAGGCTTATCAAGAAGCTTAGAGAGATCATAGTCATCCATTTCTGAGATTGAGCAATGTGAGCTTACATTTCTCAAACCCAACACCTCTTTTGTCCCATCCATTTCCCTTTTCCCTTCAAATTCGATTTACTTGGCAAATAATCAGTCTTTCTGTATCAAAATCAAAGATCTACAGAGCAAACAATTCAAGAACAAAACATAAGCATACACCCCAGAAGTGAAAAATGAACCAACTTAATCTAAAACAAGACTTATAAGCACAGAACACTATTACAGATTTTTTTTTCTTTGTCCATTCAACCAATATTACTGTTTTAGTAAAATACATAAAAGATAATAAATCATTTATTGAGCAAGGCTTCGAGCCAATTTGAACACAAAATGACAATTATAGATTTACAGGCTGATGTGACTATTTCATTTGTCCTGTTTGTAATTAATTAAAATTAAAAATTAAGGGGAAAAAAAGAAGAAAAGAAACAGTCAGCACCAAAATAGAAACTTTTTAACCAACCAACAAATAAGACTTACATTAACAATTTAAAAAAATAAACAACCACAGCTTTTTGTTAATTTTTCAGCAAATGCAAATACTGTGTACATTATAGTCTAAAAGAAAAAAAACAATAAAAAAATTACGAACATGGATCAGGATCTATAATTTCAAAGGTCAAATTATTTAGCTTGATGAAAACTATTGCTGTGTGGTTCAGATCTGAAAGCTCAAAAGAAAAATAAATATAAAAAACTAAGGAAGCGAACCTTAGATAGCGAAAAACGAAGGAGAAAGAGAGTAAAATTTCCCCGGCGGTTGAAGTTATCGCCGGCGATTTTTCCGGTGAACGGTCGGCGAAAGCGAAGAGGAGAAAATGAAATTAATAGAGAGAAAGAAGAAGAAAGGAAGAAAAAAAGAGCGTGATTTTGAGAGCCCATATTTATTGTTAGAGAGCGAGACCAAAAACGAAGCAACGTTATAATTCCCCCAAATCTAAAACGTTGTAAGGCAGTTACCGGTAATAGCCGGTGACACTTTGAGAGCGAGCACGAGGGAAATTTGAGTACTGTCCATGTGGACAAGATGACAGCGTTTCCGGGAAAAGTTTGATTAAATTTGCCTTTGGGTTTGACTGTCCGAACGGGGAACAGGCAACTTGTTTTATCCGTTTATAAAGAAAAAATGAAAATTGAAAGGGGAAGAAGCGTGGAAAGAGAGGAAAAAATATAAAGAAAAAGACAGTAGGTCGGCGGCTGTTAGGTTGACCATTTCTTTCATCTCAGTTTCGGGTTTCATCTCTGCAACTCCAAGTTTCACTTGTCAAACTCTAAACTTCATTCTTTATTCTGCAACATGGCCAAGAAGCTCGTACAATACTCTGTGGTAACTAATAGTAATCTCCTCTTTTGTATATAGATTGTTATTCCGTTGTGGTTGAATGGGACTGGGTTCTTTTTGTTGCTTTGACAGGTGGATGCTTTTACTGACTCAGCTTTCAAGGGGAACCCGGCAGCGGTTTGTTTGTTAGAGGAAGATAGAGATGAAGAATGGCTACAAGCTGTGGCTTCTGAGTTCAATATCTCCCAGACCTGTTACTTGACTCGCCTTACTGCTGCTGACTCTCCTAATCCGAGGTTCCGTCTTAGATGGTTCACTCCTGTTGCTGAGGTCAGTTTCAGTTTTTATAATTATAAGTTGTGGATGAAGCTATTTGGCTCAGTTCTGGAGCTTGATGATTTATCTTTTTTCATGGGGTTTTAGTTTTGTCATCATTCTATCATTGTGGAATGTTTACTCTTATTTATGTGCTATGCTTCTTTTAGTTCTGAAGGAAGATTATAGCTAAATTTTTTATCTTGAGTGATATTATTTCTGATCATTAGGCTTCATAGATTTTCATGTGTTCATGTTATAGTTTTATATATATATGACACTGACTCCAACGCAAAGGAGAGTGTATTTTAATTTCAGGATAAGTTTTTTGCAGGTTGAACTTTGTGGTCATGCAACATTAGCAGCTGCACACACTCTCTTTTCGAGAGGTTTGGTAAACTCCAACATAATTGAATTTGCCACACTGTCTGGAATTCTAACAGCCAAAAAAGATCCAGATGTTAAGGCGATGAATGACTCTAATTCACAGAATGGAGAAGCACAAGAGTGCTATTTTATTGAATTGGATTTTCCTACAGTTCCAACTACTGATTTCAATTTTTCTGAGGTTTCATTAATTCATAAGGCTTTGAGTGTTTCTTCAGTCATGGATATGAAGATAACAACTACCTCAGAAGACATCTTTGTAATTTCTTTTAACCCTTTACTCATTTGGATATAGTGTTAGTAGTTGTTCTGAATGAAGTTGGCTACAATATGCAGGTGGTGCTCCCATCGGCGAAATCTGTTACAGACGTGGAGCCACAGCTTGATGAAATACGAAAATGTCCTGGAAGAGGCATAATTGTTTCAGGGCTTGCTCCTCCAGAGTCTGGATTTGATTTTTATAGCCGATTCTTCTGCCCTAAATTTGGCATCAATGAGGTAATAACTCGTTGGTTTTAATGAATGAGTTTATATACTACTGTATTATGAGCATGTACATTTGTCATCAGTCATGCTACATGGAGATGTGCATTGAATATCATTTCTGTTTTGGAAAATCTGATGAGTAATAAGGCCTGCAAATTGAGTGAAATGTTACAGCTGAAACTGAGCAAAATTATTGCTCATTTCCTACTAGCTTTTCACCCATTTGCTAACTTCGAAACATATAGTGCCTCCAAAGTCTAGTGTAGATTGCTCTGTTTTGATTTCAAGAAGGATTTTTGGCATTTGAAGTAAAATGTCTATGTAAGAGAACAAAGAACTTTCTTTTATGTGTGGTGCTGTAGTTTAGGATCCAATAAGTAAGATGGAAGTAATTTTCAAAAACTCTGTCAATATTGAAACAGTTCTAATAACAGTCTTATATGTACATGATTTGTTTATATCAGGATCCCGTTTGTGGGAGTGCACATTGTGCTTTGGCCACTTATTGGAGTCAAAAGCTTGGAAAGTGTGATTTTGTGGCTTATGCGGTACTCTCTTTGCATCGATTTCTCTCTAATTTATGTCTATTCATATTCCTTCTAATTGTTATATGTTGATTACATTTTACCTGACTCAGGCATCACCAAGAAGTGGGATCTTGAACATTCATGTAGACAAGCAGAATCAGAGAGTGCAGCTGCGAGGAAAAGCTATTACTGTGATGGAAGGCTCTTTGTTAGTTTAGATTTCAAGTGATTTCCATTATACGTGTGTGATCAACTCCAATAAATGTCAATCATTACATGCAAATAATGATTCCCTAGAGTGTTTCTTGATCACGTTTCGATACCTTGTACAAGACGTCTTTAAGATAAAATTTACATTTGTACCATCCAATTTGGTGGTATCCGATATCCAATGTTATAAGATAAAATCACTTTATTGTAATGCAATAAACAGTAAGCCAATTTCATTGGAGTGTATTTTGTTGATCACTACTTGTTCTGCTGAAGATATTTGAGGTGTTTTTGTTCGTGTATTTTCGCTACGGTTCCTTTTGATCTGATGTTTTTCAGAACAAAGACATTTTTCAGAGAAAAGAATCAATATAATTTGTGCAAGTTCATTAATCATATTGGGGCTCATTTTATTTTGTTGCAGGTTAGCAATCAGCAGTCTCGAGTGTGGTTAAATGATCATTGTTGATGGAACTTGTTCCACGGTTAGATGCCGATGAAATTAGAGGCTTGTTTGCTCCACCACCTTGGGGTAGTATTCTGCCTTGATTTTAGGGATGGCAATGGGGAGGGGAGGGGAGAGGACCAATCTCCCCGTACCCATCCCCGATATTTTGCGTATGTCCTTGTCCCCTCCTCATCCCCGTCAAAATTATTTAAGAGAATCTTTATCCCCTCCTCAAATAATAACAGGGGATCCCCGAGGGTCCTCAATCCCCAAATAACTAATACATTTTTTTTTTGATTTTGAGTTAATCATATTAAAATAAAAAATTTAAATAAAAGTAAAGTTCGAAATATATCTTACATTAATATCCATTACAAAAGTCACATACATTAAATTAGTAAGTAACGCAGCATGCAATGGATACAAACTATCATGAATAAATTAATAGTCTAATACAAAATTGTTACAAATAAAATCAAATTTAGATTCAAAATTAACTTTTCAATGGTGGCGTGGGCACTTTATAAATGTGGACAATTCCCTTTACAACATAATAGTTAAGTCGAAGCAAATAAAGAGCAAATATTAGATTAGATTAGATATTAAAATTGTGATTTGCTGTGGGCAATTATAACATCTAAAAATAAATAAAAAATAGATTTGAGTTTAAAATATTTAATAAATATTAAAATTAAAACAAAAGTTTTGGGCTAATAGAATTTGTCCGGTCTTTTTAATGTCCTAAATAAAAATTTAGAACTTTAATTAGTTAATTAGGCCTAAAAGTTTAATAATATAAATATTTTGATATTTTTATTTTTACCAGTACTTAAAATTTTATAATTCAAATTTTATTATTTATTTACTAGTAATTTAAAAAAATAAAAATTAAATTAAAAATTAAAATGGGGAAATGGGTAGGGGATGAGGATTCCACCTCATCCCCGTCCCCTCCCCGAATAAGAAATTTGGTAAAAAAATTTTCCGTCCCTTTCCCGAATAAGAAATTGGGTATGAAATTATCCTCATACCCTCCCTAAATGGGGAAAATTCCCGAAGATACCCGTCCCTGTGGGAATTTTTGCCATCCCTACTTCATTTTCCTATTTATAATTCTCAAATAACTGCTATCTTTATCAGTATGTGTCTGTGTGTGCTTTTGGTTCATTCAAGCACACTACCTTCTTAAGTTGCCAAAGGACAAGCATTTACTAAGCATACTAGTTTGATTTAAAATGACATATAGTAGATAGATATAGATTTTTAATATTCTTTCCCCTTAGTCTTCATCTCAACCAAAAAGGAGTTCAACTGACTTGGAATGCTAACCTAACCGGATTGGAATACTGGACAGCTTTTTCGAAAGCTAAGGAACAACTAAGGTGCGGGCTTGGAATGATAACAAAGATAAAAAGAATTCGACTTTACATCGTCCTGACACACCCATGGCAGTCATTGAATTACCTAGAAAAAAAAAAGCCTGGAGGAGTAAGAAAGCAAAAAGCATTCAACTTCACTATATAAAGCTGTAACTACAAGAGGTGGTGTGGCATCACCATTTCTCACCTTTGTATATTCTCTATTATCTAATAAATAGAGAAATTTTCTTTTAGATTTGACTTTTCATCTTCTCATAATTAATTTGATTGTTATTACACAATAATAATTATGTAAAGATTTTAATGAGACATATTCTTTGTAATGAACATCCAAAGGGGAGTGTTATGAATTTATTAAAATAAATATAGATGTTCATAATATATATCTCTTAGCCTCCCCACTATATCCCATTATCAACCTTTAGCTTTCCTATAACTCCCACTATCTCACAAGGAATTATGATCAATAATTTTTCATTAATTTCATGGAGTGATTATGTAACTATAAGAGGAGAACTTATCTTTTTGTTTTATACACACACAATTGGAATGAATAAAATCACTCTATAATATATTATCTCATTTTATTCTTTATCTTGCGTTGATTCTTTATTTATATTGTTGGTTAATAGTTTTTTTTTTGTTTTTTTATAAGGTTGCCTCATCTTTAAAAAAAATTAATTCATATTTTTTATCAGTTTCATCAAGTATAAAGTAAAAAAAAAAAAGAATAATACTAAATTTTTTTTAAAGCCGCGTGAAACGCGGTTCTATTTTCTAGTGTATATATATTTTATGTTTTTTTCTTTTTTTCCATTTAATACAAACTGGCCATTCAAATTTCAAGCCATTGCTAGAGTACAGCCGACAAGCACCTACCTGTAAATCAAACGATTAGCAAATCACTCATCGGTTTGAGTCATAATTGATAAGCATCTACTCGCTCTATTTTTTAGGATTGTTTTAGCAATTTAACTTCACCTTTGACAAAATCATTTTTCTTCTTTTTACATATTCATCTTTATTTTATTTAAGGAAATTATCATTTGTATATCCTATAGATGCTCTATTATCAAAAATACTACAACACTTTGAGGGTGTATCAATCGTCCACATTAAGTTGACAAAATGTATCTGCCGTCCACCAAACTGTTACTTGCCGTTTAAATAGGATAACACCAGAGGCGTAATTTGGTCTTTTCATATGATACAAGTGATAATTTAAGGGTATACAAGTGATAGTAAAAAAAATTTAAGGGTATACAAGTGATACTTTTCAAGGGTAAAATCGTCTATTTACTATAATTCCGTTAATTTTCAAACGGCAACTAACGGTTTGGTGGTCAGCATATAGCTTTTATCAATTTAGGGTGGACGATTGATACACCCTCAAAGTGTTGTAATATTTTTTATAACAAAGCATTTATAGGGTATACGAATGATAATATCCCTTATATTTATTGGGTAGCAACATTTTTACTTTTATGTCAAAGCTATTTAAAAGAAATCAATTTCTTTTAGAAATAAAACATTTATAGGATAAGAAAATAATGCGAGCAAAGTTATAAGAAATAAGATTAATTTTAAAAATTTTGACAAAAATAAGATGAATGATAAAGGTGGAAGAACAAGAAAAACTCTTTTACATTTATTTTATATATATATATATATATATATATATATATATATATATATATATATATATATATATATAATCATTCTCAGGTACAGATATTTATATTTTTTAATACAAACGCACTTTTAAATTTTGTGGTTTAAAAAAATTAGTTATTCAATAAATTATAAAAATCATGTCCCGCAATTTTAAAGATGTATCCGCATAAAAAAAATTAAGGGTATGCGCACTACATAATGACTACTGTATATTCTTCTATTGTCGTACAAGAAATTTCCAAAAAATTTCCAACGCGCGTTTATGGATTAAGCAATGAGCCAGATCCGGCCCAGGATTATAAAACCTCTCCGGGCCTGATAAATTCGCGATAAGAGTTGGGTTTGCAAGTGACAGGCAAGAAGCAGCCAACCAGCGTGGCAATATAACGATCACAACCGTCACAGGGGAAGAACACCATGCGACTGTAAATTTCAAACCCACAAATTTCTTCCAAATTTTCCTTCAGAAGCATGGCTTCTGTTTTACATTTTTCTTACATCCTCGGACCTGTTGGCTCTGGTCGCGGCTACTGTAACTGCCAATACCACGCTTCCAGATTTTGCCGCCAAATTTTGAACAAGTATAGAAGTAGAACAACTCCCGGTCTCTCCATCAGTTTACCGTTACATTCTACTTGGACGGCAAAGCGATCGCCATTGTGTTCTAATATCACCTGTTCAGCTACCGATAGGTCTGATCCTGAAATTAGGTACTATCTCCTCCTTTTGACTTGACTTTTACTCTCTTCATATTGTAAATAATGTAGATTTTGCGAACGAATGAATTTATTAAGAGCTATAATTTTGTTAGTTTATTTTTTGATGCTTCGAATTGAAAACTTAATTCTCTGTTGTTAAATCGTGGCCTTGGGTTTGTGATCTTAGGCAAACCATTTAAGGAAAAATGACATTTTTTTGGGGAAGGTCAAGAACTCATTTTTGTGAAGCCCTGCATAAACTGCTGGTGTGGGGCCTGTATGCCATACCCAATGTGGATGGAAGTTTGTTGATATGAATTGAGAAACCCATGGCTACATCTTGTTTTCTAAGGAGTTGAAATGAGACTCCGCTGATTTGAGTTGTAAGGAATTGGTATAGCTAGATGCATCTGGGTGGGTTTAGTGAGGTACTGTCTTAAACTGATCGTTCTTAACTTGGTTTCTGCCAGTGTGATAGAGAGCTGCACCTGTGATCCCATGATTCTACTTGTCTGCTTTTACAAATTAGTTTTTGAGAATGAGTTCAATAGTGATTAAAATAGCGACATTGTTTGCTATCAAAAGCTTGTCATCTGACCATGAATATACCCAAACAAATTGAAGATGGCTTCACCTTCACAAACTTTGTGTTTGCTTAACTGTAACATGCTAGGTCATTAAGGACAGAATTAGCGTCCTCTTTAACTCAATCATTCATTCCAACAGTCGAGCACTGGTTTTATTTACTGAGTCTATGCTTGATTATTTGTTGCTATGATAAGGTCTTTGAGAACTCTGGCATTATATGATCCCGACACAAACCAAATTCTACATCCATGGAAGGATTATGCCACTAAGATGAGCTTTGCTGGATGTTTAATCTTCAATCTGCTTCTAACTGACTTATCAATTTCATGTATTAACAAGTTCAAATGATGTATTTAGACCGCAAGAATAATTGTTAAGGTGATATATATTGTGGAAATCTGGTGTTAACAGCAATAGCAAGTACAACAGCTTGGATGTGACAATGTTCAATTGATATTTATTTCTTATTTGTGGCAAACTCTATCTCATTGACTTATAATCCATGTTCATGTATATGAAATGATAGGGTCATATATTCACTGGCAATTAGTAATACAATTTTACTTGCAAACTTTAGTTGCAATTCATGCACTTTCTTTTTCATAAAAATGCATCTAAAACATAAAATATAGTTGATTTCATATTTACTTGCTTCTCTGACATGGTTTCTTTTTATCCAGCTCTTGTGCTATCAGGGTCTGTTTAACAAGTGAGGATTCCTTGTAACCATAACTTTATTTGTTCTTCAGTTCTGCAGCCAGGATAAGGAATGAAGTTCTGTCTCCCTTTCGGTCTGTTCGGATGTTTTTTTATCTTGCTTTCGTTGCTAGTGGTTCTTTGGGAGGATTAATAGCCATCACACAGTTAATTGGCGCATTAGCAAATCCTGCAAGAGCAGCTGATGTCCCTGAAATTTTGAAGGGTCTCAGCATAGATGTTTCAGCAGTTTCCCTTTTTGCATTTCTTTATTCCAGGGAGAACAAAGCTAAGAATGCACAGCTGGCTAGGCTCTCAAGAGAGGAAAGTCTTTCAAATCTCAAGCTTCGTGTGGATGAAAAGAAAATTATCTCTGTCAACAATTTAAGAGGGATTGCCCGTTTGGTAATCTGCTCTGGCCCTGCATCCTATATAATGGAGTCTTTCAAACGCAGTGAGCCCTTCACTGAGAGCCTTTTGGAGCGAGGAGTGCTTGTTGTTTCTTTCACTACAGATGGAAACATTCCTAGTTTTGAGTTTGAAGAAAGTGAGGAGATGAAAGAGTTTACCAGAAAAAGGAAGAGACTCTGGCAGTTGACTCCTGTTTATGTTTCTGAGTGGTCAAAGTAAGAGGCTATGTCAGAAAAACAACTTACTCTCTCTGTTACTCTGTCTCTCTCTTTCTCTCTTTAATCTTCTATTTGTTTAAGCAGGTGGTTAGATGAACAAAAGAGAACAGCCGGTATCTCCCCTGAGTCTCCTGTGTAAGTGTTCTTCGATATCAAACATCATCTCTTGAACTGAGGATCCTTTTTTAACTAAGCATATACACCCACCTTTTATTATCCCGGCCCATGCATATAAAAATTTGGCATTCAAAAATGTTAAATCTTTGTAGTTCTCTGAACAGGCAATCACATTAAGTTTCTTTATATATCTGGTAGAATTGCTGTGAATCTTATATTTGTTAATTCCGCAGGTATTTATCGCTACGACTGGATGGTCGTGTCCGTGGTAGTGGAGTTGGCTACCCTCCTTGGAATGCTTTTGTTGCACAATTACCACCAGTAAAAGGAATATGGTCAGGTCTTCTTGATGGCATGGACGGAAGAGTTCTCTAAAGAAATATTTTAATTTTCTTATTTTTTGTTGAAGGTTAGTTTTGCCTCGCTTATTCTGTTCTCATATCTCTCCCCCGTTGTTCCTTTTCTAACTTAATTCCCTGTAAAATTCAGATCCTGTTGGCAATTTTAGTATATTAAACCTCTCCCCCGTTGTTCCTTTTCTAACTTAATTCCTTGTAAAATTCAGATCCTGTTGGCAATTTTAGTATATTACCATCTACTTCTTCGTTTACCATGCTGCTAATGATTCTTTAGATCAACCTTCAGGTCCCATGTGCTAAGACTTGCATCATTCAGTTGCTAATGGTAAAGTTAGTATGACATTCATTCTCTTCATGACACATACCATTGTGCTAGAAAAGATATAAACATGACTTAGGCATGGAGAAATGAATTATTAGGGCATTATTACCATTGTGCTAGAAAAGATATAAACGTGATTTAGGCATGGAGAAACGAATTATTAGGGCATTATTATCTATTGTGGAGATTGAGAAAAAACACGATTACAGGCTCATCTAGGTTGATTCGTTTGATTCTAGGATTCATTGGCTTGAGAATATTTAAGAAAATATCTATAGTTAAAATCAAAGTTGGTGTTTTGAATCATTTTTAATGTTGCTGAATCTCATTATGATAAAGTATTTCTTAAAATGATTGAGGACTTTTACCTGTTGTAAAAACTCTGATTGGTTCCTCAAATTCACCTTAGCTAACAAATTTCGAAAATAAAGAGGTAGCCTCAATGTTTTGAATAACCAGTTCCTAATCGTAGCCCGTACGGTATAAGTTGTGAACATCTTTTCGTTGGATAAGCATAAACATGATGGCGAAGTAGACAGAAGAAGAATTCACTTGGAGAATAGAATACACATTCCTGGCACACAAAGGCTTAATCTAGAGCGGGGAATAATATGCAAATCAAAATTACATAACTCATTTAACTTCTTCGATCTCATCCAATGCATAGTTGTTCGTTGATACATTTGCATAGTTAACCTTGTTGAATCGAACCACAACTGGGTACCGACTCTTGGGATCCTACAAGATTTTAAACAGAATGTTTTAGAAACTCATTTAAAATGATTGAATGTTACATAAACGAGAAAAATAGAGAACAATCTGACCTGGTCAACAGCAACCACAGACCCAATGCCATTGTACCAGTAGGACTCCCTCCTGAGAATCTTAACCTGATGAGTCAAAAGCAGAAAATCTTGATTAGAATGGTGGATCAAGAAACACTTCTGTCTATGTCCAAATATTAACTCAAATTGCAACCTTTCAAACCTTTTTTTAAGAAAAGGAGCAACCTTTCACACCTTATTTTACCTTGGATCAAGTTAAAATTCAAACAAATCATGTTGCATCCTGAGGTTTAAGAGTTTTAACGTGCCTTGTGTTTGTCTATTTCTACTAGATGATCACTACTATATGATTGTAGCTTTCTGGTGGACTATATCTGATTCTCAGATTCTTTACACTGTAAAAAGTAAATTCCCAGTGCTAAAGACAATTAATCCTCGGTTTTACAGTATTTGATGGAAGTAAATAAAAGAACTAAGCAAGAACCGCAGATGCTTCTATTTCAACGTGTTTCTACAAAATCTCTTTCAAATTAACTCTATATAAACGAACCTCTCAAGGTGATCACATGTCATCTCTATTAAGTAAGTTTCTATTAAGTAAGTTTTAGTATCATGACATATAAGCTATTATTATCACATAGCTATATTTACTAATCAATTATCTATCTGAAGCCAAAGCAACACATATGGAATTTCCAGCAGATTAAGTTTGCAGAGGTGATAACTTACCTTGGCGCCTCTCTTGGGTCCAATCGGAGGTGGCTTGGGCTTGGGAGCTGCTTCACCTTCAGCTGGGGCAGCGGTGGTGGCAGCAGCCGGCGGGGCAGCAGCCTCCTCAGAAGCCCGTACAACAAGCCTGAAACTGTTGGAGCTGTTGTTCTTTGGAGGGAAAAACAGCATGTTGCTCTTGGAACCTGAGTTTACATTGGTCGCAACATTGGGTGTCAGCGAAAACCCAGAAGCAGCTGATGCCATGTTGCAGCTAGCCATCACTTTTTCTTTCTTTCTTTCGCTGTTTCTGTTTAACTGGGGAGAGAGTTGCAGAAAATAAAATGTGCAAAAGGACAGTGCCTAAGATTGAGAGGCTTGGAATTAACTAAAAGTTTTTTGTGTTTTGGGACTTGGGAGGGAGAATTATCTCATCTTTGAAAGTGGTATCAATCTTTTCCTCCATTAAGGTGCTGCCACCTATGCCCCATATCTCTTTGTTTGGATAATGTGATTACAAGTCATCATTTTATAGCTAAGAAAATAGAAACTCCGGAAAGTGCCAAAGTGGGCTCAATCAGCAGCTGATCTTCTAGAGATATTTTGGCGAGTGGAGCTATTGGCACCCTTACATTATTCTTACAAAATCTTACTTTAAATAAAATTATAATTAAAGACAATTAAAAATTAAACATAAATAGATTTTTTTTAACAAATTACTTAATTCATAATAATCATTTTTCAAAAAAAAAATCTATATTTTACTTCCTATTTAACTAAATAAATTATACAAATTTAGAATAATTTATTGTTATCTTTTAATTTCTTATTGATTAAATATTTTTATACTTAAAATTACTTTGAAATTATAATTTGAAATATGTGTTATTTCAGCCAACGATTAACATTCAAAAACTTACCACCTATATAACTTTTTCATTTGGGTGTAGATTAATAATAAAATTAAAAATAATTAAAAAATAGTATAATAATATTTTGAGTTTTAACAATAAAACAAATCAAATGAAAATTGAGAATTTAGAAAAATATATTTAAAAAAAAGGGCATTTTCAGAAATAAAATAAATATGACTAAAAAGAGAGATTTATGAGGAGATAAGAGGGGTGCCGATAGTCCAACTCTATTTTGGCAGTTACATATTTGTGGTTAAAATTGGGAGGGGGGGGGGGGGAAGAGCTTAAGAATAAAATAGATTAAAAATAAGTGATTTTCTTTTTGTTTTATTTTGGGAAAAAAGAAAGTGATAATTGTCAAAGTTGTTTAAACGCGAAAATTGAAAAGTTCAGGAGTGCCCCGAAGTCCCGAACCTTGAACCCATTACAAAATGGGCTAGAAAAAAGCCCTATTTCAGTATTGGGCTTGTATGTTTGGGTCCAGTCCCTTAATATTATCACCCTCCATTTCGCGCCTAAGCATCTTCATTCTCGTTCGTTCCTCTCAATCTCATTCGAAGGAAGGGGAGAGGAAAAAAAAAAAAAAAACACGAAGTTCAAGTGAAATCGAGTAACAAACCGAGCAGTGAAGCAATGAATAAGAAAAGAAGAATTTTCCAAGCTAATCCTAAATATCCATCACCGATTCGAACCACATTTCCTACTGAATTTCGGAGCTCCGAGAGCGAATCCAACGCTGCAAAAGGTCTATCCTCTAATTTCTCACACTTGGAATTCGTATTTTCGAATCTTATTAGCCTCTAATTTCGCAGATACTTCCATAAATTATTTCGCGTAATTTTAAATTGTTAATAGAAGATCGTCTTTGTTTGATTCATGCAGTTGATGAACCTAAAACTTCTGAGTATGCATTTTTTAAGAAATTGAAGACAAACGCAGGCCGCAGATTCAATTCTCATCCTCTGCAGAAGGAGGAAATTCAACCAAATAAGTTCAAATCAAGTGAATTTCTTAGAGGTAGGTTGTTCATTTTACGACTTTGGCTGCTTCATCATTTTCAAATTTACCTTTCTGGAAATTATATTTATGTAGGGCGGAGTAGCCCTATTAGGAATAGCTCCAAGGACTTCAGATTGCCTATTGAAGATGGCGCACGTGTTAACTGCGGCTTACTCCACACGCCAAGTGGTAGCGCATTAACAACCTTAAATTGACTTGTTGAGTTTGTTTGTACTGCAGTTCTGCTCCTTTGTTTACTTGACGTTTTCCTTAAAAAATGCGTTATTGTATTTATTTCATAATAACGTGCCAAATTTACCAGGCATTATATTGCATGTATCTTCCTAAAGGAAAAATGAAAATGTGACCTCGCTTAGTACCTTTTGCTTTTCATATTTCAGTCATAATTTTCTATCGGCAAGTGATTGTGTCAAACATACATTTCTTAGATACTGTGTAATGCAATGTCTCCTTACGGTGTGATTGTTTGCCCCCTGATTTTTTATCGTTGGACATGTGTATATGTTGTGTCATACACAATTTGCATTCTCACTCACTAAAACATTTCAATCATCTGTGTACTTTTCCCCATCAAATGCAGCATGTTGTGCTACTTTTCCCCATCTGAAAGTGCAGAAAAAGAAGTCTAATATTTTACTGCTAGTAACTGTGAGTTGTCTTTTCTGTTAGTAGGTGTAGATTTGAAGAGAGCTTCAACCTCCTTTCAGGATATGTCCAACTTGGGGAAAGGCATGGAGGCTCTGAGACCTGGAGGTATGTTTTTGTTACAGAACCCTGGCTATTCTCTATTTTGCCAATATTGGAAGCCAGGTAGATGGAAGAAAAAGTATAGAAACAGAAACAGATTATTACTGTTATTTGTTATTTTTGTTGTAGCTTTCTGAATTTTTGTTAGATCTTTCCATTATATCTGGTCAACCAAGTTGCTTCATCTGATCTGATTTAGTTTATTGGATTTATGTTTTAATTCCATAAAAATACTGTTATAGCAGTAAAACTCAAGTCCAACTTGATTGAATGTTAACTCTCCTATTAGGTCAAAATGAGAATGTTGAACCATTGTATAGTGAAACGTGGTTGAATGATGACAACTGTCCACCAAATCAGAATAAACATGATGATCTCTTTTCCAGAAAGAGACAGAAACTACATCAGTGGGTTGCAGATATCTCATATCCTGAAATTGAAGAACTCTGTTCAAAGGGGTAGAATACATCATAATAGATAAGTTGTTTCTTCTACTTTGTGCATCATGTCATGGAGTTGATGGAAATTTCTCAGGTACGATTTTGTTTCTGTGCTCCTTAGTCGGCTGTTTGCTGTGAGCAATGAAGAAAATGTAGGCTCTTTTTCCCTTATTTTTTCTCTTTTGTTTTCTTGAAAAGACTAAGAGTTCTTTCTTTAACTTCGATAACTAAGCAGAGGTAATTACTCTGGCAGAGGTTCCAGATCTCAAAGTCAGAGCGAGTTGAGGGCATTAACAAATCCAATTTACTTTCTTTACCTAAGTCAAATAATCAATTAAAGGAACTTCATCGCACATCCACAAAAAACTTTCTGGAGGCTGAATGCGTCCCATACCTGGAAAATGGTTCTTCAGCTTGTTGGTTAGACAGCTTAAGAAAGGGAAATTCATCAAATTCTGGCTCCTTGACCTATCATGCTGACAACGTCTTTCTTGATTGCGATCTAAGGGAACCTTGCTGGGAATTAAGAGGGAAGAATAAAATCTCTTGGATTGACAGTGATTCTGCTTTTAGTTTTCCTTTAAAAAATTATGGTCATTTCCGTTCAGTTCATATCAGAGAGTTGGATGATTTCCAGGACCCAGGTAGTTCTTTGCTTAGAACGGAGCAGCATCCCCTGCTGCTAGAGTTGGATTCTGAGAATTTGACAAATGAGAGAACTTCTCTCGTTTCTAAAACAGAGTTGATCATGTATCCCTCAACTTTAACTTCTTTTGCCGATGATCATGGTCAGAGTCTGCGTGAGTTTGGACAACTTGGTGACAGTGAGTTGTGTGTGCCGTCTTTCATTTGCGAGCACTCTCCAAACTTTCATTCCTTACCACCCTCACACTCAACCGTCTATTGCAAAGATGATGGTATTGTGGACAATGAAGATATAGCAGCAGATTTGAACAACCATCCTTTAACATTATCTTCATTCTCCCATATGCCAAGATATGCGGGTCTGACTGAAGGTTGCCATAACCTTACTGCAAGTGGGGGTAGCAGGACCTTCCTTTCTCCTGGAAATGACCGTTGGTTTATGAGGGAAGTTTCCTGCAAGCAGCATTATGATCCAGGCACAGAAGATAGCCTTTCATCTGAACTTAGTCTTGATTTTAGGAAAAAATGCTTAGCGATAGGCAATTCCTCAAATAAGCATTATTCATTCACTCATCCTGCTCCTCAATTTCCTCAAAACGAAGGCATATTTTCATATTTTCATGCTGAAAATGAGGATGAATATCGCATAGATTGGTTGAGCTGTGGAGGAATCCTCAATCATCATGGCCAAGATATGGTTAACATTGATGACTGGTCATCATTTTACTTCCAGATATCTCCGGACAAGGAAAAGTCGTGCCCTCTGCTGCCTTATAAAATGAGCTGGGATGCATCTGAAGGAGAATTGTCATGAAGATAGCGACGTTGAATACCTTTGACGCTCCCTTGCCTTTCCTCTTCTTGTAATTTTGGTAGTTCTCAGGTTAATGATGATAAATTTGGAATTATTGTGGTCATTGTTACGGCCTCTGATATGATGCCTTTAATGACACCATTGTGATTGTTTCATAATATTTAGATACCAATAGAGATCACACTGATTCTTTTCTTCTGTAATGAAAGAACAATTAATACACAACAAAGCAGTTTGAAGATTGTGAATCTACCGTTTTTTTTTTTTTTGATTCACTGCGTCTTGGCCATTATGCCATTATGATCAATCATGGCTACAAATCTTCAAACATATTTTATAATTGGGCAGTCACAGTGTTTACACCTTCATCCGTTGATTTTTTTTCCTTTATTTATTATTATTATTATTTGGGGGGGAGGGGGGGGGGGGGGGGCACATGTAGCTCTCAATCAATCATGTAAATGTAAAATATGCGTGAGAAGATTCTATAACTGAATCCAAACGAATGAAGGGATATGGTGTGCATAGCAGGACTACAAAATTTTTCTTTCTAGAAGATCTCTGAGATAGTAGTAGATTTTCTTTAAAAGGCTGTGATTAACTTCTCGGGCTATTTGATTGAAGGCCAACCGACTAGCAACGGGCTTTAAAAGTTTTGTTCGAATAGCTATGTTTTAATCAATTCTCCTTCAGATGCTTTTTATATGTATGCACCATTAGGTCCATTGAAAATTGGGCATGGTATAACTTAGTTTTAATAATTATCTTCTTAGCATTTTAACTTTTAAGCAACTAAATTATGACTTTTTCTTTCTTTTTTTGAAGCGAAAGTAAAACTTTCTATTAATGGGATCTTTTATTGAAGTTATTTTATAATAAGGGATCTCTTATTTTTATTAAAATAAGAGATCAAATTAAAAGATAAAAAAAATACATTCACTATTATAATGCGTTTTGTTTCTTAGTTTATTTAGAATTCGTATTTTCTATCTTTTAATTTAATTTTCATTCTATTGAAAAATGAGTGATCCGTTATAGAAGACATCAACGATATTCGTCCCCAATTGAATTGCATTACGCATTATCCAAGTTACTAAAAAACACAATTTTTTTTTTTTGAAATTATGAATGGCACTCGCAACAGAAATTCCTTAACAGATCTTGTTAATTTCAAAACAAAATTAACGACCCAAACTGGAATAGAAAATTAAATGAAGGGGACACGTGCTCAAGCTCCACTCGCGAGCTTAAAAGTTAACCCGACCCACTATCGCTGCCACTACTACATGCAAAAAACGGTGGTCCTCGCCGCGTCTCTGTCGTACACTAAAGCCTCCATTCACTTTTTCACATTTCCTAACGAATCTTTTTTTTTCACGGCCACCAATCCGTCGGCGCTTTTACAATTTTACCCTTGAATTCGTTAATGATGTGACCGTTGGTTTATTTCACGTGCATGTGATCTGCTCGCCGGCTCCTGTAAAACGCATTTACGCTTTATCAGGATTGTTACGTTCCTCAAATTACGACGACGTACCTTTTTGACTTTCGTTACTCATTGACTGATGATGATGGTGGTGGTCCGCGAGAACGTGCTCTGTTACGTGTTATTTGAGGCATTAAAAATAAAGTCTAATAATACGTTGTTATCAATTTAATATTTTAAGTATCATTAAATAAATAATAAAATAAGGTATTAAAATCCCTAAATCCTATTGCTTTACCCGACTCTGCTGCAGCCAAGTGGAGAACTAAAAATATTTAACGGCAAATAGGACTCGTAAGCTCTTTTTGGTTTGTGATTTGATACCGATTTGACTCCACTGGCCTTTTTCGCAACTTTTGATCATTCTCCGTTGTGTCTCTTTCTAATGATTAAAATTTTTGCCTTTAAAATAAACAAATTTTGTTGCTACTTTCTTCCTAATATCGCTCAAGTGCTTAACGAACAAACAAAACAAAAAATCATTATTCAACAAAAATTACGTCATCCGATTCACCTCCACCTTCGACATTGCGAATTTAATTAATTAAGAAGCAACGGTGCGGCAAAAGGAAACGCGAGGCACAAGTCGACGTCGTTTTCAACGGCATGTGCTCTCTTAATGGCCGCTTTTCAGGGATATAAGATTTGCTCTCGGCTTAATTGCGTGGCCCATCGAGATTTTTTAGCTGGATTAAGCGAAGTGACAAAAGTTTACAGCCTATCAACTATTCAACTCTCCAAAAAAAGTAAAAAAAAAAAAGTTTTTAAAAAATTAAAAAGTTCACAGACTATGATCGATCACCCTAGGCTCTAGCCCCTAGCTCAAACGTTTATTTCGCTAAGGCCTGAGGACTCCTTAAAAGTCAAAATAAGCATAAATAATTGCACAAATAAAGTTGTAGACCATTTCGCCATGCCCTGGGGTTTCTGTCCGTATAATCTTCTTTTCGAGAGTATATATATATATATATATATATATATTATTTAAATTTAGTGTAAATATAGTCCAAAATAAAGTTTGTACAGCAAATGCGATAAATTGATTATTTAAAAAAAAAAAAAAAAAGCTCTTATAAAGGAAGCTTAGTGATGGTTGTCATTGCTGATATTTTTGTGGTTGCGAATAAACTGAATCCAGATAAATGGAGTCTGGTCTGGGCACGGCCTGCTATAAATATGGGTAACAACATTTTGTTTTCTAAGGTCACGGGTGGTTGGCAGTAGGCCCTGTCTGTGTGTATCCTCATTTGTGCCAAAAATATCCTGGCTAAAGCTATATTGTCATTCTCAAATAAATATTTGAAAATCAGAGTCTCATTTTCCAACGAACAATTCCTTGATAATTAATAAATTTAGTTGTCACGGCATGTAATATTATAGTTGTTGTTGATCGCGTCAATTTATTGAAGGCGCGACAATTCCATTATCGTCACATTTTTATTATAGTTGTAGATGGTATGTAGAGGAGTCAGATACTCTGATCTGCCTTTTTTCTTTTTTGTTTTTCCTCTTCGAAACGCTAATCAAATTCTAGTTAAGATCGCAGATCTCAGTCCTAAAAGTAGTAGTATCAAAGTAAGGTTTTATTTAGGATTATTGAGGTGTTGTAGTTGTGAAAAAAAATTATAACTGTAAAATAAAAATTAATGTTGTAAGGATTATTGAGGTGTTGTAGTATTAAAGTAAGGTTTTATTTAGGATTGAAATGATGTAAGTCTGTAACTGTAAAATAAAAGTTAATAAATATGTAGTAAATATAAAATTTTAATAATAATTTTAGTAAAATTATTAAAAATATAATAAAAATTTTATTGTATAAGTGAAAAATTATATCAACATAACTTTTAAACTAAAGTAGTTATCGTTTACCAAATATTTTAATATTATAACTTTTAAATTACAGTTGTTCAATCTCAAGCGCACCGTAAGCAGAGGCGGATGTAGTGTAGGACTAGTGGGGGCTCAAGCCCCCACTGAAAAAAAAAACTCATTTTTGTTTAAAAGAAAAATTAATAATTTTTTAAATAATCTCTATCATATTATTAAATAGTCTAAGTTTTTTCAGTTTCTACAACTACAGTAGAGAGAACATTTTCAGCAATGAAATTTGTGAATAGTGAACTTCGGAATCGGATGAGAGATAAATGGATAAATAATAATTTGATTGTTTATGTAGAAAAGATGTATTTAGTAGTATTGATAATGATTCTATTGCACAACGTTTTCAGAATATGAAATTGCGTAAAGAACAATTGTAATTGTGTTATCAAAAAATTTATATATTCAAGTTTTAATTTTTATATTTTATTATCATTTAATTTAGCACCTGATAAATTATTTTTCTAAATACGCTGCTGACAGTAAGTGTGATCACCTCACAAAGTAAGTATAAGCAAAACAAGGCAGGATGGAATTGCAGGATGGGGTTGTTTTGATTCATACTGACAACAACATTTCACCGTAAAACCCGCGTTAGTTGAGTGTCCACACCCTGCGGACAATGGCGAAACTTTGGGTCCTTTCATTTGGTGCAACCAAAACCAAAAACGTACCCCCCATTCCTAATTACCGAATCAATCATATATAGACAAACCCAAACTTAAAAAAATGTTCCCTCATTTCCGTAAATTATGTTACTAGTCAATTTGGACCATTGCTCTTTGTCGTTTCATTAAACATCCCTTTTACTTTATTTGTGACTTTCTATTATAATTCTCATTTAGAGAAGCGAACCCTTTCTGTCTTTACCCTCACTCAACAAATCCACGGAGATGAAAGAATCCAACTCAATTTGCTTTTTAAATAAATGCGCCAGGTGCAAAGGGGTTGTATCTCTGTGTATAAATAATGGAATCGAGTAGTCTATCTTAATTATGGGGTATGGTGTACTTGTTGATTTAAAATATTATTGCATGACGGGGTTGCTGTTGGTGTTTGATAGTAGACCTTAGTTAGAATAAGTATATGGTTACATTTTCTAATTAGGGTTGGTGGTATCAGGTGGAAAGATTTATAAATATAAAGCCTCGAGAAGTTTTCATTTCGTGCATAAATGTGATATTATTTTTTATTTATAAAAAAAAAAAGAGAGAAAAGAATGAAGGAATGATAATTCTCAGTCAAATTTTAATAATGGAACTAAAATAGTGATGATAAGCCTTCGGTCATAATGTTGGTTAATAGAATATATAGCACGCAATTAATAGCATATTAAACTTCATCCAATTCAAACCGTTGCATGTTATATGATGGTCTCGTGATATTTGGGCGATTTTATTTGAATTCAAAAGTAGGGAATGCAAAATCATTTATGTTTTCGAAATGCAAAACAAATTTTGGCTGTCGGGAGTAGGAACCTGACAATAATGATTAAGTTTTTTTTTTTTAATTATACGAGTTTATTATTTATACTATAACTTAAATTATGTGAGATTATATCCGATATTTATAAATTAGATTATTATTTAGATTAATTTATATTAATTTTTATAAATTATTGTTTATATTTTTAACTTTCACTAATATTCGAAGAATGTCTACTTATTTAAATTTGGTTAAAAAAAATTACCTCTATTTAATTATATATTATAATTTAAAAAAAATCATGCTCATGATACATTTGTGAGGGTTAGAAAAGCTTACCATTCGGCCAAAGGCCGAGTAATGATTAAGATCTTAAAAATCATGAATAACGAACCCATATTTGGATTAACTGAGTGAATCATTACATATTCAAAAACTCATCAAGTTCTTGGTGTCTTTTCCTTTAAATGCCCACATTTAATCCGAGTCCAAATCATTGCACGACTGTTGAGGTGACTTAACATGTGACCCACCAAATGAGAGACGGGCGGAGGCTGGAATTGCCTTTGGAGCTCTTCAATACCTTTTGAAATGTACATTCTTGAAGAAAAGAAATTAGCACCTCTTATTTATGATATAAATTTATTGCATGTCTAAATTGATCATGTTTTTTTTTTCCCCCCAAATCTCAAGAGCATTAATTTGGCACTAGTTTAATTTTTTCAATAATTTGAAAAGATTGAATCTCTTTCTTTAATGGAGACATGACATGAATAAATTTAGATAATTTTTTGTTTACTTTTTATATAGAATTTTTTTGGGTTATAAATTAGCAATTTGACAAAAATGAATTAAATCCTCCCATGATATCAACTCACCAAAACTTTCAAAGGTCATTGATCATAGATTATGGATAAACAAAAATCTTAACCACCCCATTTTTGGAACATAAAATCTTTTTGGAGATATATCATAGTTTCTTTAAAAGAGGTACAAAATTTTGGCTCTTGCAAATTACAATCATATGGTATTATATTTTTGCAATATAATATTAAATTATAATATATTATAATATGATTATACTATAGTTTAATCATTAATAAATACAAATAAATTATTTTTAAATTTTTATTATTTAATAATAGTATATTATTAAATTATTTATATATTATAAAAATAAATATATAAAATATTTATGTACTACTTAACTTAAGAGATTAATAATAAAATCATAAAATATTAGTAAACTTAATTAATATTTATTTAACTTTTCAAAAAAGTAATATTAAGTTAAAAAATATTAACGGCTTAATAAAAACCTCATTATTTTACATTAATAGGCATTAATTATTTTGTCTTACTCCACGCCATTTGTCTCAAATATCCAAACCAAATTCACGAAAAGTTTATTCAGTTTTATGATCCTAAAAAATAAATAATAATACAGAGTAAAGGGGCACCAAATGATAATCTTGTAAATAATCAATATCACTCCTCGAAATATTTTTTTGCGCTGGTTAAATAAAAAAAAATTAATATCCGAATTTCTTTCTGTCTCAATTATTATTAATTGATTTATCTGATCCTCTCCCCACTCCCTTCGTAATCCAAACACAGGAATGAATAACAATTAATCAAACTCATTCAAGTCCGACACAATTTAGTCGGTGGAAAGTGGACAGCGGAAAGCAAGCTCCTCTAACTCTCTCTAACTCTAAGCAAACAAAACTCAACTCTCTCTCTTCTTTTTTACGCGCACACGCACACTTCAAAGGACAGCCACGGATCTTCCCGCCGACGTCATATTCCGGCGAATCTCCGATCACATTCCACGCGTAATGACAGTTCGCGACTCTACTCTCTCTAGTTCTGCATCATCCTAAAGGTACCGTTTTTTTGCAGTGTTTCAGTTTTAAACTGCAAATCGAATCTTGAAGATTTGTTTTTTTTCTGCTGTATTTGCAGGTTTTTTTTTAAATACAGAGTTCCACTTTTCGCTTCGGTGCACTCTATTTTTTAAAAAAAGAAACTTTTAATTTGCATTTTTGCAATAACTTCGAACTTTTTGTTGAAATTATAACTTTTTTATCAGCTTTTTGATAGTGATTTTACAGTTTTTTTTTTTATTTGAATAGAAAAATGCAGGTGCCGGTTTTATTTCGATCAGTGCAATTTCAATAAACGAAGTAATTTTGGTGTAATTGAGAGAGCTACTAGAATATATATATATATTTTTGATGTGATACATCATCTGAGAATGTCTCTTGAATTTTCACCCTCACTGATTCAGCTATTCGTCTCTCTTTAAAATATTCCTCTTTTCTTGTTTTCCTTTTCACTCAAATCAAGGCCTTTTTTTTTTGTTTTGAGTTGATTGTCTTATTATTTGCACTGAACTTACAGCTTATGTTTGAAGTGCTATATTAGTTGTTCGCTTGGCATCTGTGTGTCTTACGGTTCTGAAAGTTTTGGCGTTTTACTCAGTTTTGGTTAGCTTCAAGCCGAGAGTTTTGGTTAATTTTAAGTAAATTTTAGTACTTCTAACTGAACTTCCTTGTTTTGATTTTCTCTTTGTTAAGTACGTATGACTGTCAATGTAGGTGTCGAAATGAATGGGATTCAGAGTACAAAGGCTCAGAATATAAATGTAGATAAACATGTTGTTGGATGTCTGGGAAGAATGGTTAACCTTTTTGATTTGAGCACCGGCATACCTGGCAACAGGCTGCTTACCGATAAGCCCCATCGTGATGGTGACTTCCTTTTCCATTAATATATATTTTTTCTGTAATTTTTTTATTAAAATTTTAATTACCATGAGCAATGCTTTCCTAGCTCTCGATATAAACATTTGCTTCTTGATCCTTCGTAACTTCTCTGGTTTTATGTGAGAGAGTTCAATTTATTGGTGGCATATTTTGGAGAGTCATTTTGTTCAACCCATTAAGTTTCTATTTTAAAATTAAAATTGTAACAGTTTATTTCTGATTATTTGTCACTAAAATTTTGTATGGGTTTGATGTTGACTGCTCTGTACAGTTATTACCCTGCTTTCTCTCTCTCTCTATCACACACACACTCTACCCTCGTCTTTACAGCTCCACAAGTGAGAGATGGAGATTTAAAAATAGTGTCTTCTGACATTAAACCTTTTCTTCCAACTCTTCTTATCCTGTTTTCAGAAATTGTGCTGGTTACTTATCTCATGTATCTTCTGCTGTGTATTCTTAAATTATTATTTTGATCTAGACTTATTTGACATGGAGTTAGTTGATTGGCAGGTGCTATGCTATCAAGAAGTCAATCAGATGTGGCTAGAATAGTGACTTCACCCCATGCAGATCAGATAGAGGATAAACCGGTAATTTGCATTTTACTTCTTGGTGACTATAATTATATGCCTGTGAGAAATCAGATTCCGAGCATACTTGTCTGCATTGCTCACATTTGCATTATAATATTATATTCTCATCTTTCCTGATCTGTGTTGCATATATATATTTTTTTTTTGGTTGGGGGTGTATGCAGGTTGTGTCTGAGTTGAGGAGAACTTCATCAAACAAGAATGCAAATGGTACACCCATGAAGACACTCATAGCACAAGAAATGTCAAAAGAAGTAGAGTCTAAACATAACAGACCTAATGTGGTTGCCAAGTTGATGGGGCTTGATACTCTCCCGCCGCTGCAGTCTAGATCAGCTGCTCAAAGAAGCCATTCAAAAGGTTATTCTCGGCATT
Source organism: Citrus sinensis (assembly GCF_022201045.2). Classification (NCBI taxonomy): domain Eukaryota; kingdom Viridiplantae; phylum Streptophyta; class Magnoliopsida; order Sapindales; family Rutaceae; genus Citrus; species Citrus sinensis. The sequence goes on along the minus strand of NC_068558.1, from coordinate 42,022,216 downwards.
CATTAAGTCATTCGTCGATACCAGTGGACTGTTGGGAGCAAGATCGTGTCTTTTTAGACAACCGAACTCAAAGTGAAGTTAATAAGTGCCAGGAACAGAATGAATGCAAGGATGTGTATGAAATCTGGCAACAGTCTCAAAGAACAAGTTACTCAAGAGATAGTTCAATGCAGAAGGGAAGGTGCAATGAAAATATAAGTGAGGCAAAGATGGCTCTTGTTCGTCAGAAGTTCATGGAAGCAAAACGTCTGGCCACTGATGAAAAACTTCGTCAGTCCAAGGAATTCCAGGATGCGTTGGAAGTTTTGAGTACCAATAGAGATTTATTCCTTAGATTTCTGCAAGAACCGAATTCATTATTCTCTCAGCAACTGTATGATTTGCAGACTACTCCTCCACCTCCTGAGACAAAACGGATTACTGTTCTAAGACCTTCAAAAGTAGTTGATGACAAATACGAAGGATCAGGAGAGAAGAGTGATAAACAGGCAAAGAATCCAACCCAGATGGTTCATGAGACTGGGTGGGAAAGGAATAGCCCGGTGTATTCTCCTGTATGTTCCAATCAGAAAGTCAATGAAAATCCTGCTCAATCCACACGGATAGTAGAAAATCCTGCTCAATCCACACGGATAGTAGTTCTGAAGCCTAGCTCCGGGAAGACTCACAACATCAAGGCTGTAGTTTCTCCGCCTTCCTCACCCTCAAGAATATCACATGGTGAAGGCTTTTTTGAGGAACCTGAAGAAGATGAGGTGCAAGAATCAAGAGAAGTGGCAAAGGAGATCACAAGGCAGATGCATGAAAATCTAATGGGTCACAGAAGGGACGAGACTTTACTTTCTTCTGTGTTCTCCAACGGCTATGTTGGTGATGAGAGTTCATTTAACAAGTCAGAAATTGAGTATGCAGTAGAAAATCTAAGTGATTCAGAAGCCATGTCACCGACTTCTAGGCATTCATGGGACTACATCAATAGGTTTGGTAGCCCTTATTCCTCTTCCTCCTTCAGCCGTGCTTCATGTTCTCCAGAGTCATCAGTTTGTAGAGAAGCAAAGAAGAGACTTTCTGAAAGATGGGCAATGATGGCATTGAATGGGAATTCTCAGGAACAAAGGCACGTCCGCAGAAGCTCCAGTACATTGGGTGAAATGCTTGCTCTTTCTGATACAAGGAAACTAATGAAATCTGAAGATGAGGGTATCAATATGGAACAAGAACCAAGGGGATCAACTTCATGCTTCACTAGCAATTTGAATAAAGAAGAAGGCTTGGGTGATTCTCCTAAAAGTCTTGTGAGGTCAAAGTCTGTTCCTGCATCGTCTACAGCTTCTGGTGCCAGGCTCAATGTTGATGTTTCAGAACCTGAGTTTGGGAAAGCACAAGTGCCGAAGGAGTTGACTAGTACAAAGAGTTCAAAATCATCTTTAAAAGGGAAAGTTTCAAGCTTATTTTTCTCAAGGACTAAGAAATCAAGTAAAGAAAAATGTACAGCATCACAATCCGTGGATGGATGTCAGCCTGTGACTGCCGATACACCTGGGTCTGTGGGGTATCTTCATGGAATGGTTAGTGCCAACGCATCTCAATCCGTTAACAGTGGTGGCCGTGGAGAGTGTTTGTCCCCTGGTCTCCGCAGACCAGCAAGCTTAACTTCATCTCCTGATTTAACTGGCAGGAGTCAAAAACAAGGCACGATTTCTCGGGAGGTATGCTAATATTCTTTTATTCATTTTCCATGATCATTTTGTTTTCTTTCCTCATATCTGGTATTAACTTGTGCTGCTATTGTTTTCATTAGGCATAATGAGCCGATGTGGGTCTTGTAGTTTTCTTTTTCCTGTTTGTTCATATACTTTGACTCCTGTCCTTCTCCAACAACTTTTAAGTTGACAATTGCAACATTTAAGAGAAATAATGACTGTTTATGCTTCCACCTGTTTGCCTCCTACAATATTCTTATTGATTTTATTCAAATTAGATGCTGATACATACACCATGCTCATATTTCTTTCTCTTTCTTTAGCCAAAGGTTTTGTTTTTCATAGAAAAATGTAGAATGTGTAACCATTATTTATTCATGTGCAACTATTTCCAAGCTTTTAATATATTGTGACAATTTTGTCCTATATGATATGCTCTCTCAAAACTATATTTGCTTTAGTCTGGTGAATGGAACATCCTAAGAACTAATTAGGATATGTCAGTGTCATATATGGAGTAAGTTTCGGAATTTTGTTTTATCTGTGGTTGTGGGCATGACAAAGATTTGCCATACTCTCAGTCAATTGATGGTCGTGCCACTTTGTGTTTAGCAGTAAGTTATTTAATATGCTGTCAAAACTTTTAAAAACAAAATGTAAAAAAGTAAGTTCTTTAATGTCCTGTTGCATCAGCTGATGATAACAGTGCAATGAATGTTGTCATTGTGGCAATAAACTAAACTGAGATTTTGCATTGGTTGTTCTTTGAACCTTTAGTTTCCAATGATTTGTTTATTTATCAAGAGTTGTCCTGACAATTTGCAGGTGGACTTGTCTGTGGCAAAACCTGTGAATGTAAGTGAAAATCAGGACCAGCCAAGTCCAATTTCAGTTTTGGAACCACCATTTGAAGAGGATGACAATACATTTCCAGAGTCTTCTGGCAATTTCAAGCTAGAGCGTCCTGGTATATTCTCAAGCAATTCAATCTGAATGGTTACAGTATTCACTTTTTTCTTATAAATCGTATCTGTTCTAACTTTCCTATTTGTTTATACCTTTATAGGAGCAGAGGTGAACTTTAAGTCTAACTTGATTGACAAATCACCACCAATAGGATCAATTGCCAGGACCTTGTCATGGGATGATTCTTGTGCAGAGACAGTTAGTCCGTATCCATTGAAGTCCTCATCAGTCTCCCCGGGAGCTGAGGAAGAACAAGATTGGCTGTTGCTTGTCCAAACACTAATACAATCAGCAGGCCTTGATGGCAGGGTGCAATCTGACATATTTTTCACCAGATGGCATTCACCTGAAAGCCCTTTGGACCCATCACTGAGAGATAAATATACTGGCAATGAGAAGGAGCCTCTGCACGAGGCTAAGCGAAGACAAAGAAGATCAAACAGGAAGCTCGTATTTGATTGCGTCAATGCAGCATTGGTGGAAATTACAGGTTATGGGTCAGAGTCAGACAGGAGCATGAGGGCCATGTCATGTAGTGGAGTGCAGGACATGCACCTAGAGGGTGAATTACCCATGCTGGTGGACCACGTGTGGGCCCGAATGAAAGAGTGGTTTTCAGGTGAGGCGGGATGGTTTTGGGTCGATGGTGGGGACAGCAACAGCCTGGTAGTGGAGAGGGTTGTGAGGAATGAGGTAGTAGGGAAAGGGTGGTCTCATCAAATGAGAATGGAGTTAGATAGCTTGGGCAAAGAAATTGAGGTGAACTTGCTGGAAGAGCTTGTGGATGAGGCTGTGGTTGATTTGACAGGTAGGGCATTATGACACCCTTCTAGCTGCTGTGTATTTTTTTGTAACTCAATAATAGAGTGCATCCATGTAATTTTTTATTTTCGACAATGATGGTCCCACCCATATTTGTTTAATCATGCCAATGTGTCTTATATCAGTATTTATTTAACAGTATATCTTCAGTTTTCATGCCGCATATAAATATTTCTGCCAGCTAACATTGTCTTTTACTGTCGGATGATCCTTAGTGCGGAGCGGCTCTTTCGGTTTTATTTTTAACCTTGCAGTAATTCTGTAGTGATCAAAGATCTTGAGAAACAGCCGAAAACTAGGTGCTTGTTTTCCGAGTAGTTTAACTGGAAATGTCAGTTGATTTTTCACACGTAAAAGTCATCTTCGACTCCGAAACAGAGTGAACCCAAATCGAATCTACTCGTACTAGCGGATAATCAAGAGCCGCCACATTGCCTGGTCCAAACTCGATAAAATTTGCTGCGATGTCCATGACATCTAGCGGCCACTGTTCGTGATATTAATGTTTTGATTGAAGTTTGTATTTATCAATATCGGGTCTCTGTTTGAATTAATGAAAGAAGCATTATTTGAGTGGCTCAAAACATTGTGCCAATTTATTCCCACTTACAATTTCTCAGGGTGATAGATTGTTTACCCCACAGTACTTATTCGCCCCATGGACCAAAGGCATTACTGTCTTGCATGTAGTGCCAGTACCAGTTTTAATGCCTTCTGCAGCCATGCGTGAACTAAAGGATTACAGGGAGAGAACATGAGAATGAGGAGCCAGTGGAGAAGTAGTTCTCTTATCATACGATTCACAGCTTAACATATTGATTCTCGAGTTTAAGCTCAACACACCGTACCAAGCTCGGTACTATTTATGCTGTTTAGTTATAATTATATTTTAGAAATGTAGTATGACGGTGCACTTCACTTACTAGCCACCAAATAGATCAAGTGTGGTCGTGAGTTTTGGAACTTGGAATCACATGGGTGTGTTCATTTAATATGATCAAAGGTTGGATTTTTTCTCTTTAGATAGTGTAAGGAAAAAAGTCTTTTGGAGTTTCAATGATATATACACATTGAACTAATGGAATATCTCATAAAAATAGGCGATTTTTTATTTTTTATTTATTTTATTTAAGAGATATGGGGTGGATAAAATTCTTATATTTTTTAGTTTCTTTTTTTTTCAAAAATTAAATTTAAGTAACCGATTCAATAAAACTCTTATAAGTTATTTTTAAATTAAATTTTTATTTTATTTAAAAGATATGGAATGGATAAAACTCTTATACTTTTTAGTTTCTTTCTTTTTTTCAAAAATTAAATTTATCGAACTAATTCAATAAATGTACTTGAATAATCACACAATCAAACCCTTAATTATATCACAGGTCTATTTGTAGTTTTAGGAAGAGCTTAACTCGCCTTAATAATGATTAAAATTTCTTTTATTTGCCGAGACAGTGGGACCATTGTGCCTATTTTATAGAGATTGGTCTGAAGTGAAACTAATACAAATGCTTGAGGGGCTTAGTGAAATTACTCCTTAACTAAACTAAAGAGCATCAACGGCGATCTTGTGATACCTCCATGAAGTCACTTCTCAAATCTCGGGTGAAAAATGAAAAGAAAATCCAGGAGCACTTTTCGTAGTAGTGGGTAAAAATAAGAATGTGCAAAGATGGTCAATGGCACATGAACAACTAGCAGCCAAAAATACAAATGTAAACTGTGGTTAAAATAAAGCCCCGCCAGGAGGGACCTCGTGACTTATGTCGTGCATAATGATTATTAAATAATAATCTTTTGCCTCGGAAATTCTGAGGAGTGCGAAATAAGTTGGAGCCTGAGCCTGTCGCTGTGGGCATGTGATCCATAATTTGCTCAGGAGCCGCGCAACCGTGAACAAAAAAGAGACCAAAAAAAAAAATTAATAAATAACAAAGGAACAGGCTGTCAGATTCTATATCTTTCTACCTTTCTACTCCCTCAGTGGAGCCAAAAAGGTTACATCTTCTTTGGAGCCAAAAACGTTAGATTCTTTCAAAATCTCGTCACTTTCAACAATCGTATAATTTTGTACGTTATGCAGATTTTGATTCTTCAAAATGGAATCACGAGTCATGGCCCACGTTTCTGAAAACGAAAATCATGGGTAAAGTAATAAAAACAGGCTAATGCTAAGTTACATGCACGTACCTTACACCCCTCTCACATGAATAGTGAATGATGTGGGTCCACTCACTATTCATGTGAGAGGGTTATAAGGTACATGCATGTAACTTAGAGGGATCCATAAAAACATGGACCTGCTGGTAGCCAGAAGTGGGCATCTTAAGCAATAACAACATCATTAGCAAGATGATGGTACCCACCAGAGTTGATAGGCTGTCTACCACTATAGTCTTAACTGAAGAAAATCATTGTACAAAATGTAAATTTTTTTTTTCTCTACTGAAGTAAGGGTGGGCATTTCAGATTTCGGTTAGAATTGCAATCCGTTCGATTTTAAAAATTTAACCTAAATGGGTTCAAAAGTTAGTTCGATTCAATTCAGATTCAAATTCGGTTCAGATTATAATTTCCGGAAATTAAGGTTGAAATTTGAGGTAAATCATTTAAAAAAAAATTAGATTTAGGGGTTTGTTTTAATTCTTTTATGTTTAAATATAATTTGATCGAGTTTAATGTTTAACTCGAACCGAATCCAAATCAAATTGATCTTCAATTCTCAATCCAAAATTTTTAGAGTCAAACAGAACAGCTCACCCACCCCTAACTAAAGTAAGAAAATTATAACTAGTTAACCATAATTTTGGCCGTTTTCGAAACCAAATGGTCAATTTAAAGTGGGTAAGACTGTAACAAAGACAATAATGCCAGATGTCAGAGACAACTCAAAAATAAACCAAACCACTTGAAACTGAAAGCCCCCACATGGAATTTACAGCTACAGTGCGTTAGAAGTGGTTGTAAAATAGTATAACGTTGTATAATATAGACAAAAAAAGAGATCTCGTGACTAGCAGGGGTCGGCATCAATGGCTTTAAAATATATCAATTTACCCACGGGATCCGTGAAATACTGAAGCAAACAACACCACAGGACTAATAAACAATGGCCAGAGCTTGGTAGGCTGAAGGCAATAAGATGCATAAACACATGCCAACTCCAACCAAATTGAAGAGGCTATCTCCAACTCCACGACGAAATGCTTACAAATGGAATGTACAAAACAGACCATAATCATCATATAGATGCATTTTGCGTTTTATTGACGACAGCACTGTTATGAATCCCCCAACACATCATTTGGAAACACCAACGGGGCACACAAGTATTCAGCAAGACTAAAAGCTTTCTATTAATGACTGACAGCAAATCTGGACAGACTCACAATCAATACAGAATCAAGCAACCCATTACAAACCTATATACATCCCTACTTCTCCAGAAATACATAATAACAGAAACAAAAGTACAGGGAGCAAGTTTATAATTCAGAACCGGTGTCAGACTCACAATGCATGTCACTGGTCTTTACTATGCTCTGTGAGACGAAGAATTTTTCATGGAATTCACGATTCATGGACTACTTGGACTTCATGCTTGCTGATGGATTATTTCCGAAAGTATATTGCTCGCCACCACCATTCAGTCCATACTGCAGCATATATTGAAAAGAATCCCATTATTGATATTTTATACCAGGGACTATGTAAGAGATCATAAAACCACAAAAAAAAAAAAAAGGAAGCATGAGCAATGTTTCACAATACCTATTTTCCATATATGCAGTTCAAAACTTAAAAGTCATACCAGAACATCCTCTTATGATTGCAGGAACTAGGTTAGAGAAATAGGTAAAAACTCAAAAGTTTCATTTATTAAGCCATGATCACTCCATTAAAGTTTCCAGAATGGAAAGCAACCTAGTTCTATACTGCTGAAGGCAATCTCCACATGTTTAGTGCAAATTTATATGAAATCAAGTCAAATTACTCACTAGTCCTAGCAAGCATTAAACAAATGGATGCTACCAGATGAAAAGCAGTTAAATCAAAAAAGATAAAAAAAGGCAAAGTTAACCACATGAATGAAAATCATGGAACACCATTTAAACCCAACCGAGCTAAGAGATTCTATGTATAGTGGCAATTGTAAATCCAAATTAGATTAATATTGCAAGAGAATGAATTGGATAGAACTAAATCTACATCATGGAAAGGAAATCAGCTAAATGAACTAAAAAGGCCAAAATAAACCCCCCCCCCCCCCCAAAAAAAAGACATTTTATGTGAAAAAAATTAATAACAGCAAATGTTATTCATCATTGAAACTGAACTGAAGCTAGTAATACATAAGTGGCAATTATGAGTCCAAATTAAGTTTATGTTATAGAGAAATGAGTAAGATTGAATTGATCTGACTTTCACATGTCAGAGAGGATCTCAATTGGGTCAACATTATATAAGCATACTTACAGATAATCAAACAAGTAAAGATCAGTACCGCACATAGGTTGTCCATTTACTCAGTGGACTGATATTTCAGATTAATAGTGATCAACCAGGAAAAACTAGAACAGAGCATGAAGTTAACACAGCAATAGGTTATTAAATTACGCGATAGATAGATAGTAGATGCCCAACCACGACATATGACTTGTCTCAATATGCCACTTTACACAGGAATTGATTAAATCTGCATTATATAATTAATTTTCAAGCTGACTCCTGATTACATGCTTTATTTATAAGACATACACATACCAAAATTGGATGGGGGGGATTCAGAACATTTGTTGTATTTTCCCTGCCTTATATTCTTATTGGCAAGATCTTCTAACCTACATTTTGACCTTCAAATTTTACAACACAGACTGTCAGATGAAATTTGTCCAACCGACAAATTCAAACAAGATACCTTTTCTCTTATCCGCGAGCTCCAGATGTCAGAGTGAGCAATTGGTTGCTGATGTATCAGTGGTTCCCTTATCCTGATCCTCTCACTCTCATAATCATCCTCTTCATCGAAATTGGTTCTTCGAGTGGAAACCATGGCTCTCAGAATTATTGCTAGAAGCAGAGATAGTGCCTAAAATAAGGGATGGTACAGAGGGATGTATTAGGGACAAATAAAAAGGCAGATATGCAACTATTGGGATAACATATTCATATGCCTCTATCAATGTTTTCCATTACACCCCACAAAACTCATAGTTGAGAAAAAAACGTTCCTGTCCATGGCAATTTACTGATTAATGACTTCTACTGGTTGGTTGCTATTCCTTTCACACTAGTAAGAGAAAATGTGTTAATGTAAAACAAAATCATCAACGATGGATATCTTCCTCACATAATAACAATAGAAAGAATAATAGCATTAAGCTTCTGGTGTTATAAGGATAAGAATGCCCGTCCATATTTTCTTTGTTTACATAGATCTTCAAGAACCACGACCAATATCACTAGTTAATTTACACGAACAGGAAACTTCTTGTGAAACACAATTTATTAGTCTAATTTTTTAGCATTATTACAGTATTATCAATTCTAACGCTCATTTTCTGGACAATTAGTAACGGCTTAATTCCTTTCCAAAACTTACCAAGTTAAAGTTTAAGCCGTTTCATTTATAATTGATTTGCTTGTTAAACCTAAGGTTAGTATACACATTCTTTTACTTCCACTTGGTAAGTTTAAGCTGTCTCTTTCCATACTATAGTAGTTTTTAAATGAAGCATGTAGATCATATACAATCTATTTAAATTCTATTGTGATTGTTCAATCCTGTTAAGCTTCTAGTGTGTCACATGCAAGTCATATTTCTACTTTAACACAAATATTAATCAAAATTACTTGAAATTTAATATTAATCAAATTACTTGAAACTTAATATCTGTCAAACAAGTCTGTGGTAAGATTCCAGAAATTGTTGAGAAACTTAGAAAGATCCTAATCTAAGAAAGTGAGGAAATATGCACATCAATGAGCAGTATTCAGCAAAACTCTGACACTTTTCAGGTCATATTTTATAGGCATGCAAAATACCTGAACTATGACCACCGTAATGCCAACCCATTTACAAATGTCAACATTGTCTTCGATGAAAGAACGAAGGCTATCAAGTTCTCCAGTAGGGTCAAATGGAAGATCCTGTCAAGGGATGAGTCAACAACTAACAACATATATAAAAAGAAGAAAGTTGATAAGCTATGTAAAAGTTAAACTGGATAATCAAAGAGAATAACCTTCTCCCAACGACGATCAATTGCAATAAATGCCACCAGAGCAGCTTCTAGCAGGAAGAGTATAATTTTCAGTATAGCATACTGAAATTTTTCATGAGGTTAAGGACACTCTCAAAAGGAACGGGATTGAAAGCAGATCATAAATACTATAGTTCTTATTCTTTTCCATTTATCCTTTGTTTCTGGGATTTTAAAAGATCAAAGATTATGATTCATCATGTCAATCCAACACTTACCGTATTGCAAAAGTAGTGGTACGGCTGAACATTACAGATTACAGATCTTCCAGGTCTCCATTCTATACCTAATTACATCCAAAACCTGTAGATTGTGAAGTTTTGACTCTTAACTGTATGTTTGGTATACAAATAATCAAATCCAAGCTCCAATAAATTAGCCAGTTGTTCCTTTATCAGATTGCTAGTGTCAATTATTCAGAGGGTATTATACATAGAATTCAAAATTTGTGTCCTGTCATAATTACCATTTCTAGAGACCAAGAGAAGCATTTGTAAAATTAAGGAACACGTGCTTCCACATTTAAAACAAACTAACAAACAGCTCACCCTAACATCATCCAAGTCTTAAACAAACTAACCAGTTAGTTTATAAAACAGCTAGTCAGGGTGAAAGCCAGCATTTATCAGCAGAAAATAATATAGACACAGCCACATGATTGCAGGATACAAAGCAAAGGCAACAGCCACTTATAGCTTCAGCAGCAATGCAACCAATCAATGCAATACAACACACCAAAATGCCCACTCCCATAAATGAGTAGATGAACCTGCCACCAAAAAAAAAAAAAAGAAAAGCACCAATTACACAACCATATAACTGCCTCATGACCCAATAAAATCAGCAAAATTAACCACCAAAGCTCTAAATTCCATCAGAAAACTTTGACTAACTCTGAAGAGAACTAGCACAAAACACAGTCAGAAAGTTCCTCGACTATACAACTTGAAGCATACGTTTGGGATTAAGGTTTTATAGCTCTCAATCAACAGCTATTGTGAAATAGAATCACTAGCAGTGAGCATAAATGGGGAGGCAGTGACTAAACATTAGCTGCAAAGTAAAATGTGGGTGTTTACTACACACTTTAGCAACTATGTTTTCAAAATTAAGCAGAAACACCGATGCTACAAACAGACTCCAAATGGCTAGAAAGAAATTCATGCATAAGAAAATAAAATTTACTTTAAAAGATTAAAAGCTAAATTAAGGGCAAATTCAACTCCATCTAATCAGATTGTGAGAGAAAACTACCGAAAAATCGTAATCAAAGCATTCACTTCTAGAAATAAAAAAGCCAATCCTAACGAAAATAACAGATGACCAAATTCAACTAAACCACACCAATAGCAAACCAAAAGTCAAAGAATTTTAGTAGTACCAAGGAGCGGGCAGCTCGAATGAATTGAAATCAAACCCGAGCCCGGACACGTCATCGAATCCGGAAACCATGACATCCAATGGACCAGTGGAGGTGGTGAGCCGACGATGATCATGAGAAAGCACACGCGATTGAGTTGTATCCGAATTTAGAAAAAGACTGAGAGATGACGACGACACAGAAGTATCTGGGGTGGGAGCCAAAGGAGGAAGAGGAGGCACGGGCACGTGATGGTTCCATTGATCGAGCATCCATATGGAGTAGAGTATTATTGACACTCCAATGAATCCTTGAAGGAAATTTAGAAACTTTAGTATGAAAGCGAACGAAATGTGGCAACAATTGCGCTGCATTGTTTTGGCTCAAATTTTTGTTCCCCTCTTTCGAAACCCTAGCCCTAGGCTTAGATGATTATTGCGGAGATTGAAAATTGAAAATTGAAATTGCTGTTTACTTTTTTTTTCTTTCGAGGTTGGGGTGGGGGGGGGGGGGGGGGGGGGGTTTTGCCGTTTTGGCCGTTTGTGTTGTGTTGCGTGTGAAATTTTATATTTCTTTTATTATTTTTTCTCGTCAGCTTTGTTTGATGCGACTTGTATTGTATTTATACTTTACGCGTGCGAAGAAGAAACTGTTCTTTGAAGACAGGTAACATTTTTTTAATGAAGTACAACTCACGGTCAATTTTTATTTTCTTTTCTTTTTTTAATGAAACGACTAATGGGATAATAGTTTAAGTCAATTTGGTAATTTTATTTTCAACTTATCCTAGAAAAGATGGCAACCAACCTTGAGAAGAAAGAATGCCCACAAAAAAGGATATGCTTTATGTGTTGGCAATCGGCCAATCGCCCCTTGGCCTTTGCCAGAGAGACTTGAAAGCACGATGCATCCTTCAGGTTAATATGGGTAAGTGGCTCGGCTTAATTTAAAGAGTCGGGACATAGGAGAATTGTATCCCCTTTGAGCTTTTCTTGAGGAATAATAATATTGAGGAAAATACTCAGCCTGTTAACCCCCTTCATTAATCATTATTGTGAATTAACAGAGTGATAAAACAATAAATTTTGGTTGTTCGTGTTCGAATTTATAGGGATTGAAAATTAATTTAGATTCCCACCTCCATCTTCAGAAAAAAAAAAAAAAAAAACAGTAGTGATCCGTTTTCTTTTTAAACAAATTTTTGGATCGAATTTTTGGATTAACTATATCAAACAGGTTTCAATACAGAGTGCAGTTCTTCAGCCCTGCCTTTCATTTCACGAGACTCCTCTAATATTGAAATTACTATAAAGGACATTGCTAATATTTACTTTCTAATCAAACTCAAATGTTTTTATTTTTTTTGAAATTATTTATTCCATTCATTCTATAGGGATTTGACGAGTAGTACAACACAATCTCAATGTTGATATTTTTTAATTTTTTATTTATATTTTACTCCAAAACATTAAATTTTAAAAATTTACTCGCCTAAAAGAACATTTGATAGACATAACAGGCGATCAATTTTTTATTTTTTTTTTGAAAAGGGAAAATAATGGATGATAGATTTGCATCTAAATGTATTAATTAAATTCTTTGAAAAGAAAAAGATAGTTGTGAAATAACACAAGGAAAATTAGAAGTAAATAGTGAAAAAAAAAGGATATTGTGAGATAAGAGGATAATTTTGAAAATTGATGGAGTACAAAAAAAGTGGGGTCACCTGGGATAAAATACAGGGATTGAATGTCAGTATTCGTCAACAAGTTAGATGTTTACAAGTGCTACGATTTAGGCCCATTTTTTACCTATGGCGTAATTTGGACCACAAAAACTTTGAAATAGTCCAACAATTTCAATTGGAGTGTCAACTAGAATAAGCCGATCGAATGATTTTGGACTAGGGCCAAATATGAAATGGGATTTGGGCCGATTTAATGATTTTGTACTTTTTAAAATAATTATTATTAACCGCGCTCTCTAAATAATTAATTATAAAAAAATTAGTTAAATATTTAATGAAATTTATTTTTAAAAGTATTGTGACTTTTAAAAATAATCGTATGTGTTTGTTAAATCTTAATGTTAAACTGTTGTAAGAATTTAAATGAGTAAAATAGACATAATATTGAATAGAATTTATTTATTCATTTATAAACATGGATATAAAATATTTGTTATACAATAATTGATAACTAAATAAATATTTTTATATTATTAATTTTAGTTTTTATTTCTTTTTATTTCAATATAATTGAAGATAATAACAATCTCTTTAAATTTAAAGATTATATTTCCTAATTAATAAGGATAATTTTGAATTTTTTATAATTTATATGAGGATATATATAAAAACCTATTTTCAAAATCAGATTTTCGAAGCTACTTTTTCTTTGCTTTTTAAAATTTATTGTGGAGTGGAGTGATTTTACCAATAGTGATTTGTAAAAAATTTAATCAAATACTAAAATTAATTTTTAGACTTTTAACTTTTAAAATACACTTTTGAGCTTCCCAAAAGTAATTGAAAACAGACCCTTAATCTTCCACTGCAAAAAAATTTCTAGTTGACAATTTTCACTTCATCTGATGCTTCAGCTTCAGCCATTATAGAACAATTAATTGGACTCAACTACTCGCTTGAGCTCTATGCCTCTTATCTACTCGAGGTCAACACGACGATTGCATATCTCTATAAATGTACATCTTAATTCAAAGGATTTGGCCTGTAATTATCTTTCATGTGGTGTTATTAATTAGCATGTGGACGAGTAGAGCATCGTTGAGAACGATGGGCGACCGACTCATATATTTTGCCATTGATTGTAAGGGAGAAGAGTGAAGACAGATAGGTTATATATTCATTCGGCAATTCTAGCTGGCACCATTTTTAGAACATTGGTTGTTGGACAATGGACATTCCCCTAAGTGGCCGTGGACCATGGTCTTTACTCTTAATTTGCAAGAATAATTTAAAGATATGGTTTTGGTTTATACAAAGAGACTAAAGAAATTAAACAGTTTGGTTCATCCTATACACGGTACAGATACTAAACAAGTCTAATTGGTCTGCCAGTCTGGTCGATGTGCATGATGACATTAAAGAAAAAAAAAAAGGTTGCGAGAGACAAATAAAATGTTTAAGCTGAATCTAGTCGTCATCTTAATTACAACACGTACGTAGAACAAGAGAAAATGGATAGGAATAAACTCGAGAATGGCTAGATCAGTTGCAGAAGCAGAACCTTTTGAGGGCATAAGTAAGCTCTTAAGGCCTAAGCCATTATGTTCTCTAGCTAGCTCAAAAAGGAAAAATGAGCTAGGTTAGCCAGCTGTAGTTTTAATGACTATCAGGGATTTAATTAATTAAACTTAACACCAGTTCATCAACCCACTTGATTAGTTGATTAAGACAGTGCACGTGCTCAATCAATTGACAAATGACATGCATGCAGTATTCTCATAAAATCCAGCCAATCCTCCCTTGCATGAACATCGAACAACTTAATTACAGGCCTTTTAGTTAAATTTGTGCTGCTGAAGCTATCGCCATGTCAAGGATTTATTTTCTCACTGTTGCCCTGGTATTACTGGCTCGAGTAGCTGAGGCGGCTGCTGCTGATCGTGCTTTCTTCGTGTTCGGTGACTCGCTCGTTGACAGCGGCAACAACAACTTCTTAGCCACATCCGCTCGCTCCAACTTTCCGCCTTATGGCGTCGACTATCCAACTCATAGACCAACCGGTCGCTTCTCTAATGGCCTTAACTTGCCTGACATTATCAGTGAGTATTTCTGGCTACATCTACATATATGCATGTGGCGTATTGCTTTAAAAATTAACTAATGGTCTAACGTTTCGTTAACATCGTTTAGGTAACTCAATTTTGGACACTGAGCCTCCACTGCCGTACTTGAATCCTCAGATCATGAACGGACAAAACCTACTGATGGGAGCCAACTTTGCTTCGGCTGGGATTGGAATTCTAAACGACACTGGACTTCAGTTTGTAAGGCCGGCCGGTCCCCTTAATTATAATAGATGCATTTGCAATTTCCCTGTATATACTGGAACAGATAAACTAATACAATTAAAGATTCTGCGGTAATTGTTGCAGCTAAATATACTAAGAATCCACCAGCAGTTTGCTTTATTTCAAGATTACCAAACGCGGCTAAGTAAGAAAATTGGACGAGGCCGCGCACAGGAGCTAGTGAGCCATGCACTGGTCCTCGTGACACTCGGTGGTAATGACTTCGTCAACAACTATTTCTTGACACCTTTCGCTCCTCGCAGGCGCCAATTCACTCTTCCACAGTACTGCCGTTATCTTATCTCCGAGTACAAGAAAATTCTCATGGTGTGCATTTACATATATATGTTATTGGAAACTAATTTTAATTATTTTCCAGCGTAATTATTGAGTGTAATTGTTTAATTAATTTGCAGAAGCTGCATGAGTTAGGGGCACGAAGAGTCATCGTGACAGGGACTGGACCATTGGGTTGTATTCCCGCAGAACTGGCCTTGTCAGGCAGCCCAAATGGCGAGTGCGCGCCTGAGCCCCAACAAGCATCACAAATTTACAATTCTCTCCTCGTTCAAATGATTCAAGAACTCAACAATGAGCTGAACTCTGATGTTTTCATTGCTTCTAATGCATTTGATAAGAACAAAGACTTCATCTCCAATCCCAAGAATTTTGGTTTGTTGCATGCACCACAGAACTTCTTTAATGATTGGAGTATTCTAAGATATTGAATGATGATTGTGATTTTAATTTTAATTTTTTTTTGATGGATTGGACGGCCCAGGTTTTGAGACATCAAACGTGGCGTGTTGTGGACAGGGACCTTACAACGGGCTCGGAACATGCAATATTTTCTCAAACCTCTGTTCGGACAGGAGCGCATTTGTATTTTGGGACTCTTATCATCCAACCGAACGTGCGCTTAGGCTGATTGTTCAGAATATCATGACTGGCTCCACCAAGTACATGAATCCGATGAATCTCAGCACCGCCATGGCCATGGACGCACCCAGGACCTAATATTTAATTAAATAAATAAACCCATCAAAGCTTTATGTTATTACCTTTTTTTTTGTGTTTATTTATTGGTACCGTATTGCACTTATTATGGTTTGTGTCGCTTGATCTTCCTTCGGGAGAATTTAATGATATTTCCATGATGATTATTAAATTAGCCATTTCAACTTAGTTAATTATAACAATTATTTTTAGGCCAATACCATTGAATTTCAAACACGGAATAAAAAATTAGCTAAAAAATTTTTTTTCAATAGGGTGAGCAATTAATTTCGGGTGTGGATTATATCCGAATCAGTCCAATAAAATATTTGGATGAGGTGAAGATTGAATTGAACCTAACCCGAAAATTGACCAGATACCTTATCTATCCATAACAACAGAAAATGATTAATTAACAATGTTGTAGATGGATGGCTTCTCCTCGGTGTATTTGTAATAATTTGTAATAAATAGATTAACTGTTACAAATTGATTAAATCATAGTTTTTAAGTGCCCTATTATCTTCTTAAAGAAAGTTCAGCAGTAAATAGTTTGGCTAGTTTGAGATATTACCTTGTTCTGGGCACACTTCTTAGTGTGATTGTCCACTAGTGGCTATCCGGAAAAGTTATTTAAAAATGCTTGGGGCTACCCAAGTATCATTTTATAATTTATAATTTATTTGTGATTGAAGTTGGATTGATGTAACTTAAAAGTTATAATATTAAAATATTTGATAAATATTAACTATTGTAACTTGTAAGCTAAGTTGATTTGATTTTTCACTTAATGAAAGATCTATTATATATTTACTAATCTTATTAAAATTATTATTTAAAAATTATATTTATAATATAATATTAATTTTTATTTCATAATTATAATTTTTTCATAATAATTATAGTTTAAAAGTTACAGTATGTCAATATGAAATAAGACCTCAACCTTTTGAACATGATACTTTTAAGACTTTTAACTTTCAATTTAATATATTTTCAGACTCAAAAAATGTAATTAATAATCTGTGTTGTGAACTCAAATTGATGTCCTAAATTCCGAAAAACAAAAGAACGAATGTCAGAGCAATTTTAAATACAATATTACAAAAAGAAATCTTCGTATTAAAAAATTGAGAAAATGAACGTGGTTACAAACGACGTCGTAACAAAATTGAATCCCCAAAATGAATGTGATCTTTATCCTTTCCCCAGTCGAGTGTCCTGGAAAGTAGAACGCGGGAATACGTCCGGGAGGGCTTTGCTGGTTAGTGTCTCTGTTTTATTTCAACTTAAAAACTTATTTTATTTTTCGATTAAAGTATCTTCAATTACGTGCTTCGACCATCAAACCTCTGTAATCTTGAATGATAATAAAAAGCCACAATTTATTTTTTTTCCCCCTTAAATTAGAATCTGAAGAATGGTGAAAGCTCCATCTTTGATTTCTCTTGCCGCCCTGGCAGTGAAACGAGAACTTCTGCTTGGTAATTCTTTTATTTATGTTATTTTCTAATACTGCCGCTGCTGCTCATTGAAATTTATTTGACATTGTTATATGAGAAGAAAAAATAATCTGTTTCTGATGGTTACAGGAGATGATGTTATACCATATGTATACGAGCTGCCGGCTGACTTATTCGATATTTTATTGACTTGTTTGCCTCCTTTGGCCCTGCAAAAGTTACAAACAAAAATGTTAGTTATATTTTTTTTTGGGGAGGGGGGGGGGGGTTGCTAGATTTCTTGTTTATGTATGATTTTTACGTTTCTTTATTTCTCAATCTATTGTTGTGCCTTTGAGCAGGCCATTTAGGGATGGGGATGACTGTGGATCTCCTGATTATTGCTTTGAAAATGGGAGAAAACGTGGAAGGTTAGGAAGAATTGATTCACAGTTGTATATTTTACGAAGTTGAACGTGACTGATCTTAAGTGTCAAACTTGTGAAATTCCAGATATGGGAACTTCAATACAGTGTGGAAGAAATTATTTAAGACTCGTTGGTCAGGGTTCACTGATCAAATTGAACCAGTTGATTGGCAGCAACGGTATTGGGAAGCACATGTACAAGGGTATGTCCATTTAATATCGAGTAAACATTCAGTTGGTTTACTATGTCATGACTTCTATCATTTTATCGCTTTGCTATATTGACAGTTGCCTAGATGAAGCAGCAGAGTTAGTTGTACTTCCATCTTTTAGAGGACTTATCAGTGACATTAATATTTCAGGTAAATTGATGCATGCTCATTTGCTACCATTGCCTTTCAAAAATATTGGTTCACGTTCTTGGTAGTTTAATTAGGTTGTAGAGCCTATTGAAATCTAAGTAGGACCTTTCTGTCATTTGCATGTCATTGTTGCCTGCTCCTGTTTGCTTCCATTTACCATGAGTATGTACAATGTGTTTTTATTTAGTGCACATCATGCTATAAGCTTTTGTACTTTCTTTTAAGTCCTACAACATGCAGACCATGCGGTACAGTGGAATCATTTCTGAAATGAATCTGATGGGAAATCATTGAAATTATATTAGATTTTACTTATTGTCGATGGATGCTCTCTGGCTCAAGCCTGTGAGGCAACAGAACTTGGCTCATGATTCCCTTGAGGGATTGGGTCTAGTATTCACATTACTATGTCTTAATGGGACGGCTTATCATTAGTTGAATATGAATAAGAAAACATCTTTTTTCCACACTAAGTATAAAATTTTGTGGAGTGTTTATCAGGTTTGGGCTTAGAATCTGAGATTAAAAGCATAAATCCGTCCCGGAATTTAATCCCAAATTGGAAAATTTTTCAAATTTTGCGAGTACTACGAATTACCTGCCTGCAGAAAATGAAAGGGAAATGAAGTATTTCTACCTTTAAAATGATTTTAAGTACATCTCTCTCTGTGTATGTGTGTGTGTGTGTTCGTATTATGCTGATAGTCTTGCAAACTACTGATCGTATTTTTTCTGTTTTGTGCAGACACTATATTGAACTATATTGGCTATGAGCAACAAATGAATCATTTGGCTTGTGACTATTCAAAATTATCTTACCATTGCCAGCAATTTGGGCATTATGCTAGGTAACATGTATGTCAAATTTTTGGTACAAGTAGGCCAATAGTTCATAAATTAATGGAATCGTAGTTGTACATTCATATATCTAGTAAATTTTTGGTGTCTGCATATTTTATAATCTATTTCCTGGGCATATTAAGATTGAAGCAACACTTTCCGGTCATTTTACATAAAGTTCATCGTCCATGTTATGAAACCATCCAACATCAGCTTTATTGTTTTGAACAATGTTGTATGTTTGCAGAAATTCTTATTGTGCTTTTATATTTGTGCAGATGTCTGAGACTTCAAAATGCACTTTGTGTTGAAGAAACTTGTGTAAGTTTACAATCTCATGAGTTTTGGTTGGTAGTATCATCATCTGTTGAGGCATCCCTATTTTGATGCATTTGGATTGAGGGTTTTTTGGCTTTTACCATCATCCATAAATGTGGAAATTTTCTGGAATTACAACTCATGTTTTAAAAATGATTCAATGAGAAAATAATATTTGATGCTTTTTCCTCAAGTAATGTTTTTCAAGTAAATTCTTCATTGGAACTTCCATAAGAAGCAGTTTAAACATATTTTTTAAATTTTGATTCTTTTATCTATCTATTTCTCTAGCATATTTCTTGAGAATGGTTTTAGTCATACATTTTGCAATATCGTGTATCCATGTTTGTTTGTGCATACTGTGCAATCATGTGTTTTTATTTTATCTATCTTCAGTTCTTCCTTGTTTCAGCAATTATTGAGGGAGAGCAAGTTGCAAAGCTTGGTACTACGGTGGATCAGATTCGAAGAACATGTTAGTCTTATCTTTTGCTTGTGTGCATGATATACAGTCGATTCAAACCTTTTAAAAGCTTGTTTCTTTTAGTGAATATATAATTTCTAAGGGAAGTTTATAAGTGTTTATTTAATTTGTGGAGATAAGAAACTATCTATGTACAAGCTACAAATTTTTCATTTTCATATTTTTCCTATGTGCTTCATAGGCTGTGTTAGAATGGAAACTTTAGAACATTCTGTTTCATGAAATACCAAGTGCTTTATTTCCATTGTTGATTCAATTGTTGCACTAAATAATAGGTTCAAGCATTATGTAAACTTCTAATTCAAAACAGTGAAACGCTGGCATCACTTGAATTTCTTCACTGCAAGCTCTCTCCAAGTTTTGTCGAGGGAATTTGTCGTTCTCTTTGCAGTAAGAGAAAGCGAATACACAAGATTGAAAACTTATCAATCAACATATCAAGCTTTATCGAAAACTGCCCAAGTTCTGTAGTTGTGGAACTTGTTTCATTTCTGTCATCCGGGAGGTACATCTTTTCTCATTTTAGGCTTCATTCTTGTTTAATTTGTGATCTAATCAGGCAAATCTGTCCAATATACCCCCTCTTTCTTATACTGCCCTTTGCCTTCAGGTCATTGTGTTCATTAAAGCTTCGTCATTGCCATCTGGACAGAGACTTTGGAAGAATGGTTTTTAGTAGCCTTCTTGAGGCATCATCTAGTTTATCCATCCTTGACCTTTCAGGAAACTGTGTGAGTACTGCATCCCATAAGATCTTGCGTTCTACTGTACCATAAAAACTGCTATAAACTTTCATTTGTGATTGCTCAGATAGGAGGATGGCTTTCTAAGTATGACAGAAGTGGCCCCCTATTTTCTTTAGGAGGTTGCAAGTCTTTGCAATCCTTACGTTTGCTCAATCTAAGGTATGACATGATTGGTAACACTGTTTCTTTATTGCTGTGCAAATTATTTTTCCCTACAATTAACTCCTGGCAGTTGCAGTAAATAGACAATTTCTTGTGGTATTATTCTCCTCCATCCTACAAAGTTAGGGTTTATAGGATTTTGAACTACTAATGAAGCCATATTGATGAGATTTTATGGGTTTTTTTCCTTAAAATTTGTGTTTTAGCATAGAAATGAGGCTTATCTAATTTCAGGGGAAATAATCTCTGCAAAGCTGATGCTAGAGATCTTGGATCTGCACTGGTTCATATTCCTAACTTGGAGATCTTAGATATAAGTGACAATACTATTGAGGACGATGGAATCAGGTTGGTAGATATCCATTCCCCGCAAATCTCTCGAGTATTTCAGGCTTGAAATCTCACATGGAACAATTTAATTTTCAGAAGTTTAATTCCCTACTTTGTACAAGCATCTGAACGGTGCAATCCCTTGGTTGAATTGTATTTGGAAAACTGTGAGCTTTCCGGTCGTGGAGTCTCTCAACTTCTTGATATGCTGTCGACCTTAAGAAGACCACCTACTTCTCTCTCTATTGCAGATAATAACCTAGGGAGGTTCTGTGCTAATTCTGGCTGACAAGTTATTTTTACTGTTTATGTTTTTACTTGAACATGATTTTCAAATTACTGTCCTCCAGTCATATAGCAGCTAGTTTGGGAAAATTTTTTGGCACATCTGTTCAAGTACTTAATATTGGAGCAATCGGACTGGGTTCATCTGGCTTTCGGGTACTGCAAGATGGAGTTACGAAGGAGTTGAAGCTTGTCAATATCAACATCAGGTTTAAACCGATTTCTTGATTTCATTTTTGTAGTCGATATCAGTGAGATTAACATTTTCATGGAATTGGTCTAGCAAAAATCGCGGTGGGGTTGAAACTGCAAAGTTTTTGTCAAAGCTTATGCCATTGGCTCCAGAACTTGTTGAAGTTAATGCTGGATATAATCTCATGCCATTAGAATCCTTGACCATCATATGCTCTGCCCTAAAAGTTGCAAAAGGTACTCATCTACAATACTAAAAAATTTGTAGGTATTTATATTGGCGTGGCAGTCGATGCTATCTATTTTCTTATATTGGTATAAATATTCATTTTCATGAGTTTGGAATATCATTGTTCTTGTAGTTTTTAAGGAATGCACATATGTTGCTGCACACACAAACGAGCACTTGCATCTTACAATGAAGTACAGGAAAATTTGAAAGTTAAGAGGAAAAATATTTGGATGTGGTAAAAATCGGAATACTTATAAAATTGAAAGATTATACATATATTGTTATGTAAACATGCTTTTTTTCTACTTCTATATCATGTAAATGAAGTGTTATTATTCTATTTATCAGGTCATCTTGAGAGATTGGACTTGACGGGGAACAATTGGGAGCTTCAGCCATCTCATGTTTCTATACTTTCTGAATTCCGACATAATGGACTCCCGATTTTGATCCTCCCAACATTACTAGCCTTGGATGTTCCATATGATGATGAACCCTAGAGGGCTGGCTTCATCAGGGGAATCAAAAGACATGCCAATCTGAAAACAAAACGTGCTTTATGCAAAATGTTTAGATTGGCTAGTAGACAATATTTGTAAAGAAAAATCTTACCATCAAATTTCTTTGACTGTATTCATCTTATATTCTGATGACTGCGTACACTTAAATGTTCTTCAATACATTCTAGGTTGAATGGATTCCTTCCATGGTCATTGATTTGTTATGGTAGTAAAAAATGGCGAAAGTGACATCCCATCCTTGAGGGACTTGATCAATTTTGGGTATTTTGGAATTTAGTTGCTGCCGTGTTCGTGAAGAAAATGCTGTATAAGACAAATTGTGTGAAATCTCTTCATTGGTGTGCTTCAACAATATATATTTTTTATTTAATTTAGTTTAATTAAAATCTTATATAAACATGAAAGTAAGCCTTTTAGTGCTTTTGTTTATCATTTCTCAATTATTTATATATATAAACAAAAGCTTTTGGCATATTGCCCTTCTTCCAACAACCCGAATAGACAACCTGTAAATGTTTAAACTATTCTCATATAATAAATATAATGCCTACTTAATTAATTAATTAATCAATTGATTAATTTGGAATGTCGCAAGTGACATGACATCATGAAGCAAAAGTGAAAGTGGATAACTTTTTTTGGGCTATCTTTTCCTTGAGAAATGTCCAAAACGGGTTGTTGGCTTGGCTTTGTCGTGAAGTTAGGCTTTTATTGTTTATGCTTGTACCCGTCAACCCCTTTTGAAATGAAACCGATCCCTTCTTAAAACTCAATTAACTAACAATTTTTTTTTTCTTTTTAGTTAATTGAATGACCCGTGAACAAACAATTTGTTATTAAATTTTGGTACAACTTCTTATCAATATGTAATTTTGAGGCTATCCCATTATTCAGGACTCTCAATCCAACAGCAGATTCTGCAGTTTCACATAACTTTTTGAGACAATATAGATAAACAATAATTTTACGAAGCACCTGAAGTGCTGTTAAAATTTTTATGACAGATCTTACTGAAGTTAAGTATTTTGTGTGTGGGTGTGTGTGTGTATACATATATTTAAAGGTTTTATCTTTAGATGAATGATAATTTCTCCTACGACTATTAGAAGATTGCTAATTTCTTCTTCTGAAATTAATATATTACTTACTTCCCTACCGTTCTCATAATAGTTAAGAAAATGTTTACAAAATGATAAAAAAAATTACAAGAATCTTATTATTAATTTTATTCACATCGAAACATATTTTTCTTCTTTTTAGAACCTAAAATTTTCTATTTTAATTTTCACTTATATAATTTATCTAATTTACAATAAATATGAATAAAAATGTGTTTAATAATAGGGACAATACTATAAAATTATACTGTCGTGAGGGTTATTGACTATTATAAAAATAATAAGAAAATAAATATTATATATTAATTTCAGTGGGGAGAAATTGATAATCTCCCTAATTTTTCCTGTTTCGCAATCACTTTCAGTATGGCTATTGATAAGCCATAATATAAAACCAAATCAATTGGAATAAGAATAATTAAATGAGAAATTATCTCTATCATCGTGTATTAGTTTAGTTGTTGTCTTTTATGGAGTCAGACCATTCGATATGAGCTAAAAAATTCCATTATGTCATCTCTTGTTCTTTTTTATACACACATAATTTAGCCAGTATTATTTATTTCAAAGTAATGAGATTTCTTCACTCACATGCATGCATATTAACAAACTCTAAATCTGGTCCAACTATGATGCAATTTAGACACGTGAGTGTTAATTAATTTAATTAATAAAATCTCGTATTAAAAATAAAAGATTCCTTTACATGAATCGAAATAAAATATAATTACTATATATTAACCTAAATTTATATAAGGAAGATAAAGCAATTCGGATATTTAAGCTTCAATGAGCAGTTAGTTGAATGGCGTCAACTTCGTGATGAGAGGAAATGTCAATGTAAACAGGTTATTTGAAAATAATCAGATTTAAGCGTTCGAATTTTCTTACCTAAACTCATTTCAATTTGAGACCACAAAGAGAATAAAACTCGCATTGATTGGAGGTGAAGGCAACACAAGTCTTTATGACATGCTTACACAGCTTACTTAATTTTGAACTAGATTGTTTTATAATTTACTTTTATCTAAAGCTATAACTAAATTTTGTATTAGACTCAGTTAATAATTAGTATGCCAAATTTTTTCATCCGAAGTTAGAGATGGTAATTTGGGTTATAATATTGTATTCTGTCATGTTAAAATAAATGTAACAAAAAATTTGATCAACACGAATATGACTCGTTCATTCATTGAGTAAAAAATAAAAATACAAATATGAATACAACTTGTTCATGTAATTATACCTAATTGTAATGTTTTAACTTGTTTAATACTAATTAACATGTGTAATCATAAATTTATTTATAACTCTTGTCATAAGTAAATGTGTTGGTTGAGATTTGAGGTCTTAAACATGCACACAATACAATTCTTAAATGAGTGATGCAAATATAGTAAAGTTATTACTCTTATTGTTTTATTATCGAATTATGACCCACATTGTACGCAATATTCAAGAAAATAAAACGTACATCAACTAAATTTTAAAGTGATAAATGAACATATACCATTCAATTAAGAAACGATAAATAAGTGAAATCGTTGATTCATCAGAGTATTTTTCTTTTTCTTATTTTACTAAAATAAAGTTACTTCTCTATTTTTTTTTTTTGTTGCTAATTACTTCCGTAAGATCATAAACAATGATATTCTCTCTTAAATACTTCAACCTCTTCATTTAAGGATGGCAATGGGGAGGGGAGGGGAGGGGATCGATCTCCCCGTACCCATCCCCGATATTTTGCGTATGTCCCCGTTCCCTCCTCGTCCCCGTCAGAATTACTTGAGAGAATCCTCATCCCCTCCCCGAATAATAACAGGGGATCCCCGAGGGTCCCCGATCCCCGAATAACTAATACATTTTTTTTTCAATTTTGAGTTAATCATATTAAAATAAAAAATTCAAATAAAAGTAAAGTTCGAAATATATCTTACATTAATATCTATTACAAAAGTCACATACATTAAATTAGTAAGTAACGCAACATGCAAGAAATACAAATTTCTTTTACAAACTATCATGAACAAATTAATAGTTTAATACAAAATTGTTACAAATAAAATCGAATTTAGATTCAAAATTAACTTTTTCAATGGTGGCGTGGGCACTTTATAAATGTGAACTATTCCCTTTACAACACAATAGTTAAATCGGAGCAAATCAAAAGCAAATATTAGATTAGATTAGATTAGATATTAAAATTGTGATTCGCTGTGGGCAATTATAACATCTAAAAATAAATAAAAATAGATTTAAGTTTAAAATATTTAAAGAATATTAAAATTAAAAAAAATGTTGTGCTAATAGAATCTACTCGATCTTTTTAATGTCCTAAATAAAAATTTAGGACTTTAATTAGTTAATTAGGCCTAAAAGTTTAATAATATAAATATTTTGATATTTTTTATTTTTATCAATATTTATAATTTTATTATTTATTTACTAGTAATTTTAAAAAATTAAAATAAAATTAAAAATTAAAATGGGGAAATGGGTAGGGGATGAGGATTCCACCTCATCCCCGTCCCCTCCCCGAATAAGAAATTAGATATGAAATTATTTCCATACCCTCCCTGAATAAAAAAAATTCCCGAAGATACCTATCCCCGTGGAGATTTTTACCATCCCTATCTTCATTTTCCTTAAATATATAGTTCTAAAAAATACAATTAATATATCTAAATAAACAAAGCGGGGCAAAGCAAATCCGCCCGACAAACCCTCAGAGAAGTGTCAATTAAACTCAACTAATAATAAAAACCGGACGCACAATAAATATATCCCGTCACATTCATACTGTTATGAGATGTTATCTTACTACTCACTGTACCAGCGTACTATCAACACCAACAGTGGCACATCCCGTAATTTAATTCGAAACCAGTGGGTGAATTACCCAACCCCCCCCCCCCCCCCCCTCCAACCACATACTCTCATCATCTCCTCCGTCAATTCTAGTCACCACCACCTTTACTCTCTCTCTCTCTAGTTCTCTAAATTAAGCGGCACTTCTCCGCTAATTCTCTCTCTCTCTTAGTTTCAACATTTCCCTCTCACTCTCACTTCACCACCTACAAAATTCGATTTAATTTCACTTAATTAATAAAATCTCCGTATAAATTAGCGTCAATTGGACAAGCACATTTCTCACTCTCTGTTTTGCGGTGTGAATTTGGTTCCGTAATTGGTTAGATCTGAGGCGCGTGGCTCCAGATCCGAGGCTAAAATGGAGGAGGCGCTGGAACTGGCACGCGCGAAGGACACTAAAGAGCGGATGGCCGGAGTGGAGCGTCTCCACCAACTTCTAGAAGCTTCTAGAAAGAGTCTCACTGGTGCCGAAGTGACGTCGCTCGTCGATTGCTGCTTGGATCTCTTGAAGGACAACAACTTTAAGGTTTCTCAAGGCGCGCTTCAGTCTCTTGCCTCCGCTGCCGTGCTTTCCGGTGAGCACTTTAAGCTGCATTTCAACGCTCTTGTGCCGGCTGTCGTCGAGCGATTGGGTGACGCTAAACAACCCGTCCGTGATGCTGCTAGGCGCCTCTTGCTCACTCTCATGGAGGTAATTTTGTATTTTCAGTTGAATTTATTGTTATTTAAGGGGAAAAAAAACAGTTACTTTTTTTTTTCTGCTTAATGGCCTTCACAACATTAATAAGTTTAATAATTACTCTAATTTCAGTTATTTTTCGCTTAAATGGAACTATTGATGGTAAGCAAGCTCTGTGATTGTCTTTAACATTTTCTGTTTAGACAATCAAATGAATTTAACGCTGCCAAATTGATTAATTATTAACACTTGTTTCTCACAGCAGACTTAAAAACCATTTTGCAAGCTTAGAAATTAATCTTAATTTTGATTTTGGTTTTATTTTATGTTATATGGCACTGGAAGTAATAAGGAATATGAAAGAGTGGCTTAGAATAATGTACTGTTGCAGGTTTCTTCTCCTACGATTATTGTCGAAAGAGCAGGCTCTTATGCCTGGACGCATAGAAGTTGGAGAGTACGAGAAGAGTTTGCGCGAACTGTCACTTCAGCAATTGGTCTTTTTTCTGCTACTGAGCTTACTCTTCAGCGAGCTATTCTTCCTCCTGTATGATAATCAATATTTCTTGATTAGAACACAAAATTTTGTAGGTTTTGATTGCTTTTATGTTTTGAACTAATACAAGTACTCTGCAATTTTCAGATTTTGCAGATGTTGAATGATCCAAATCCCGGTGTCAGGGAAGCAGCTATACTGTGCATTGAGGTTAGTAGAACAGATTCTGTGCTTTAACTACATTCTCCATTGAACTTATTGTAGAATAGGTAATGGGACTTCTTTTTGAGTTGTGAGATTGCACCTATGGCCTCAATGGGACTTCTTTTTGAGTTGTGAGATTGCACCTATGGCCTCAATGGGACTTCTTTTTGAGTTGTGAGATTGCACCTATGGCCTCTTCTGTATCTTTATGTCTTTTGCCTCTTTAGAGTTGCACCTTCATCCTTGCTCTGAAATTACCTTCATTGACAGAAGAAAGAAGTCTTTTTAAGGTTGAAATTATATTCTGTGACTTGAGGCTTAGTTTTGGAGATTGTCTTCAAGATCATGCCTCATCAATTTCTTAATGATTGATCTGTAAAATAATATAATTAATATTATGAACCTCATTAACTCATTTGTGAACAAATGCAATGGTATGCTTATATGATCTTCATTGGAGTAGATACTGTTAATAGAAGATGAATCATTACTATATCTGACTTGGAAGTTTTAACGAATGCTGAGTAAGCGAAGTCACTAGTGCTTTGCTAAGTGGAAGGTTCATTATATGATAGCCTCTTTCCTTGCATAACAGTATAAGTGCTTATAGCCTTATAGAGATTTCTGGTTTATTTTCATATTCACTAAATTTTTGGAATAGACCTCTAACCCTGTTAATTTGATTATTTATTTATTTTTTTTATGTGTGTCAGGAGATGTATACCCATGCTGGACCTCAGTTCCGTGATGAACTTCATCGCCATAATCTTCCCAACTCCATGGTGAGTATCTAGCTAAGAGTAATTTCTTCTGGGAGCAATGATTTTCTTGTTTTGTTCTGCTTTAATTGCAGATGCAGTTATTGTATGAAGTATCATTGTACATATTTTAATGTTGCATTGCCTACTGAAACGAAGAGAAAAATTTCAATCTCTCTTTTCTTTTCTAAACAAATTTTACAACACAATTTATGGCTACAGGTGAAAGATATTAATGCCAGGCTGGAGAGGATTCAACCACAAATTCGCTCTTCAGATGGACTTCCTAATACCTTTGCTGCTTTAGAGATAAAGACTGCAAGCTTTAACCCCAAGAAAAGTAGTCCAAAGGCCAAGAGTTCTACAAGGGAAACGTCTCTTTTTGGAGGTTGGCATTGATTCAACTCTAATACATTGATGCTATTTAGTAACTCGTTGAATTTTGTAAACAAGGTTCCCGGGTTTTCCAGCATTCTTCTCTGGCAAATCTTGACCGAAAGATTTAATAAATGTTTTCAGTTTTTACATCTGTGATGTTAGCAAGGACATTATACTTGCTGTGCTATAATATTAGTGAAGTCTGTGATGGTTTGCTTGGTGATACTTTTTTGCTTTTATTCTCTTCAGGTGAAGACATAACAGAAAAACTCATAGAGCCTATAAAAGTATACTCTGAAAAGGAGCTTATTAGGGAATTTGAGAAAATTGGTTCTACCCTTGTACCTGATAAAGATTGGTCTGTTCGCATTGCTGCAATGCAGCGAGTCGAAGGCCTTGTCTTGGGAGGTTTGTGACCCCTTTGCTCTATTTGTTTGTGTTAACTTTTTGCTGTTAAAATATGATATTCAAAGTTTTTTTAAATGTATATGTGTACCATTTGGTGGTAGAAACATCTCTTGGTAATTGAATGGAAACTTGGAGCCTAGAGGAGCCAAGAAAATATGGATAAAGTCCAATAGAGGTGTTATAATTTTACTTTGAATATTTTATTTTTAATTTGAAGTAATATTGTGTGAAATAATGTTTGAATTTTACCAGTGACAACTATGCTTGGATTGGTTGGAAAGTGATTGACAAATTGGTGGGAGTCTATTTGTTTGGTCATAAATCTGACATGCGTCAATATATTTTGATGACAATGAAAATAAAACATCTTATGATACTGCATGTATTGTCAAATAGATGATGATTTTTATGGTTATAGGCTATGGGCTACCATAAGGTAATTAAGCATTATATGAAGTCTGTTTCAGTTGCCTGATAGAAGATGAATATAAGAATGTTTTGACTAATGTTACAGATATATTTGGAAACTGAAAATTCATGTCCCTGTCTGTCTGTCCCGAGCTTTAAGCTATACAACTTGTGTTGGACTTCTGTTTTAGTTGTAAAATGCCATGAACTATAGAACCCTATTTTGCAAGATTGATTTTCCATGCCTTAAGATTTTTTGAGCTCTTTGACATTGTTTCCTTTATTTTCCCTCTTCAGTTATTTTCAACTGCAATGTAACAGTTAGCGGTGGGCAAAATACCCGACCCGACCCGACCTGACCTGAACCGATCCAAAAAATTTCGGGTTCGGATCGGATCGGATCGGGTGGTTAATGTAACCCGATCGGATGAATTTCTCTAAACCCGATCCGATCCGAAAAACTGATCGGGTTGCATTAAAATTAAAAAAAATGAACAGCAAACACACGCACGCCACACAGTCACACACCACACACAAACAAATCAAATTACACATACACCACACACAAACAAATCAAATTACACAATACACAATCACATTACACAAAACGGCAAAACACACACAACTCAAGTTACACGCTCACTGCCTCACAGATCAATCGCAGCCTCCCTCACACTCACAGCACGCCGTCGACCGACAGCAGCAGCCACAGCCTTCTCGACGCCCCCTCACAGTCACGGTTCACACACACGGCACATGCACATCTCAAGAACAAGAAGTCAAGAACTCTCTTCATGGATCGCGGTCATGGTCACCGCCGACCAGTCTGCTGCCGCACGTTCGCAAGATTTGCTGCTACCCGATCTGATGCCACCTGATCTATTGCCACCCAACCCACTGCTGCAAGTGCAAACCGATTCCAGTACCCGCCCCGAGTTTCCCTACCCCCTTGAGTTTTGATCCGAAGCTTTTGCCTTTGAGAGTTTGACACTTGGAGTTGGAATTGATGGTATATTAGCCCGATCCGTATAATCCGAACCCGATTCTATTCGAAGTTAATCCGATTTTTTTACCCGGTCCGATCTGAATATATATCGGATCGGATCGGATCGGATTGGGTCATAAGTTTGGGTTGTATTCAGATTAATTTTTATCCAACCCGACCTACCCGAAACTCGATCCGAACCCGATTTTGCCCACCCTTAGTAACAGTTAATGAACTCAGTTATCAACTGCTGAAACATTTATTCGTGCGTAATAAATTTTTTCCACAAATAAGAACAAGAGTGGTAGTTGGTAGCTTGGTTTGTGGGGTTCCTTTTTCAGTTGATCAATTTTGATTTTGTTTCCTTTTCTGTTCCATCCTCTATCTTTCACTTTCTAGTATATCTTCAGTTTTCCCTTTTCTTTTTCTTTTTTCTGATATCCCTACTGTATACCTCTCATTTTGGTTGTTATGCCTTGCATATGACAAAAAATAGGGTACTGGACTTGTGGCAACTCAGTGCATAATATTATTTTAATGATTTAGATGGTTATTGTTGTGCTTTTTATGCCATTCTGTTCATGCATTTATTTTGAATTATGAGATAGTTTGCAATGTCATCCTTGGACCAGTCATGGGTATGCATTAGCAATTACTAGTTCTGTAATTGCCTAAATAAGTTGGTTGAGATTTCGTTAATTGAATGGTGCTGATGTATTTTACATACTCCATGGATTGGTGTACTTTCTGTTTGAGGAAGAGATGTTGTTAAATTGTACCAACTAATCTTTTCTTATCAGGTGCTGCTGACCATCCATGTTTCCGGGGCCTATTGAAACAACTTGTCGGCCCTTTAAGCACACAATTATCTGATCGAAGGTCTAGCATTGTTAAGCAGGTGTGTCATGTTTTCTTGATTCTATAAGGGCTCAATTTTAGGGTCCTTTTTTGACGCCGTTTATCCTCTATTTGGTACTTTTAATGATTTTATAGCTTTCCTTTCTTTATACCTTGAGGCTGTTCCTTCTTGCTATTGGTCACTGGACACTGGTTTTGTACTTGTCAGAAAGCTTAGCAATATTGGGATGGTGTTCTTGTTATAGTTGTGATGGTGTTCTTGTTTTAGTGATGACATTGCCTTCATAAAGCTTGAGACAAAAATGAGCAGAAACTTATTCTTCTCTTCCACATTAATTTACTGTTTAGAATATGAAAACACTTGGACATTGTGTAAAGTTTACGGATAACATTACTAAAAGCTTGTTTGGTCAAAATGTTTCTAAAAGGATGCGTATTGTAACTGCTTTACCATAATATGAAGAAGACAATTCGGAATGCTGGTTGTTTATGCTGTATTCTATTCTTTTCGTTGGAACATTGGAATGGGGAGCATATGGAGTTTGGACTTTGGAATGGCTGAATTATTGGTCATAGCGTTATTTTCCAATCCCTGCTAGACACTTTTGTGGCTGTAAGTGTAGTGATTGCTAAGTTGGCTTCTCATTTTTCTAGGCATGTCATCTATTATGCTTTTTGTCCAAGGAGCTCTTGGGGGACTTTGAGGCATGTGCTGAGATGTTCATTCCTGTAAGTTTATCATTTTCTTGCTAGTTATTGCTATTTTATTTTGCTCAAATCATTTTGTTAATTTTACGTATATGATAATCAGGTTCTTTTCAAGTTGGTTGTGATCACTGTACTTGTAATTGCAGAATCTTCAGATAACTGCATCAAAACGGTAATTGTTTTTGCTTAAATATTCAGATAATTTATTCATGTTGGTCTACTTGTTCTGTTTTAAATGTTTGTCTTAACATAACCTCTTTTATATCTAGATGTTACGGAATTGCAAAGCTGTTCGTGTCCTTCCACGTATTGCTGATTGTGCGAAGAATGATCGGAATGCAGTACTCCGTGCAAGGTTGTGCCTTTTTGAATTTTTGATTTGTGATGCAGTTTTTGTGATGTTAATTTGAATTACTTTGTTTTTTGGGTTATTGCAGGTGTTGTGAATATGCACTGTTAGTATTAGAACATTGGCCTGATGCACCAGAAATACAGCGATCTGCAGATTTATACGAAGATCTCATTAGGTGTTGTGTTGCAGATGCAATGAGCGAGGTGCTTATGTTGAGAATTTATTTTATTCCTTGGTTTTGGTGCACGAGGACCTGCATTTGGTCTCAGTGTGTTTTGACTTACTTTGTGCACTGAATGTGGTGTGCCTTGTTTTTTGGGGTTGATCTTGTCTGCATTTCTTAAAGTTTGGCTTTTTGTTTATGTTTATGGTTCTGATTGTCCCAGTTTCATTCTTTTTCTTTTTAGATGTTTTCATTGTGAGGGTGGAGTTTTCCAACTATTGACTGGGGGTTCTCTTGTATACCAATTGGAACGTTGTTTATTTTTTGTTTGATTATTATATTCTTGACACTTAACAGGTGCGATCGACTGCAAGAATGTGCTACAGAATGTTTGCAAAAACTTGGCCAGAGCGATCCCGCCGCTTATTTTCATCCTTTGATCCTGCCATTCAAAGAGTATTTTGCTTTTTCCCTCTCCGAAGAATGTGGTTTTACATTCTTTCATGCCAAGACAATAGTTTAAAGGGGTTGTGCTTTTGAAACAGATAATAAATGAAGAGGATGGGGGGATGCATAGGCGCCATGCTTCTCCTTCTGTCAGAGATAGAGGTGCACATTTGTCATTTACCTCTCAAACATCAACGGCTTCCAACCTCTCTGGATATGGAACTTCAGCTATTGTTGCAATGGACAGAAGTTCAAATTTATCCTCAGGGGCTTCCCTCTCCTCTGGGCTGCTTCTCTCACAAGCAAAGTCCCTTAATAAAGGTACTGAACGTAGTCTTGAAAGTGTGCTGAACGCAAGCAAACAGAAAGTTAGTGCAATTGAAAGCATGCTCAGAGGTTTGGAAATATCTGACAAACAGAATCCTTCAACTCTCCGGTCATCTAGTTTGGATCTAGGTATAAAATGGTTTCGTCTATTTGATATTTTTTCTGATGCATTGAATCAGCTTTTACCTCATTCAATGACACAGTGATTACTCATTATTGGAATACTGAGTGAGTCATAGTTTATATCACTATGAGCGGCTAAATTTTTGTTTCTTATTGCCCCCTAGTGCAGGAGTTGACCCTCCATCATCTCGTGATCCGCCATTCCCCGCTGTGGTTCCAGCTTCTAATGATGACACAAATGCTTTTATGGTGGAATCAACAACCTCTGGTTTGAATAAGGGCAGTAACCGCAATGGTGGCATGGTATTGTCTGATATCATTACTCAAATTCAAGCTTCCAAAGATTCTGGTAAATTATCATATCACAGCAATACAGAGTCTTTGTCATCACTTTCATCATACTCAACTAGAAGGGGTTCTGAAAAGCTACAAGAAAGAGTTTCTGTTGAAGAGAATGACATGAGGGAAGCTAGGCGTTTTGTCAATCCACACATTGACAGGCAATATTTGGACGCCTCTTATAAAGATGGAAATTTTAGGGATTCACATAATAGTTACATTCCCAATTTTCAGAGGCCGCTCTTAAGAAAGCATGGAACTGGGCGGATGTCGGCGAGTAGGAGGAAGAGTTTTGATGATAGCCAGCTGCAACTTGGGGAGATGTCTAATTACACAGATGGGCCAGCCTCTCTTAGTGATGCTCTGAGTGAAGGGCTCAGTCCAAGCTCTGACTGGTGTGCCAGGGTTGCTGCTTTTAATTATCTAAGGTCATTGCTGCAGCAAGGCCCCAAAGGTATTCAGGAGGTAATTCAAAATTTCGAGAAGGTAATGAAGTTGTTCTTCCAGCACTTGGATGATCCCCACCATAAGGTTGCCCAGGCAGCTCTCTCCACACTTGCGGATATTATCCCATCTTGCCGCAAGCCTTTTGAGAGTTATATGGAAAGGATTTTACCCCATGTTTTCTCTCGGCTAATTGATCCAAAGGAGTTAGTTAGGCAACCATGCTCAACAACTTTGGACATTGTAAGCAAAACATATAGTGTAGATTCTCTCTTGCCTGCTTTGCTACGTTCACTAGATGAGCAGCGGTCACCAAAGGCCAAATTGGCTGTTATTGAGTTTGCTATAAGTTCCTTGAACAAACATGCTATGAATTCTGAAGGATCTGGTAATCTTGGCATCTTGAAGTTATGGCTTGCGAAGCTCACACCATTGGTCCATGATAAAAATACCAAGCTTAAGGAAGCAGCTATTACATGTATTATATCTGTCTACACCCACTATGATTCGACTGCTGTGCTTAATTTTATTCTTAGTTTATCTGTTGAAGAACAAAATTCCTTGAGACGAGCCCTTAAACAGTACACTCCTCGTATTGAGGTTGATCTAATGAACTATTTGCAGAGCAAGAAAGAGCGACAGCGTCTCAAGTCTTCTTATGACCCATCTGATGTTGTTGGAACCTCTTCAGAAGAAGGATATGCTGTTGCCTCCAAAAAGAGTCATTACTTTGGAAGGTATTCCTCTGGTTCCATTGACAGTGATGGTGGCAGGAAATGGAGTTCTATGCAAGAATCAAACCTCATGACAGGCAGTATGGGGCATGCGATATCTGATGAAACTAAGGAGAACTTATATCAAAACTTTGAGACTGGTGCAAATGCTGATGTTAGCTCCAAAACTAAGGATTTGACTGGTTCAAACACATACTTGGAGGGATTCTCCACACCACGTATAGACATTAATGGTCTTAGGGACCATTTAGAGGTCTCTGAAGGTGCTGGGCATAATAATGAAATTCCACCTGAGTTGGACCTTAATCATCATAAACCGTCAGCCATAAAGACTAACTCATTGACAGATGCTGGACCTAGCATCCCCCAAATTCTTCATCTGGTGAGCTCCATAACATCATAAACATCCTTCTGTATTTGGCAGGTGTCCGAAAATCTTTGTAAAGGAAACCGAAAAAATAAATAATAAACTTCTCAAAATGTTTGACAATATGTTTCGGTAGAACTACACCTGATCAGGGATTTTTATCTATTGTTGTAGATGTGCAATGGGAATGATGGAAGCCCTACGAGTAAGCATGGTGCACTTCAGCAACTAATTAAAGCTTCTGTGGCCAATGATCATTCAATTTGGACCAAGGCATGATCAGTTTCCACTCTTTTAAATTTTAACTATGTGTGCACATGCACTCACACAAGTGATGCAGATGGATGTGCTTGTGTGTTTACGAAGTTCTATTAGATAAATATATCTTTTTCCATCTTCAGGCTAAATATCTATTTTTAATGCCATTCATTTAACTTCTAAAATCTGTCATGTTAGTCATTTTGTGAATTGGTACAATATTTGTCCATGAGCAGTCTCTTCTGCTAGGCTATATTTCAATTTAAATGCAAATATATGTTAATGTCTATTTTTTCCTTTTTTATATATTTGCAGTACTTTAATCAAATTTTGACAGCAGTACTTGAGGTGTTAGATGATGCTGATTCCTCAGTTCGGGAGGTTGCCCTTTCATTGATCAATGAAATGCTAAAAAATCAGGTCTGTGCATATTAATATGTTCGTTTTCCTTTTTGTCCAATGATTTCCTTAAGTAAATTTTTTCCTTTTTGTCACGCTTACAGAAAGATGTCATGGAAGATTCTGTCGAGATAGTAATTGAGAAGCTGCTTCATGTTACCAAGGATGCTGTTCCCAAAGTAATTTACTTTCCTTCAACTAGTTATTTTGATTATTATTCTAGCCTTAAGCTAGGTGTCTCAACCTTTTCTTATGCGTGTTTAGGTTTCAAATGAAGCTGAGCACTGCTTGACTGTCGTGTTGTCTCAATATGACCCATTCAGATGTTTAAGTGTATGTGACTGAGAATTCTCTCTCATTAGCTTTATCTTCTTCTAATACCATGGAAGGAAAAAAAAATGTTTGGCTTTCTTCTCTCTTTATTTCAATGTAATTATGATGAATGTTGCTGTGCATTGCTGCTGTTCCAGGTTATTGTCCCTTTATTGGTAACCGAAGATGAGAAAACTCTTGTAACTTGCATAAACTGTTTGACAAAGGTATTTTCCTGATCACTTATTGAAATTTGAATGTTTTAGTTTTGGAATATGTATCTTTCCATGAAGGTATATTAATTTAGTGCATTTTTTCGTGCCTTACTCAGCAGAAAGCCATTTGCTCTTGAGCATGGTATTTTGTACTAGGATTGTATAGAATTGTTGTGTTCTGAATTTTTGGTTTATGCTAAGGTATAGAATTAGAGAAATAGTTGAATGGCAATCATGAAAGGGATTAAAATAATAACTTGAAAGGTTGTCTCTTTCAAGTTTATGCACTAGGCTCAATCACATTTTGCTTGCCATTTGGGCCTTCTAAAATCTTTTTGGTGGTTAGAATTATATTGACTGCGAATCTGTCTGTCATTGCGTTAGGGTATGGAAATTTTTGTAGATTAGTTTGTTAATGGGTTATTTTCATGTTCGGCATTTTTTTAAGCAGAATTATGAGATAGGTGGTCTTTTGGATTAGTTGATAATGATATTCTAGAGACTTGTCTGTTATAGGGGATTGATCTTTTATCATTTGGTTGCTTAGTAAAAGAAATTTGTGATCCTTGCTAAATGGGCTATATTTACAGAAGAAACAGATGAAGCATGATGTATATTCACTTGAAAGCATGTTGCTATGTGCAATCAACAATTATATAGCTGAGCTATTTATTTCTTTTTTCAGCTTGTGGGGCGGCTCTCACAGGAGGAGTTGATGGCCCAGTTGCCGTCATTTCTGCCCGCTCTATTTGAAGCCTTTGGAAACCAGAGTGCAGACGTTCGCAAGGTACTTATTATATTTGTATCTAGTTCATGAATTTTCTTTTTCTTGAGTTTACGTTTTTGTCGGCAATCAGGTCGGAGTAAATTTCTCATGTCTTGAAGTACATAATATTCTCATGCTACTATTTTGTTCTTTCTTTTTCCGTGTAATTGACTTTGGGCTTTGTTTTGATGTATGTTGGTGGATGGTGCAGACTGTGGTTTTCTGTTTAGTGGATATTTATATTATGCTGGGGAAAGCATTTTTGCCATACTTGGAGAGGCTTAACAGTACACAGCTGCGGTTGGTAACCATATATGCTAATCGGATCTCACAGGCTAGGACAGGTACCACCATTGATGCAAGCCAATGAGGAGCTGGTTCTTTCAGAAAGATACTGTGGTTTTGAGGTGTTGGCTTATTCTTTGTTGTGTATTTGTATATTGTGTGAATACATTCTGGGGTTTTTTTTTTTTTTTAATTTCCTTGTAAGTTCATTTTGTTTCGCTTAGATTTTCTTTTTAATATTTTCATTTTCCCTGTGTCTGTTTGTGGTGTTTGGCGGGAGAATGCTTTTTCGTGGGGAAACAAGATAAAGATGGCATTGCATATTATGCCCGTGTTGTAATGAACATCTGAATACTAGTATCTGTTACATGTAGAAGAGCAAGTATGGTTTGGAAAAATATCCCATCATTTGTTATATTTTCAACCTGCTATGCGTTAAAGGAAGTGTACTTCTTCGGTCGCTATGTTATGGCATTTTATTTTTATCTGTTGGATACACGAGGCTGGGACAAAAAAAAAGGAGGTGGGGAGGGGGGGGGGGGGGGGGGGGTGGGTGGGGGGGGGGGGGGGGGGGGATGTTCGTTTGCTTCAAGCTGACGTAGCTTACTAGCTTGCGTATGAGAGAAAGTAGACGGTTCTTAGAGGAGCAAGAAATGTAGGAGCATTCTTCAGGGGGCTAGTATAAAGAATCTTCAAATCCCAGCAGCGCTTTCACAATGAACCGAATCTTGGGAAGTCCTTTCTTTCTGAAGATTGGAGGGTTCAGTCAGATTCAACTTTAAAGAGGGAAAATTATTCTAAATTTTGGAAGCGCTGCTGGTCATTCTTCATTTATTTGGCCGAAAAAAAAAAACGATGGATGAAAAAGAAGATAGTTGCAACACTTGCTAGACACCGACACCGACACAGGGCCGGTTAAAGTACGCTGAGGTCACTTAGATTTCTAAGCTGAGGAAAAAGTTGAAGAAGATTTCGAGCGTGATCCCTTGTAAAATTTACAGTACCTTTTTTTTTTTTCCCCTCTTTTGGGGAAGGTAAAATTTACGGTACTAAGCCGGCATTAATGTTCTCGATCTTTATTTACTTTCTAAGCTGAGGAAAAAGTTGAAGAAGATTTCGATCGTGATCACTTGTAAAATTTACAGTACCTTTTTTTTTTTCCCCCTCTTTTGGGGAAGGTAAAATTTACGGTACTAAGCCGGCATTAATGTTCTCGATCTTTATTTACTTTCTTGAACGTCTTGGATAATTTCTTTAAAGTAGATTACATTATGCTTGATGATTAAGTTTAAAGTCGCCCACTGGTTTCAAATTATGCATCAGATTTGCCAATTAATTAGCTGATATTATTTCTTTATTAAGTAAAGAAAATAAGAAAAAGATAGATATTAGAGTTGAATTTTTTATCCGGAAAGAAAAAATGACGAGAAAAGAAAGAAAAGACAAGCAAATCAGGCGGCACATGTAAATCAAGCATTAAAGAGATAATCAAACACGGCAATGAAATACGGCAAAAATCTGAAAGATCTCAGCGGGATATCTTAAATGTGGTTATGCTCGAAAATGGAAAATATCACATTCATTAGATCTTGTGTGATATTGAACACAATCCAAGAGTGAGATTCGCTCAATATCTCAGCATCCTCACTTGCCTGTTTTTTCATACTCTCACAGTGAAGCCTCCTTTTTAAACCAGAAAAAATTAAATCGTCCCCCACAATCACTCGCATTTCACACTGCCACCTGTCTCAACATATTCTCCTCTCTCTGGCTCTCTCACAACACCAAGTTTTCACTCTGGTTAGCAGTAGTACATTACATCCCCTCCTCCTCCTCCTCCTCCTTCTCCTCCTTCAAGTTAGATTATATTATTATTAATTTTTCTACCCAAAAAAATTAAAAGCTTTATATCATTTATCTGTAATTATTATAATACTTATTCAGGGAAATGGGCGGCAGCATGAAAGCTCCGGAAAAGGAAATTCTGGGAACAAAAATGAATCACCGTCATCGTCCGAAAATAACAGCTCTCGTTGTAGATGACAACATGGTCATCCGAGCCATCCACCACAGGCTTTTAAAAGATCTTGGCATCGAAAATCAGGTGGCGGTGAATGGCAAAGAAGCTGTTGACGTCCATTCTTCAGGCCAATATTTTGACCTCATTTTGATGGACATGGATATGCCTGTCATGAATGGCATTGAGGTATTATTATTATTATTATTATATCTACATCTATTTTATTTGATAGTAACTGTCAATGTATATTTCCATTCCAAGTATATATTCTGTTGGTACGGATAGTTGGTTTCCATTACAAGCACCCGTAACTTAGAGGCGTCCGCACCTGATAAGCATCGTACGTGCCTAACTTGTGTAACAGGCAACGAGGAAGCTGAGGGCAATGGGCATTCATAGCACGATTGCAGGCGTCTCGTCGCGGTCTCTGGAACGTGAAAAGCAAGAGTTTATGGAAGCAGGTTTGGATGATTACCATGAGAAGCCGTTGACAGCTGATAAGATTGTCTCCATTTTGCATAAGATCAGCAACCACAGCGGCTGATCAAATTTTATTTTCATGTACTAACTTGTGTGCGAGTTGTAAGCTCAATATAGCCAACCATATAGCCCATGTTGATGTAATGTAATTTATTATTAAAAAATATATATTTTTTCATTGCATTTTAGAAACTGTAATTGAAAAAAAAAAAAAAATACAACAGAAGTGAACTCATGCAAATACAAGTAACCTAAATTATGAATTTCTTTTTTTTTTTTTTGATATTAATCACGAGGTATCCTGGGAAGGGCCCCAACTGTGGGAGGCACCTTTAAGCCCGTACCACAACCCAGACTAGAAGTCCCCGCTCGAACCGGGAGGCACAAGTTCTCCCAACAAAGGCGACTTCCCTGCGACTCGAACTGGGGAGCAAACCCAGTCAAACCACTTAAGGGGACTCCATTGCCAGTGGAGCCAACACTTTATTGGTACCTAAATTATGAATTTCTGATAGATCTTCGAACCACCTCTTCTGTGACACCTCCACAAAATTGGGCCGCTCCGTCTGGGTGCCGACTTGGCCCAATTTAATTATTTTGCAGTTTCTCGGCAAAGTTAATATGTTTTTTAAAATTACAAATTAATCAAAATAAACTTTTTTTTTTTGTATTTAATTATTTATTCTAAATTATATGTTTCTATCCCTTATATTACGCTATGAACACTGAATTAGCAGCGATGATCATTTTTACCATCTCAAGTTTGATGTGAGACTACATAACATAGGAGGGAAAGCTTGTAATTCATTAGAACTTCCATTCGGCTGGATAAAATTTTTCTCTGCAGTTTAATATTCTCTCTTTTCTTCTGTTTCGTTTTTCCTATGACGCTTGCATCATCGTATAGTTCAATTAAACGATTGATACAAACAGGTCAACAGCAAGAGGTCAGTCCAAGGTGCTGTAAAAACAAATCTATATTAACCCTTCCCTTAACAAGTAAAAACGTTACGGATCCTCATGTTGCTGACTCCTGTCTGCCTCATTTTCAAGTAACAGGCATCAGCAGCTTAGAGAAATTTTAAAATACTTCTGTGCATGCATGATATGTGTAGTTGAATTTAATATAAGCACCACACTTATAATAATTTTTTTTAAAAATAAATATACACATATCATAATATTATTTACTTATTGTATGACTGACATGATACTTTTAAATTCTTATATATTTTAGAATTTCTCCAGCACCTTATGGGTACTTACGATGACCGAAAATTAATTAAACAAGATCAAATATGAGTAAATAATTCGGAGAGCTAGGCCAATTGAAGGGATTACCTTCCAATTGAATTGGGTTGTAAACTTAACATGACTCATAAATAAAACGAAAGGTTTTGCTGTTTATTATTGCCGATGTTGACCCTTTCACTTGG
The DNA here is from genome assembly GCF_022201045.2 of Citrus sinensis. Classification (NCBI taxonomy): domain Eukaryota; kingdom Viridiplantae; phylum Streptophyta; class Magnoliopsida; order Sapindales; family Rutaceae; genus Citrus; species Citrus sinensis. The sequence goes on along the minus strand of NC_068558.1, from coordinate 41,980,389 downwards.
ACTTTGTTATGTATTTCATTGACAAGTCATTTTCACGCCACTTGAATAATGATCTAAACATGTCTAACGGGTGACGCCAATTAATTTGAATTTTGCAATATGCAGCCAAAGATAAGGATGGAAAGCGACAAACTAATAACATCTCGTATCATGTACATTGATCATATATATGTTCAAGTTCTAATGGTTAATATATTACACTCAGATTATTCAATATTTTTTCTAATCATTGCAAAGATTTCAGAAAATATAAGGCCTTTTTCATGACATTAACCTATATTTATATAAATTTACGCTAATACCCTAAATTATACATTTTTTTAGTTTTATGTCGTGACCTCTCTAATTTTATTATTTCTCCATTATTACCCGTCGACGTATTGTGCCGGGAGGCGGGAGCCCACGCAGAAAAAACGGAGTAGTGGGTGAGGGTCGAATATAAGTGGGGCCCCACCCGCATGGAACCCTAGATGTCGGTGAACCAGCCAACATGGCACGCTTGGATCCTTGCCACGTTCGCACGCCTTCCCAAGCAACCCCTATCGTTGCCTCCTATTTCATTTATTTATTTATGACTATTTTAATCACTCTTGTTATTATTATTATTATTTTTCATTTAGGGGATGGCTCTATCATATTCATTCATACTCTTCCTTCAATTCCATGACTTGATTCCCATTTTTCTTTGGGTTAGTTGAACTTGTTCATAAAATAATTCATAAAGTTATTTAAAATGTAGGTAAGAATTGCGTACGAGTTATTATTTAGTACGTATATCCTTATTTTTTAAAGTTCCTTTAATTTTAATTTTTATAGTGAATTCGATTACTTTAATCGAATAAATGAATAAATTTCTCCCTTTGAATTGTGAGTTCGAAAAAGTCAAATAGAATTTTTTAGTATATTCAATGCAGTTCAGTGTTCAGAGTTTAGTTGTTATTATGATTATTATTATTATTTTGTATTAATTATTTCTCAATATTGGTCTAGTAATAAATTGGCAAGATGATTGCTGCCACCATGAAAATCATGAATCGTCAACTGAAAAAATATTACCAATTATATATCTAACGACTCTTTTCTCAAGACACGTTATAGAGCCTCCCTTATTCTGATTATCCAGATATTAGGTTAGATGTAATTATCCTCGATCAATTCTCATCTTATTGCTATATATATTTACACACGCACAAAAGGATTGATTATTCATCATCTTCCATCTTTATTAAACTAGCCGATAATTCTGATTCCAGTAGAATTTACATTTTAAATCTCTCTTATAATATCTTAGTATATTTATATATTCATTTTCTAGTGCGGAAGTCATTGCGACATACTTAGAGATTAAAAATTTTAATTTTTAATTCTCTTAAATTGTAAGGTTTAAGAGCGTATCCGCATTTAAAAAACCTGAAAATAATTGTACACACACATACATACTAGACGCGCGCACATACGAGTTCAGACAAAGCAAACAGAGCTTCTCTACATATAAAGATGCATATAATATTATTGTCTAGCCACATTGAGAATTTGAATCCCAACTCCAAAGGGTGGTGAGGGGGCAGAAATGGCAAATCTCGTTATGAGAATCAACAAACAACAAGAAGTTTCGTCGAGAAACAAACAAAAAATAAGGAAAGAAAAAAAATTCTATTACAGGCAAGAGACGGTAAAAGCAAGTAATCATACATACATATAATTAAGAAAATGCGAAAAAATAGCATAAAGCCGGTTGATTCCGCAAAATGGTCGCATTTCATCTTTGATTCCGCAACTATTTAGCTACTTAATAACTTGTTACTTGCCATCATAATAAATTGGACCCATTGTGTGTATCATTTCAATTAATGCCATCTTTTCAGATGTATAAATTAATGCCAAACTCTATTGTTTGTTTTACAATTTTTTCTTTTTTAGTATTTTCCCACTCACGCGCTACTAAGTGAATCAACATTCCTTTAATTTTGGAAAAAGTATTGGGTGCTTTTAAAGCACTGTTCCTCTTCCACCCATGTAAAATGATTCAAATTAACACTTATTTCAAAAAATTATATTAGTTGATCCAATTAATAACATCCTCATAAAATTTTATTACTAAATCCTCTCTCTTTCTCTCTTTACTTCTCGCCATCATCAACCTGCTTTTGCTCGCCGGAAAAAATGACTTTCATGAGCTATTTTTCTAGTGAAACTCAACTTTAGTTCATTGTTTCTTTTTCTTTTTTCCCTCCCTTTGTTCTTTTTATCCTTTCAGTTTATGTCAAGGAAGTTGTATCCATATATCTATTTGTGGTGTTTTTTGCCCACCCAAAGCTGCAGATCTTGGGTGGTATGGTTGTATTTTGTGGTATTGTGTATTGTAGTATTGTTGTTTCACTCCAATTCAAGGGCTCAAAAATGGAGAATTTTATGATATAAACCATGAACATTTAGAAAAAAATCTATCATGATATCGATTGGAAGGACTAAACTCGGGGTTTTTAATTAAATATGCCTTAAAAGTAGTGTATTTAGTTAAATATACCCCATGTTTGAAAATTATCTAAGTATGCCTTTTTATGTGGTACATTGTCTAAAATATCCCTAAAGAAAAATATAAAACACACACACAACTCACAACACTCTTTGCTTCTCACGTATTTATCATCTATACAAAAACTCACACCACACTCAAAATCACTCACAAATAGCTAATGCACTGAGTTTATTTGCAGCTGGGTGTATTATTCATCCCATGAATAAGGTATTTGAAACTTTTTTTATTTTATTTTGGGCTATCTATTCAATTTGTTGACATTATATTATTTTTAGGGTTTTGTTTGGTTTGTGATAAACACTAAAGCAACTCATATTTTCATTACATTTGCATCATATGACTGTTATTTGATGGATTTTATAACTACATTCGTTAAAATCTGAAGTTGTTGTCAAATTTTTTTCTGCACCCGACATACACGACAGTAGTCGTGTATGTATGTATTTACACGACTGTAGTCGTGAAAATGTGCAAAAAATTTCAATTATTATGACACCTTATTATTCTATTGGTTCAAAAAATAGATATTTTTCACTATATATATCCTTTTACTATTACTAGACTATAGTCGTGTGTGTTAATAAGTTACACGACTACTGATGTGTACGTATAAACTTACATACTATAATTGTTAATAAGTTACACGACTACTATGAACCTTATATACTTGTTATTTTTTGTTGTTTTAATTTTTTTAATATCTTTCATATTTAGTGATAAATTTCTACCTTTTTGTTTCGCAGATGAATAAACATGTTTGTGTGACTTTCTAAGAACAAGTGTTGAAGGGAGGCGACCAGAGACTTATAAAATATGGACCGAGTGTTTGGGTTGAATATGCCAAAAATTTATGATGAATGTTAAACAACTTCTATTATATTACGACTTATTTACGATTTCAATAACTATTGGATTTGTGTTATTTGATAGGCAATCGGACTATAGTTAGTTTCATTTATTTGAAGTTTGATATGTTTAAAATCTATATTGATTGTGTCATCAATATAATGAATGATTGAAAAGAGTTTTTATTCTGTGCACATACCCGAGTACAATCGTGTATTTTGGCTGTTACAAAACTGGTCATGTTTATTTCTAAATACTCGACTACAGTCGTGTATCTATGTAAATACTCGATTGTCATAGAGAGCTTGTCATATTTATTTCTAAATAATCGACCATAGCCGTGTATCTGTGCAAATACTCGACTGCAGTCGAGTATTTTGTCACAGAGAGCTTGTTATTTTTATTTGTAAATACCCGACTACAGTCGTGTATCTGTGCAAATACCCAATTGCAGTCGAGTATTTTGTCACAGAGCTTATTATGTTTATTTCCAAATACCCGACCGCAGTCGTGTATCTGTGCAAATACCCGACTGCAGTCGTGTATTCTCTTACAGTGTATTCCCTGTGCATATATTGTGCAAACTATTTTATCTATCATTAATATAAATAACAAAGAAATAAAATATATTAATACTGTCAATTGTCTTTAATGACATCAAATATCAACAACATCCTCATTACAACTATTACATCTCATAATCCAAAAAATGACACTACAAAATTTTTTTCCATGACCTATGCCCAAATAATTTTACAGCCAAGGCTTGTCGAAATTGTGTAACATGATCTTGTTGGCAGTATGAATTGACATCAAGTCCATGGGCTAGGACCTCCAAGTACCGCAACAAAAATGCTCCACAGTCACCACTAGTGGACAAATTTTCCTGACAAATTTGTAAACCACAAGTTATTCCTCTTTTTCTCTTTTCTAATCTAACATTATTAATCAAATAAAATGCAATTAATTTGTTTAATGACTTTATCAGAGCTTCATGAACTAATTGTCAAAAACTAAAAACAAGTCTAGGACGAGTGTATTAAAGGGCAATTCTCCAATAGTTAACTAGTTGGAAATATATACAACAACATTTGCTGCACAATAATATCAAATCCTAAATGCTATGTGACTTCTTCAATCAATAGCCTCATAGTGAAACAAATTAATAAAATGATCCAACATTGTTTCAAAATTCACAAGTCGTTCAAAACACATTTATTAATAGTGTACTATCAATAGTTTTATGCTGAAACAAATAGCAAATTGTTAATAAATTAGAATTGCAAAATAAAGGTTCTACAGCAAATAATAGAGAAAACCCAGATTGTAGCATAATGAATGCATACGCAGCTGAAGAAAATTGATATATAATTCCCATGGATGAAGTTCAACTATAAACAACAAGTAAAATTATATAAAGATCTAATGCATAAACTAGTGTAGCCATAATCGAAAATTCATAAAGATAATATTTAATTAGGAAATCCCACAACCATTATTAAAGAGCTATGAATTCACTCTCTTCAATTTCAAATTCACAAGTTAAAGAAGCTTCATTACATTACCAGCAAGAAAGATTATCAGTAAATAAGCAAGATAATGACCAAAATCATGTGAGTAATTTATTTTTTAAAACCCTAATGCATATAACCCTAACAATTATGCACCATAAATTCTCTTTATAAAGTAAAAAATAAGTGTAAATGTGGTTAATGACCTTTAGTTCGGTGAATTTCCAGCCTTTAATTCGGTGATTTTGTAGCCTTTAATGTGGTGGATGAACTTGCGGCAGCAGGAGCATGAACTTGCAGCAGCAGGACAGGCGTTGTGTATGGTAGCTCGTGAAGGCAGATTTTGAAATTTGAAGAATTAAATTGGGTAATTTTGTAATTGCACATTGAAAAAGGTATATAAAAGAAATTTTGAATTATGGGGGTGTAGTTGGATAAATACCTAACCTTTAGGGTATAGCGGGGACAAATCCCTGACTAAACTCATTAAAGGAGAATGTTATACAAGAACCAAAAAGAGATGTCCACGGAGCTCAAATTGGATAATAGCATGGCTCTTGTTGGTGGAAATATTCTTTGTAGAGATCTTCTCTTGTAAACTAGTTTGTACCTTAAGGAAAATAAAAGGGTTCAAGAGCTACCTTTCTTCCGAAATCAAATAGCAAAGTAATCGAATGTTGGATCACGTCAATAATTGGGAAGAAATCACAAGTGGAAATCCTCATCTTAATCCCAATATAAATACCTTTATAAAATTAATTGTTCATATATATATATATATAAAAGAGAAGAAGAAGAAAAATCTTTTGTTTCTATGCATTCAAATTGGTTATTTTCCATGGTTAGGAAGTTGATATAAAATCAACTTCCAAAAACTATATCAAATGTACATGGTTATCATGTGTAGTCAGGTCGGATGGGCAATGGACGACGTCGAAAAAACAAAAAAATGAACGAAGAACAATGAATAACCACATATCTTCAATCATACAAGCAGATATATTGTGTGACAATGAACATATCCAAAGACCCATTTGGGGAGCCAAAAAATATATTTCAATTGCTGACCCAAGCAAGAGATATCTCAATTGTAATCATATACAAGAGAATTCCAGTATATGTTCATTATATGTTATATTTGATTCACTTTAATACTCAAGCATACTAAATCCCTTCGGTATGCCAAAATTGTGCAATATCTTTATGTATTTACGATTGTAATATAACACGTATATTATAAAATTAGTCAATTAGTGAATCACATAAAAAAGATAAAATTAAATCTTACTATCACACTCATATCCGTCAATTCAGAATAATTAATTTTCTAGTCATGTTTCATAGATTAAATCATGCCAAGGTATAAATAATGTGCTAAAGTAGCAGACACCAGTCTGAGGTCTCAAAAACATAGTTATGGTCATAAGGATACTAGGGTTGACTTCTAAAAAATCATATGGAACTTACACAATGATGAAGAAGAGAAATTCTCTCATTTTCCATTTTGGTCGCTAAGCACACGTGGTTTGATATACGCATTACAATGAATCTTTCATTTTAAGGCATATATCTCATTAATTCAATTCACTAAACAAACAGTTGCTCTCCTACAACGTCCAACATGAGTTCTTAAAATGAACACTCATTTTTAGCCCAAAATAACATCTCACATTTGTCTTCAATCAAGTCTCTAGGATGGTGGGGTACATCATAGTCAGTCTACAAGAAATATCGTTTATGACCTTATCTTGATTATAATCAAGGCAACAAAATTTGAAGAATAACCTTTTTATCTGGCTCTTAAATAAACATATTGTTTCATTATTCTACTTGTCTTATTTTAGCTTGTTAGAACAACTGAGGTGACCGCTCATGTAAGAAAGCCAGTCATAACCTAACGACATACTCGCATATGAGGACCCATTGATAATAATTCAAATTTGCATACTTAATGTCCGCTTTTCCATACTTTAGCCAGGTAAAGACCTCATCTATATCTTCCATATTTATAGACATAGAACGGTTAAAGTCCATCTTATAATTCTCCATTTTCTTCATGAGTTCTTTATAAGATAAATTATCATTGATCTAAATTAGATCAATAGGTGAAACCCAAGCTCTATATGTTATTAACTCGTCTTCCTTAATCCATAATTTTATAACGAGAGGCATCTAAGACAAATAACATAAAAGTCAAATTAATGATCGTTAATAAACAACTAAATACGAGCTACCATTTAATTCGAGCTAATGTTTGTAAAAAATATTTTAAAGCTTCCACTAGGGTGAAATATTTTTAACATATAATGTTCATCCATGATACTATATATATTCGATGCAAAATTTTATGTCAAAAATAAAAACAAAAATAATTAGAAAATTTGATTTTATATAAAAAGACAACTAGAAAATTAAATTTTGAATCAAATGGCGCAAACAGCGCCCAAATTGGAATTTTAAATAGCAAGATATACAAAAAATACCATTCTGGACACATTCCCCCACCGCCCCACATGTAAAAGTAGGCACATGCAATTCACATTTGATACAATGCGCACTATAGTACGCTATAGTGCCCCAGCAAATGGGACCCACATGCTGCCTTCTAATGCTCCGGTGATGTCGTGTCTGGCACCATCCGATTCGGTTTTTCGTCCTGAATCCAATGTGCACTTATATTTTCATCCAGATGTTAGAATAAGTCAGAATTGTCAAAAAACTAATTCTAACACTATTCATCATCTTCTCCAAAATTAGGGTTTTGAATTTAGTGACTAGATTCTTGTTTTGGCTTTAACTTTCTTGTTTTAAGTTCATTTTCAACAAATCACATATCGTTAGAAAGTTCTCGAAAAGTTCTTTCCAATGATATATTGCATACAATGCCAGGTTGCTTAGATAAAAAGATATGAGCAATTGAAGTTTTGGGTTTCATGATTTCTTAAAGTTCATGCAATCTAAACCCTAGGCCATTTTTATTTCTATTAATTCCAGAATTTATGCCATACTTCAAGCACTTCAGAACATAAAATGAACAACCACCAAATCACATCTTCCATAAAAAATCAATTAACATGGAATTTTTTTTCTATGAAACAATTTCAACTATATGCACGAATCCAAGTAAAAAATCTGTCTCATATACCAATGAAGGAAAATAAAAGGATTCAAGAGCTACATTTCTTTAGAAATCAAACAGTAGAGTAATCGAATGTTAGATCATGTCAATGACCGAAAATAAATCATAAATGAAAATCCTCCTCTTGATCACAGTATAAATGCTTTATAAAATGGATCGTTCAATATTTATTTTTCAAAATTGAACTCAGAAGAAGAAGTTTTTGTTTCTATGCGTTCAAATTGGTTATTTGCCCATATCAACTTCCAAAAACTATATCAAATGTACATGGTAACTAAGTAGTTACCATGTGTGGTCGGGTCGAGTCGGCCCATCATGGGCGACCCACCCTTACAACAGTACCAAAATACAAAGATTTGATCAAATAATTGTTTTAATAGATCATCTTCAAACTAATCTTGATGTATTCTTAAAAGTCAATTTAGTATAGAAATAATCAGTTGTGAAAAAAATCAATTAAATATTTTATCAAATTTATTTTTAAAAGTGTTGTGAGTTTTAAAAGTAATCATATTTGTTTGGTAAATTTTACTCTTAAATTCCTGTAAAAATACAGATGACTGAAATAGACATAATATTAAGTAAAATTTATTTACACGTTTATAATCATATACATAAATATTTTTTTTATTGCGTATATATAATAATTGATATTTAAAACAAATATTTTTATTTTATTAATCTTATTTTATTTATTTTGTTATCTCAATATTATCATCGGCAATAATATTAATTCTTTTGAATCTCTTTATTTTATTTCTTAATTAAATAAGAATAATTTTATATTTTTGTAATACATGTGGAGATGTTACACGAAACTATAATAAGTGGAATACTAATATTTAAAATTAAATTTTAAAACACTAGTGTCGGCCCCAACTCTATTATCGTTTGCCATTTATTTTGGAGTTGGTGTAATCAAATCATAGTTTGTTACTGTGGCACAGTGTTTGGCAAAAAGGGAGTCGTATAATTTTTAAGAGTTATGCTATTTAGCCTGGGTCAAATCCCGAAGCTTTAGAAAACGATGCCGTTTTGAGAATTAAATTTTTTAATTGATAAAATGCTACTTGAACGCACTGAGACTTAAGCCTTTTCTTTTCATTTTCGTATCCTCTTTCTTCCCAACTACAAACCCCCTTAACCGTTTCTTCAACTAGCAAAATGAGACTGCACCATGAGCAATTTATGAAAAAGAAAGTAAGAAGGTAGAGTTCAAACTTTCAATTACACATTTATAAAAAGGGAAAAAACATTTACAGCTTCACAATCTTCAAAACCGAAGCGGAAGCTTATGCAAAGCTTTTGGCTTAGTAACTTACAAAAAAAAAACAGAGAATTCGAAACATCTCAGCTCGCAAGCAAATTAAAAATCAACTTTCGCAACCAGATCTGCTCTCCGAATGTTAAAGAGCTCGATCTCACTGTCGCGTGATGGCTGTGGGAGTCGTTCTCTGTGTGAAGTCGTGGCTGTGAGTTGTGGATTGTGAATGACAATTTCAGGCGCGGATTGTGGATTGCGATTTGCGAATGGTTGTGGCTGGAGCTCGATCGACGAAGGAAGTGGCTGGAGCTCGATTGACGAAGGAAATGAAAGGGGAAATATTTGGCTTTGGCGGTGGCAGGAGCTCCATGGACGAAGGAAATGGAAAATATTTGGCAAGAAAAAACGGCATCGTTTTTTGCTTTAGTAAAACTCTGCATTTTGTGATGAATTGATGTGCAAGTGACTTCTGCAATTTGTGCTCTGTTGGTTTGTTGGTGAAACAAAGAGGAGAATCGAAGAGGAGAGGAAGTAAAAAACGAAGACATTTGCTTTTATTTGGCTGAAACGACTACGTTTCATGGAAGCAAAAAAGACAAAAAAAAAAAGAAACCAAAACGGTGATTTAATTCGGGGTTTAATCCGGAAAAAGTAGTATTTTTCAATTTTTAATGAAGTACTCAAAATTAACTCAGCGGTCAAACAAATCCCTGGAGTTCAATTATAATGTGGAGTGCAATCAATCATTCAAATAGATTACAGAATCTGAAAGCTTCAATCGCTTCGGTCCACCACTTATGTCCAAAATAATAAAGAGCGACGTCCAACTTGAACTTGGCGCGTGAATCTCCGATGCCTCACAGAAACAAACAAATCTAGAAAATTCGTGAAGCAACTTTATTATTATTATTATTATTATTATTATTAATTATAAATATATAAGTATTATCAGACGACGGTTTACCGTTAATTGTCATTTTCTGCTAATTAATTAACTAAAGAAAAGATAGCAAAAGCCGAAAAGCACAGCACTGTGAGTCGCGTGTGCAATCAATTAAACTATTGTATGGCTAACTCACGTAATCATTATTTTAAATCAAAGTATTTTAAGTTCATTATTATACCCTTATCCATAATCTCGTTTATTTAAATTGGCTTCATCTCCTTAATTTAATCTAAATGCTCAACATCAAAATCATGTTTCCAACATGTGAACCAAGAGACACCACACTCTTAACTAAACAGTGTTCTCTAATCAATTTGTAATACAAAATATGAACCAATCATGCTCTTTTATTTATTTATTTATTTTAAACAAAACACTAGGATCTTTTAGAAAATATTATAAAATTTAAGATGCTTTTGTTTTAAGAAAGCACCAAAAAAAATTCTTATTTATTTATAAATTTTTAAATATCCCATTTTATTTCTCATGTTAAAAATATATATAAATGTGATTTTTAATAATACATATGAGATATGTGCATATTAAATTTTTATTTGATAATAACAGTTTGTGCATTTAAATTTCACTAATACTCTTAAAAAGTATCTACCAAAGGGGTCAAAGAGAAAAATAAAATTTTTAAACAATAATGGATGGCGTCGTTTTTTTATCTTTCTCAAGTAATTTTTTGATAAAATTGTTCATAAAAATAGTGATTAGTAAGTAGTTGATACTGGATAAAAATTAAATTAATTTTAAAAAACATTTATGAAAACACCATTGACGGCTGAAAAGTTAGAGAGGGGGGCCCCCCCCAAGCACCAGTACCGTGCTTCAATCTGTACGCACAAAACGGAACCTGTAAACACTCTGTAATATTAGGGATGATAAAAATTTATACGGAACGTGTATTTTTAGAAAATTTTTTTATTCAGGGAGGATATGAAAAAAATTTTATATCTAATTTTTTATTTGGAGAAGGGATAGAAAAATTTTTTTATTTAAATTTTATTCGGGGAGGAAACGGGGATGAGGTGGAATCCCCATCTCCTATTCATTTCCTCATTTTAATTTTAATTTTTTAAAATTACTAGTAAATAAATAATAAAATTTAAATTATAAAATTATAAAAATTGATAAAAATAACAAATATCAAAATATTTATATTATTAAATTTTTAGGTTTGATTAACTAATTAAAGTCCTAAATTTTTATTTAGGACATTAAAAAGATCAGATAGATTCTATTAGCTCAAAAATTTTGTTTTAATTTTAATATTCATTAAATATTTTAAACTTAAAATATATTTATTTATTTATTTTTAGATGTTATAATTGCCCACAATGAATCACAATTTTAATATCTAATCTAATTTAATCTAATATTTGCTCTTGATTTGCTCCGACTTAACTATTGTACTGTAAAGGAAATAGTCCATATTTATAAAGTGCCCACGCCACCATTGAAAAAATTAATTTTAAATCTAAATTCGATTTTATTTGTAACAATTTTGTATTAGACTATTAATTTGTTCATGATAGTTTGTAAAAGAAATTTATATCCATTGCATGCTGCGTTACTTACTAATTTAATGTATGTGACTTTTGTAATAAATATTAATGTAAGATATTTTTTTAACTTTATTTTTATTTAAATTTTTTATTTTAATCAGATTAACTCAAATCAAAAACAAAAAATATATTAATTATTCGGAGATCGGAGATCCTTAAAAATTTTCTATTATTATTCGGAGAGAGAATATAGATTCTCTTAAATAATTCTAATAAAAATAAAAAAAAAGACGAAAACATACGCAAAATATCAAAGATTAATACAAAAAAATTGGTCCCCTCCCCTCTACATTGCCATCCTTATGTAATATACTACTAACCCGTCGTTATATCTGACAACAAGGATAAAATCTCCGTAATTGGCAGTAAGTACACCTGGTTTTACAAAAATGGAAAAATAATAATAATAATAATAATAAAGAAAAACGAAAAAGGCATACAGATATGTCAGGGTCGCGGACAATTACAATTTTACATATAAAGCGTCAAAATAGTTTTCGTCTTTTAGCTTCATATTATTCCGAACAGTAACAACAATAAAATAAAAGAAAGAGGGACCTTATCTTCGGGACTCGCTTTGCTGGCTTTGCATATGAGACATACAATATTATTATTATTATTATTATTATTATTATTATTATTATTATTATTATTATTATTATTATTATTATATATATATATATATTATAATAATAAATACAAAAGGCCGACATACCATAAAATCTTCTGAATAAAAAATTTCTCCAGTTTCCTCATCATCACAAAACTCATATCAGCCTTTTCTTCCTCTCCGCACATAAGAAAGAAGAAAAGAAGGAGAATCAAATCATCATCATTTGTAATAATCATATTATTATTATTATTATTATTACGATTTTACAAAATCCGACTCATATCATACTTCTTTTCTATTTATGTGGTCTGAATTTTTTAAGCTCAGTCACTTATTAGATATTTACTTTCTGTAGCTGTGAGTCAATTGACTCAATTCTCACATTCAGGATATAATTCTTAACTATTTATTTCTGCCTTTAATGAACTCAATTTTATTTGATTTCTTGATCTAATGAATTTGAAACTAATAATTATATACAACAGAGGATGAATCACTGTGTTCCGGATTTTGAGTTCGACGACGATCACTGGATCCCTACTTCTTCAGTTTTAAATCGCCCTAGAAAATCAGCCATGTAAGCTTCTTCTATGTATTTTTTTTAATACTTTTTATTTACTTATTTATTTATTTTCCAATAATAAATGAAGGAGAAATGAGAAATGAGAATCTCAACTTTTCTACTCAACAGGGCGGAGGAGGATGTTATGGAGCTGCTTTGGCAAAACGGCCCAGTCGTTTTGCATAACCAGAATCAGAGATCCCTCAAGAAATCGCAGCCTTCGTTCCCCGCTGACCAATCAGCTCCTAGAGAGATCCCTTCCTCACACCATCACCAGCAAGAACAACAGGATCACCTGTTTATGCAAGAAGATGAAATGGCTTCTTGGCTTCACTATCCCCTTAATGACACTAATTTTGACTCTGATTTTTGCACCGATCTTCTTTATCCAGCTCCTTGTATTACTTCCACTACCACTACAACCGCCACAGCCACAGCCACGCCTCCGGTTCGTGCCACTCACGTGACAGACTCACGACCTCAGCTGAATACTGCTACTACTGTTGCTTCGGCTCCGCCTTTGAGGCCTCCGATTCCTCCTCCACCGAGGAGGACGGCGAATTTCGGTCTCTTCGCCAGGCACATGCCGAGGGAGGTAGCATCAGGACCGTCCAATTCGAAGAGCGTGACGATCAGAGAATCGACTGTAGTGGACTCCAGCGATACTCCCGCCCCCATGAGGAGTATGGAAGGCGCGTCTGGCGTCAACAATAATAATAGGTGCCGGAACACGAGCGGCGCTGGAGATGCGGCTACGTCATCTGGCGGAGGCGGCGGCGGCAGTAGTGGAGCGAGAGATTTGACCATGTGCGAAATGACGGTGACGTCATCACCTGGGGGCTCAAGCGCCAGCGCGGAGCCGCCGGCTCAGAAGCCAGCTGCTGAGGACCGTAAACGTAAAGGGAGGGAAACCGACGACGAATATCACAGCGAGGTAAAGTCTGCTTATCATTATTTTTATGGGAAATGCTACGTTACAATTAATGTAACATACACACTCAATAACAACCACATAAATTATGGGAGTATATTATTTATGTGGTTATTGTTGAGTGTGTATGTTACATTAATTGTAAGGCAGGGGCTTCCTATTTTTATTCCTTTTACTGATTGTCAGTTCTTTGAAATTTTTTTTTTTTGGGGCTATCGTGCGCGAGTGTGACGTTAACGAACGTGTGCACTCTCACTCTCTCTCCTCGGGATACCCTGACACTTATTCGGTACACGTTAGTTGTTTACGGCCGTTTGTAGAAGGCTTGATGGTTGAATCACCAATTCGGGTCTCTTTTCCATACACGTAGTACTGACATCTTACGTGGAACTGCCACGTGTATGATTGGAAATGGGAATTGCCGTGTGCCAAATTGGGGTTTAAACGCCATTTCGATGGACGATGATTGGCGGAGAGTATAGGTCGATTTGTAACCATGTCATTGCGCTGATCACGGGACTGCTAACCCGACCCACGCCGTTTTTGTCAGTTGTGCCTTTTTCTTTTTTTCTTTTTTTTTTTCTTCCCCTCCCTCCTGCACCAAAAGAAGAAAATTTAAAGTTTCAACTTTTCTTTGCAAATCAAATTTTATCCTTTTGGCGCAGTTGCACTGATGGTCAAGTTTATTTGTATAAACGATAAGATAGTAGTATACTACTAAAAGAGGGAAGTACTACAATTAGTGCTAGCAGTACTATGATCAAAATTAAATGACTTAATTTGGTGGTTTATGTTAATGGGATGTGGATATGCACTGGACTAAATCTCATTTGTTACCAGATAAAGCTGGGATGCTGATCATTAGACACTGAAGGAAGATCGTGGGACTTGTTGCTTCGGATTCTTTCAATTGATCTCAAGATAATCAACATAGGTAGTAGATTTGGGACTCTTGATATCTTCCTTATACTTCATATGGAAGCATTAAAAGTTTACCATTGAATGTAAAAGCCATAATTATAACTAGTGTTGGGTAGCAGTAGAATGGTGCCAGTTTTGAAGTGATTAATATTGAATTGTTGTCATCCCTTCTGAGGCAACTTGGTATAAACAAGAGAACCTTTTAAAGTCTTCTGCCTTGGATGTGGAATGCTGAGATTTTAGCCATGGAGTGTTGGGCTTCTGCAGTTTATGCCAAGGAGCATAGCAAAAATTCAGAAAATGGAGAGAGATAGAGTTTTGTTGTTGATATTGGAAATAGTTTGTCAAATGGTTGGTGCTTACATTCCAGTTCAATTAGATGTGTCCAATTAGAAGGCAGATGTCTGCATTTAGTAGATTTAATTAATAAACAAGCAGAAAACTAAGCAATACGTTATTGCTTCTCTCAACTAATTATGGAAATTTCATTTTTTTTTTCGGGTAAAGGATGTTGAATTGGAATCTGCTGATGCAAAGAAGCAATCTCGTGGTTCAACATCTGCAAAGAGATCTCGTGCTGCGGAGGTCCACAATCTCTCGGAGAGGGTTTGTACTCATACTGAAGCTAAACTCTGTTGAGAGATTTTACTGTCTTTGTCGTTTCCATCTGTTAAAAGGAGTAATTTGCATCCATGTGCAGAGACGCCGAGATAGGATAAATGAAAAGATGCGGGCTTTGCAAGAACTCATACCTCGTTGCAACAAGGTAGTAGTGTTTTTTTATCAGTCATGTTTTTAGGCAGTGTTGAGAATTTTCTGCATGAGTGATTTGACTTGTTGTTCATTCCTTAAGTTTTTGTTCTTTTTTGACTTTCAGTCGGACAAAGCTTCGATGCTGGATGAGGCAATTGAGTACCTGAAATCACTTCAATTGCAAGTCCAGGTATAGTCCTCCTATCTTGAATTTTAATGATTAAGAGGACGTTTTAATGATTTTTCATTCTGGATATAGACCGGTATACATTATGTTCATGAGACTTGAGATGTGGCTTTCCCATTCATTTCTTCTTTTTCTCAGAACTTATGCCAAATATGGTTGTTTACACTGAACTGAGGGAGTTGTTAAATTGTTAATACTGTAGTATTTGCGCAGCAGGCCAATGTTTAATGTAATTTGTCTCAGGAACACATAAAGGTCATGAGCTTATTACTGCTGCATTAGAGAAGCTATATTCAAAGAGTAATGATAATCTAGCCTCTTGGTCAAGATCTCTTGCACTTAGAACTTGATCTTTCTGTTGCAAGACTGTTTTTTTTTCCCCTCTCCCCGGCTCCATAAAGGTCATGGACATGATATGAGATGAGTGAAATAAATCTTGAAGATAAATTTGTTTCCTAAATCATAATGACTTATATTGGCCATTTGTTAGTTATTGTAGTGTAGAAATAAAAACTGTTTGAAATAGTTTTGTTTAAAATCTTGAACTTAGAAGAGGCATTAATCATTACTCCCTAGCACAATATTTAATTCTTTTTCTAAGGACTCCTTGAGACTCAGATTAGATCAAGATTAGATAGGGTTGACATGTTGGTAAGTTTTACCATCTAGATTCTGTAGGACTGGGAAATTGTCCAAGTGGTAAATACCTCATTTAAAAGCTAATTCCAGCAGCCACCTGTGCCCTTTCTGTTAATTTCAGACTTCCCATCCTACCAATCCAAACACCAAGGGGTATTTATGTCAGCGTGTTATCCTTTCCAAAAACTGAAAAATCTGCCTGGTTCTGGAAATTTTCTGGAAGTGCCACGTCTTTCACGTGTGGTTATTGAATCAGTCCTGAGCTTATACTATGGAGCTCAATGTCTTTTATCTGATTCTAACTTATGTTGCATAAAGGCAATGGCATACTATAGTTTGATAATTAAATTTTGAGCTTTTGCAATATTTATAATGAACATTAGACTAACTATTTTTTGCAGATGATGTCAATGGGATGTGGCGTGGTTCCCATGATGTTCCCTGGTGTCCAGCAATACATGCCAAACATGGGGATGGGAATTGGAATGGGCATGGGCATGGGCATGGATATGGGAATGAGTCGGCCTATGATGCCATTTCCAAATGTTTTGGCTGGTTCAGCCATGCCAACACCAGCTGCTGCTGCTCATTTAGGTCCAAGGTTTCCAATGCCGCCCTTTCACATGCCACCTGTTCCCGGTCCTGATCCATCCAGAGTCCAAGCTGCCAACCATTCAGATCCCATGTTCAATTCGTTTGGCATGCAAAATCCAAACCAAGCACGGGCTTCAAATTTTGTTGATCCTTATCAGCAGTATCTTGCCCTTCACCGGATGCAGTTACCTCTTCAACAGGTAAACCAGTAGCTTCTTTGTTGATCCTTATCATTGTGTTTTGCCCTTCACCAGAACAGCTCTGCTGCATATGGCGCTCATCTGCCATCTTAATATTTCCTCCTGATTGTCAGTTGTTGTGGTATTAGACGTGTGCTAGTGAAGGGGCAGATATTTCCATGCAACTAACATGTTACATCACCTCTCTATCTCTTCCCTGTTAGCCACCTTTCTCAAGCTCAAAATAACAAATCCCTCCAAAACCCTGGTGTAGGTAGGATTAAAGCCTAGGACCTATCATATAACTGTACGAGAGCTTAACAATTGAACAAGCTGCTACCTGCAAAATTCAGTAAATTACTCTTTGTTGTGTCATCACATGAGAGAATAATCAAATGACTATGGACCAGGCTTGGGCTTGTTCACTTTTGAGGTCAAGTTAGAAGTTTAATTATATAGAACTGAAATTCGTTCCCGCCAATGCCTCTACCCAAATAATTAAAAAAAGAGCAATGTTCTTGGTTATTTATATGCTCAAGATAAAAGTCTTGAAGTTGTCCTTTCTCCCTTATACTGAGTTATGTTCACTCTTTTCATTTTAACAGAATCAATCAATGGTCCAGCCAAATGCAAGCAAACCAAGCACCAGTAAGGGAGCTGAAAATCCTGAGAATCGCCCATCTGGTAGGTGCCTTTACTTATATATCCATGTATTTATTATAACAGTCAATTGGTTGCAGCATGCAATACAAAGAAAAATACATCCTTATCAGTCACTGTTGAAACGTCTGCTGCACCCTGTTGCATGTTACGTATGATTTTTTGTAAGATAGGCTTGCATAGCTCACATATGAACTTTGTTTATCTGTGAGAGAAAGATGCTACTTTTTCCACTTCCATTTTGGATGCGATAGCTGCGTTCGATCCCTGTCTATCAAATGAAAGGATAACATAATGAGCTATATGATAATTGTGGTGCGAATGGCATTGTTCCTTGTAAAGGATTTTACAACTATACATTGATGCTCTGAATGTTTCTACTTTTCTGGATGATAAAATAAAGGGACATGATGTGATAGCTTAAAAGTGACAGTTTCAGTTCTCGGTAATATAGTGAGTTCAGTTGCATGTGGCATGGAATCAGAACATTCATGAATGATGGGAGCTTCTGTGAATTGCAGGTTGAAGTCTTTCGACAGAGTCCCTTGTAAAGGCTGTCGCCTGCCAAGTTTTGTAGTGTAAGAGAAAGAGAGAGAAAGCAACACCCCACCTTAGAGCAGCTTCTGCAACTGCTAATTTGATATATATATATAACATCGGCTAACATGTAAATTATTTATACCCCAAATGTAAAGTTTTTTTTTTTTTTTCTTTCCTGTTTTAACTCTTTCTAACCTCCATTTCTTCTCCTGCCTATGCAAATTGCGAAAAATGCTTGAAATTGAAATTTAGCTCTTCGAAAGCTGTTGGGGGTCATGTCGGCAGTTGGTGCCAGTGGAGAGAAATATTCACGATGTTGATACATTATTCTTAGCCCTAGAGATTTCCTGTTATGCCGGTGGTGCCTCACTCAATTTGCACTTTGAACAATATCGACAACGTACTCTCGCTTATTTTTAAAAAAAAAATAATTATTGTGGCTGTCATCTTATTCGAAAACATGGTGGTCCTCTTACTTTTTCAAAGTTAAAAAGAAGCTTATTAGATTCTAGGATTAGAGGAAAATATTGGCCATACAAATTACGTTAAGAGTGCCAGTGGGGAATGATAGAAGAATATTTCCTTTCGTTCCTCTATTTTTTTTTTTTCGTTCTTGATCCTTGTACCAGCCAGAATTCTCAATTCAGTACAATACAATTGAAGTTAGAACCAGTCACAAGCCTGGTACTCTTACCTTCCGGCGGACTAAAAACTAAAAGCAATTTGGATTTTTGACAGCCCAAAGAAGCCTTGTTGCCGTTTTATACTTTTGTCTTGGGTGTTGTAACGAAAGCTAATCAGTGGCTATGAAGTGAAACTGAACGAATATTTTGGTAAATATGAAATTGGGTGGTAAGTAGAGGCTTTTAAGCACTACATAAACATTTTCATCAAATAATAACTGTGGTGTAACATCATGTTAGCCTCCAAACTGTGCCTTGTCAAAGTGGCTAAGAAATTTTGAAACGACAGATGATTATTACCTATAATTCTAACTACATTTGCATCACATTGGAAAAGTAGAGGATTACTGCTCGTCCGCACAATAAAAAACATCACGTGCTCCTCAATCAAATCGCAGGTCATCTACTCATTCATTCTTTAGGATTGTTAAAGTAGAGGGGGACAGCGAGAATAGGATAAACGTTGAGAACAATCAATTTCAAATATTAAGCAAGGAGTAAGTACTTATGGCTTATTATACACGCACCATTTTGTTTCGGGGCTTCCACGAGTAACATACATTCGACTTGCCTTGCAAATATAAGGACCTGAGAAGCATGACCCCATCCGAAATGGCAGGTACAATTTCTATTCTCTCTGATTATAGTATGATTTGGAAGGCGACACAGGTAAGCCTCAAAATACTTCTGCAGGATAATTAATTTCTGCCACCCGTATCCTGCTTGAGAAGTTAATTTCTGCATCAAGTATTGTGCTTCATGTAGAAACAGCTGCTTGCTGTCAGGGGCTGATAGAAGCAAGAATCTGAAAACAAAGGAAGCCAAAGTACTGCTTAGAAGTTCAGCATTCAAGTTTATGCAAGAATGCTGGAAAAAGGAAATCACATTGATACTCAACTTCCATAGCAAAACACATGCATACCTTGTCAGTGAATGTGCGAAATGCCTCCACTTCCATAGCTTTGTCCAGTTCCTAACCAGTTTAATAACCAAATTAGCTGATAATCTAACTTGTCTATGTTAAGTGGCAGTTACAGCTTAACTATGAATATCATCAAGTAAAAGTGACTCCTATATGAAGTTATAGTTCTCACAATCTCTGGGTTGGAGGAACTATCAATACCCAAGATAAGTTTCTGAAGGCTTTCATCCTGCAATGCATCACGGATTTCACTGGAAGAAGCTGCATGAGAATGTTATACAGAGTTACATTTTGCACAACGCAGTTTATGGTCTCAAGATTTAGAGCCAGTTTAACCCCCTTATGAACCATACCGATGGATTCTAATTGCTCCTTTTGCAACACCTGACTTGGTTCATCAGCATTCAATGACCTTTCTACAGGCGATTCTGGAAAAACTGACAAGCATGAAAGCCAAGAAATTAAAACTATGTGAATGCTCAGGGAATTATGCTTGCATCATAAACATGAAAATCATCAGCATACATGAACAAGTTAAATCTGATAAAAATAATGGTTCTTGAATCCTGGTGATTGCTAGAAATAGGATAATCAGGCATTGGACAATTATTCAATGTCTTGAAAATCAAGACTACAAAATGTCACTTTGCCTATGTCAAGAACCACGAAGGAACTTTTTTCTTTTGTATACTGTTTCCTCAGATGACAAAGTTTACCATTAAATGTCAGCTGATGAATACTAGTTTCTCAAAAAAGTGTCAAATTGTCAGATGCCTCATTTTTTAAATGAATAATTTGAAAAACCAAGGTAATTGTCAAATATTGGTGCCCATATATACATGAAGGGGTATATTACTACAAGAATCAAGAATGTGGGGATTGAGAAAACATGGGGTTCTTCGATTTATCTAGCAACTGGGAACCATCAGCAAGCCCATTCGTACATGAGCAACAGAAGAGAAAAGATAACGTGCCCTTACCATCAAAATAAATACAAACCATCAAACAACCATTATATAGAGAATTCATTAATACAGAACTAAAGATTAATGAATAATGATCACAGGAATTCTTAACATACACATATATAATTTATTCAGCAATTAAAACTCTTGAATCAGGTAATTGATTTAGTTAACAAACCACTTACTTGGTTTTTCCTCTGTAGGTTCTGGTTTGGCGCAAGGGGTTTCTGAGTTAAGCATTACACTCGCATTAGTTCCCTTAACAAGTAGCACGATAAAAAGGTCACAGAAACAATTATATGGAAACAATTGCACATACAAAGACTTTATATTACATCGCTATTTCAAAGCGACAGCGATTACACCTAAAATGTTTTTCTCTATTAGTTTCAAAGCTCTAAGCTTGCTGCATCAAAAGATAAATCTAAGTAAACGAGAAATACCTTTGTGGTTCTTAAAACAGACTAGAGAACAGCTGCAAGCAAGAAGGAAAGAAAAAAAAAAAAAGAGTAAATAAATTGCAAGTGCTTCTGCCCAAATAAATAAATCAATAAATAAAGATTAATGGTGAGCTTACTAAGGAGTAAAACAATTGGGGCATTTGTACTTAGATTGAGCTTCGTTGCACACTTGACATAGCCGAGCAGGAGGACCCATTATTCGAATTGATTTATCAGCAGAAAGGTTAAGCAAAATATTATGTGATAAATAGTAATCGACCGCAGTTAACTTGGGGGTAGTATCAGGCTTTAATAGTTAAACATGAACGCCTTATTCCTCCTACACCGGCGCGCACCCTACACTCTGCAGCATTTGCGAATGAACCCAACTCTGAATCGGTTCAAGTTCAACCAACGACTGACGACCGTGGGGCCAACTATCTCAAAATTTCTCAAATTTTGTTAGCTTGTCTTCTCTGTTAAAGATGCACAGAAACACTACGCAGTGGTTTCAGGTTTCGTTTATCAAAGGTTTTCAACTAGAGTTTATTTAAATTAATTTTTTATTATTTAGTTGTTAATAAAAAAATTTATTAAAAATGTTATGTAATTATTTTAAGAGGTAAATTTTTTAAAATTATGATATAAAAAATTAAATAAGATTGTTAAATAAATTAAGAATATTTTAAATATTTTAATATTTAAAAAAAACCTCGCTCAAAATTTGAGTTTTTCCTTAATAGAAATAAAATAACTTATTTAAGCTTCAAAAAAGCTATTAAAATAATAATTAAACAATAATAAAAATTATGATAAGAGCTTATGAGATTAAATAAGTATTTATATCTATATGCTATTCCAAATAAACACTTACACCAATAAACAATTTTGTCCTGTAAAACTCTTTTAATATCATTAACTTAAAAAGTATTTATTATTACATTCAATTGAATATTAGTTATATTGAGCTTTGATATATTAGATTGATTTTGCATTTCAGTGATTTTTTGTTTGTTAGACTTTACGGGTCATTTTTATTATGTTGTGATTAAATGAAAATATAAGACTAATAAAATTAATATAGCATATATAAATTAACATTAACGATAAAATAAACCATACATTTTAGAAATGAAAATAAATAAATATAAATTTGATAAATTGATGCATTACTGATAAATGAATAAAAGCTTACAAATATAACACAAAATTAGAAAATCAACATTAATGGTTAAATAAAACATAAATTTTGGAAATGGAACACAAAGCTTAAAAATGGAAGCCAAAATAAGTAAATTAATATGAAATTAATAAAATAATGTATTACTAGTAAACAAAACAAAAACTTACTGATATAAAATAAAACTAATAAATTAAGTGTAAAATAAAACATAAATTTTAGAATTAGAATATAAAATTGGTAAATGAAATATAAAACAAATAAATTAATGTTAAATTGGTAAATGATCTATTACTGATAAAAAAATAAACTTACATATATAACATAAATTTAGTAAGGGTGAATTTGGTGATGCATAGCTTTTAAAATAATTATTATTAGTTGTGCCAGAAAAATAATCAATTGTAAAGAAAATCAGTTAAACATTTAATAAAATTTACTTTTAGAAGAACTGTAAGTTTCAAAATTAGTCTTATGTTTAGTAAATTTTACTGTTAAATTGTTATAAACTTGTAAGAATATAAATGAATTGACAGAATTAAACATAATATTGAATAAAATTTATATACATATTTATAAACATGTATATAAATTTTTTTTTATTGTGTATATGTAAAAATTGATAACTTAAATATTTTATATTATTAATTTTTTAATTTTTGTTATCTCAATATAATTGGTAATAATTATAATCTTTAAAGTTAATGACTATATTGCCTAATTAATAAGAATAATTTTGGACTTTTATAATATATATGAGGATATATACAAAATAAATATTAAGTATAAAATTAATTTTCAAAATCAGAATTTAAAAAACTACTTTCTTCCAACTTTTCAAAATCTGTTGTAAGATAAGGTGATTTTACCATAAATGATTTCTAGAAAAATTAACCAAATACCAAAATTAGTTTTTAACTTTTCAAAATTACTTTTAAACCTCCTAAAAGCAATTCCAAATGAGCCCTAAATCATCATTAACTGTAAAATAAAACATAAATTTTAAAAATAAACATAAGACTTATAAAAAAAAGTGAAACAAATAAATTAATATAAAATTGATAAAATGATGTAATACTAGTAAACAACAAAAAACTAAATTAACATTAAATGTAAAATAAAACATAAATTTTGAAAAATTAATCAAAATATTTGTAAATAAAAAGTAAAACAATTAAATTAATATAACAGTGATAAATTGTTGTCTTACTAATAAATAAAACAAAAACTTATAAGTCAAGATTAAGTGTAAAGTAAACACAAATTTTGTAATCACACCTAAAACTTATAAATAGAAGGTAAAATAAGTAATTTAACATGAGAGTTATTGAAAAAATAAAAATAAAAGCTTAAAAATATAAAATAAAAACTCATTATAATATTCATTATCTAATATATTTACTGATTTTGTATTTAAATTGAACAATGATAGTTTTGAATTTACGTAATAAATGTGATGTTTCATTAAGTATAAGAACTTATTCTCAAAATTAGATTTTAAAAAACTATTCTTTTAGTGTTTTTCAAAGTTATTGCAAAAAGATGTGATTTTGTATCATTCTACACCTACTTTTCAGTAACCCTAAATGATCTATAAGAATAAGTAAGTAGTAAAGTTTAAAATTGCCTAAAATATGCATAAAACTCAAAATTAGATTTAATTCTATTGATATATCATATGCGTGTTTAGTAATATGAGAATATCTTTTTTTTTTATTTTAGCTTAATCCACATCAAGATAAATAATTTGCTTAATTAACTCGTATAGTAAACAAATACTATTATAAAAAATGAAAAAAATATATCCTTGATTGAATGTAAATTTATGGTTAAACCAATAAAACTTATTCTACTTGATTTTTGTACAATTTTTTTTGTTTTCACTTGATCACTGGTTTTCTTATTTATTCCATTAAAATAAATGAATTAAAAACTATGTTAATTGTTTTACGAGTTAATAATTTTAAATTTATTTATTTTACCTTTTATTTATTAATCTTATGAATAATTTATAAGATTTAACAATTGTATTATCTGTAATATTTTAAAAAACATACTATTAGTATTTATTATTTAATAAATCTATTTAGATATTTTTAAAATTTGTTATTGATGACAGAGTTTGGGTCAATGGTCAACAATTAATAGTTACTACGATTTTTTTTCCCTCCCCTTCTAATTGATAGATTTCATGTGTTCCGAAAACGAAGTTTAGAGAAAAAAAAAAATGACTGCGAGGCCACTTTCCCAGGGTCTTGGTTGCAATGCGCTCATGTACACAGGCTGAAGGCAGCTAGATGGTATCATAAGACAATCAGAACCCTGCTCTGAGAACAAGGTATCAGTCAGGATACTTCAGTATAATTTGCTCACATCAGCTAAAACATAAGTCAGATTGTGATTTATTGATTGCACATTCACCAGAGGCACGTATTGGGAGGATATTTAAGCCGATCATCATGTCTGGTAATCTTTCTTAGGAATTGGAGAAATGAAGCTAAA
The DNA here is from genome assembly GCF_022201045.2 of Citrus sinensis. NCBI lineage: Eukaryota > Viridiplantae > Streptophyta > Magnoliopsida > Sapindales > Rutaceae > Citrus > Citrus sinensis. The sequence continues at coordinate 41,955,302 of NC_068558.1, read as the reverse complement.
AGAGCAACTAGGATAACAATACCACAACAAAATCTGGAACGGAAAGAAACCAAAGCGGTTGCTAACTTGCATGTAGACCTTACAAAACAACAGTAAACAACAATGTTTAAAGTCCCAAAGATGCCGCTTCGAAAGTGCTAACAGTTGAATTTGGAAATACAGCAAAATGAACTAAACAGTAAAATGTAGAACAATGAAGTCTTTCACATATAAAGCCCTTCTGGCACCCCTTCTTTCTTCTTGAACATCACCTTTTCCTTTGCTTTCTTAAAATCTGTATGCGTCACCTGAGGAAAAGCATTTCAAAATGCCAAACAAGTAATCAAAACCACTTCCCAAGGGATCAGAAAGACAACATTTTTTGCATTATGCAGATTCCCTTCAAATCTTGCTAGGATTCCTACTTAACCAAAGTCTATTCATTCCCCTACATATCTTAAAACATAAAGGCCACCTGTCAGCTGTCGCTGGACTATATAAAAATCTCCTTACTCAAACAGTGTATAATTTAACATAGCCAAACTTATAAGCCAACACATGGATTGCACTTTCAACACACAGGACACAAACAAGAACAGAAATGTCACACCAAATAAATTACAGGATAGAGTGTTTAAGCTCACCTTCATGCGGCGCTCTCTCAAAGCAAGCAAACCAGCTTCAGTACATATAGCCTTTATATCAGCTCCAGAGAACTCATCTTTGGTCATAACAAACTCTTCCAAGTTGACATCATCAGCCAAGGTCATCCTTGATGTGTGAATCTGAATCCACAAACATAAAAGTCAATTATCAAATAAGGAGACTTTAACTCTCTCTGCATGTGTTTCCTTTATATTTTACTATTTATAAAACAGGCATAACACAAATTTGTTCAGCACAAAAGTTTACGACCTTCATATAATCAAGAAATATCTTTCATACCTGGAAGATACGTCTCCTAGTCTTGATATCAGGAAGAGGAAATTCAATCTTTCTATCTATTCGACCTGGCCGAAGTAAAGCTGGATCCAGGCTTTCAATTCGGTTCGTTGCAAGAATTACTTTGACATCTCCTCTAGAATCAAACCCATCCAACTGGTTCAGCAGCTCCAACATGGTTCTCTGAATTTCACGTTCGCCACCTGAGTGGGCATCATACCTGTCGAGCATACAGTATGCATTGAACAAAAACATTCCTAAGATCAAGATTACATCTTCAGAGGCAAATACTGGTTTACTCACCTCTTCGTACCAACTGCATCAATTTCATCAATGAAGACGATAGAAGGTGACAGATCATCAGCAACTCTGAAAAGTTCCCTTACTAATTTTGGTCCATCACCCAAGTACTTCTGAATTAATTCACTACCGACAACACGCAAGAAAGTTGCAGATGTTGAATTTGCCACAGCCTGAAAGAATAGGAATAGGTCATATATTTGCCAAGCAAAGCAGAAATGCTATCAATGGTCAAACTAAACAAGGCAGAAGTCACCACAAACACTTAAAATGCAGTACTATGGACAAAATGGAAAAAACTAAAATATGACAGTTTTTCCTGTCTATTTCAAACTACATCGACAGGTAAAACAAATTTTCTTTTGATAAGAATATGACAGGTAAAACATTAAATACAAGTCCATAAAAAATATGAAAAACAACAGCCAGAATAATGATTCTTCATGTTCATCTGTCCGAGAATCTCCGGAAACAAACCTAATACCAATGATTTCACAGCATACAGCTCAAGGAGCAATAAAAAAAAATGACCAACTATCTTATAGATGATTAAAGAAGAGCAGCTGCTGAGGCAAAATAAAATATGCAAGAAAATATGATATAAAATGCAACATAACCGCAAATTGCTGTTTCTGCATGCTTCAAGATACAGACTAGTACAGATGATGCTGCCACGTAAATCGTGGAAGCTGAATATTCACCTATGGTTCTAAACTAATTGGATTTCCATGTAAGGTGTGCATCTATGTCAGAGCACAGAAAGCATTAGCAAATACAGTGATTTAAAAGGATGCAAGTTAAGATTAAGAAACCCACAGCCATGAGAGGAAGCCATATTTACCGCTTAGAACATAATTTGTGATCAGATCTCATATACACAGTTTGTTTAGAAAACGGATATGAATAACTAGAGCAGCTATACAAACAACAAATAATCTACTACCAAACAGCACCAAGAAGATAACACAGGTACACACAAACAATTTAATCTACTGCCAAATAGCTGAAAGGGTCACATATGTAAACATTTAGCATAAAGAAGGTAACATAGTTCAAATACACACCTTTGCAAGCAGTGTCTTGCCTGTTCCAGGCTCTCCATACAATATAACTCCCTTAGGAGGCTTGATACCGATATCTTCATAAAGTTCAGGATGAGTAAGAGGAAGTTCAACAGCTTCTTTAATCTCCTGTATCTGTGCATCTAAACCTCCAATATCAGCATAAGACTCCAATGGAGCCTTCTCAACCTTCATCACAGACACCATTGGATCTACTTCATCTTGCAGAAGCCCAACCACCGAAAGGACCTGATCAAAGGCCAGAAAATAATGTTAGAACCAACATATTTCCAACTCATTTATAGCATTAATCAGTCATTGGCAACAAAGCAGAATGTAATACCATAGACTTCACAAAAATGAAAAAAAAAAAGTGTGTATATAAGTGTCATGTCATTAAATATGTAAATTTCAAAAGATTCAATCCAGACATCCTAATCTCCTCAATAATCTTACCTACTATTTAATTGTGACAGTAACTAACATAAAGAAGTTTTAATTCCCCTTCTTTGTATTCAAAATCCACAAGCCCTAGGTTCAAATTTAATCTTCAAACCCTAACTTTTTTCCAATTTAATCTATCACCTCACCAGCAAATACGAGTCGCAATTGGGAAAAAAAACCCAAAAATTAAGATCGAAAAATATACCTTATTGTGCATCAAAATAGCACAGCCAGGCTCCAGCTGATCCTTATCAACAAAGGACAAAATCCCGACGTAATACTCGGGCCCCACCGACGACGAAACAATGGCGTGATTCTCATCAATCAACTCCTCCAAATTACCAACGCTCATCGGCGAACCTCTCAGATCGTCAACCTTTGACCGATCTTCCTCCGCCTTCTCTTCCTGCGGCTTCAATCTCTCCTGATTCGTAACAAACTCCTCTTCCATCAAGAGATAATCTTTTATCCTCTCAAGCTTTAAAAGCCTCAGCTTGCACTTACTCAGCGGCGTAACGGTCGGAAGGCGTGCCGCCGCTTCTGGTCCTTTCTGCTTTCGTTGCTTGCGGCCCACACGGGCCGGAGGAGCTGCAGGCTCGAATTTTTTATCTTTCTTATCCGCTCCATCACCCTTGCGGTCACCTCCTGGACCTTGCCGGTTCAGACCTCCCGGTGTTCCCTGACCCATGGCTTCACACTAGATTTCGAATTCGATTAAGTGAGAGAATAAAAGCGAGAGGGGTTGGCTTTGATAACAAGTCACTCGATCGCCCGAAAGATTTTTATTATATAGTGAGACTGTGAAAGAAAGCTGATATAAAATCGGATTCTTCTAAACCCAAAAATAAGGATTTTATATTGGGTCAGTGGGCCGACTTTACTTAGTTGGGCTCATACACCCTGCGCCGAATTTTACAGTGCTTTTCACAGCCCTTTAAGATCCTTTTAAACCCACTTTTGCAATCATGTGCAAGTTATATTGCTAGATAAAATGATGAATATGAATGAATACAACTAAATGAATCCTCTATGGGTCCCATCTTTAAATGATATAATTACTTTTGTTAAAGAAATCAAAAATAATTTTTAGGCAATAAAAAATTAAATAAGGTTTTTACTATTAAAAAAAATATCTTCAAAATTTAATTAAACTATAATGTAACCTTTTATCATTTTTTGTAATTTTTATTGAAGTGAGAGCTACATACGGTAGAATCTCGACGACTTCAAACTTTAATTAGATACGAGTTTTGTCAATCCCCACTTGGGGCCAATATGCTGGATTATAATTCAATTAATTAACATTTGCTTAATTAATAAAATTTTCTTAATCCTAATATTAATGATTTATCGAAGTCTTCTTGTATTATAATATTAATGATTTTTGGAGAATTAGGAAAAAATAATCCACAAATTTTTAATGAAGTAGGGTTTGGTTTTATACTTCCCATCCCACCCCAATCCCAACCCCTCTTATATGTAAAAAAATTTCTAATTTTTATTTAATAATCTGTATTTTATTAATTTTAATGTTGGTTAATAAATTTTCTTTTTATTCTTACTTATTTATGTTAAGCTATAAATAAAATAAATCTCTATAACATAACTCTTATTCAACCTTTAAACAGTGGCTTATTTATAAAAGAATGATAAATCTTACGATCATTGGCTATATGAATATGATAAAGAGAAAGATGAAGCCATTAACAAAGAAGGACTTGAAACATTGGTATACGATTTTACTTTTTTATTTATTATCTATCCAAACACTTTACAGTTTTGATATCACTTCAAGATATTATTTCAATTTTTTTAGATTTTTTAATAATTTAAATACTTTTATAATATAGTGATGATTTTATTTAATTATATACTTTTTAATTTATGAAAATTATATATTTATACCTATTATAAAATAATAAATAGATAATGAAGTAGAGATGGATAAATCATTCTTAACATGAGGATTCTCTATCCCCCCACTAAATTTTGAAAGTGACCAAAATTTTTAACGGGATAAAAAATGAGGGAGGTCCCCCCACTATTGCCATCCCTAATTTGAGGCCGGGTATGTCCCACAAAGTGCAGGTCCAAGACCACTCGGGTTACTTAGTGGCACATAGAGGCACATGTACAGGCCCAACATGAGGCTCGCGTCCTGCGCGGCCTTTGATTTTAACCACGGTTGAGGCTGACAATTGACCGGACCTAATGACCTCTAGAAATCACTTGGAATAATGAAATCAAGTAGTAATCAGCACAAAGTCGAAAGAAACTATCAATCAGATTTAGGCGTTTATCATTGAAATTTTAATAGTTTATTTTGTATATGTTTGGCTGATCACTTAGGATCCCATTTATGAGCAAGAACATAATGGTTTTTCTTCTCGCTAAATGCATAAATGCCATCATCTCTGGCACTCCTGCGGCAGAAATTATAGGCACATTTCTTGGCTAGAAACTGGTCATCAGGGCAGTAAACATCGAACGCTTTATGGCCATTGGCCCACCTCAAGTCGCAAAAGAAAAGCGTGGTTGACCAGAAGTTGACGCGAAATGTCCAATTAAACTCTGTGCCAGCAGCCAGCCGTCGAAGCCCCAAATCATCGTCTTTCGATTTGCAATGAGCTTCCAATGTTGAGCTATTGTTCAAATTATTGATTACGTGCTCTGTGAAATGGTTCAAAAGTGAGTTTGTGATGGGCGCCTGACACGCAGCTACTAAAAACACCAAGCAACTCACCATCAACCACTTCATTTTCATGATTAATTTTATGTGCCTAGCTGCTACTGCTGCAACAGCATGCCTTTTATTTGTATATGTATGAATAGATCCACCGCAAGAAAATGGTGTTTTAACCACGAATTTTGTACTCTCACGGCAAATTTAGTTGCCTATAACGATATTTAGCCACAAAATTTTAGTGCTGTGGCCAATAATTATGGGAGAAATTTAAAATATTAAATTAATAGATTTGCCACAAACTGTTTGTGGCTGAGCACTATTTTGGCAAGGTTACAACACTTTCATGCATCCAATGAATCGATTACAATTTTACCAAAATTTGGTTTTCTTTTCATCAGGTGGCAAAACAATTGGTGCTCTATTTGGTAATTTGTTGTAATTTTTAACTGCTTACATTTACTAATTTTCGTCTTCGTATGCCATGCGCTATTGCACTCATGACCATCAGTTATTCTCATGTTGAAACGCCACTTTTGATTCGAAATTTGTTTTTGTTAATCTGGGTAGTGCAGATATTTTAAACATATTACTCCATATGTGTACAATTTATAACATTATACTATTAAGCATATATTTCTGTCCACTAAGTGACAATATTCTTGAAGCTAATTAAATAAATGAAGACTAATTAAACATTTACTCTTCATATTTTTTTTTTGTTTAAAATAAATAAGGGATTAACTCTCATACTTGAGTATAAGTATCATGAATTTATTGATGAAGTATGCAACCGACCGTCATTTCCTCTACATACCATCTTTTGTGTATTCAAAAGAAAGCCCTTAAATTTTTTTTTTTTAATATTATATACAATACAACCAAACTTAAAGTATTAAGAGTTGCATTATTGGTGCCCCTCTATATATAATCCTTATGAAGCACCTCATCCATCACAATTATATTTAAAGACATACTAAATCTAATTAAGGGTCCCTTCGGAATTAAGGTTGGGTAACTATAATTTAAAAGTTACAGCGCTAAAGTGTTTAGTAAACAATAACTGCTTTAGGTTAGAAGTTATGTTGATATGAGTTTTCACTTGTATGTTATGTTGATATGATCTTTCACTTGTATGATAGAAAATCAATTATATCTTTGATAATTTTGTCAAAATTATTATTTAAATTTTATATTTGTTATAAGCTATTAACTTTTGTTTCATAATTACAACTTTTTTTCCATAACAGTTGTAACTTAAAAGTTATAGTACCTCAATTCCAAACATGACCTAAACGTCTATATTTTCTCTCTCTAAGTATTTTCATCCACATAACATACTATTATTTTTTTCACATTTTTTATTTCTTCACAAGTACTTCACATTCTAATCAATGTGTATCAATGAATTCTCAATGATGACAATCTTCTCGTCCATTTTCAATTTCATGTATAAACTTAAACAATAAATTTTTTCTTATTATTTCTCCTTTTTATGTTAAAAAAATTTTAAAGATTAGCTATTTGAATCCATTGTTAACTCTTAAGTATTTCAAATATATAATATTTTTTTTGGAGTTAAATATATATGATTCTTTTTTATTCAAAATTTTGTGTAGCAAAATTCTAATTGGAGTTGAACGAACGAAATTTAAAAAATAAAAATGAGTTTTTTTTTTAAATTAATATAACTCTTGACAGAGAAAGGGTTTTAAAAAAAAGTTACAAGGGTGCTAATCATCCCACTCAAAATATGAATGTACATTTGAAGCCCCCATATAATCCAGCATACTAAAAGAGGTCGTAACGTTTCTTGAAGCCCGATTAAAATAGCTCGTAACGTTTTTTTTTTTAAATAACACCCAAAAATAAAATCCGGTCCAATTTGAAGCTAAATGCGTTCAGTTAAGTGATATCGATAGGTTTGAATAGAATTAAAGTTCAACTTACGTATTTAACCGGCTATAAAAGCCTTCATTTAAAACAAGGCCAACAATTAATTTAAACATAAAATTGAACTCCATTCATTCAAATAGGGAAAATGATCCACTTCACAGAACTACAGAACCAGAGACATGCATGCACGCTTTCAACTTGATTAATCAGTTGCATGGCGGCTGTTTCCATTTCTGCCATAACTCATCACGGCCCTCAGGAATATTTTTCAAGTAAAACCCTTCATCTTTGGCAGTCCAAATGCAATCTTTGTAGCGGCACCGGAACTGAAAGAAATCCTCATTCCAAAACACTTTAAAGTTGTTGCAGAAGTTGTCCGGTTTTCTCAGATGGCACCAGAAAGCGTTGTTTGAAAGAAATTCTCTTTGAATTTCCAATTAGATTCTGTCCCCGTCGTTAGCTTGTGCTCCCCAAGATCATCGTCCTTGGATTTGCAGTGGAGGAACAACGTTTGATTGTTGCTCAAGTTATTTACAACATGAACGTGCCACGTTTTTGTGGGTATTGGGGACACTGATGGCCTTATTGCTAAGGCAAGAACAACAATTACCGCAACCAAATTTAGCCTCAAAGAGCTCATTGGCTTTTGGTTTTGCGGTAAATTAATTCTTGATTATGTGCTAGCTAGGAAGCTAGCAGCATTTTAATTATGCAGTGAACCGAAAGGACAAGTTCTCTTCATAGCATTTTCACCAAAAGGAAATGGTGTTTTAATCAAGAATTTTGTAGCTACAAAGTAAATTTTGCCGCCTATAATGACGTCTAGCCACAAAATTTTAGTGTTGTGGCCAATAATTGTGGGAGAAATTTCAAATATTAAATTAATATTATTTGCCGCAACTATTTGTGGTTAAACACTATTTTTTGGCCCGTAAATATACTTCATGAATAAAGGTTTGCGCGCATGCGGCAAAAATTAACGCGCTAAAATTAGTGATGATAGTAGACGCTGAATTTTGTGGCAAAAGGAGTTTATATTTGGACATGAAAGAATTATCACTCAATAAATTTATTAGCCATGAACACACTTTTTGGCTATATGTTTTGGTTTAAGCCACAATATATGTTGTCACAAAGTATATTTATAGGCCGCGAGACCTATTCGTGGCTATATGTATTTGACTTGGCCACAAAATTTGTTCGTGGGCAAATATCTTGGATTTGGCCACAACATAAATTGTCACAAAATATAATAACAGGCCACCCAACCTAATCATGGCTTTATGCATGTGTTTTAGATACAAAATATTTTCACAAAAGCCACATAAATTTTTTATTTTTAACATATTAGCATCGATAATACTTATACTATAGTTTTAGGGAAAAAAATTAGAAAAGAAACTAAGACTACAGTCTTAAGATTTGTCAATGCCAACTAGTGTAATTAGTGAAATTTCTTATAGTAATAAGATATGTGGGATTAAGACCCTCATTGATAGGGTATATTTGAGAAAGAGAAATAATATGTGTATAGATGCACATACTAGAGATCACAATTTTGCCTCACTAGGAAGTACATACAGAGATTGGTATTCGACCATGGAGTGGTTAGTTAAGCAGAATACGAAAGGTTCTGAACTAAGGACAAAGGCAGAAGCTAAGTTTACTGAAGGCAGCTAAATTAACAATGAATTCAACATAAGGAATCACAACTCAACTCATGGTGCATTCTAATTAGTTTCATAGGGATAGTGGCTTAAATTATTCAACTGACGGGGCGTTTTAATTAAGTTCATGGGGATAAGGGCTTAATTAATTAATGCAGCGTAAGGATTTTTTAATCTAATAATGTAATTGTCAAAAAGTGTAAGGAACATATTAGACCCACAAAGTGCGTACAAATCACATAGATATTGTTACATGGATGGAAAAGAAAACATATTTCAAATAATATTTGCTAAAGACATTTTAATTAATTGCGCGCACACACACACGCAATAAGGGATCATTAAAATATTTAATCCCTCCATTGCTTTAAATGTGTGAGTTTCAGTTGAAATTTAATAATTAAATATTTTGAAAAAATGAGTTAAGTTACTAAATATATAATTAACTAATAAAATTGTAATGATAATAATAACAGTAGTTAATTAAAATATTCTTGTTTTATTAAATATTATTTTTTTTAAAAAGCTAGTACAAATAATTTCATTAATAAAAATGAAATTATATTTTCTATAGGCGACTAAATAAAAGCGCTATTTTTAGATATAAGACAAAAAATTAATGACATTGTGATATTTCCCATGACTTTTCGAATTTTAGAAGCACAAGAGTCGATTTAATTTATTTAATTTCATGAAATTGACTGAAACCCTAACCGCACCACTCTGCTATCACTATCAGACCTGCTAGCTCATCACTTTAAAGCCGTTTGAATTTTGCTGCTGTCAAGAGTTCTGGACGTCGCTGACCACATCACTCATCCCATTATTCTCGCTACCCCACGATCGGTATAGTGCTTTTATTTAAACTTTTTAACTTTATATCACATATGGGTTAATACTTTTGCTTTTGGTCGTTTATTGTACAATGAGAATCTGGGTATAGAGGTTATGACGTTTGATTTTGAATTCGTGTGAATGATGAATGGCACATCTGTTTTATTTCATTCTGCTTTTGCTCCATTCATTTTGACAATTTAGATATGGCTCTTTAATTTATTGTGATCTTGAATGGTGATAGCGGGTGGATGAAATAGTTTTTTTTTTTTTTCTAATACAGCAATATTTTATTTTATTGATATTGGATATAAAATACAGTTATTTGTCTCTTTGTAGCATTTGATATTAATGTGGTCCCAATGGGTTCCATGTTAAACAAAGAGTTGTGTGTATTATTTTATAAATAATTAGATGTTGCTGAAATATTATGTTTAATAGATAAAAGGTTAAAACACTGAGACAAAATGGGGAAGGAATAATCTCATGTGCTGTTCAAAACATGAACACAATTTAAGATGCAATCTGAAGCAAGAACACCATTATAAATTATGAGGAATGCTTTGATTTCTTATCATATATATATATGCTCTACTCCATGCTTTAAAAAAGAAAAGTTACTAACTTTTAAATTAGAGTATAATGTACACACAAAATTATCATGTATTTTAATATAAAATATGTAAACAATTGGAGATTGGGCCTCATTTTGATTCTCATCTTGTTCGAGAATTATTACGGATATCCCCGAATTAGGGTTGACAATAGTAGAGGATGGGATAGGACTTGCCAATCACAGTCCCGTCTCTCGTCTTTTTATTTTTTTGGGACAAAAATTTATCCTAATTCCGTTCCATTAAATATCTCGTCATATCTCATTATCCTGAACAGTCTCAAATCTAAATAAAGAAATTCTAACTTTTTTTCTTTTAAGGATCATCATAATTTAATACAGCAAAAATCTTGAATAAATACAAAGTAGAATAACCAAATAATAGTTTTATTTTGACTGCATGCATAATGTTCGAATATAATTTTATGCTAACATTTTTTAATTTTCATTTACTTTCCTTACACATTAACATTAAGCCTTACGCTTCAAAATTATAAATTTGGATAGTAACCAACTTTACCCATGTTAAAACATCTAATAATTCAATAATATAACAATACATTGAACGAACATGATTGGCAATGGGATGGGATGGAATATGATTTGTCAATCCCAGTTATGTCCCGTTTATGCAAATGAGATAAAAAAAAGTCTCATTCCCATCCCTTTATTTTTTTTTGGACAAAAATATGTTTTAATCTTGTCTCAATCGAAATAGAATCCTGCAGATCTCATTCCAACAGGAAAAATTACCACCCATACCCTAAATTATTCTCAAATAGAAATTTTTTAGTATGGGGGTGGATTAGAGATTACTTCTAATTCAGGAATAGAGTGAGATTCTTCCCATTGCCATCTCTAGTTGGAATTAAGATTCCCCATGCACTGGTATGAAATAGAAAATGAGGAATATTCCTATTAACTAGCGAATCAAGCAAAAGATTCATTTCCTTTTCATCTTCTTTTGCTCCAACCAAACATTACGTTTTATCATCTCTTTGAAACACTAATCTAAAGGGATGGCAAAGGGGCGGGTTCGGGGTGGGGATCATAGTCCCCGCCCCTGTCCCCGAAATAGAAACGATCCTTGAACCTGTACTCTTGCTCAAAAATTCTTATTTGGGAACTATTTGGGGATATCCCCAATAATCATTGACTGGAGCAGAGATAAAAACGGGAGGACAATTCCAATTATTTAAATTTCTAATAAGAAAACACCCCAACGCATTAAGACCAACAAACACATTCCAAAAACTTGGAAAATTTTACATAAAAACCGAAAAAAGAAATTGTGAAAATTCACCCTAATGATAGGAAAAATGGGGGAGCCAAATCGAGTTCGATTCAGAGCATCAAATGGGCATTTTCTTCAGTTTTTTAACAATTATATAAACAAATTGAAGATCAAATGCTAGTAAAATGCATGCATAATTTGTTTTTATAATGTACTAAGGGAAGATCGGAAATGCAAGTGACTGCAGATTATAAGGGCTCAAGCACTTGGGAAGAAAATGATCCATCTGTTTTTAATGCGGCAATTGTTACTACTAGCAGGTGAGTACAAAATCACAAATGGCTATGGCCCTGATAAAGCTGCTAAAATTCATGCGGGTAAGGGTTGACCAATTTTTCGTATCATTGCCAGCAATTAAACAGAAAAATAATTCATATGAATCTTTACAATGGTTTCCAGGATCATTGGAACATTTAGGAGGATTTCTAATTCTTGTCACAAAATGGTCTCAGTGCTTGAGAATTCCAGCATAATTCTACTAATTCTGAGACTTGAGAGAAAATTCAAAATTGTAAATTAAGGGAGTCCCTTTAGAAAATTCTTAAAGTTATTACTGTAATAATTTCATAATATTTTTAATTTAATATGATAAATTTAAAGATATTGCAGGTTATGGAGCCAAAAAAGTTCGTGAACCCGTAATATTTTGGGAGCCCCAAACCCAACCTAAGTTGGTCGGAAACTTCAGGATATTGTTTCCATCCTTATTAACCTAAGTCTGCATTTCCTACTTAAATTAAATTATGAAGTCTGAACAGAAAAAATTGTTAAATTAATTAATTATTTATAAATTTATGAATCCCTCTTATAAATATAATTGGGATAATCTATTAATTTTTCACGTTAAACAAAAAAAACACACACATCTTAAATAATATTGATACGTTTTATAGCTCTTCTTAATATGATGAAAACGGAAAACAATGTAAAGTTTATTCATATAAAAAGAATGACACTTTTATCGCAAATAAATATTATTTTTACTATCAATTAAGAGCCAGTTTGTGAATACTATAGCTTTTAAAATAATTGATGTTAGCTGTGTTGTAAAAATAATCAGCTGTGAATAGAATCAGTTAAGTGTTTGGTAAATTTTGTTTTCAGAAGTACTGTGAGTTTTAAAAATAGTTATGGATGCTTGATAAATTTTATTGTTAAATTGCTGAGAAAAAATAAATGATTAAAATATACATAATATAGGATAAAATTTACTTATACATATAAAAACATGTACACACAATATTTTTAATTTTGTATTCTGATAATTTTAAATAAAAATAAAATTTGTAATATATTGATTTTATTTTTTATCGTAAAACAATTAATAATTAAATTTACAATACAGTAAAACAAATTTAATAATAAATCAACCAATAAATTGATATTAATAAATTTATATTGATGAATAATAATAAAAATTTATTAAAATATTGGTTTTGTTTCCAATTTGAATAAGGATAATTTTGGGTTTATGTAATAATTTTAAAGATATTTATGGAATTGTATTAAAAGATAAAATTGATTCTCAAAATCGGAATCTAAAAGCTACTTCTTACCTATTTTTCAAAATCAGCTGTAGGAGAGGCTGAATTTAACAAAAGTGATTTTAATTTTTTTTCCAAACACTAAAATTAACTTTAGATTTTCAAAATCAGTTTTAAGCCTCCTAAAAGCAATCCCAAATGGTGCCCAAGTCTATTATACATTCTTAATTAATAGCTCATCTAATATTTGGTGTTAAAACATGGACAAAATATCACACAATTGGTAGGTAAATGTGGACATTTTAACATTTAATTTGATATACTAACATATGTGCACGCTAAAACTAGTCAACTTTTTATATTAAAATGCCAAAATAAATTTTTAACGGTGTGCTTTTCCTTTTAATGTTTTAAAATCAAGGACAAAATATGATATTAAAAATTTATAAATTATAAGGAACCCAATTAGTGGTAAATCCAATGTATAGGAAATTATCTCTTTAATATAATAAAGAAAGATGATAAAGGAAATTAAATATTTTAAAAAGTGATCATCATACTTTTTAAAATTGTGACATAGATGTCTGCAATGATAGTCAAAATTTTATTTGTTAAGAAATAAAATTTAATCAAAGATGAAAACTATTTTTGAAGAAATTTGAGTCATGTTAATTTTTTAAGAATCTTTTGGCATGTATATAGAAGATTTAATCTTATTATCCAATAACTATTAATCACAACCTTGCAATAACTACCGATTTTGTTTTATTGTGCATTTTCATAATTGGATTTGAAGCACAAGAAAACCCAAAATAAGATAAATCAAACTCGTCCCACAACTAATTGTAGGCATGCAATTCCTAGAATAACCTGGAATTGGAGCACGCCAAGGTAGAATGCTGGATAGCATAATGAAATCAAGCAATAATCAGCACAAAGTCGAAAGAAACTATTAATCAGATTTAGGTTTAATATTGAAAGTTTAATAGTTTATTTTATATATGTTTGGCTGATCACTTAGGATCCCATTTATGAGCAAGAACATAACGCTTTTTCTTCTCGCTAAATGCATAAATGCCATCATCTCTGGCACTCCAGCGGCAGAAATCATAGGCACAATATTTGTGCAGAAACTGGTCATCAGTGCAGTAAACATCGCAAACTTTATGGCCGCTAGCCCACCTCAGATCGCAGAAGAAAAGCGTGGTTGACCAGAAGTTGACGCGAAATGTCCAATTAAACTCCGTCTGAGCAGCCAGCCGTCGAAGCCCCAAATCATCATCTTTCGATTTGCAATGAACCTCCAGAGTTGAGTTGTTCAAATTATTGATTATGTGCTCTGTGAAATGGTTCAAAAGTGAGTTTGTGATGGGCACTTGACACACAGCTACTAACAGCACCAAGTAACTCACCATCAACCACTCCATTTTCATGATTAATTTTATGTGCTAGCTATTATTATTAATTACTACTACTATTACAACATGCCTTTTATTTGTATATATAGTATATTGATAGGAATAGGATAAGCTTGACAAGATGACAACACTTTCATGCATCCAATGAATCGATTACAATTTTGCCACAGTTTGGTTTTCGTTTGATCAGGTGGCAAAACAATTGGTGCGCTATTTGGCATCTCGTGTGAGTGGAGAATCCACCCTTAGCAATTTGTATTAATTTCTAACTGCTTGCATTTACTAATTTTCGTCATCGTATCTCATGCACTATTGCACTCATTACTGTCATATAAATGCCATAAAGAGAACTTATCCTTTTAGTTTAGTGCGTAATTAAAAAGCAGCTGGCTACCTGGTTTGCACATAATTAAAAATTAATTTACAGCAAAACCAGAAAATCAATGATCTCTTTTAGGCTAAATTTGGTTGTGGTAACTGTTGTTCTTGCCTTAGCAATAAGACCATCAGTTTCCCCAATACCCACAAAAACATGGCACGTTCATGTTGTAAATAACTTGAGCAACAATCAAACGTTGTTCCTCCACTGCAAATCCAAGGAAGACGATCTTGGGGAGCACAATCTAATGGCGGGGACAGAATTTACTTGGAAATTCAAAGAGAATTTCTTTCAAACAACGCTTTTCTGGTGCCACCTGAAAAAACCGGACAAATTTTGCAACATCTTTAACGTGTTTTGGAAAGAGGATTTCTTTCAGTTCAGATGCAGTTACAAAAATTGCATTTGGATTGCAAAAGTTGAAGGGATTTACTTGAAAAATATTCCTGAGGGCCATGATGAGTTATGGCATGAATGGAAACAGCCGCCATGCCAATAACTAATCAAATTTAGAGTGTGCATGCATGTCTCTTCAAAATTTGTCTAATAAAAAGGTACTGTAGTTCTGTGAAGTTGATCATTTTCCCTGGTTGAATGAATGGAGTTTAATTTTATGTTAAAACATGGACAAAAAATCTCACAATTGATAAGTAAATTTGTACAATTTTACATTCAAGTTCATATACTAGCATATGTACATGATAAAACTAGTCAAATTCTTATATGAAAATGCCAAAATCATTTTTTAACGGCGTGCTTTTCCTTCTAGTTTGTTTTAACACTAAGGACAAAATATGATATTGAAAATTTATACATTATAAGGAACCCAATTAGTGGTAAATCCAATGTATATGAAATTAGCTCTTTAATATAATAAAGAAGATGAAAAAGGAGATTAAATGATTTAAAAAAGTGATTATCATACTTTTTAGTAGGGAAAAAGCTCTTTTCATCCATAGGATTTGATATAATAGCTTATTTTATCCTTACTTTTTAAACAATAGCTCGTTTCATCCTTATTTTTCAAACGATAGCCCAAAATAACCTTCTATAAATTTACAATTAGTTTACTCTATAATTCATTGAGGATAAAATAGGATCTTCAGTTGAATAAATGCAAAGCTTTTTAAAATAAAAATTTGAAGAATAATTAAATAACATCTGACTTTTTGTATAAATTTAAAATTTAAGGATAACTTAATGAAACAAAAATAATACTAAAGAATTTGCAACATGTGTGTGTGTGTGTGTTTATTAATTTTTTTTAATGAAGTCAACTAAATAGTAATAATAATAATTCTTTTCAGTCAAGAATCACTGTCTATAGTAAGATCAAGAATAAGCTAAAAGATTAAAAAAAATACAATCCAATGCAATGTATTTTATTCAGTAGTGTTTTTAAAGATATGTTGTTATGTATTTAGTGCATATTTTCTAAGTAAATGAAGGAGTTTGTAATTACTTTTGATAGAATAACAGTACTGATTGATTACTTATTTATTTATCTCGACCATATTAAAGTTAAGGATAAGCTAAAGTAAAAAAAAATTACTCTAGTGCATGTGGAATCCATGTTTTTTTTTGTCCAAAATATATATTTTACATATTATTTAATGTTATTATTGTTTATTTATTAAGTTATCCTTAAAGCTAGATGTTTTTTATTTGTGTCTGAGATTTTATTTTAAAATAATTCATCATTATTTAGAAATCCTATTTTACCCTCAATGAAATATATAGTATAATAACAGTAAATTAATGAAAGAGTGTTTTGGGCTATTGCTTAAAAAATAAGGATGAAATGAGTTATTACATCAAATCTTAGGGGTGAAAAGGGCATATTCCCATTTTTAGTATTGTGACATAGATGTCTGCAGTAATAGTCAAAATTTTATTTGTTAAGAAATTAAATTAATTAAAGATGAAGATTGTCTTTGATACTATGTGTTTGAAGAAATTCGAGTCATGTTAATTTTTTTAAGAATCTTTTACCACGTATATGGAAGATTTAATCTCATATTATTATTATTATTATTAGTAAACTAGAGCGTGATCTTGTTCATATTTCAAACTCAAGGAACAATTGCAAAAGAATCCATCTTGAACTTCCCCGTGGTTGCACTTCCGACGCCGAGATAGTGCATGCCCAGATCGTTGTGGCCCGATTTGCAATGGACCAACCGACCAACATCATCTTCCTGTTGCTTATTCCATTTACGACATGTACGTGCCATGCATCTGCCGAAGCTACTAAGGGCCTTGCGTTTGAATATGATGATGGCCTTATGGCTGGTGCAAGAGCACAAAGTACTATCACAAGATGCAATTTGAGGGAGGTCATAAGTTTTGGCTTAATTTGTAGACTCAAGTTGAAAATAATTAAACTGCTGTTCTGCTTTTAAATTACAAATCCGTCTCTTAACGTGATACATGTTGACTTTAATTAAATTAGTTGTTTAAAGAACCAGAATAAAAAAACCTCTGATTTATTTGATACACAGGATGTACGTATGGTTTAATTAAAATTCATCTTATCCAATCCACATTGAGTGATGTCAATGAAAATTGGGAATAGTTAAACCCTTGAAACTTATCAATTAATTCTTGTCACTTAATTGGATTTTCTAGTTAAAATATCTACTATATATAATGTGATTAAGTTTTTATTTGAAACTGTGGTGCTGTAGCTGCCTGCTATAAAATGAGAGTTCTAATTGCCAAGTAAAAGTTAGTTGATGTACAACCAGAAGTGTGTAATTTCTATTCCTCAGATCAAATTATAGCTGCAAATCCGAGAAAAAGAGAGAGAGAGATCAAACTCATTAAATAACAACAGGTTGATTTTTTTTATACAACGTTTAAGAATAAAGCATATAATTATATTCTAATTATTTCAATTCATCATTCCGCAAGAGAAAAAAGGGGAACCAAAAAAAAAAAAAAGAGAGGGAGGGAGGGAGGGAGGGAGGGAGAGAGAGATTGAACTTGTCAAATAACAGATTGAACACCGATCGCTTGATTATAACAGTTAAGAGCAAAGCCCATGATTATATTCTAATTATTTCAATTCATAATTCAGTGTTCCAATTATCCCAAAACTCCTCGTAACTTTCAGGAATATTTCTCAAGTAAATTCCCTGCTCTTTGACTGTCCGATTGAATCATTGATGCAATGTTTACTACTGCATCTGTAAAAAGGGTGCATGAATTCTTTCTCGTCTTATACCCAAGTAACGTCAGGTTTCTAATATTAAAAAAAAAAAAAAAGACAAACCTGAGAGTGCTACAATTTAGGGTTGGCATGCGGATTCAGTCCGGATGTAATTTTTAGACACCTAAGCCAGATTTTTTAATCCTGGTTTTTGTATCCGAATTTTCTATTTTTTTAATACTATGTATGTTTTTTTTGATAATTTTATAATTTTTAAATTTATTTTAATGAAATTGGATATGAAAATATAAATTTTAAATATTCAAAACTTTACATATATATAATAGATGAGTCAAATAAATATAATTATTTAAAATAATATATATTTTTTAATATTTTTTAATAAAATATGGGTTTCAGACTTATCAAATGATGTCTAGGATCAACTCGGATTCATACCCAACCCACATTGTCTGGGTCTAGACCGGTCAGATATTTTTGACACCCCTATGCTATATAAAAAAAATAGTAATAATGAGCGGCCAACAAATAAGCCAAATTATGGTTTAACCCCTTTTCTTCCATGAAATGGTATTAATTATGTTTACAAATTTAATCAACTTTTACCTTACAACTAAAAATTAGCAAATGCCTCAATTTTTTATTCTATAACTTAAAAAACTCCAGCACCTCATTCCTAGATATGCCTACTTCTGATAGTGAAATATGTGTATGGTAAATTTTTTTTAAAAAAATAATAATAGTACAATCAAATTTCTACAGTAAGATCTTACGAATTATAATTACCAAGCACAGGTTTCATATATTATAGGAGTCAAAATTTATTGTATGGTAACCATATCAGACCAATATTTCAACGCAAGATTGCACGAACACGTTGTAAATGTACAAGCTCTTGTTCATGTACAGTACTACAGTGCACTGTAAAAATGTTCAATTTACTGAAACAACAGCGTTTTGATAATTTTTCTCATCTGAAGTATGACTTTCTTGCACATGCTTTTATATCTTTTTTTTTTTTTTTCTCCTCCTTTTTCCTTGTAGTAACTGTACGTGGCTTACTTATAATTAGATTAATATGTACAACTGTATATATCTAATTATCTGTTTTTTTTTTAGGAGATCTAATTATCTGTTATTTGAAAAGAAACAGTAAATATATATCTCTGACGATTTGGAAGATCATAATGGCAAAATCGAAGGGATTGCGCGTGAAAAGAGTTAACATGTACTGCCAAAATCATAAACAAATGAATAAATGCGCTCACCAACTGATAGCTTGGATGGTAGAGACGAACCCCACTCTCAATTTAATGTTCTGCACAGCAATTCAATGAGTTATGGTAAAGAACCGAGCTGACGCCATTAATAAAACTTGCATTAGATTGCATTGCTGTTGGGTTCCAATTAATTTGTCTGCCTTGCCCTGCCCAGTGTGGCAAGCACATTTACATACAGCCATAGATTTTGTAGGCCCTTGAAACTATCTTGATATCTTTGACTATTTCCTTGACTAGGGAGGTATCTTGATCACATCTAAGCCAAATCCCACATGCACCTACCCCAACCCGAAGGCACATCATCGTCAATGATCATCACCAACTTTTATCTTCCATATATAACATAATAACAAAAATCGAATTATTTATTTATTTATTTGAAATGCTTGAATATACAATACATGAATTAAGTCGGTTGATTTGAGTGGCATTGAGATGTGATTTTATGTTGAGAAGAAACAGACCCCGAGTAAGCAATAGCGAGGAGAACGCCCAGACAAAATTAAAACGTGAATATAGTTTTTTTTTCATAATAACAATATTCCTGTCGGCAGTAGTTAGCTCTTGACCGATGCAGTTGGCAAAAGAAATTAAGAAAAAAGAAAGGAAAAAAAAGCTCAAATTAACTGATATTTGCATTAACATCTATTGTTTAACCGCGCGCTGAAGGGAAGAATGCTGGAGACTGGAGCACCAGCAAGGCTAACAATTAAACATGAGCTGGCAATAATTAGGTAAAAATTACTATTTAAAGACTTTTTGCTTGAATTCATCTATAGGATCATTTCTTATATATATATATATATATATTATCATTAAAATACATGCTTATTGATAACAATATTGTATTATAAGTTTTAAGATTCAGTCATTGATTCACCGATCATTCATTTAATATACAAGAAGGTATTTAGTGTTCCTAAAGAATTAAGATTTTTTAATACTCCTGGAGCATTGCTTAATATTTATTATTATGATTGGTTGAATTATATACATGACAATTCGCAATTAATGAATGAAAATACAGCAGTGCTCCAGAATCCCGAAACATTTCCACGACATATAGTCAAGTTTAAGGCTGTGGCCCGACAAATTATTGACCTTACTTTGCTTAGTGTAACATAATGCATGAGCTTCGATAACTTCATATGTAAACTTTAGTTGCTTTAGCTAAAGTTCTATAACATCAGTCATTTCCATTTAAAAGACAGAAGAAGAACAAGAAGAAGAAGAAGAAGAAGAAGAAGATAAAACACGCGATTAAATTATTTACGTTTAATATCTCTGAAGTAGAGAATTACATTACAATAACATACCAAAAACTCTCAAAACTAAAAATCAAAAGCAAACAGTAACTGAAACCAAAGTAAACGAACTATCACACGAACATGACATGAAAACTAAACTTTCCTAATAACGTGCACGGGAAACCCTCAAACAGGAAAAACCTTGATTAATTAAAAGCAAGTAAAGAAGCCCTAATGTCTTCTAAGGCTCCAACTATTTCAAGGGAAAGGAAGCACTCCAGTGCCAACTCCACCGGCAGAACCACCACCAACGCCGCCACCAGAACCACCGCCAACGGCGCCACCCACGCCACCAACTCCACCAAGCCCACTTGAACCACCGAGCCCACTAGCACCACCGAGGCCACCGACTCCACCAATTCCTCCAAGCCCACTAGCACCACCGAGGCCACCGACTCCACCAATTCCTCCAAGCCCACCAGCACCACCGAGGCCAGTAACCCCAGCAAGACCTCCAACTCCACCAAACGGAAGCCCATTAGAACCAATGCCGGAGAAGCCACCAACACCACCGTATGTTAGAAAGTTCTTTTGATCATCAAGGCCAGCACCAGAGGGTGCAATTTTGGCAGCGTTATGAACCACTTGATCATCATGATCACTAGGCGTGTTTCTTGCCCTAGTGTGAACCGCTACTACAGCAAGAACAAGCATGACAGTGACACACCACTTTGCCATCTCTCTATAAGATTATTATTATTATTATTATTTGATTACTATTATGAATTTTTCTTCTTAGTACATGTGAACTATTGTTGCGGGAGTCTCCTTATAAAGGCGAAGAGGACATTGGGGAGGCAGTTGTGGGTAGTAAATAGAATTGAATGAGGGCAGCTTAGGTGGCACACTCACTCAGAAGGTCTGCTGTTTGAAATATATATTTTCAAGGATTCCTTTGTGTTTAGAGTAATAATGTTATAGGAGTCGTGGTAAATGCTTGGGCACCAGCTGAAAGAAAGTTTCTGCGATGGCCAGGGTGGCAAATGCTAACAGAAATAAACATGCATGTCAGATATGGTGGTGACACATGAAATGCTAATTAGGGATGTGGCATTCGGGCATGTGATATGCAGAGAAACATTTGCCCAACCAATCAAGTAATTACATTTGGTTGGAAGAAAAGGGCCGAAATGAAGTGATTGACTCAATTCTGGGTATTATTAATTTCCTGGACCATTTCCAATGACATGAAAAATTTTAAACTGTGTGTGTGACAAGGAACCTCACCTTTTTGAGTTTTGAGAGGAAATGCAAATACTAATTAAGCAGTGAAAAAGTAAAATTAAATGTTCTTGCGTTGCGGAGAATTAAGTAAAAAGTCATCGAGCCATTTCACTGAGCTGTAGTCCATAACTCATGGTACGTAGAAGCACGTGGTCAATTCTAAACATCAATTTTTTTTTTATATAAAAAAAAAACTCTAAACATCGAATTAATTTGTAAGAAATATTTCTTCTTTTTTTTCATCTTGGTAGTGGACTTCTATATCAAACATTTTCTACTGTCATTACACTTTTTATTCTGCTAATTAATTTGCTTATCTAATCCAAAAGAAAAAAAAAAACTTATCTCAACTAAATTTGCGTGTTTTGATTACTTTACTCACTCACTTCGCCAATCTAATTTTCTCTAACTAATGACTTTTGGGGAGATTGATATCTTACATTATCATATAAGATACATGATCATGTAACATAATTAAAACCTGACTTTTGGTTAACATGTACTGGCTCGTTAATTTAATAATAGAATCTGTCCAATCCCTTAGGACCATCGTAATTCAAGTGTTGGAAAAAGCAAAACACTATTTGCACACAAAATTATAAATAATTTGTACAATTTTGTATGCAAATAGCATTACTCTTGAAAAAATTTGAAGCAGATAATGGTTTTATATAGGGTAAGTTGATTATTAAAGAATTAGATTGTTTTGTTCAATCTGATTGGTGGTTACTAAATATAAAGTTTTCATTCAATATTTTAAGTTACTGTTGAGTTGTATTAAATATTGGTTGGTCAATGGAAGTCAACTGCTAAATTCAATCTCGACCTACATTCAATCTCTACGTAACAAGTTTATTTTTAGATCGGATACCTGCACATTCTAAGTCCACCCCAAGTATTTTCCTCTACACTCCACCATTCCCAACTCTTTACACCTAAATTGAGAAAAATCGTTTGGAGAAAATATTGGTCAACACTAATTGAATCGTTGACTTAAACTATAGGAAATAATAAAACATTTACAACTAAGAAAAGTTTAGTTACACGACACATAAATTCTCCACCAGTTTTGGTTTTTCCTCTATATATAGCAGTGTTTTTCAGCTATTGCACTGATGGATTATTTTTCCCCCCCTATTTTGCATTCTCTTTGGCCTCTTGACATGTTTGTGTCAATTGTGTGATAATTGTTTCTTGTCGTACGTATGTAATAGAAGAGTCCACAATCTGAAACTAATTCCATTAGAATCCGTTTCTTCTCTTGCTTATTATCAATATTATTTACTTAGGTGTGTATTTTTTTGACCCATTAATTCTTCCATAAAACGGGCCAAAATCACTTGAATTTAAAGTATTTTTCAACTATCTTATAAATTTTTGACTATCGTTAAAAAATAAAATAAAATAAAACCTTCTATTCTTAGTTGTGATAACTTTATTTACCAATAGTAGGAAAAGACAAAAGAAAAGGAACAAAACGAAAACACACACATCTCGAGTTTTATAGTCAAAATTGTTAGTATGACAAGTAAAGAAATTCTCTAGCCTGTATCAATTGTACTGACATGTTTACCAACCATGCATATGTAATTAGCAAAAACATTTTATTTTCAGTTACATTATAAATCGGTCAATGATATTTGTTATTCATAAAAATTTAGTAGAACCGTTTAGATAAACTCTGTGATAGCACAATTTAAATATATGAGTCTAGCATGAGTCTGATCTAATTTAAAATACTTAAAAAAAATTAGTATATACAAATACAATTAACTTTAATTATGAAGTGAAAAAGGAAGCAATTTGTATATATCATTATGTTATTGGGATGGTTTATTCCAGATTTAAAAGGTTAATAATGAAGATATATAACTGCATTTTCAATTATATCTTGGCATCGGATTAGGTATACAACATCGATCGGTAAAATCAATTATATCATCAAATGTCTGGATCTTGATATATAAGTCGGATCAGACGGATATACTTTAAGCTTACATATCACGTATGTTAAAACTGCAAATAACTTGAAAAAAGCTAAGCGATTATTCAAAACACGACCCAAAATAAAAGAACTCTTAACAACTTATAACCGACTTATCAAAAGTGAAGAAAGGCTTACACAAAACCGACTTGATTAACTGACATTATCCTAAAATTAAAGAAGCATGAAATGAAATTATAGAAATATCAAGGGTGAAGTAGGCCACCACCACAGTCACTGCCACTTCCACCCCCGAGACCCCCTCCGGCACCTCCACCAAATCCGCCACCAGCGCCGCCACCGATACCACTTCCAAGGCCACCACCTGAACCACCGCCGAGGCCACCTCCGAGGCCCCCGAGGCCTCCAGCAGCCCCTCCCAAACCACCAACTCCTCCTAATAATCCAGATCCACCACCAAGCCCACCTCCAATACCACCAATTCCACCGACTCCACCCCCGGCACCACCACCAACGCCAACTCCAGCTACGCCGCCAACGCCACCGAATGCAACGAAGTTCTTTTGGTCATTGAGACCATTATTGTTGTTTTTATCGAGCTTGGGAACATCTCTAGCAGCTGCTGTAGCACTAGCATGTGCAATTGCCAGAGCAAGTACTGCCACAATATACCACCTTGCCATCTCTCTCTCTCTTTCACTGTGCAAGTAATCAGGCTCTTGCTACTCTGCTATTGTCATTAGGTCTGGTTCCTTTTATAGGACAAGATCAAGTTGGTGGGCAGTTGCTAGTATTAAATGACTATCAATGTGAGGGCCATATCAGTTCACGTCCTGCATTAACATTGCGGTGTGATACTACATGTTCTGTACTGCTGTGAAGAACTCACAACAAGGAATAGGGAAAATTTATGATATACGGCCACGCATTTGTTTACTGAGGATAAAAACATAATCTAAAATTTTTAGCCAATGTAGAGATAGGGATGCTAAAGCATGGTAAAAGAAATAAAGAGTTACACATGCAGCATGTGAAAATGGAATATTCAAGGAAAATCGGCCGGATTTTGACAGTAAATGGAGACCATAAATTATACGGATTTTACATAATTACATTACGGTACAATTTAATGGGTCTGGACGAGGGGCCCATAATATATAACAAGAAATCCATCTGTAAGCTAAGTAAAGCAACACAGCATCCTAACTGTTAAGTTCTTAGAAAATGGCTGTCAACGATACTCAATGGTTGATCTGTTTCTTAAATGCGTTGTCGGTTTAGTTAGTTGAGCATTGTTCATTTGCTCTACCGGAAGTTAATTCATTTGTTACACAATTCTGGCGCACATTGAAAAAAAAAATTGTAGTGCTCTGGGGAACATTCGTTGTTTTGCATATTCTGAGTGATGGTTCAAGAGTTTCTTCATAGGCCAAGTGGGAAAGCTTGGCTTTCAATTAATTGGAGGTTGATTAATTTGATTCATATTAAGCCCAAACATTCGGGCATAGATGGAGGAAAATTGAGACTAGACGAGGCAAATGTCCCATTTGAGATTTCGAAAAATGTTTTTGAAAGTTAAGTATAATGAACAAAATCTCTTCTTCTTTCTTCTCTTTTAAATTATATAAAAAAAAAAAATTCTGTGTAGTTTAATTAAAAAAATTGGGCTTTTATCTAAACTAAGATTCTTGGACCTTATGGCGTTTGGGCTGTACATAGGCAAGTGACAAATCATCTCTTTTTCCGGGTTCCGAGGTGGGTCACTTGGTAGCAATTAGATTTATGGGGAGAGTCGAACTATTGACACTCCTCCATAATATAAACCGTTCTCGGTTCTTCTACTATAATTACATTAAAAGATAAAATAAATTTAATTAAACTCTCTCTCTAATTCTTTACATCCACACAACTAAACTAGAGTCTTTTATATTTTTTGTTTCCTCACCAACTCACGAACACTCTCTATTTTGAAAATTTTTCCTACTATTTTCTTGTTTGTTAGTTTTTATTTTTAAAAAAACTGTATATTAGCTATTTGAGTCCACTTTTAGTTTTACTTAATTCATACATATATATTTCCCAAATTTATTAGAAAAAAACTGTAATTGGAGTTTCTTTTTATTAACTGTAATTACAGTTGAGTGAAAGAAACCTAATAAAAAACTAGAAAAATATATTTTGGGAATTAAAATAGTTTTTGACTGAAAGAAATTTAAAAAAATAATAATTTGCAAGAGTGCTAATAACTTCACTCTTAAGTAAATTTTATTAACGACCTTCAAAATTGTCCAAGATCAAGAGTAACCTTATTCTAATTTTTGTTGCAACTCCTATGTACATAAGATACGTCTGGGCCATATTTTTTTCCGAATAAAATTAATGAGTTAATTTCGGTAATGTTTTAGAATTGAATTATAATTTATTATCTAAAATCTTGATAAACTTTAAATTATAATACATTTAGATTACGATCATTTTTGACAAGAAAACGGTGCGTGGGAGACTTGGATCGAGATTGTGTGCCGCTGGTTTCAAGTCCGTCCAAAATCCACACATGCATGCACCGTCGTCGGTTCTTCTCTGTTGGCTGGTCCTATAAAACAATAAGTATTTATTTTAAAACTGAAATGCGAAACCCATATATAGGTCTCGACCAGTAATGATTATTTCTATCATTTTCATTTATTGGAAAAGAAAAGAATTATCAACTTATTTATATATGTCAAGACATAGAGACTGACATCACAGTAGCAGCAGAGTCACATTCGTCATGTGGAGTTTAGCTTGGGCTCGGTGAAGGTGACGACTGTGTGTAATGCGTTGGAATATCTATTATTTATTTATTGATTGATTGATTTATTTCTTACTTCTTAAGAAACAAACAAATAATTTATTTTGGAGCTGTATTTTCTTCTCTGTATCTATCTTTTTCAAGACTCAATTCAGATGGCTAATTCTATAAAACTAAAAGCCAAATTAATATTGTATTTACACGTTTTTTAATTTTAATTTGAACACTAAGCTAATTTTAATCCACTGTCGTACAATATAAAATATTAATATTGTATAATTTGTATTTCCCACTTAACATTGTAGTTATATTTGATGGTAGGATGGCAACACACAACTCCATACAAAATTTGAAAAGGGATTTTTATTAGTATAGTGGAGAAATGCTTTGCAATTTTACACATGCAAAGCCTCAATTCTAGGTGCAGCTGGGAACAAGGCAAACAAAAACCCTAAAATACTGGGTCATCATCGGCCTGGTATTAAAATTCTTATTGGCCACCAAATTGGGACAAATTCGCGCATTAGCACATAGCGTTTTATGAAGCCACGTGTAATTTCCTTTCACAAATTCTCTTGCATTTCACTCTCTGCTCTCTTATTTATTATATATTTCCAGCGGGCTAGCTTATCAAAAAAATACAAAACTGTAAGCCTCATCCGCTAACCTTTTGTTTAGATAAATTGAAAAATATAAAAGAATGGCAAGCTTTTTTCCAACAGCATCTACTACTACTACTTTTCTAAAATGCGGCCAAGTTAAATCATTAGTTAAAAGGAACAATCCATGCGGCTCTAGGGTTTTTTTCCCCGCTGGGCATATCCAGGCGAGTCATAATTCCAGTTTCTGGTTAATTTACCCGTACGTCGAGTCTATTTTATCACTTCAGTTCTTATTAACTATTGTATGTAACATTATTGCAGGCATGTTTACGCCAAGAGGCTTCAAACATTAGTGATACAGCCGCTGACACATCAAAACGAGGCGCTGATGCCGTAAAGAGGGCTACAGAAACTGTGAAAAATCAAGCTGTTTCTGCTGCTGAAAAGGTAACTAAAATCTTTACATATGAGCATCTCATTTTAGGATCAAGATTCCTTTATGATCTGAATTTCTTCTAAATAAAATTTACTTGGATGATTACTAGTTAATAAATTAAAAATTAAAAATTAAAAATAATTAAATTATAATCATACACTAACACTAAAAAATTAGATTCTTTAAAAGTTCAAGAATGATTAAATCAGGAAAATATTTTAATCGGACATTTTACTATTTTATTATGAGAGAATGACACTTCGATTTCTCATTAATATTGTTTTTACCAAATTTTTAATGACACCTCAGTTTCTCTTTAGTGAGTCTTGCTAAGTTATATTTCGTGTAACTTACGGCCGTTATAAAATTCAAGTGGACCCCATTTAAATTTACAACATTTTGTATGTTTTGGGACATTATAAGATACATAGCAAAACCTCTCTTTAGTATTTTATTATGAGAGAATGACACTTCGATTTCTCATTAATATTGTTTTTACCAAATTTTTAATGACACCTCAGTTTCTCTTTAGTGAGTCTTGCTAAGTTATATTTCGTGTAACTTACGGCCGTTATAAAATTCAAGTGGACCCCATTTAAATTACAACATTTTGTATGTTTTGGGGCATTATAATATACATAGCAAAACTCCTCTTTAGTATTGCTTTTACCAAATTTTTAACCACCCAATTTATCTCTAGTATTAAAATCGTAACCAAAATGACACTGTCAAAAGAGTAAATGTGACACTTCTATAAATAAATAAAATAATTTTAATTTGCACAGCTCTAAAATAATTAATTTATATATAAAAATGTCATATTTGCCTATAAATACTGTAAATTTCTGTAATTATTTTAACATTAATTAGAAACGAAATGGGTAATTAAAAATTTTATTAAGTACCTAATTAGTGATAGAAAACAAATATGAAAAAGAGACGGAAGTGACATTCTCGCATTGTTTTTCATGTCCATATTGTTTTAACTCCATTATTGATTATTGTTTAATAACTTCGGTCAATATTTGGGAATCTGGTTTATATGCTACCGAGGTGACAAAAGATGTGAGTGGAGAAGTGACGCAAGCTGCAGGGGATATAACTGACGCAGCGAAGCAATCAGTGGAAGATGCATGGGGATCTGTCAAAGACACAACCCAGAAGATTAAAGACACAGTGGTTGGTAAGGCTGAGGAGTCAACGGAGTCCGTTGAACGGAGTGCCAAATCAATCAAGCCTAACTTCACTGCCTAACAATTTTGATTTGATTAATTAATTTTATCATTTAATTCTGCGTTAATTTCCTTTAATGCCTATTCTACTTTGTTTTCTTCATTTCTTCTTTAGTATTTCTGTATCAGGGATAAATTCGCATTTCGTTCCCAGTTTGCTAAATGACACGAGTATTTTCAATTATTCATTATTTTCATTTGGCCATTATATATACAGCATTTTCAATTATTCATTTTTTTTCTTAATCGTGTGATAAATCTTCTTCGTAAATTAGCCACAAATTCAGTCATTTTATATAGATAATATTATATGAACTGATATGACATATTATCATTGATTAAATTATAAATATACAAATTTTAGGCTTTCTAATTACAAATTAACAATATATAAAAGCTTTCATCTATAATTAGGGAAGAATTTACTTAATTAATGTTTA
The DNA here is from genome assembly GCF_022201045.2 of Citrus sinensis. Taxonomy (NCBI): domain Eukaryota; kingdom Viridiplantae; phylum Streptophyta; class Magnoliopsida; order Sapindales; family Rutaceae; genus Citrus; species Citrus sinensis. The sequence goes on along the minus strand of NC_068558.1, from coordinate 41,925,879 downwards.
ATTAAATCGTCTATAGTACAAATATAATTTGAAATCAACCATTTTTATGGCTGCACACATTGGAAAATTTTAGTCAGCGCTTTATTGGATATAACTTTCTTTGTAGTTTCACATATTATACCCCTATTTCTTCTTTAAAAAGAAGAATCTCTTTTGATTCTTACTCCTGAGAAGGTATTAGGTGGTTCAGCACCTCCACATCATCTAAGGCGGGGCATTTTAACTCAATTGAACCGAAGCTTGGCTATTCGGTTTGATAAATCAATTAGATAAATAAAATTATAAAAATATAAAAAGGAAATTAGATAAATAAACCGACTCAGTTTTATTCAATTCTGTTCTGGGATCACAAAGATTTAATTATGTTGGATTTTCCCAAAAAAGCCAATCAAATTTAATTGCATTCCACACTTTTTTTCAATTTTATGATTTTAAATTGAGTGACAAGCATACGTGTGTTTGTGTATACATACGATGAGTATAACGAGGGTCTACACTCTACACCACCTACTACTCTCATCCTATATCATACATCTTTCTCTCTCTTTAGAAACTAGTAATATTTTTACTCCTATATATCTTAAAGGAGAACACCCTCTCCGAACTTCAATTGATTTATTATATTCATGTCGATATAGTTTTTATTAGAATGATTACTAATTTCAGTCGACAAGAAATCTCTCTTTCATGTTCCCTTGCTTCGGTCAATCCAGTTCATTGTTGACTAATAAAATTCTTTATTTTACACTACGAACTTACTGGAAGTTCAAAATGATAAAGATTAACCTTTTTTTCTGGGCCAATGCCCATCCCTTAAACCTAACCCTTTTGGTAAAGATGACCTCTGATCGCTGACCTCCATCCACCGATATACTTCTCAAGGCTGCATCCGAACATCGCGTAACTTTGTAGGCTTTCGAGGATACTTTGTTTTATGTCATTTTTCCCATCAATTAATGCTTCAAATACTGCAACCAATATTATAGGTTTGATTTCATTATTTCATTGGGAGAGTGAATAGCTTTGATGATGCAGCCTAATTATGACCTATATTTTTATTATTAAGTAAAACACATACAAATAGATACGGCAATAACAAAAGTTCACCACTCTAAAGTATTACAGTGGGATACATAAGGCAATAATAAAAGTTCATCAATCTAAATTATTATAGTGGGATATAGAAAATTCACCATCCAATGATGTCCTATAAGAGATATACGATTTCTCTACTCACCAATCTAAGGAATCCACCTAAGAGATACAGAGTTGCATAAAAAAACTCTATCAACAGCACTCTTCTACATTACATTCTCAAAATCACCATCTTTTTTTTTTCCTAGAGTTACAACGTAATACTTTTATATACATAACTTAGAAGATCTCTCTGATCTTAAAATAAAGTCTCTATCGTTTAGAATTCAAATCAAACTTGAATCGAAGGTTTTAGTTGTAATGAGGTAGAAGAGAGCTAAGCAAAACACAATTTGACTTCGAGGTCCATTTCAACAATAAATCTGAACAGTAAAAATGCATTTAATCATATCTTAATGTAGAAAATTCCAAATCAAATATTGTAAAATTTATTAAACTTTTGACTCACGGAGCTTTCCGGTGATATAAAGCTTTCATTAAATCTTGATGGATTGATACTAGTAAATTTTATAAACTTGAACCTTATGTAGAATTCTTAATAGTTGTAACATTTACTGACAAAATCTTGAATATCTTTAAGGAGAGAGATCCGAATTTGATTTCATAAAATTGTTCAAAAATTAGATAAATTTAGTTTTCTAACAATATATAATAAATAATTTAATTACCTCTAAAAAAATACTGGAGTCATAATCTTACACTGTGCTCGTATTTTAGACTAAACTAATTTGAAAACGTTCCTGCGTCATTTGAGTTTCCCCATTCATCTAAAAAGCCAACCTTAACATAGGAATTAAGTTTGTTTAATAATCCTCCCTGACATTGCAGACTTATTGGCTTGTTAATCGGATATAATATATAGACGGCTTATTAAGCGGTTGAGCTTGATAATGACATTTAAGTTTGTTTGAATACTTCTTTTTTTTTTTTAATAACAACGTGCATGGTATCTTACTCTATCCTCAAATTAAACTTAACTTGTTGGAATTGAACCATTGATAATTACTTACACAATGAGAATCATCTGAATTTTTTTCCCTCAACTGCATTGCTCATTCGGATATGTCACGTGGATCTAACACAAGTGATCCATTCAACATGTGAATTTAATTCATGTATATTCAGACAAAAATCTTTATGTCAGACCTACTCTAACACTATCTTAAAATACCCGCTGACATAAAAGCTTAAACTTAAAAATTAGATATTAAACAACATTGATGTTCACCCAAAAAGAAAAAAAATCAAACAATAATACTAAGTACTGTTTTAAAAAATAATTTACAGTATAAATACAGTCCGTATTTAGTGTGGATATTTCTTCCCTATTGTTGATGTCCTCATTTTTTTTTTCCATACGGACATGCTTTTAAGTCATGAAATTTAATAGAGTCGGAATTAAATATTATTAAACCGTATGGGTTATCAGTACATTTGCATTTTAAAAAATAAGGACACCCATATATATATGTGTGTGTGTTCACATACATACATATAATTTGTTTCATATCATCTGAATAAAAATGTTTCAAATCGGTTATTAGATTAAATGGATAAACAACCTTTGGAGTACTGTGACTATATCTTTAGTTTCCTTTGTTAAACTCATTAAATAAGGTGTGATTATATGCAGAATTCAAACTACTGCAGGCTTTCTTCTCTAACCCCCTTGGTAATGTTTCTCTTAAAAAAATATATTAATTATACAAATGAAAAATGTACAGTTCTCAATATATTCTCCTGCCCACATTTCTTTTCTATTGGTACTAGTTTTTGCAGTATATACTTCTTTTCTAAGTTTAGATCACAGAGATTAATTATATTATATTTTGAAAACAAAGTATGTATTTGATCTTTGAATATTTCTTAATGCTTATCTATAGTTGCAATGTTAATTTATAAGAAGTGTTGCACTCTCAATTCTTTGACAGGAGAATTGTTCCCGTTTAAATTAGTCTTTTTTTTTTTTTTGAAATTATCAGGCTTGAACTATTGAATTATTAGGGAAGACAATTGTGTTCTAATCTCACAGGATCTGTTAAACTCATTTAGGATCGGTTCAAAAAATAATGAATCCAGTGTTTCTCAATTTGGATATGGATTTAAAAATGGAGCAGAATCGAAAACAAAAAGAAATTAATGACCAACCAAAATTAAACCGACCAAATTTAAAGTTTCTGATTCCATTGCAATGGTTCAGTTCGATTTCATATATATAATACTGATCCGGTCTGGAATCTTTGATTTTGTTAAAATTCAGAAAAACTATTTACACCATTAGATAATTTCTAATATATATATAAAAATGATGAAATAAACGAGAGAGGGTAATATTACGACTTTACCAATGGGGAGTGTGATCTTATTTTGTGACGTATGATACAATCGTTTAATTTCATATCAAAATGTCAAACTTCAATGGCTAGCTGTTCCGCACTCTAAATTCCCAGCAGTTCAATTGGATCCAAAGTCCACACGAAGCAAAATCGACGTGGCAAGAGACAATTGCGCAGAAAGTCGTCCATGACACGCAGTACCACGTGAAGAAGAACCACCATCACAACAAGAATCAAACAAGAAACAAATGGTAAAAATGGATAAATCGTATGGCTGTAGAGTACGGAAACAAAAGAAACCATTAAGCGCCGCGCCCAATTGCGGCCCTCTGCATGCAACAGAAAGCAGTATGCAAAACCAATTGGATACGTAGCACGATATAACAGGGCTGTCAGATGATTGTTCAAATAGAGGCTGTGAATGCAGCCGGTGCTTTGAGTATCAGATAAAGACGGATTATCGAAACCGGAGACTGTGGCTATTGGTTGATGGGAAGCAAGGTGAGGGTTAGGTTACGTCAGAACTGCACGGACACGTTGCAGCGATCTGTGAAGTCCGCCGCTTAGCCAACGAATCCTGACAAACCTTTGTGAAACCAATAGAAACCGAGTCGGTCCACGCCCCTTTCCCTCTGTCCAAAAAAATTGTTGACGTGAAAAAAACATAAATTGAGGTATTGTGAACCTGCACTGTTATATGAAAAATACATTTCACTCCATCATTTTAACTTATTCGAGTAGGATTTCATATGCCAAGTGTGTTGATATTATGATCCCTCCTCTTACAGCATGGACAGAAAACAAAAAATACCCTTAAGCAATTATCTTTATAAGTCAGATATTAAGAGTGAGTTTTATTTACAAACCACTTACTAGTTTAGTTGTGGATACACATCTTCTTATTATGCTTAAGGTCTATTAATATGAGTTTCACGTATTTTCTTCTTTTACCTGGGAGTAAAATTTTGGGATTTTTTTTTAATACATATTCTAAACTGAACTTTAATTTTGATATAAATTTAAGTACGTAGGATTTCTTCTAATATAGATTCCGACAATAATTTATTGCACTACATTATGTGATGCGTTTTTTTAAAATATTATTCATATTATAAAAAAAATAGAGTTAGATTTGGACGTAAGTTCCCAATAATTTATGTTAACAGAAAGTCATAAGATAATATTATTTATCCACCTCTACCAAGAGTGAAATTAAAGTTTAAAGTTTAAATCTTAAATATTGTTACATGTAAATATAATTAACTTAAATTTAAATGTTATTTTTTCTGAAGATCTTGAGAGATTATTAGTTCATTTCAAATTATTCTCATTGTCCTTTATCTTTTCTTTTTAACTAGAGTTATTATCATTTCACAACCTTAATAATTGTAATATATCAAATAATTGTCTATCATTTGTTACTGTATCTTTATAAAACCTATCATTTTACTATATTAGATAACATAAAGATATAATAATAAAATGATAGAATATAATATTATTAGTTGACGTAAAATTATAATTAACAAAATGATAGAATATAATACTTTTTATAATCATTTGATATATTACAATTTTTAAATTAATCAAACGATAATAATCCTTCCTTTCATTTTTTTTTTCTTGCGTTAAAGTATTAAATCAAGACATAAAGGAATTTTTATTAGAATTAAATAGGTACATATATACTTGGCATGGGGAAATGGTGTTATTTGAAGAGAAAAAAAAAACCCTGAAAAATTGCAGTTATTGGTGATTATATCATAGTTAAAGTAAGCGATTTCTATTACTCATAAAGGCTGAGGCACCGCTGATTGGCACCATTCAGGTGAGAACGTATGGCTGGTGGCACAAAATCCGGAGTGAGGCTGAGAAAGTAGCGGCACGAGGTTTTGTTTTTCTTTTGTTTTGTTGTTTCTTAAATCTCTATTCCTCTCTCTCTCTAAAACTAACCCATTTCTCTTTCTCTCTCTTATTTAAACACTACTTTCTCAAAGTTAATTGTATTCTGTATGAACCCAAAAAACTGATTTGAATTTATCCACAAAAAAAGGTTACACAATTGAAAGTTCTCAGAAAATTCCAGAAAACGCATGGGGGTTAAAAACTTGTTGATGATTTTCAGCATGTGGGTGGATGGAGTCTCCAGTCTCCGTATATTGTCTCTTCTCAAGGTGAGAATTTGGGTTGCCTGACTGAGAGAAATATTTGATGAGAAATTTTGTGAAGTTTTAATATTTTTTTTTTTGGGTATAATTTTGTTTTTGTGGTACGTTTGATGCTGTTATAATTAAATAGTAGTAAAACAGAGTTTGGAGAAGGGAGAGGTCACTTTCTTTCATATGGGTTTAGATATTTGTTTATATTATCTTTGTTGTTGATAAAACCAGATGCTTTATGTTGCTTCTCTGTTGAGGATTTGATATCCAAAGTGGTTCCTTTCTCTCTTTGCTTCCTTAACCACACACAAAAACAATCTTCCCACTTGCGGTACTACTTGTCCATCCGTACCCAAAAGAACTAAAACCTTCACTCATTATTATCTCTTTCTCAAAATCTATCTGGTAACCACAGAATCTTGTTTCAACTTGCAAAGTCAATTTTTTTTTTTTTTAGGCATATTTTCCTATACGAAGAAGCTTGAAACCATGAAGAATTTGCAACTGCATGGTGAAGATCTACATGCAAGATCCAAAATTGAAGCAAATAATCATACTGGGTTTCAAGCTATGACTGAAGAACAAGTGACGGGAGCTGGTGCTGAAAGAGAGATCTACATGCAAGATGATTTACTTGATGTGGATGACGCTTCAATCTTTTATGCAGACTTCCCTCCTCTGCCTGATTTTCCTTGCATGTCTTCCTCTTCATCATCTTCGTCAACTCCAGCAGCGGTGAAGGCTATTACCAGCTCGGCGTCCTCATCATCGGCTTCTTCGTCTTCTTCAGCAGCCTCTTGGGCGGTTTTGAGGTCAGATGCAGAAGAAGATGTTGACAAAAAGAATCATCAAGACCAATCAGGAGATGCTGCAACGCAGCCAGCTTTGTCTTCAACTGCTTCCATGGACATCAGCCAGGCGACTGATACCAGTATCGACGGTGTTGGTGTGGATTGCATGGACGTGATGGAGAATTTTGTTTTCATGGATCTACTTGATAACAATGATCTATTTGATCCTTCTTCGATTTTCAACCAAGACGATTCGCAGCCTTTTGAAGGGTATCAACAACAACAGCAGCAAAATCAGACACAACACGAACATCGACAACAAGAACGTGATCAAGAGTTGATGATGCAGAGCAATAATGGAGATAATAGCAATGAGGATGGTGGTGCTTCGGATGATCTAGCCATGGTGTTCTTGGAGTGGCTGAAGTCAAACAAAGAAACCGTTTCAGCTGAAGACTTGAGGAACGTCAAAATCAAGAAATCAACCATAGAGTGTGCTGCTAAGCGCTTGGGTGGAGGCAAAGAGGCCATGAAGCAACTGTTGAAGCTGATTCTTGAATGGGTTCAAACTAATCACCTTCAAAAACGGCGCATGAGAGAAGCACTGCTCCCAGCCTCCAACAATAATAATAATCTTCCCTATCAACAACATTTTCAAGATACTTTCCAAAACCCTAACCCTAACCCTAACCCTAACCACAACTGCAATCCTATCCCGCCTGAACCAAACCCTTGTTTCGCTCAGTCATCGTGGATCGGACAACCGTCTTTTATTCATGATCCGGCAACTATGGTGACGGGCTTTCCAACCCCGGCTGTTGGGTATATGGGTGACTCATTTGCAAATGGAATGTCTAATATCAACGGCCATGGCTATGCTGCGCCTCCGAGTGAATATCACATGCTTGAGACTACTCGATCTTGGCCACATTCTCAGTTTGGATTGGCCTCAAATTATAACTCATTTTCAGATAACAATCTCCACCCGGCCCCGCTCCACCCGCAGGCTTTTACTGGGTACGGGAATCAGTATCCTTACCCGTATCTTCCAGGACATGGAGAACAAAGATTAATGAGAATGGGTTCCTCTGCGACTAAAGAAGCTAGAAAGAAAAGGATGGCTAGGCAGAGAAGACTTTCAACGCACCCCAGGCATCAGCATCACCACAATAACCAGCAAAACCAGCTTCAGGGTCAGAATGCGGACCAGCATGCAAGGTTTGGCAGTGACAATTGCAACCCTGCGGCACAGACCAACTCTGGAAACTGGGTCTTTTGGCCAGCTTCTGCTGGTGGTCCGGCTGCTGTGTCACCCTTGCCGCCTGTAGATCGGCAGCCTATGCAACCACAGAATTACCAACGGCAGCCTGCATCAGATAGACGACAGGTGGATTTTTTTTCTTCCCCGGTGGTTCTCTTTCTTTTGAGATAAGCGGCTGAGATTTGAACTGTTGTCATTATGTATGATTAGGGAAAGAGTACAATCGTTAAGTTGTTGAATAATTAATATCCCTATTTTTTGGCAAAAAAATAAAGTGTTTGGGATTAAAGTGGATGAATTTATCTTTCAGGGATGGAAGCCTGAGAAGAACTTGAGGTTTCTTTTGCAAAAAGTGTTGAAGCAGAGCGATGTTGGTAATCTTGGAAGAATCGTGCTGCCAAAAGTATGTTTTGCCATTTTTTTCATTTTTCTTTCTGCTCTTTAATTTGGTTGTCAAAGATCCATCTGAAAAGCTTAGCTTTATGGTTGATCATTTTGTCTTCTTTAAGGGGTTGATTAATGAGTATGTAAATATGTACAGAAAGAAGCAGAAACCCATCTCCCGGAGCTGGAAGCGAGAGACGGCATTTCTATTGCCATGGAAGACATTGGAACTTCTCGTGTTTGGAACATGCGCTACAGGTATTCTAAGATTAGCCTTCTTAATCGATTTCATTTTTCATTCTAATTTATTAGCATCAATTTCTAAATCATTATCTGTATGGGATTTGTTTCCTCTTGGAGTTTCAGATTCTGGCCAAACAACAAAAGCAGGATGTATCTCCTTGAAAACACAGGTGGGCATTTGATTTATAACATTAATTATAAAGCTTTCGGAAAGTATATTGCTCTCATTCTCATTCACGTCCCCATCTTTCAGGAGATTTTGTTAAAGCAAATGGACTTCAAGAAGGAGATTTCATAGTCATATACTCAGACGTCAAATGTGGCAAATATGTAAGAATTCAGCTCAATCATTTTCAAGTTTTTTTTCAAAATTAAATCTTATATAAAATGTTATTCGATGTCTTAATTAGTTGATACGAGGAGTGAAGGTACGGCAACCAGGGCCGAAATCTGAGACCAAGAGAACAGGAAAATCGCAGAGAAACCAGCATGCAAATCCTCCATCAGCTGCAATGGGTAATGGTTCGTCATCTTCTTTACAAGTCCCTCAAACAGTGAAGTAAGAGGGAAGAAACAAAGAAATTAGATACCCAACAAACTCTTGCCACCTTTTCTGTCATGCATGAATATGAACAAACAAATGGACGGCCAGGATCGTCTTGGAGATGTTAACTTTTGTTATACCCATATATATATTTCTCCACCAACTCATACATCTTTGTTTTCTCCGTTAAATATTTATATCGCTAGCTGCTGCGAATCACAACTGCCTGTCGCAATTAAGGGCGCTAGTTTTGGGTAGCCCATGATCATGATCACACCTTTTGGTTTATGATCTTATTAGTACATATATTTTATAGTGTATGTTGTTTTAATATCAGGTGTGTATTAATTAAAAGTGTTATATATCACCGTGGGTGTCCTTTTCATTCTCTTTGAAGGCACACGATGCCGTATACTTTTTATTACTGTTATTTATATAAACTGTGCTGGCTGCTGCGACATTATACATATGGAATTAACAGTTTAATACTGATATTATCTCATGAGAGCCTCTACTCTAGCTGTTATTGCTGTGGGTTTAATTTGTAACAAAATTGGAATTTAATTTTAAAGTTACTTGCGAGGGATATAAGCCAGGTTGATAATTGTTAGGATATGACGGCTTTGCGAATCTCGGTAAAAGATTGCAAATTGAGATGACCGTTTCTTTTAACGGCGTGGCCAAAGTAAATATTCTTTTATTATAAATATTGCATTTTTTTTTTAATTTTTGGAAACAAGCAGGAAGGAATTTAATTACCAACAGTAAACAGGACGATATCATATCTATCTAGAAAGCAATATCTCTGTGGATCGAAATCGTGTTTCTAGTGTTTTCTTCAGTTCTTTTGCATCATTTTGCACCGAATAATGATGTTTGTGCCAAAAAGAGTGCAAAAATTAGTATAAAAATTATGATTTTTGTCATGGAGTAAATTAAATTTTCTTTGTTCTATAGTGATGGTTTATATTTTTTTTCACTAATTTTTGTGCACCTTTCCACCACCTTATTAATTAATTTTTTTGACTAGATCGGTAATGAATTTGTAGAAACTGATCTTATACGACTTATAATTTTTATATAAACTTTTAGTACCTCAACTCTTAAAAAATGTTGTTGTAATTAATTAATGTTCCAAAAACAAACTATATGTAAAGAATGCGTTTGGCACATTATATTGTATTATACTGTATTGCAACCAACAAGCGCATAGATCAACTAGAATGGGGTTGTTCTATCTTAACCAAGGTCCTCGGTTCGAGGCTTGGGAATGCAGCTGTGTTAAATACTTGTTGGGAGAACTTTGCCCCCCTAGTGGTCCTACCCGACTCGAATCTGCATTAGTCGAGGCTCAATATAGTCTTCAGATACCAGATAGTTTAATACAATGAAAAAAAATATTGTATTGCATTAGCATTATATTATAATAATGTTGTACAATGTTTGGTGTTACACTATACTGTATTAATTTTTTGTTATTAATTTAAATTATATATTTTAATATAATATTTATTAGTACCTAGAAAAATACTAAATATGAATTCTTAAATTTTAGAAATTTAACATTATTTTTTTGTATAAATGTAAAAAATATCATAGTTTTTTTATAAAGATCGAAGCTCATATCCTTATATTTTGAGCAGCATAACATTTATTTTTCAGTATTTTCCAAATATATAACTTGTGAAATAAAGATCGAAGTAAATAATTTGATCAAATAATCTCTAAAAATTATCATAATGTAATGATATTTTATATTATTATTTTATTAATATTAATATTAAATTATATTATTTAAATTTATTCATATATAAATATCTATTATTAGTTATATGAAATTGTTAATAATAATCAATTTTTATTTATTAATTACTATAACATAATTAAATCATGCAATATGATGTTATATTTTTATTTTTATATATTATTAAGTACTTATTATTAGCTATATTAACTTATTAAATATTAATCAATTTTATATATTAATTTTTAAATAATTAAATAATACATTATTTAGTCATATTTTTAATATAATAAAAATAAAATATGAATAATAGATAATTAATTTATTAATGTATGTTAATAATTATGATGTAAAAATAAAAGAAAATAAAAATGCATATTACATAATATTATATTAAATTAAAAGTTTTATTTATTATTAAAAAAAAAAAGCAAAACACTAATGTGTAATCTATTACAATTTATTTCTAAACAAAGCATTGATATTAAGTTAATGTGAATAATATTTTAATACCCTATAATCCTATGTTCACACACCCAAAAGTCATCATCACTATAGGTTTAGATTTAGATACAAAAATGCCACAACAAATCTATATTCATGTTAAAATCTACAATTATTTAAAATGAAAGGAGAGAGATAAATAAGAAAAAAGGACAATAACAAAAGTTCCATTGAGGTGATCTTTGGAGGACTATATCTCTCTAATAAAGTGAAGAAGTAACTGGTTAACTCGTTTGCAAGCAGCGTTAGCGGAACGAAGAATTAAGAGTTGCATAAAAAATTTGTGGGATAATATCTTAGGCTCCGTTTGGGACAACTTTTTAAGTAGAGCTTATTTAAGTAGAGATTTTGTTAGTAGAGCTTTTATAAATAGAGTTTTTACCCAAAAAAAATTTAGTTGTTTGGTTGTCAATAACTACTTTTATTAAAAATTTATAAAATTATTTTAATAGACAAGTTTTTAAAGTTATGTTGTGAAAAGAATAAAATAAGATTGTTAAATAAGTAGAGAATATTTTAGATATTTTAATATTTAAAAAAACTTTTCAACCTCTACTCCCAAAAACTCAAAATTTGGGCTTTTGCTAGTAAAGAGAAAATAACTTATTTAAGTTTCAAAAGCTCTATTAGAAAAACAACCAAATAATAACAAAAATTATGATAAGAGCTTATGGGATTAAATAAGCACTTATGTCCATTAAATAAATCATATCAATCAGGCACTTAATGTAGCCTTGAAGTCGAATTAAAAAATTCACTCCAATAAATAAGGGCTTTATTGTTAAATATTGAAATAATTTATTCTCAAAAAACACAAAGAAGAAGATTTGAACCTTTACTTTAACGAGAGGCAAATTAAGAGAGAGCTAGCGGAGTTGTAGCTTGGCATGTAGCTCTCACAATAGTCCTTGTGAAAAATATTTGGGCCTAATTATTTCTTTTAAAAATTTCGTATAATCATAGTAAATATAAGGCTACGGTTGCCTTGGAGTCTTTAAGTTAGAGCACAAATAACCACATACGCAAAATGATAAATAATAAAAAAAATACGTTATAATTTTGATCGTGTGATTATAAAAAAATATTTTATAGTAGTGTGATTCCAACATAGCCGGACCCTAAAAACAGATAATATTCATATTGTTCTTTAACACAATTTTTCATAATTTCTATACAATTAGTAACGTTCATATAAGTTCCAAAAAAAATTAATATATAGAACTAGAATTAATCATTTTAGTCTCAATGAATAAAATTCATTAAATGATTATTATAATTTAACCTTAATTAAAATAAGTACTCAATTTCACTTATTTCTTTTCTCTTTCCCCTTTTCTTCTCCTCTCATTTCTTTCAACTAAACATACAGCTAGAGTGCTCAACCAAATGATTTCCAATCAACTTTATTGATTGAACTACCACCCAATTTTAAATATTAGTTTAAGATTTGCTTACTCCCCTACCTTTTTGAGAGAGGGGTGGGAGGAGAATATTTCATTTCGCCACTGCTGAATGATGAGACAAACATATTACAACATATACAACCTTTAGAAGCTACCCTTTAGGCTATGGCCTAGTAAGCCTTGAAAAAACAAATTGTTGTTTTGCATTTTACACTGAATCACCTTAATTGATAAGTGATTCAACAACCATATACATAGTGTGATTTACTGAGAGAGAGAGAGAGAGAGAGAGAGAGAGAGAGAGAGAGTGAAAACGACTAGAAATTTGGAGAGATTTTGGGATGGATTGTTGAAAAACGAAGATTCAATTTTCTTCTTAATTTTTGAATTTTCCATTTGAAGATGTATTACTGTGCCATCCCTTTTACCCAGAGGAAATGCCGGTATGGTATAATGAATTATTGGTACCACGGTAGGGACTAAATTCAAAAATATTTATGAACTATGTATTTAGATGTTGTTTTGTTAAAATGTTGTTAACCCATTTTTTAGTTGTCTTTTCACCATTGGTCTCTTCTTTTCTTGTTTGAAAACTTTTTTTTTCTTTCAAATGATATATTTAAAGTATCGTCAAAAGACTCTTCAAATGAATTTGAAATGTAAAATTTGATTTAAAGCGTTATATTAACCAAAAGAATTATAAAAGGCTGCTTTCTTTTTCCCAGGCAGCCGCCGGAGTATAGCACAGGCCCAATTTACACAATTATGTTGTTGTTTATGTATGCCCAATTCTTCCTGTCAATTTCACACGCGTTATAAATTTTCAATTGAATTCTTATAAAATGTAAAAATCCGTTTCCTGATGGAGAAGTTGCATTTTATGAATTGAATGGCACTGCTTTCTGATCAGTTTACTACATATGTTTTGGTTTGTAATTAGATAGCCGTCATAAATCGTATTATATGAGAAGTGTAACAAAACAAAAGAAGCGACCTCCATAACATATTTCTGAAGCATCTGGCGGAAATTAAATTGTCAAGACCAATAACCATAACAGAAACTCCTATTTTTCTGCTTCAATTTTATTTCTGACTTTTACATAAGCAAACCGGAATTGTGAAACTTGGAACTAGAGTTAAAACATTTCTTTCTCTAAGTAACAATTAATACTACATTACAAAATAAGTTACTCTCATGATGAACTACTTGAAAGTAGTCTTGGAGGCAGAGGAGTATAGCAATGAAGATGCAGAAAAGCTTGTGTTGTTGCTTTGTGGATATAAATTTGGCATCATTGCTGTTGATGAAGAGTTGTTATTTTCTCGTTGCCCATTTGCCGAACCTTCGCTGGGAAGCATGTCAACTTTCATGCACTCTTCTCTTTCCTGCTTTATTTCCTTGATCATTGCTGCTACATCTTTCATTGTAGGCCTATCATCTGGGGTTGGATTCACACACAACAAAGCCACTCCTAAGGTCTGCAACATTTCCTCTATTTCAACTTCTGGCCGCGCCCGCAAACTTTTATCAAGCACTTCGATAGCTCCTCTCTTCTGCCTTACCCAATCCACAATGTGAAGCCCTTCTGGTATTGTGGGATCAATTGGTTGCTTCCCTGTTAACACTTCTAACACAACAACTCCATAGCTATACACGTCACTCTTTTCTGTTATCTTCATCATGTAGCCATACTCTGCGTGCACAAATTGGATAAAATACAAACAGTTCCTAGTGAGCATTAACATTTTAAAGACATCAATGAAACAATTCTTGTTGATGTTAGTAAATGTGATGAAATTGCAAGTATTTTGAACTAACCTGGAGCTATGTAACCATACGAACCGGCAACAGTGTTAGAAGACCGAGCAAAATCTCCCTCAACAGAAAGCTTGGCAAGCCCAAAATCAGCAATATAGGGTTCAAATTCAGGACCAATGAGAATGTTGTTGGCCTTAATGTCCCTGTGAACAATGGGAGGAACGCAGTCATGGTGTAAATAAGCCAAACCTTGAGCTGCCCCCAGTATAATTAGATACCTCAGCTCCCACTCCAAGCAGCTGTCTCTTCTTTCATGGAGAAGACTACCCAAACTCCCATTAGGCATGTAGTCATACATGAGCAGTCTTGTATTTCTATTCCAACAGCAACCCAAGAACCTAACAATGTTCTTATGGCGTATTGAGCCAAGAGTCTTTATCTCGGCTGAAAAGGAATCGCGAACGCCACCAATTCCAATCTTATCATTTTGACAATCATATTCTGCAGCCATTGTTGTTGGCCACAGCTTTTTCACTGCAATGACTTCGCCATTTTCCATTTCTGCTCGATAAACAATCCCTGAACATCCCTTTCCAACTACACTGTCTTCCACTAGACATTTCAAGACTTGTTCGACTGTGAAATTCAGCTTCTGAAATGGTGTGAGTTGCCAGGGCAATGAATTGCCTCCCATTTCTGAATCGACATCATCTCCTACCATTTTCCCGGCTCGAACAACAGCAAATGCCCCAAAGATTGCCAATGCTATAGTGAAGGTAACAAGCAATGCAATGGCAATTTTAAGTTTCTCTGACTTCCGAAAACCACCACCATTCCCCATTCCAACTGTTGTGGCATTGCTCAAGAAACATGACTCATGGCCTCTAGAACATAATCCCTGGTTTCCTGCCATCTCTGTTGCTGACAATTGTCGAAACAGCTTGCTATCTGGTAGATAGCCGGTGAAATTGTTGTAAGAGACATTTAGAGAAACCAGGTTGTCAAGCCCAGATAATGCTAATAAATCACCTCCAAGCTTATTGTGCGAAAGGTCCAATATAGATAGTTTGTTTAGAGCGGAAATCTGAGGTGGAATTGCTCCTGATAATGCATTCCAACTTAAATTTAGAGAAATGTCAAGACCTTCAATTTCAAATAGCTCTACTGGAATTTTACCAGAGAGCTTATTGCTGCTAAGATCAAGCGATTGAAGACTTTCACAACGACCGAGAGAGGATGGAATTGCTCCAGAGAGGGAGTTCTTACTAAGAATCAGCCTATTAAGCGATGCAAGTTGGCCAAAACTTTCAGGAATGAGACCTACAAATTGATTTACAGAAATGTCTAGTACCTGAAGCCTAGTGAGTGAAGCTAAAGAGCTAGGTAAAGTGCCCCCAAGGGTATTGTTGCTTAGGTTCAACATCTGCAGTTGAGTACAATTGCCGAGCTCATCTGGAACTGACCCACTAAGACGATTTTCCGACAAATCAAGGAAATTGAGATTATTGAGGAACCCAATTTCTTTTGGAATGACTCCTCGGATTCTATTATTTACAAGTCGGAGTCTAATAAGAGAACTACAATTACCAATCTCTGGAGGGATCAAACCTGAAATGCCATTAGAAATCAATAGAAGCTTTGTTAAATTTTGAAGCTGAAATAGGCCAGGATGTAAGCTTCCAGTGAGTGCATTGTGTGACAAGTCTACGGCTTCAAGGCTCCTGCAATTAGCTAATGTGGATGGAATGCTTCCTTCCAGCTTGTTCTGCCAAGCAAAGAAGACTGTTAGCTCTGTTAACATCCCAAGCTCTGCTGGAATAGAACCCGATATCTGATTAGTATCGAGCTGTAGCTGTAAGAGGCTGGTAGCATTGGAAAGCACTGGTGGGATTGAACCAGAGATGTTGTTGTTACTCAACATAAGCTCTTCAAGACTCGAGAGGTTTCCAAAAGACTGCGGTAGGCTTCCGGAGAAAAAATTTAAAGAGAGATCAATAGTCTTCAAGCTTTTGCAGTTACCTATTTCCTCAGGAATCGCCCCATCAAAGTTGTTTTGCCAAAGTAACATTTTCTCCAGCTTTTGCAGCTTACCCAACTCTCGCGGTAGAGAACCTGAGAGATCATTCTCATAGAGAAACAAATCAACAAGCTCAGAGCAGTTGCCTATTTGCGGAGGGATCTCACCAGAGAGCATAGTAGTGTAAACTGATAGTGATTGAAGCTTGCTCAGTTTCCCCAGCGAAGCTGGCAAGGAACCGGCTACTTTAGTGTCGGCAAGACCAACCACCAACAAACTCTGGCAATCTCCAATCTCATATGGGATTTTTCCTGCGATGTCTTTGTTTCCCCCAGCACGAATAACCTCTAGGTTTACCAGTTTTCCTAGCTCAACTGGAAGATTCCCACTTAAATAGTTATCGAATAGGAGGAGATTTTTGAGTTTGATGCAAGCACCAAGCTCTTTTGGAATCTCACCAGTAAGCTGGTTGGAGTTCAAAATCAAGTCCTGAAGATTAATGAGCTTCCCTATGCTTGAAGGGACGCCACCAACAAGACTGTTTGAACTAACATCAATAGTTGTTAGTTGAGTGCAGTCTCCTAAATCAGGTGATATTGGTCCAGTGAGATTAGAACCAGAAATGATGAGCTTTTGAAGGAAAGAAAGAGAAGAAAGATTTGAAGGAAAGGGAAGTTCAAGCTCAACTGATTGGATGTTGATTTCAGTAACAAAATTTTGAGGAGAACAAGTAATATGCGACCATTTGCATGGATTGGAATCTGAAGGATTCCAATTAGACAAAGCTGAAGGTATTGAAGAAGACTTGTGAAGCCAAGAAAGTAATGTAACAACTTCAACATTTGCAGCACAAGCAAGAGATGGTAAAAGAGAAATAAGAAGGAAACTGATAAAGGATTGGCCCAGCATTGGATTGTGATGGTGCCGGTGTTTCTTGGAGAGTTGTTGCCTCGGCATCGGCATTGCCAATTTGCTTCAAATCCCAAACCACGCTTCTTGGTTTTGCATTGGGTCTCTCTTTTCTGTCTGCTCACTCTTTCTTGTGATTCTTTTATCAAATTCACTCTACTGATGCTGCTACTGCAATTCTATTTAGTATTTGCTTTGCAAGCAAGTAATAAAAGGATTAGACAAAAAGAAGTGCCAAAAAACAATAAAAGATTGGCAACCACTCCACACTACCCTCACCATCAACTTTGCCTCGGGGTTCTGTTCCTTTGCTACATTTTATAGTTTTTTGTGTCTTAACAGGCCTTATTACATCACTCATTAACAGATACACCATGTGTTTTTGCATTGTTTTCCTCAATATGGTGTCCGTTTTATTGTTGGTAATCGAGCCACTACTCCTTTGAAGGGCAAGTCACAGCACCATTGATTCTTTCTCTCAGAAAGAAAATTTTGGTTTCAAAATTTCACAAAAGCTGTTTCCTTAGTGTTTCTCATCATAACAATATGCTATTCATGAATGACAATTTGTAATTACAACAAGCTAGCATCTGTAATTTCAATAATTTCCCATATCAAATTTTTGTCCACTTTGTATTTCTCTGCTTACAAACAAGTAGCTATGGCCAATATAATTGTCTAACAAAAAGAAAATTATGCTACACAGTTAACAAGAATAGCATATAATCTTTTTATGGGACAGATGAAACGCTGAATGCAAAGCATTTGTATTACACTTGGTAATAATCACAAAAACAGATCCACACACACGCATCATCTTTTCTTTGTCCAGTTATACTTGGCTACTCTGTTTCTTTTACAGATATGTACATATATTCAATATTAGTGTGAACACAAGTACTATTGGGTTTCCAACCACAACTATTTCCTCTATTCATTATATCAATTGATTTGAGTTTTTTTTTTTTTTTTTTAAAACCCAAAAAAAAAAGGGCTACAGTAAGCTTTGTTTCCTAGATTACCCGGCCCTAGCTTGTAATTGGCTCAATAGCCAAAGGTGCTCTAGGTCACAAAAAGTCAAAAAATTAATTTAATGTAACAATATTTAGCACATCTTTTGACTGTTGCTTTGGTGCCAATAATAAACATAAGGTTATAAAAACAGCTAGCACAAAAATAAAGTGTAACTCGAGCCAAGTGTCCTGAGAAAGTAGCTACCAAGAGAAAAATATTTATAGTAGTGAAACTAATATTTGAACATAAAGGAGGAAACGGGAATTTTTTAAGTGTTGAAATTTAAGAATGAAGGGCATCCCTGATTTTGAGGGTAAATCATGTGGGTGAAGTAAAGTTTAGCTATTGGCTTTAATTAGCTTGACTAAACCTGCACTTTTTTTTTTTAATATTTAATGAAAACATACATGGTAAGGTTTGCTTAAAATATATTCAAATGCAGCAAGTAGGTCCAGCAATTTGAAGATAAACAAAGGTGCCCCGAGCCCAGAGTTCCAGGGAGTGACCTTGGGAACTCCCACTGTGGAATCTACACACGTTTTGTTTTGACGAAATCGTTTTTAAAATCTTCCCACAACGATCATCTCTCCTGCTCACTCAAGTTTGAAAAAGAAGGTGCCATTAGCGATTAGCCCCCTAAACTTTGTGAAGATAATAAGATGTTCAGAACCACACTCACACCTTCATGGCTAAAAGAGGCTAACGCTATATAATGCACTGCACAATTCTTTCTTCGTTTCATGAATTTTGGAGAAATATGAAAATTTTCAGCTTTATGTACCAAAAAAATAATAAAAAGAATTCTGGTAATATCTCTCATCTAAAGAAGTCAATTATCAATCAATCAATCATAGCAGTATTAAAAGTTTTAGAGCTGATGGTTTCGGTAGATTTCTAATTTATAAATTTTAATTATACGTGAGATTACAATGAATTTTTCCTTTTTCCTTTTTTTTCCTCTTCAAAATAATCTTTCAAGTAAACAAATCATAAGCACATTTTGGGCCTCCGTCATGTCATAAGGGCTCCAATAAACAGGCCCAAAACAATGATCCAAAATTGATAATGGGTGACAACAATCTTCTGTGGGCCCATTGCCTCCAAGATTTTGAGGCTGAAAAATCCGTCGTCCCCTTTCGGCTTTCAGCTTTTGGCATTCTCTTCTTCTCTCTTTTTCGAACAAACAAATAACTAAAGATAGGCAGAGTTTTGAACACAGTCCAAGTTTCTCGTACGACTTGTACAAAAAGTTTCATTGCAAGATCGTTAATTTCCTTTCTTATACGTACAATTGCAATTTTAAATTCTGAAGGAATCCACGAGTATACACACATAGTTAATTTATATATATATCATGGCTTCTGCACTTATTCTCCATAATATTTGTTGCGTTTCACCCTACTCTCCACTTCTTCACTCGAATTCATTATTGAAGTCGAGGAAGCAATCCCTGCTGTCTGATACCCAAACCAGGGACCTGAAGATTCGCAAACCTCGCTCTTTCACTGTTGTCTACGCTGCTCAATCCAATTTCTTGAAAGGTTAACTTCACTCATTTTCTTAACTTTGTTTTTTAAATAATTTTGTGCTTTTTTTTGTCTTTTTATTTCTTTTTCTTGAATTGGGTATGGATAAATTTTGGAATTTAATGTAATGATAGCAATTTGAACTGATTTTGTCTTGTGTATGATGCATGTTAGTTTGTCATATGGTTATGGTTCTTTGTTAGTTTATGATATGTGATTGCTTCATACATATGGTGAAACCAGGAAACTGAGGCTTTGGGACTTCTGATGAAAACTTGATTATTTTTAGGAAGACTTAATATATTGAGAGAATTTGCTGCCTGTAAGTACCAAACAATTAAGAATTGAAGTCTTTGATTGTAGACCATAATGCAATGTGACTCCTCTCCATTGATGATTCTAATTAAAGAGTACTTTGAATCATCTTTTTATTCTTCGGCTGCTTAACCTGTTCGGTGGTTAATTAGTTGTATGAATTTAAGTGAGACTGTGAGACTAGCCGAGTTTTTCAATTTTGTTTTCAAGCTGTTTTTGAAGATATTTCTGGATATTGTGGAGTTCGAGATGATGTGGACGTCTCTGTTTTGTTTTATACGAGTTTAGTGAAGTGCATATTAAGAAGATTAGGTTCTCCAATTCATGAACTTTTATCAGCCAATATTCATTTTTTGTAACCTGCCAACAGCCATCTCCTTGAATTGTTTTAGGGTAGACTGTAGGGCAAGATCTAATTGTCAAATTATTTAAATCCTCGGTGATCATATTCTGAGAGTAAACTTGTGCTGTATTTTTCTCGTAGTCATTAAATGATGGGATACTTTTGTTTCTTCTAGAAAGTTGTGACCTCATATTTAATTCCTGGTTGGTCCCTTTTATACAAGTGCACAGGCTCTGGTCCTGCTAATTTAAGTAAACAACAGAGTACATGTGAATTTCTTTGCTCATATTCTCTGCTAACTCTCATTAAGAATTCTGTTAAATAGCTGTTCAAACCGTCTGGAAGGTTGCGAAGGATGGAATTGAAGTTGGAACCAATATGGTGCCTGTAAGTTGATTTTTTCTTGCTTCCAATTTTTCCCTTTGATATGAAGGTTACCAGTTAATAGTATTTTGTTACTTTTTGTTGCTAGGAAACTGTACCAAGACCAGTTGCAAGGATTTCCATAACAGTAGTTGCACTGAGTGTTGCACTTTATGTACTCAAGTCATTCCTCTCTACTGCTTTCTTTGTGCTGGTATGTTGCTGTACTTTAAGTGAGATTTAATGTGATAACTTTATCCGCTCCATTTCAAACATGGCTGGTTATCAACAGCTTCACCATGTTGCTCATGTGATGTGCATATTTCAATCAAGGGCACGTAACGGCTAGGAGTGTATTTATTTATATTTATAGCATCATGATTCTGAATTTTGGCCAATTTTGGTGAGTTGAAAATTTGGCGACACTTCATAGTTTCTCCTGGGATCCCACATTTTGGGAAGGTTCAAGAGTTTTCATCCGCTGCTTGAATCATTTTCAGTAAATTTGTCAGTGCTCTTCTTGAGCTGACCGATCAGTTTTGATTTGAGGCAGACACCAAGTTGCTTAAAATATATGAACTTGTTATGGTTTATTTCTTTTTTCCTTGGAACTAGCTTTGTTTGGCCTTGTGACTTCATTTTTGCAATTCATTAAATTATATCTTAATTGCACTGAATAGTATATTCTCTGTGATAAACAGGCCACAATGGGACTTGCATATTTCATATACATTGCTTTGAACAAAGATGATCGACCAAAAGGAGGTGCAGATTCCACACCCACAGAGGAGGACCCCGTGGAAGAAGCTAGAAGAATAATGGAAAAGTACAAGTGATGGCTGCAGTAACAGTTTAACTAGTTGCAAATCATTTAAATTTTGTTTGATTCAATTATCTAAGAAAAGTTCCAATGTCGCACCCAATAGAGGGAATAAACAAGTGCTTAATTATGGATTATGTATATAATTTATTATTATTATTAGATGTAGGGCTGGCAATATATTGACAGAAAAGAAGGTAAATTTGTCTTGAACTTGCATCGACGCCTTCGTCTAGTCTACTCCGCATTAGACATTACCATTTAATATTTGTCTTGATTTCAAGTGAACATACATGTACAATCACCTTTCTTGGCGTTATACTTGAGTTTAAACAACAAAATAAAAATAAATAAACGAACTTAAAAGCTTTATTTCCGAACTTGAAAGACATATACTTAGGGACTGATGCATCAAGTTACAAAGATGAAGTCAATAGCAGGTGCTTGAACACCTACTGTTGTTATTTACTTGATTATTCTTTCCCTTTTTCGCTCCTAGTCTTCCATGCTGATAATGCACCTCAAACCCTCCCCTTTCACCATGTACTCGAAGGCTTTATTGATTTCCGAGAAAGGGATGCGATGGGTTATAAACTTCTCCAGTTCCAGTTGCTGCGCCGTATTGTGACAACAATAATTTCCAGACGGTGAAATTGATGGCAATTAACAACGAATAATAATAACACATCTAAAACTTGGTCTTGAAGAAGAAAATCGGATTACCTTGTTCATGTACATATCAACGACAGAGGGCAGATCAGTCCGCGGTTTGTAGTTCCCGAAGAAAGTTCCTTTGAGGGTTCTTTCGTTAAGTACATTGATCGGCTTGGTCATGAACACTGCATCCTTACTGGGGACTCCAACGAGCACAGCTACACCCCATCCCTGCATTGTTCGAAATTCAAAGTTCAGCACAGCGAGAATTGCATCCATGCACCATTAGCAATGAATAGAGAGCGCTTATTGACATACATCATGAACACACTCGAAGGCTGAGATCATGTTATCAATGTTGCCGGTGCACTCCACACTTCTGTCAACTCCACCGTTCGTCATCTCTGCAATTACCTGTAAGATTTTAAAGTGCTATTGAAATAAGCTGCTGGTATTTCCACAAAATGATTCGGTGATGGAGTGTAGATCACGAAACTAAACCTCTTGAATTGGTCTGTCATGCTCACTGGTGTTGACAAAATCAGTTACTCCAAACTTTTTGGCTAACATGCAAAGAGTATAAAGCAATAGATTAGTTTCAATTTCTCCTTTAAACAAACTTTAATTTCCCACATTAGATAAGGATCAATAAGGAAATAACTAATGTTACCTTCGTCAAACCTCTTGGAGCTCCTATCAACACCAATAATTCTTGATGCTCCAGCAATTCTTGCACCTTCTGCAGCCTAGAGCACATATGGATCGGTAAGAGTAGCTCTATCCATGAGGAATTAAGGAGAACCTTCTACATGATTCACAGATTTGTCTAAAACTCACTGCTAAACCAACAGCTCCGAGGCCAAAGACAGCGACTGACGAACCCCTTTCAGGTTTTGCCACATTTAGAGTTGCACCTAGCCCTGAAACTCGTGGAGCGGTTAGGTCATTTTACCAAGGAGAAAAAATAAAATAAAATAGTTGAAAACAAATTTTACTAAGAATAACCTGTTGAGACGCCACAACTGAGAATGCAGACTTTGTCCAAAGGTGCCAGAGGATTGATCTTTGCAACGCAGCCTGAATGAACGACAGTGTACTCGCTAAAGGTGGATGTTCCAAGGAAGTGATTTACAGGCTCCCCATTGATGGAAAACCTAGATTGTCCATCAGCAAGCATGACTCCCCTGACTGGGTTTATTCTCAAAAGGTCACACATATTGCTTACATCCGACCTGCAGTGTCTACAATCCCCACACTCCCCTGTAAATACCGGGAGTACGTGATCCCCTACTTCAAGGTCTGAAACACCTTCCCCAACACTTTCCACAACCCTGTTATAAGATTGAACTTAGCTATGATAATTATAAGTTTGAATTTGTAACATGAACGAATTGATCAAGAAAAACAGTTCTGATGCAATTTAATTCAACAGGATTCACATTGTAGCATACCCTGCTGCTTCATGCCCAAATATGCGAGGAAGCAAGGGTGTCTGACCCTGAAAACCAAAAACAAAATTCCTGGGGTTAAAAGAATTATGCTTTTGGCTTAGCATTTCAATGATCTGCGGGGGCGTGGGAAGTAGAGTATATTATTGTCAATTGTGACAGACCTTGGACTCCCAGAAATAGAGATCAGTGCGGCAAAGAGAGGTGTATTTGATCTTGATCCTCACTTCCATGGCCTGTGGAGGAGCAACCTCCACATCCTGAATGATCAGCGGCTTCCCTGCTTCCCAAGCAACCGCCGCTGCAAAAAATCAAATATGACAAAAAGCGAAAAAAACATTAAAAAAATGAAAAAGTTAGATCAAGTGGTCAAATTCATTTCGACAATGTATATAATATACCTTTGCAGGTAAGAATAAGACCAGCAGTGCTCGACATTGGTGATGATTCCCAATGAGAATGAACACAAAGCTAAGTATTGTTAAAGATAAGGAGCTTTAATAATTGTGAACCATTTATTAAGCACATGTTTTCGTCGTGGCCACAATCTTCCTCCACAGCAAAATCAAATAATGCCAAACCATTCAAGTTTCAACACGTGATCTATGGACCCTGTGCAGAAGGTTTAGTCTAAATCCAATGATAAGTAGAGAAACGTTACTGCGTAGGATGATGATCGCTATGTATTTGGACTGAAGCAAACGAGACGAATATCAATACGGTTCAGTTATGTTGGAACCGTTTTAAAATTGAGTACTCATTCATAATCACGATGATAGTTATAAAGTGTTTTTTATTATTTATCACTTTACGTGTGGGTATAATTCGTGCTCGACCTTAAAGCAGCTCTAAAATAGTCGTGACCATATCAATATTTCCACGCCATCCACTAACTAATTTCTTATGGATGATATTTCTATTTTTTTTTCTTTTTGGCCCTTAGCTCTCAAGTAACTTCGAATTTAAAATTTGGTTTGAAAATTAAAATATTATTGAAAACCTATTTTTAATAATTTTATAGTACACGCTATTGATATAATATTTGAACATTGTTTTTAAATTTAAAAAACTGTGAAAACGTGTTTTATATTTTAAGATAATAATATGTCAAGAGGAATGAAGATAACAGATCAAGGGTTTCGAATCCAGGTATACTTAAAAATGCAACGAAGCCCAATTCATTTTCCTAGTGTGATTCCACATTACTCTTGCTCGCTGGACAGCAGAGGCTGAGGCCTGTGTGGTCCCGTACCTTATTCTTTGGGGATACATTTATCATAGTTAGCCTGTTTGGGAGTGTGGTGAGATAATTGAGCTGCTAAATCTTAATTATTAATATATTTGTTAATATTTATAGTTGGACTTTAATAGCTTAATAAATTTTTTTCCCAACTTCTACTCTACAGCTATAGTTTTTACTCCACAATAACTGTAACTTAAAAGATACAACACTTCATTCTCAAACACACTCAATATGTTCTTCAGTGAATAGTGTGATCTCGCTTGAATTCACATGCATTTGAAATAGGTTTAACCCACGAGCTATGAATGTAAAGACAGTAAGGTGGTATTGTATATGACAAAGTGTTTCAATTGCCACGCATAAACCCACATCACATCCATTTTAATCACAGTCTTCTGCTCAAACCTACTCTAGGGTCTCTATTCCCTTTGTTTGTTACTTAGCTTTTGATTGTGGTATCTAAAATTATTTATGGAGATAGATTCTCAATTTTAACCCATTTATATGAGAGAGGAGAGAAAATGGTAGAAAAAGAAAATAAAAGCGGAGTATGTGAGTATTTCGGTTATTCAGTATTTTCGTTATTTTTTATTAGGGATATAATTATATATTTTGTTAGGTTGTTTCAGTCTACACATATTTAATAAAAAGTCTACTGGGTTCTGAATTCATATAGGCAAGGTTTTTACCCCAAACTTGGGGAAATATAAATGCTTATCACAATTATAATTGGGGAGATATAATTAAAATTTTATTTTGTTAAGGCGGTGCTATATATCAATTTCTCCCAAGTTTGGAATGATATGAAAATATGTGAATTTAGGCGGCTATCAACTTATAGTTTATCGAAAGTGGTTTTCATAATTGTCTAATTACTTGATGAGCAACAAGTCCTTAAATAATAATAAGGGTGACGCTATATACACTTTAAAAAAGTATTTAATCCACTAAAAAAGAAAAGAAAATTAAATTATAAACTCATTAAAAGCACATAAATTTGTTTCACATCATTTACAATATATTTTCTTTCGTCTCAATATTTAAGATAATTAATTAGAGCTTAGATAGGTCGTCGTTACCCTCCTCTTCTTGTTGAGATTATCCTACATCGCTTGTGAATGGGGTTGGTGCTGACTTTATAAATGTAAGAGAAAGGCTCAGCAATTCACCCCTGAGCTGGCTTTTGGGGTTGAGAAAGTCGCAAGACCAGCTAATACTAGTATTAGAATGAGAGGTTGTGTAATTTTATTACTTGTGTGGTTAAGATAGAAGAGTCTTTAACGTGCATGATTAAACTATAGTCATGGAATTATGGTATTTGAAAGTCTAGACTAAGGGATTTGCTTTAGATGAAAGACTTATACGAACCCATTAAAGATGAAAATGTTAAATTCACTGATTCAAATGATAAGAAATAGGCTCAATTGAACCAGAAAACTGTTGGTACTATTAGGTCGCGGATTGATTAAAGTACGTATCACCATGTCACGAAAGAATCTAAGGTTGATTTTCCTTATAGGAAATTAGAAACAGTTTATAAGTAGTTGGCAGCAAAGAACAAGCCAATTTACTAAAACTAACTATTTCCCTCTTTAATATATGTCATTCTTTGTATAAGATCAAATATTGCTCATATAATTGTTATAGTCAGTCGATTTCTCTCTAATTTAGGAAAAATAATTAGATAATAGTGAAGTAGATTCTTAAATATCTCAAAGGCACTTTTAGAACATGTTTATATTTTGGTGGTGACAAACATATGTTACAAGTGTACATAGATATAGATATAGTAGGAGATGTTGATTCCAAAAAATCCATATCATGATATTTGCTCACCTTTGCAGGGGAGCAATCTCATAGTAGTCCAGACTTAGTAATGTGTTGCTTTGTCTACCACATAAACAAAATACATTGTGAATTTGTGATCACTAAAAGTTGTAAAGAAACCTTATGGATAAAGAATTTCCTATGAGAGCTGAGTGTGAAACAAGACAGTAATGTTGTTTACTTTAACTATCAAACTACCATTCATTTGGTAAGGAATTCAACATACTATTCAAAATTTAAGTATATTGATGGGTATCATTAAATATGAGACGTGCTTAAGAATATTTACACAACGGATAATAGATCAAATATGATGATAAAGTCATTACCCAAGGAGAAGTTGAAAAGTGCAAGTAGAAAGAGCACTTGGTGGTGCCCGCACATGATTTGAAGAGGGAGATTTATTGGGACTCATCTCATTTGGGTCGCCCAAATGCTTAAAGTTTAAAAAATTAACTTGACATGCAATTATCACTAAGTTTTGAACTTAGATGAAATCATCCAATAGAACATGTAAATGAAAGTAGGTGATGCGGTAGCACATTAAATAGGGCTGATCGGATTTTGTGAATTGGACATCAATCTATATTTGATCCATAATTTTACGAATTATAGATTTTTAATCCAATCCAATCCATGGTTTGGTGAAATTCAATGCAAATTCAATCCATACGTCTGTAGATCGAATGCGGATTTGACCTAATCTATATCTAATCCACCATTTTGCGGATTAGTTTGTAAGTTAAAAATTTTTAATTACGTCTTATCCATAAACTAACTAAATAAAAAAAAATATATAAATGATTTTACTGGCCATCAAATTTAAAATTAAATAAGATTTAAATAAATTAATTGTTTAAATAAAGTTAGAAAATGTATTCAAAGTTTCAAAATATAACACATCAAAAAGAAAAAAAAAATCTTGTTTGTTTATATCAATACATGAAAATTAATTGTCTAGGAAGTTATATTTTTATTTTATATTATTACCGGATAAGATATAAAATGGTGTTAATATAACTATATTTTAACTTATTTATTTATTTGTAAATATAATGTCATATTTACAAGTTTTTTTTTTTTTGCGAATTCGCAGATTTTTACAGATTCACAAAAGTAACATTTCTAATCCATCGACTGCGGATTTTTAAATTTTCAATCCAATCAAATCCACCAACCCATGGATCGAATTTATATGGATTAGACGAATTGAGCGGATCGGATTGGATTATGAACACCCCATTGCCAGCACATATATATACCACAAAGCGTGAAAAGGTAAGGGAGAGAATAAGAATTGGTGGCAAGGGTCAATCTTTCATTAGACAATAAAGAAGCGACTTTACTCAGTTTTTCTCTTAAATTTAAAAGGTAAATTCTTGGCACGGCCTTCTATATTTTTACTTGTCTTGATCTTATTTTATACTGTTATTTGAGATATTTATTTATTAGAGAAATAAATATTAAGCAGTTAATGTAAACAAAGATTGTCGAGAATCTTAACATCTAGTATTATCAAGAGAAGAACTTGTTCTGTAAATTGTAATCCTATTATTATATTGTGAATGATTATATCGGATTACGATCCCGTGAATTTTCCTAATTTGAATTTTCCACATAAAATTCTTATAACTGATTTATTACTTTCGATTATATTGGTTTAATTTCTACTTATTTCAAGAAGAGAGAAAAAGTTAATTTCTACTTAATTGAAACTGCTTGTGCGGTTTCTTTCCCAATACTTTTTAATGAAATGGAGACCATAATTACAACCAATAATAGAAACAAATTGCAGCTATTAGGATTTTATAAGATCACTCAGGAGTTGTTCAAAGTTGCGAACAATTTGAAATGATAGCTTAATACAATAAGAAATTTAATTGTTTTATGTTTTATTTAATTGAATTTTAAAGGAATGACAATTATATTTAATATTTTATTTAATCATAAAGCTTATCCTAACAGTAAATTTGATTATAAATATTTAATAATATAATTTTTTTTTAAAAAGTAAAACATATAAAATTACTTTAAAGTATAAATAATCTCATTCTAATAATAATGATAATAATGAGAATAATGATGATGATATAAATATAAATAAATAAAGCCGCAAACATAAATTTCAACTGTAATTCAAAAGACAATCTCATCCACACAGAAAACTCAGAACTCCACTCTTTTAACTCACGAAACACGTCTCAAACAAAAAAGAACTCAAATGAACTTAGCAACAATTTACAAACCCACAACAACAAATTCATCACCACACCCATCTTCTCAATTCCCAGAGATCACAAAATGCAAGAGCATGCGAGAATTAACTCAAGTCCACGCCCACTTCATCAAAACCGGCCAAATCCGCAACCCACTTGCTGCAGCCGAAATCCTTCGCTTATGCGCCGTCTCCGATCTCCGCGACTTAGAGTACGCGCATAAGGTTTTCACCCAAATTCGTGAACCCAATTGCTTTTCTTATAACACTATCATAAGAGCTTTCTCCGAGTGTAAAGATGATGATGATTCATTGCATGCGTTATTGGTTTTTTATCAAATGGCCTGTGACGGCTTTGTGTTGCCTAATAAATTTACATTCCCTTCTGTGTTAAAAGCCTGTGCTAAAACAGCGAGGCTTCGAGAAGGAAAGCAGGTTCATGGCTTGATAGTTAAATTTGGATTGGTTTATGATGAGTTTGTTGTAAGCAATCTCGTTCGAATGTATGTTATGTGTGGGGATATGGATAATGCTCATAGATTGTTTGATAAAAATGTTGTTGAGTTTGGAAATAATGGATTGTTATTGAGAGATAAGAGGAGGCAAGAGGGTTATGTGATTTTGTGGAATGTGATGATTGATGGGTGCGTTAGACTTAGAAATTTTAGAGCTTCTAGAGCCTTGTTTGATGAAATGCCTCAGAGAAGTGTTGTGTCATGGAATGTGATGATATCTGGGTATGCTCAAAATGGGCAGTTTAGGGAGGCGATTGAGATGTTTCGTGAGATGCAAAACGGAGATATTTGTCCAAATTATGTCACATTTGTTAGTGTTCTTCCTGCAATTTCACGACTTGGGGCTCTTGAATTGGGTAAATGGGTGCATTTGTATGCAGAGAAGAATGCAATTGAGATTAATGATATCCTCGGCTCTGCACTGATTGATATGTATTCTAAATGTGGGAGCATTGAGAATGCAATTCAAGTCTTTGAGAGGATACCCCAAAGGAATGCAATTGCATGGAGTGCTATGATTGGAGGGTTTGCCATGCATGGTCGAGCACAGGATGCTCTTGATTGTTTCTCCAGAATGGAACAAGCTGGTGTAAAACCTAGTGATGTTGTGTATATTGGTCTTCTGAGTGCTTGCAGTCATGCAGGTTTAGTGGAAGAGGGTCGGTTAATGTTCAACCACATGGTAAATGTCACTGGTTTGGAACCTAGAATCGAACATTATGGCTGTATGGTTGATCTTTTAGGTCGTGCTGGTCTTTTGGAAGAAGCTGAAGAGCTTATACTGAATATGCCAATTGAACCGGATGATGTGATATGGAAGGCCTTGCTTGGTGCTTGTAAAACTCATGGAAACATTGAAATGGGGGAACGTGTAGCAAAGGTGTTAATGAAATTGGCTCCTAATGACAGTGGAGCTTATGTCGGTATATCAAATATATATGCTTCTTCAGGAAATTGGGAGGGGGTTGCAGAGGTAAGATTAAAAATGAAACAAATGGACATAAGGAAAGACCCTGGTTGCAGTTGGATTGAACTGAATGGTATGATACATGAATTCCTTGTGGAAGATGATTCCCATCCCAAAGCAAAAGAAATTCATTTAATGTTGGAAGAAATTTCCAGCCACTTAAGCTTGTCGGGTTATAGGCCAAAAACCACACAAGTCTTGCTTAACATGGAGGAGGAAGAGAAAGAAAGCGCCTTGCACTATCACAGTGAGAAGATTGCAATTGCGTTCGGTTTAATCAGTACAAACCCTGGAACAACACTTCGGATAGTCAAGAATCTGCGAATTTGTGAAGATTGTCACTCTTCAATGAAACTGATCTCAAAGATATATAAACGCAAGATAATTGTCAGAGATCGAAAGCGATTTCACCATTTTGAAAATGGATCATGTTCGTGTATGGACTATTGGTAAAACTTCTTACTCGTTTGGCCCAACATTGTACTGCAACTACTTAAGGTATCAGGCATTGTTTATTCAGAACTTTACATTAGAGTGAATGAAATTACTTGAAAATCTTAACATGATTAATATAATTGCATTTTAATTTAATAATTCCCCACCTTTGAGTACCTCATATGTTTTTAGCCACAAGATTTGACAATGAATTGAATGGAACGGAGTTTATTCCTCAATAGCTGCATTTACTTGTGCTGAAGGATGCCTTCGTTATTTTTCTTAATGGCTTTCCAGCTAAAGGATCTTGCCTTTCATAATAATTGGGCTGATTTCCCTTACCCTCCTGAGGCAATTGTCTTTGACTTGGGCTCCAATTGATATTGTGGGTAACATGACTCGTTGGTGTTGTGAAATGAAAGTTGTGAGAAATAAAAATTGATAGTATTAGATAAATATGATTTATAAATTATAATTTTGATAAAAATAGTATATTAATTTCGATAAATTATAGTCATTTGGGATTACTTTTGAGAAGTTCAAAAGTAGTTTTGAAAAGCTAAAAGTTTATTTTGGTGTTTGATAAATTTTTAAAAAATTATTTTTGGCAAAATCACATCATCTTACAGAAGATTTAAAAAAGTTATTCTTTCCTTATTTTTCAAAATCTTATGTAGAATGAGATGATTTTGTCAAAAATGATTTTGAAAAGTAAGGAATGAATAACTTTTTTAAATTTGATTTTGAAAATTACTTTTATACTTAATATAATTTTATATACATCTTCATATATATTACAAAAATTCAAAATTATCCTTATCAATTAGGAAATAAAATCATTAACTTTAAAGAGATTATTATTATTACCAATTATATTGAGATAACAAAATTAAAAAAAAATTAAATTAATAATATAAAATATTTATTTTAGTTATCAATTATTATATATATACAAGATTAAAAAAATTTATATAGATATTTATAAATGTGGAAATCAATTTTATTCACTTTATATTTAATTCAATTATTTACATTCTTTCAACAATTTAACAATAAGATTTACTGAACACATATAACAACTTTAAAACTCACAGTACTTTTAAAAATTAATTTTACCAAACATTTGACTAATTCTCTTCATAGCTGATTATTTTTACAGCACAACTAATAGTAATTATTTTCAAGGCTACGGTATTTCTAAACTGGCCCTTAAAACATTGGAACTATGAAAAATTTATTAATATATCGATAAATTAATAAATTATTTATTTTATGAAGAAATTTCTAGATTATTGTAGAATATGTTTTATTTGTCTTAATTTAGTATTTATTATGTGTTTCATTTGACTAGTAGTTAGTAGTTTTATATTGTTAGTAATTAGAATATTGCAGAGTTTTTGTTTTCCCGTACTATAAATGACATATAGAGCATGTCTCATACTTGTTGCAAAACGATAATGCAAACTGAAATTTCATATTACAAAAAAAAAAAAATGAGAAGTTAGAGATGAGATCCAAATCCAAATCAATTTTAAGAAAAAAACAAACAATACTGGGAATATATTTTACAAAAATCACATGACATGCCGTGTGGATTTAGTTTCAAATTAGGTAATTATTAATTTACACGGTAAGTAGATCCCATAGTAAAATAAGAATTTTTAAATGATTTTTTATAAATTAATCAAATTATTAATTTATTACATAGTCCCTAAGTTGTAACCGGTAAAAATAATTATTTAATCGAGTATTAAGTTATCAAGCTACTACTACATTAGTTTTTCATTAAACAACTACTATAAAATGGAAATCCCTTTAATTATCTTCCAAATCAAAATTGCAAACATCTTACCAACCATTCTACATCAACATTAGTACCAAAAGGATCTCTCTAAAGTCTTGAGACAATCAATATGTTCACACCATGCAAAGTCTGAGATGTCACCAATCAATATGTTTACACCATGCTTGACAAATTCGTGCAAATTGAAAATTCTTTGTGTCAAGCGTTAACGTACATACATAATGATGCTGAAATTAGGCTTAAATTTTCAAATTCCTTTATGGTGCCTCAGTCTACTTTGAAAAAGTAGTTAGGGGCTTGGAAAATATAATTAAAAGCATGATCCTCCAATATAGGTCAAGAATGCATGCAAGTTATAACCAAATTACCTACTAAAATTATCATTTCTTGAAAAGCTATTCATTAGAAGCCATGATTGTGTACTTGGGCTAAAAAAATTGGCTGTCAAATTCTGTAATTTTTTTATGGTTTTTCATTTTTCTCTCTCATATTTGGATGAAATGATGAAGAGGGACAGCCATAAAGGTCAAAGATTTGCGATATGATTTCGTATGAAGGTGGGGTGATGAAAAATCATAGAGTGTTAAGGAAACCAATAATTCATTAAGACTTGGCGTGAGTTTGAATAGCAAAATGCCAACAAAATACGTTACACAGTCCATCTTTTTTCCAAATCTGTGTGTCGTCGTCATATCTCAACCACTTGCTCATTCTTTTCAATTGCGTTTGAGGATTTAGACACTCCTCCAATAAAGTTTCTGCGTAGGATTCCCGGCGCATACTTGAAACACCAATTATTTTATGCATTAATTCCTTCTAAACAAAAAAATAATATTATGTATACTGTTTTCAATTATTATTATTATTTTTCAGAAAAGTACTTACTTATCCCCTATGTTTTTTTTTTAATCCAATATCCCCACCCTCTAACGTCTAATCTCGAAATAATAAAATCCATAACCAGACCCACGAATGAGTGAGATGAGATACACGTGTCTAAAGTTAACCTTAACATCGCCTTGTATATGCTATATAAGAGACATGTACTATCAACTCAAATTCAATACGTATTAATTTATTCATCACAATATCTAAAACAACTCAAAATACTCTAATTTCTTTCATTTGTTTTACTACTTATAAGTATAGAGAAAAAAATTTCAAGTGCACACGTTCATATTTTGTAAATAATTATTATAAAATTGACAAAAAATAATAAATTTTAATATTATTTGTGTCGTTGAAATTCACAACTTTTATAAGATGCATGAGAAAAATGTGAAGAGTGGAATATGAATGTCTAACAGAAACTTCATGTAACATGAAGGAAATATTAGGTGAACTAATTATTAATTTGACTCTTTGCGATACAAAAAAGTAGTCAAAACACATACATATACAGTCTTTACAAGTTAACTAGAATTGCATAAATGTTAAGTTCATCCGAATCCTAGCGTTAGTAGGAATTTTTTTAATTTTTTTTTTTTATAACTCTCACAAGTTTTCTATAATTATGCTAGCTGTAAAAAATATTCACCTTGAAGAAATCTCAAATTTTCGATGCAGCGTGAAAACTGAAAAGCATTGTACAAAAGAAGAAAAGGGCATTCCCGAAAGCATCATTTAGAAAAATTAAAAATGGCCAAGGCGAAAATAAGAGCCTGTTTTTTTTGGTGAAAATGACCCTACTTCATTAATATATGATTATCTTTTTTTTAACAGCAGAAATTTAAAGTTCATGCTTTCCCCCTTCTTCATCATGCTCTCCCTGTCCCTGTGCTGCTGTTCGCATAAAAAAGGCCATAGGACATATTAGATTCTCCTTCTCCTCATTCCCCTTTCCACTTGATGGCTTGGGCTTTGCCTCTCTTTTGTACTTTGACCCACAAGCATGTGGGCCCATGTAAGACCTCCTATGGCTTACCCAACACCATCATGATCTAGCTACACTCGTCATCTCCACCGTCAATCGTACGATGGATTTCATGGGCCCACTAAAGACTTCCACTCAATCGTTTATTCAACTTTTATGTTAAAAATATTCCTTTTTTCTCCAGAAAGACGAAAGTTGAAGAAAATTTCCTTTACTTCTTAATATTTGAGCTAATTAAATAATTAGTTCTTATATTTTCATCCGTTGATGGTTTATTTTGATATTAGCTTACACCAACCATACAAGCAAATACCACCGGCAGTGCCCATCCTTTTCTGCATGGATTTGAGTCCAATAATTTATTTCCTTTTTAATTTAATTGAATAGAGATCTATATTTTCCTATTAATGTGTACAGAGTAATATATTCACGAATATTTAAGTGATGATAGACATTTAGATTATAATAAACTCGATCCAAAATAGTTCAAAAGTAAATTTTTTATTATATCAAAAAAAAAATTTACATGATATGAAAAATATTATTTTATTCTTAAAAGTCATATTTAATAGCCACCAATAACGAAATTGACCTTTCGATAATATTTAAAATATAAAGACTCACTAAGTGATTAGTCTAAAATTTAGGGACTGAGAGGAAATTACCCTATTGCCGGCAAACTCTTTATCGGTGAGTCCTAATGTATTCTCTCGATATAACAGAAGCGATCAGCAGACGGTAGTAAAGAGCTAGCTGAGTGAGTTGTGTAACGGGCACCGAAAATTTTGGAAGGCTAATATTATGCATCAGCCCCCTTTTCTTTATTTTATTTGCATATTTCCTAAACTACTTTAGTTTTCTTTCGAAATCATCCTAAAGTCACAAGAATTTTTTTCCCTTTTTTTTTTTGTTTTTCTAGACACGCGTAGAATGATAAAAGATGGAAGATCATACGAACATATGAACTATCTCTGAACTTTTACTTTGAAAAGACAATGCCTGCTGCGTTGCTGTTGGTGGTGGCGTCCTGCAAAACCAACTTTCCAAAAAAAAAAAAAAAAGTAAAATAAAAAAATTCAAAAGTAAAAAAATTTATGATTCGAAAGGCGAGCGTGAAGGGAATTAATTAATGTCAAGAAAAAACAATCATCAATAATTTATTAATATGGCGCTCCTTTCAAGTGCACCTCTTCCCCAGCAACATCACCATTCAAATATCATGATTGTTTGAAAACTGAGCTTCGATTAACGTTAAACGGTGTATGATCAAGGAGGGGATTCCATTTTTACACTCCCATTTGATTATTTCAATTGAAATAGACAAATCATGACCGTAGAATTATTGGGCTATTCAGTGTATGAGATGAAGTTATATGCATTTTAGTCAACACTCTGTCAGCTTTCCCAAAAAGAAAACTCTTTCATAAAACTTCACAAAACCACACACTCAGTACCAATTTTACTTTTCTCCTCTTTGCTTCTCTTTCTTCTTTGTCCCTGCTTCGTTCATGGCGTTTTTGAAACTTTGCTGCTGCTACATTGTCTTCTTCTTCTGCCTCACTGAGTCTTTAGCTTCTTCGTCTCCAGCTTCTGCTTCATCAGACGTTGAGCTTCTCTTAGGAAAGATCAAAAGTTCACTACAAGGTGACGATGAGAACTTGCTTTTATCTTCATGGAACATATCAGTGCCTTTGTGTCAATGGAGAGGGCTCAAATGGATCTCCACAAATGGGTCTCCTCTTTCATGCAGTGACATCTCTTTACCACAATGGGCAAACCTTTCTCTTTATAAAGACTCATCTATTCACCTTCTCTCTATTCAGCTCCCGTCAGCTAACCTCACTGGGTCACTCCCTAGGGAGCTTGGTGAGTTCTCTATGCTTCAAAGTTTGTACCTTAACGTCAACTCACTCAAAGGAACCATCCCTTTTGAGCTTGGTTATAGCTCTTCACTATCTGAAATTGATTTGAGTGCTAATCTTTTTACTGGTGTTTTAGCTCCATCTATTTGGAATTTATGTGATAGGCTTGTGTCTCTAAGGCTGCATGGTAATTCACTCACTGCGGCTCTCCCTGAACCTGCACTTCCAAACTCTACTTGTAGCGACTTGCAGTATCTTGATTTGGGTAGCAACAAGTTTTCAGGGAGCTTCCCTGAGTTTGTTACTAGGTTTGAAGCTCTTAAAGAGCTTGATATTTCGAATAACTTGTTTTCAGGTTCCATTCCTGAGGGTTTAACTAGGTTGAGCCTCGAAAAGTTGAATCTTTCTCACAATAATTTTAGCGGGGTGTTGCCAGTTTTTAGTGAATCGAAGTTTGGTGCGGAGGTTTTTGAAGGAAACAGTCCTGCCCTTTGTGGGTTTCCTTTAAGAGATTGTAGTGGAAATTCTAGGTTGAGTTCAGGGGCAATTGCTGGTCTTGTGATTGGATTAATGACTGGAGCTGTGGTTTTTGCTTCGTTGTTAATTGGTTATGTGCAAAATAAGAAGAGAAAAAATCGGGGAGATAGTGAAGAAGAATTTGAGGAAGGAGAAGACGAGGAAAATGGTATGAGTGGAGGTAGTGCTGCTGGTGGTGCTGGTGGTGAAGGAAAGCTGATTATATTCCAAGGCGGCGAGCATTTAACATTAGAAGATGTGTTGAATGCTACAGGCCAGGTTATTGAGAAGACAACTTATGGGACTGCTTATAAGGCAAAGCTTGCAGATGGAGCGACCATAGCTTTGAGATTGTTGAGGGAAGGTAGTTGCAAAGATAGGAGTTCATGTTTGCCTGTGATACGGCAATTGGGAAAGGTTCGACATGAGAATTTGATTCCTTTGCGGGCTTTCTATCAGGGAAAGAGGGGGGAGAAGCTACTTATTTATGATTACTTTCCCAGCAGGACACTCCATGATCTTTTACACGGTATGAACATTTTGTTGTACTTTCTCTGCTTTTAATTTATGTGCCAGCCTCTTATGAGTGCTTTATTGCTTATACCACTATCAGACTAGGTGTAAGAGCTGAATCTCCTTTAATTGCCAAAGCATATGTAAATTGCTAAAAGATTGCCCTGCATTTACTTAATTGATTAAGCAACGGATAATTGTAAGAAACAAACACAAGAAGTTGCACCATTCATACGACACATTAAGTTGCCCAGGATAGATACCTGTGGAATGTCTCTTTGTTCCTTTGGAAAGTAGTATCTCTTATACTTTGTAATAGTGAATACAGGTGATTACAAAAAGGTGTCCACTGATGTTGGAAACTAAAGAGAACATTTGTTATCCAGAAACCCCCATCATTGTGATATCTCGACTATAATATGAAAATAAAAAATAACTCTGCTGCTAGTAATATTGAAACAAATTCCTTGAGCTTTAGCTCAAGTAGTGGCCCTCATACTATCTTTAGAGCTGGACCGCTTAGAGCTGTAGGACCAGTTGATGATCTCTAAGCAACTTCATTCTCTTCCAACAACTTTACATATTGCAAAATTATGAACAAATCCATGGTATCTGATCAAAGGATTGTGCTTCCTAACAGAATTTCAAGTGGCTGATAAGGATTGTCCTAGAAAATACTTGCATTTACTTCTAAAAAAAAAATGCTTGAATTATCTGTTCTTACTAGAGTGGTGTGCTGGCTTAGCCATATGGTATAATTTCGGAGGGTAAAGCCCAGTTTGAACTGTAGAGGCCTGTTAGGTTTCAGGGCTAGGTCAAGCTTTATAAAGGTCAGTGTAGCATTGACCGAGCCAAGGCTCAATTAGCGTTCTTAACTAAATGTACATAGATATATTGGATCATCTTAAGTTTAATGATTGTTGCTGTCTGTATGCTCAAAAGTCAACACTGAATTTGTTTATCGATGTACACAATGCCCAATGTTTGTCCCAAACTCAGTGTTAACCAATTGCCCACCTTCACACCAAAAGCAATGAAGGTTTAACCCAACTCAATGTCCATTCCTCCACCACATCGAGCAACCCAATTTTGTTTGCAGCATACGGCATATTTGATCAAATTTTATCGGAAATTTGTCATCATTTCTTTCAGATAGCTTACCAATTGACTGGGCTCTCTTATTAGTTTAGGCCAAGAGCCATTCTTACACTCATCACAAACAACTCCTTGTTATGTGCATTTAGCAAAGGGAAGCCCAATTGCTCATAATGTTTGGGCTCAGTGATACAATAAGTAAGGCTCATGTCCCTCAGTGAGGATCAATAAAGGAATCCACTTTTTCATTCCAACATAATCTAAAACGTGAAAAGATTAATGTTCTCTAGAAGTTATCGCATAGCTATTTGACCTTAATGATCCATTACTTGTTCAAGAGTTATATATATTTTTGATGTTACAAATTGTTGGGATAGAATTCAAGTTAATAATTCTTATTTTTTTATGTCATCTGCTTGAATGCAGATACTATAGCTGGAAAACCGGTGCTGAATTGGGCTCGACGACACAAGATCGCATTGGGTATAGCCAGGGGGCTTGCATATCTTCATACTGGCCATGAGATACCCATTACACATGGGAACGTAAGGTCCAAGAATGTGCTTGTAGATGACTTTTTTGTGTCTAGACTCACTGAGTTTGGGCTTGACCAGTTAATGGTCCCAGCAGTTGCAGACGAAATGGTAGCACTTGCAAAGGCCGATGGTTATAAGGCACCAGAACTTCAAAGGATGAAGAAATGCAGTTCCAGGACAGATGTTTATGCATTTGGAATACTTTTATTGGAGATTCTGATAGGAAAGAAGCCAGGGAAAAGTGGGAGAAATGGTGAGTTTGTCGACTTGACCTCGATGGTGAAAGTGGCAGTTTTGGAGGAGACGACAATGGAGGTATTTGACATGGAGATTATGAAGGGGATAAGAAGTCCAATGGAAGAAGGTTTAGTTCAGGCGTTGAAGCTTGCAATGGGTTGCTGTGCTCCCGTAGCTTCAGTTAGACCCACCATGGATGAAGTTGTGAAGCAGTTGGAAGAGAATAGACCAAGAAACAGATCAGCTCTGTATAGCCCAACTGAAACAAGGAGTGAAATTGGTACCCCTTTCTAAGCTTCTTTTTTTTTCTTCCCCCTAACATTTTCTTCAAATTCTGTGTTTTAATTATCATGTCCTGCTCTCTCATTAGATTCGCGAATGTAGGGAATAGGAATGGTGCAATATTTTCAAAATGAAGGTTATAATTTGGCAGATGGATTAGTTCTTAGGCACCTGTTTAATTCACGATATTGCATTCTGTAGTGTGGATTGTCTGAAGAATTATGCTAGAGTCTTGGCCATAACTGTATCTGTAATGGTGACTTCATATTCTCATACCAAGCTACATTTCATACGAGTAACATGGACTTTGACATGCAGTCCGGCAATTAAATTCTAAATGTTAAGTAGGTGAGCTAGGCAGCACATGCTTAGGCCTTCAGGCGTTTTCCCATCACATGCAAGTAATGTGGTATTGTCATTAGCACGACATAAAATTATGCACCTAACAAGTAAATAATCTCTAGTCCCTAATAGCAGTAACAAATCACTTGCCATCATGTGCAACTTGTGCTTAAATTGATTTTTAAAGCAGAGAGAGACACATAAGAGAATTAACTCTTAATTACAGAGCATAATGAAGAAAAAAGTGGGTACTACTAGTTATAATAACTCGACAGAGAATCTTTTGCTTATAACAGTCTAACGCCGTCCAAACAAAAGTGAAGTGCAAAGAAAATGAAAATTGATAGTTACATAGGCAGAAATGGGTGAAGTAAGCAGTTCATATGGGTGAAGATACTTGGGGGAAGGAAAAATAAAGTGAACAACACTACGGCAGCTAAACAAAGTATGCCGAGGTCGATCGATGAATGGCATTATGACAAGTGAAGTCATGTTCGCGTTGTATATGGGGATGACATATGACAATTTTTTTTGAAAAATTTTGTACATTTGTCAAATATCTGGTTGGGAGTTGGGACAATCAAGTATAAGGGAAGGGGTGTTGTAAAACTTCACAGAATAACGATGG
Organism: Citrus sinensis; assembly: GCF_022201045.2. Lineage (NCBI taxonomy): Eukaryota > Viridiplantae > Streptophyta > Magnoliopsida > Sapindales > Rutaceae > Citrus > Citrus sinensis. Next base: position 41,885,297 of record NC_068558.1, on the reverse strand, counting down.
TGATGACTGCTGATAGAGGGAATTTTTTTAATAAATTTTTTTTTTTTTTGGGTGTTTTGTTGGTGTGGTGGATGGGATTGATCAAGGGTCAGCATAGGCGACCACGGCGGCATCTAAGGGCACCGGCATTAGATGTAAGAGTGCCGACCAAAGAAGAAGATTTAGCCCCTAAGCTGGAGGCCCTTGCGTAGCTGGCTCCGGATCCAGCTCCTGATGGAGTGAAGTAGGCTCCATTCAGCAACAGGTCTCCCTCTGATCTCCAATTCCAGCCCCTCCATACAGCAGTTGACGTGTCAACCCTCTTGGTAACCTGGCCCCATCAATTTTATCACAATCGTCAATCAGCATAATCAATAATCAATCACATGATTAGAAAACATTAATTCTTAAAATGATTGACAAGGATACCTCTTTAGCAAAAGTATTTTCTGGGGCAAGATATCTGTTTCCCTGGCTGTTAATCGTGGGATTAGCACTTCCACCAATCGCATACATTACCCAGTGTGTGTAGTCATTGTTCACCACGTGGAAATACCCATGCCTACACCTGTTCAAATGCCCAAATTCTCAGTCAATTAAAATTTGCTTGAATTGAAACAAATCAAGATGTGGTCACACTGAAGGAGGAAAATATGCATTACCTTGGCATTCTTTGGATAAGACCTTCCCCAAAATGGTTGTAAGTTATGGTCACTTGCATCACCTTGTCTCTAGTGTAGGAGTCGCTGTGGCCCAATAGCATAACCTGTATAGCATCAGTCACATAAGAAAATTTCAGTCTATCCTGTTCCATAATTGATTAAACCAATTGGCAAACTTGATGCGTGGAGGAAGATATATAAACACCTCGTTGTGGTGGGTGAAGTAGTTGTTGGAGATGGTAATTGCTGTTGACCCCATAATAGCATCAATAAGACCATCAGCACAATTAGATAGAGAATTGTGATCAATCCAAATATGGCTTGATCCAAAAATAGAAATGGCATCTCCATCGGCCATTGTTCTCCACCCATAATGACTCGGCGAGCTACGAACCATGGCATTCCCAGTAGGTTTGCAGTCATGGATATTTATGCCGTGAATAATGACATTTGTGATGAATTGGATGGTGATGCAAGCACCATTGGCAATGTGTACATTGACACCACGGCCATCAATTGTCTTAAAGCTGTTCATAATAAGCTCTTGCTTGAGTGTGATCACCATGTCTCTCTTGAACACAATCCACAAAGGCCTGTCCTGAATGACAGCGTGCCTTAGTGTGCCTGGTTTGGGGTTAACTGCGTCATCATCCCCTGGGTCGCTAACAACATAATACCTGCCATCGCGGCCACCGATGGCGTTGCGTCCAAAACCGATGGCACAGTCAGCAAGCCGCTTTCGGCGCAAATACCACCGGCTATCACAGCGCCAGCAATCATCAATTGGGTTGCCGGTTCCACATGAGAAATATCCCAATTTTCTCCTTTCAGTGCTATTGCGAATTGCCCTGATAAATTTAAAAAAAGAAAAAAAAAACCAATTTCATAATTATTATGATCATCATATTAGTTGATTCTCAAAGCATGTGAAGATTAATTAAGAAGAGGCGACATTGATGGACAATTATAATGACAAGATTAATATGTTCGAGAATTAAACCATTGTCGCTCCTAGGCTGGCCATGTGACATAGCGAGTTAGATGTATACGGATAGATGGATACGGCTCATACGGAAAGGTGATATTATTGACCCACATTAGGCTGTTAGAAATAAATGCTAAGTGGGGGAACACTGATTCCTGTCTGGTACTTGGTGCGTCGGTGGACATTAAAAATTGGACTCTCCATTCATTCAATAACATAGTTATGTCAGTAGAGCAACTAGTAGATCAGGATCACCAAAGAATTCCATGTTAGTTTTCTTGTATGAAACCAGATCAGTGATTTGTGATCTGAACCCTTGACAGCCTGGAGAAAGGGAGCATAATTTAAGTCGTCTACCCCACCAAATGAAGATATAATAAGACAGAGTGCATGATATTGTTGTCGTTTTAAATCAATGCACAGGACAGATTCTCATTCCTGCGTTCTTCTATATGTGGCATAAGTAATAATCATGTGAAATAAGTTAACAAGATTAATAAATTTTCTCCAACAAACCTTTTTGTTTTTTTTGCCCCTAAGGTTTGATACATAAACACCAAATCTTATCCTCTACTACTACTCGAATTCAAGTGATCGCAAGCACATAATTCGTTTATGATAAATTAAGCTGCACTCAGGTGGCACGTTTTCTACAGCAAACTAGTAAAGCAAAAATGAAGACAAACATGGACTTTTACTTGTCAAAATATAATCATCTTATATGTAGTCAACTAGTGGTTCTAGTTCCAGACAAAAATAATCCAACAACCTTTTAAAAAATATATATGAAAAATGAACTTAAAGTTGCACAGCCATTGGCAAAAGGCATGAAATTGAAAAGCTTTCGTACTTGGGAATGATACTTGGATAAGATAGGTAAAAAAAAAAAGACGAGCAATAAAATAAGAGCGCGAAGCGCGGATCTCACTACAAGGGCATGTGGATGGGCTGGCAACTAAAATTTACAAGGGCTGAGGGATTGCAAATTTGCAGCAGGTGGGAACATGGTCGATGCTGATTCCTCTTATGAATAATAAATTGGACGGTGGTCCAATTGGCAATGTTTAAGAATTTATCTTAATTTTAAGTGGATAGTTAAAGCAAGGTAGAGACCAATGAGCATCAGTTTTTGACTGGAATTTGTTCTCGGGTCACATGGGATTGATATGATACGAGGCCAAGTGGTTAAAAAGACGTGTCAAAATTACAAGTAGTCTCGTTAGGTTGATATGTACGGGTCATGTGAGCCCTCATTTCAGGATAGTATATTTTATTTTATCAGGTAATAAAAAACAACAGGAGATAATTAAAAGGGAATGAATTGTGCGATTAAATAATGGGGAGAGAAAATAGAGATATTTACATGTCCACCGTAGCAGCAATTTCATCCGGATTATCAACGGCGTGCTCATGAGTCCACTCCTCATCATCGAATTCAATCCTGCAAGTATACACGACATCCGCAAACCTCAAATTAAGCAATTTTACTCGAATGAAGCGACAGAGAGTTTTGGAAAATTAAAAAAAAAAAAAATGAGAGTGAACACGACGTCGTTTTCATCCCAATGGAATTCTCAATTTTGTTTGCTGGAGTCGGTGACCATCCGCCAAAATGCGGGCATTTGGACTTTTGTAGTCTACTAAATTTACTAATCTAACCTCTAGATTTCCAAAATACGTATCGGGCAATATCGCTAATTCTAATTGAGTGGGAATAGGTACAGACCGAGGGTGTTTTAGGGATATTTTCGAAGGCTGCGGAGGTCAAGTCGTGATTCGTTGATTTTACGGTCAATTATTTTTGTCCAAGGTTGAGAGAACAGTGAGAGTAACGTGAGCGAATTAACGATTCAGATTTTCTATATGAAAATCAGATCCGATCGCACGGCTTAGACGGTCAAACAGTCAAAAAAAAAAAAACACGGAACTAAAATTGTTTATCTAACTACAGTTCTTACGCCGTCACCAAGTGGAAGATTAAGATTTGTTAGAAAGTACAGGAGGAGAAATTGTTGAACTCGTGTTAAGCATCAACACTAACCTCTCCGGCATTGATGAGTTGTTCGAGCTCTGCAACTGCTCATTTTTCAAGAACCTTGAAACACGTAACCACGAATACAAGCAAACAATAAGTATTTTAACGTAGAAACAAAAAAAAGAACGCTAAATTTACGTATTTTGAATGTACCTTGAATCTAGCTCGTGCTTCTCCGTTGAGGCATTAGCCGTAACAAACAGCCATAGAATCAGCAATGTACATACAGAGTACCGTAGTTGATAAGAAACCACCATTGTTGCTGCTTCAGAGCTCTCTCTCGTTCTCTCTTTCACCGTGACAGTGGCTCTCTCTCTCTCTCTCTCTCTTTCTCCGCGTGTTAATAAATTGGGAGAATGAAAAAAAATGGAACGAAATTGAGTCAAATAAAAAGCTCTGGGGAAGTCGTCTTTATATAGCGAAAAGTACGTTCGGTAGCCTAATACTAGTAATGCCTAACTCCGTTAAATCTCCAGTTTAGCTATTAACCATGGTTAGGTGCAATTAACCCTACCACTTAACAACCTTCCTAACTGCCGCTAACTGACTCTCTCTCTCTCTCTCTCCCTTCGAAAAAAAAGACTTTACTCCTCGCACGTGCCAAGTGCGTCGGTATCTCACGTGCCCCGCCATCTCCCTCTGAAACTCAGCAGCTAACCACGTCCGGACCACCGTCGCCAACTCAGCTTTATTTATATTTTCACATCAGTCAATGGAGCCGAATGACACATTGCCACGTCGACAATGTCGCCGATTAACTGAAATTGAGGCTAATGCGTACGAATTGGCTGAATAATAGAATAGAATAAGGCCGTCAGTCGACAGGTGTCACATAAGTGTACGGCACTTATGTGTCAACCGTCGAGGAAGATTGCGGACTCCCGATTCGCTACTTCACCGGTTGTATATTCCCGAGCTGAAATTTTGCATTAACGTGCATCATTAATAATAATAATAATAATTAAGGACCAAAACTGATTTTCAAAATAAAATTTTCAATAAATGAGTTGATGCATTCGAGAACATTTGATCCCGTCTAGAAGGTTTTCTGAGAGCAAATCGAAGAGGTCCGTTTTGGTGATTGGACGCGCAATGTCGAGTGCCCATAACTTGGATGGGTTCAAATTGTCGGTCACAATGGCATAACATGTGGTTCAATATGTTTCACTAATTTTCATAATCGGAAAATTTCATAGCAATTGCTCAGATAAGGCTGTGTGTACAAAATGTGCCTGTAAATTTTGATTTTTTTTTTTTTTTTTTTTTGTGGTTAAACCACTGACAATCTTGGGGGGGAAAAAACCAATAATATTTGTTTTAATCAATCAGAACCAATAATTTGATTATTCTGCATGTTTTGTTTTAGATCAATACAATTACAGCATGACCTTAATGTAAATGATAGCATGATGTGATTGGTTGATAAGAAATCAGCAGCACACTCATAAAGGGGATGACTATAGATATTAGGACTCATATTTTCAACATTTCAAAATATATACAAGTGTCCCATCATTTTTTGTATCAAAGTATCTTTTGTAAGTACACAGAAGTGCGAGAATTATGAAAGAGGGATGCTTTTGTTGTAATGATCTTCTGATTATTTGTATTTTTGTTGGCCGCTTTCAATCGTTAAGCAATTGTTGTTCAAAATGGTCTCATTACCTTAACTTGCCGTACAAATACATTAAATCAAGGGACCGTGTCTCTCTTTAACATTGATAACAATTTTTATTTCAAGGAAAAAGAAAATCCAACATGAGCTTCAGTAAATGAAATCAAAGGAATTCTTCGTGCGATTTATGATCCATTTCTCATAACTATATATGCATAGAGTATTAATTACATATCGTTTTTAGAGTCATAATTATATTGATGTATTTTGTGCCCGATAAAATAATCTACAATAAAACGAGAAAAATTTGTCAGCAGACTAAAGACATCATTCACATGTGGCTCAACGTCATTAATTACAATACTATATATCAATTTTGTGGTGACATAAAAGTTTTTTTTTGGTTGGTCGCAGCACAGATATATCGCGAGTGCAGATGGATCATCTAGGTTAGACTAATAATTGGGGGCAATAATTAATATTCAGTTGGTGGGCTTTATATATACTTCATGTATAAACTAATGAATGTAATAATAATAAATGTAAGTAGATAATTTTTTCTGTAAAAATTGTGAAAATGCTATTACGAGGAAAAGCCACCAAAATCCTAAAAAAAAACTGTTCAATTGCATACATAGATTCAATTGATTTAAAAAATAATTACACAAAACAAATTTTTACGAAATTATATTCATATGATATTCAGTTTGATCATAGTCAAAGGTCACAGATGTCCAAACAAATAGACCTATATTATTATTTCTAAGATCAATAGAACTGTATGTGTATATTTAAGCAAATTTCGAAGGTGTTAATTAGACTCTTAGTGACATTTTCCATAGTTTATTTATTAATTAATTTATTCGAATTTTATGATTAGGTTGCTATGTTGACGCATAACAACCCGTAAAACATGTTATCGTTTTTTTTTTAAAGTTCAATAGAGGTGTTATCGCAATCGTTTTGTATACTTTGACTGAGTTTTGGTTTCATTTTTATGATTGGAAATTATTAGAAACAGGAAAAATAATTAAAAACATAATGATCTCACATCATTAATCAATATTTATATTAATCAAGATTATCTCTATCTCAAGTAATTGTTTAAAATTTAAGTTCAACTAAAAAAACGCAACTCTTCAATCTGATTGATTTTTTTTTTAAAAAAAAGGGTAGAAAAAAAAAATGTTGTTAGAGTTGGTAACTTGGTATAAGCTTAGACGCTACACCTCAAATTATTTCCCTTTAGTATGCGTTAATTTTGTGTGCAAAGAAATCAACACCAATCATACAAGTAACTAACTAAACTTTCAGATAAGTTAGTTTGATCTAATTGATTCAACATTTCAGTTATTAAAAGTTTTTGGATATTGATACAAAAGATAAATTTGACTATTTGAGATTCAAAATAAAAATCTCACATAAATTGGAGGAGATTAATTATATACTTGAAAAATAATTTTAGTTCAATTTATGTTTCTAACTTTAAATCATAGACGAATAAAATGCCCATTCTCATCTATCTCTTTCTAATTTCTCTGATCTAGGTCAATGGGTTTGAGCTACACACATCAACGCTCAAATCTGTAACATTTTCTCCACAATTTCCTATTGCTAAAAAAACATGATTAAAAAGAAATTATTATTTTTTTAGAGAAGGAAAAAAAGGGGGAAGAAAAAAAGATCATGAAAGAACAAAAATATGACTGACGCTGACTAGATCATAAATTCATCAATGGACCACTCAATGTGATCCGATTGAGGCCCATTAATAACACCATTAATTCCAATACTCTCGAGCTTGAAAACGAAGCCTACCTAATAAATGATATTTCCTTTTATTACTTCCATTTCTATTTTTTTTTTAAAATCCCAATTATAAAATATGAAAGTGAACTTCTGAAGTACTACAGCTTTCCGACCAACTTCCACTTCCATTTATGAAACTACATGTAAAGAATTTTTAATTTTTAATTGATTTGTGTATTGAATTGATAGGTTAGGAAGTTGTTTAGGTGTAATTGCCACAACAGCAGCACAAAAGCCGTCGCATCACATGGCTTCTCACCGCTAATCAAGGCGAGCTGCTTGTTACCCAAATTTTGGAATGGGCAATTTCATTTTCTTTACTATTTAAAAAAAACTAATATTTCATAAAACATTAATGGGTACTAATTGATTATTTAGATATTGAAAATATAGGATTAGTGGTGGCTCATCTCTATGACTTTGTTTTTTTTTTTTTAATCCATTGTAAGCCGTTATTTGTGACAAAAGATGTGTTTAAATCTCACTTAGGCTCCGTTTGGTACAGTTTTTTAAGTAGAGCTTATTTAAGTAAAGTTTTTACAAATAGAACTTTTACCTAAAAAATTTTAGTTGTTTGATTGTTAATAAGAGCTTTTATTAAAAATCTATAAAATTACTTTAATAGGCAAATTTTTTAAAGTTATATTATGAAAAAAATAAAATAAGATTATCAAATAAGTAGATGATATTTTGGATATTTTAACGTTTAATTTTTTTTTTTAACTTCTACTCCCAAAAGCCCAAAATTTGAGCTTTTACTAGTAGAGACAAAATAGTTTATTTAACCTCTACTAAAAAAAATTACCAAACAATAATAAAAAAAAAATATGATAAGAGCTTATGAGATTAAATAAACACTTATGACCATTAGATAAATCATATCAAACATGAATTTATATATGATTAGTGGAATGATTATTTATTGCAAGAGTGAAAGTTAATTAGCATTACAATTAGAATTATTATAGCCCATAATTGTTAAAATATTTGGTAAGAAAGAAAGTGGAACTGAAACAAACACAATCGATGGGAAAATACGGGAAAATGACTTCTTGTGTTCAGGTTAGCTTGCTTTGACAAAGAGAGCACAATTGGTTCAATATCCCTAACCAAATGCCTCCACTTCGTCCCCATCTCTATCAAAAACCAAAAACTAATTGAATAGAATGAAGATCACTAGATCAAGCCACGTCTTGTTTTGACAAAGAAATTAATTGTTTAGTCAAAATTTTAAAATGAAATTCTATTATAATATTGAATTAGTTGTTCTTCACGCTCAACCAACATAATGGAGTTGAAGTTGACCTCAGAGAAAGGTAACTTTTTGTTGGATTTCTTTGCAGTGCATAGGGATGTTGCTCAAAATTACCTAACAAATCATTATATATATATATATATATATATATAATGGTTATAATGTGCTTAATAACGCTAACCTAACGTAACCATTTAAGTCATCAACTACTTGTAAAAGATTTAACTACTTTAAGTTCGATGTTTTTATTAATTTTAATTGTATTATTTGTGTAATCACTAAGTTATATGGTTGATGTATTGTACGATCTATGTTGTTATAAGTTCCCTTACTTAAGTACTAGTTTAAATTTTTGGGTTGAACAGTTTCATTAATCTGATATTAGAGATATTGTGCTCGATATCAACCATGCTCATGTTCTTTAATTGATTTCTATTTTCAATCTTATCTCATTCATGGCTTCTTATGCGATTATTTGGGATGCATATAATTTTAAAATTGGATCCACATTTCACTTGAGGGAGCTGATGCTTCTTTGTAACTATCGTCTTCAAGTTTAATTTAGGGTTGAGCTTTTTTATTAACAATTTTAACCTAAATATCTCTTTAATTTCAGCTGTTCCAAATTCTCTCAATTGAGTTATATGGAATGCGTAATAATATGCTTACTTAGTGTGGATACTCAATTGAAATATTTAATGATGTGACATGAGCTATAAAAATAGTAAGTTAATAATTAATAATATCATCAATATTAATACTATTTAGATGACATTAATGACTAACAACATTTCAATGAATATCCCAATACACACACAGTGGTGTTTTAACTCGCACACGCACACGCGCTCTCGTACACAGACACACAATGATGTTTTAACACATCTTAATTTTCTTCAGAAGAACATGTATTTTGAAATTGAAAACCGAACAATTCTGATCATTTTAAGCAACCCAACATTTTTGGGCTTTTTACCCGTAATGTAATTTTTTTTTCCTATAATATACAGGTGGCATGGCAAGATTCTTCTGTTGGATCATTACTAATCGAATTCATTTTCGATTAATGATTAAATTTTTTATATTATCACCGAGAATTGAATAACTGGTGGTTGTTTTCTGGAATTAAGAAAAATATTAGGTGAAATACATTTGAAATTGTGGCAAACTCTTTTGTATTTTAAGGAATTTTTCTTCTCCTCATGTTTTTGTGGCCTGCGGCGATGGCAGCCGCCGGCCCTGAGGTTTCATCACCGTCGACAAGGGGCGGCCAAAATTAAACTTAAAATTGTGTTGGCCGGTGCTAGAACAAATTTGATATAGTGTTGTTATATTTCTAATATATATTATTTAAGTTCTTCATCGTACGTGAAGATGTGAATACAATCCATTATTGAGCTAACTATCTATTTCCTTCATAATCAAAATCAAATTACGAGCTAAAGGAAAAAACTTCCACAAACATAATCAATGGGCCACGTCCCATGTGATGTTCGGTGAGTTTATCAACATAATATTATAAGCAATAGTTAATTATAAGCGTGCATATATGAATTAATTTCATTTCATTATCAATGAGCTGAATTGTAAATATAGTATATAACAAAACTTTCTCCGTTACTTATTAAATCCAAAAGTTAAAAGGCAAGAGGAAATGAACATTGACTTTAAATTAGCATAGTGTATTCTAATCATAATTATCTTCAACTATATATATATATATATATATATACACATTTTAGTTTATATTCTACTTAATCAGATTCATGCTGCACGTTATATATTTATTAATTTCAAAATATTTCCTTTACATTTTGTTTCCTATGATTGTTTGGTATATCGATTACAATTTACACAAGACATTTCATCCCAGCACGTATCACGTAGTTTTGAGGTTGTGGCATGTGACTTGACCTAATGAACCTTGTAAGTTTCACTTGAGCATATTACATATAAATAATATATATATATAGAATCTTGTTACTTCGATAGCCTTTAATTAAACTTTTTTTTATTTTATAAAAAATAATGGGATAGCTAGGTTGCGAATATTTGAATTCTCTCTACGTGCCAAAAGATAAAGAATTTCACTTTATTTATAAAAAAAAAAAAAATTAATACAAAGCACACCAATCCAGATTCCAAATCATCCCCTATGATTGCTCCTTATCCAATGATAATAAACAAGCCAACATATTTTAGGGTTTCATGCAAATATACCACATGCTAGCGAGTCTAGCCATCTAGATACATATAAAATATTATATATATATATATATGTGTGTGTGTGTGTGTGTGTGTGTGTGTGTGTGTGTGTGTGTGTGTGTGTGTGTGTGTGTGTGTGTGTGTGTGTGTGTGTGTGTGTGTGTGTGTGTAATATAAGATAAAATACACTTTTTTTAAAAGGAAAGATTATATATATGTTATAATTCCTGACACGAACCCCATTTATTGCCTGTCCGAAATTTTCGGGATGGTAACGAAGCTTTTGATCAATAATGGCGGTCCATGTTATTCATAGTTCTTTAACAATTAATAATATTCCTTTTTTTTTTTTTGGTTAGTTATAATGTAATATCCTTAAATACTATTAAAACACTTACATTATGCACCGTACGTTGTGTGTATCTATTCGACGTACTTGCTCATGTCATCTTTAAACCATGATTTCACGCCTAGTTTTTACAAAATACAGACAAATCAAATCGCATGCGGTTGTGGGCATGCAAATTGCAAGTTCTTAATAATTTCTTAACTTTAAAGTGTTTAGATTGATCGGAAGAAATTTTTTGAAGAAGGTTTAGTTTAATCATCGACAGGGTGAAAGTTTAATTCAAATGGGAGGTTTTGTAGAATTTGAACACAATTAAAACTCTTTTTAATTTACCAAATATGCAACATAATTTTAATCTCAGAAGCTTTAATTGCTTCTCCATAACAAGTGATTGAATTTCAAGCTTTTGCTCGCTAACCCCACGACAAATTCTAGCGTGCAATTTGAAGTGGATGGTGATGATTACCCTAAACCGAAGTGGCCGTAGTCAGCGCATTACAAAATATTCAAAGAACTAATAAGCAGATCAGATGGATCACTTTGATTTTTTGAGATCATTTGAAGTTGCCTTTGACTGTCAAATTACTAAAATTGTGGCTGCTTTGCCTATAACAGTGACATCCATACATTGGCTGGCTTGTTGGAATTTGCGTCATTGCTTGGGCTTTCTTTCCCCAGGACCCTATCAACACGTCTACAATTGACTTGAGTCATCGATGAAAAGGTAGCTTGAAGAACAAGAACAAGAAGCAAGTTCACCGTATCATCATTGATTTGAGTGCGGCATTTGTGCCATGAACTCAGCAAATGCCCCCAAATACTTTTTGTGTTCCATTATTTTGTTCGTTTCGAATAATTATTGAAGTTTAGACTTGAATTGAAACAAGAGGAACACATTTTGCCACCAAATCCAACCTAGCCAAAAGAATGAAGTGCACATGTAACCTGTAAAATCTTATTATATATGTTTGTGCACCATCAAACCATAATGCCAAAATACAGCAACAAGAGTGCGACACGTGTACAAATGTTTATTGGATTAACTTATTTATTTATACACATTAAGATTATTGATTGATGTCCACATGGTTATCGCCAGAAAATGATACATACCATGTGGGTTTATTGTTCTGCTGACTTGTACTTGTTTTGTCTACAATTCGGCAAGCTAGCTGACCCAAGTCTAGCTACTCGTATATCACTTTTGGTTGTGTTTGTCGCTGGACCATTTACTCATTTTCGCAAAGTATCCAGCCCCACTTCTAGTTTATGGCTGTCACATATGGATCAATCCAATCATATTTCAATTACTTCAGTTGATTATGTTTGTCCCACATTCTTGAATGTAAAAGAGGCTCGACACTGGCGTATAGGACATGCAAATTCGCATGAAACATCATCTGTAAACTAATTACAGATAGATAATGATAAACAGTTGATGATCGATAGAAGCTCATATTGCCCATAGTCATTCATTCCAAAGGTGGGTTTTTCACTTTTTTCTCCTTTGAGGTGTTTGATAAAACCCAATGCCACATCTCAGTTGCCGTTTTATTTATTTATTTCATCTTTTTCTTTCAATAATTAACAAAAAAAAATTGTTTACCACCATTCAATAATAAATTTTTCTTTGAAAAATATAATTTTTATCCCGCAATTATTATAGTTTAAAAGTTATGTCATCTCATTACCAAATAGACCCTTAGTCCAATTGAGCATTTGAGATCACCCTTGCATTAGTAATGTACACTTTGGAAGTAAGCGGAAGCAATTTTATCTTTATTGGATTAGTAATTCAAAATAAAATTATTAATGAAAAATATGAAACAAAAATCAATTTATTGGTAATCAAATTACAAATAGAAAGCAAGGAAGGTGCTACTATAGTGGCCCGTCTCTTCAGAAAAGCTAAGATATGGGCCAGCCCGCGTTTGGCAAATATTTGCCCAGTTCATATGAAACGCCGCCCTATTGTTCCAAGCGTGACTTTTTGAGTGGCACACTTCGCTTGGGAATTTACATGAACACATTCTTATCTAGTAGTGATTTGTATGAATTAAGATTCAGTGATGAATTGAGTTTTAGCTGACGATGATTAGAGTTGTTTAAAATTTTTATTTTTTTATTTATCTTATCTAACAATCATTGATTCAGTGTTCAGAACAAACTTACGTCAGAAACAGAATTCATATCTTGTTCTCATTATCACTTATTAATTGGAAGGGAACAGGTTACCATGTGCAAAAAAATGACTTGAGTCATCGACCGGATGTCATAAAATCTTTATTGTAAAGACATGCTAAGCAATAAGCCAAAGGTGAAATTAACAACATTCAATAATAATATTCCTAAGTGAAAACTCCCATTTGGCTATTGGCTAGCTAGGTCTCTCACTCTTACTGTCACCTACCACTTTCCTTGATCCTTGATTTCTTTATAAATGAAGTGATAAATCAAGCTTTGAATCTTTACCCTTATCAGCATTAGCAACACTCTCAATAATTTGATTCTGTGACAATATCCCACCTCCATTATCAAATCTTATACTCCTCTGCCAGTTCAATAAACTTCTCTGATCATCACCTTGATGATCGCTGTGATAATAATTCCCTCCGCAAAGCACCACAGTGTTGTTTTGATGATCGAACCTTGCTGCTGCACCGTTGGATTTAGACCTATCTGATGATGATGCGAAGTGCTGTTGTGTAGGAAAATAGCCAAAGTTGGAGCTGTGTGCTGATATGTACATTGATGATGGGTGCATGAGCTGCTGGCCCATATGGTGGTGATGATGGCTTGGGGCAAACACCATTGGCGGCAGCGATGGAGTTGTTGAAGCATATTGATGAAGATGATCTGATGCAACACGTTTAGCTTTTCTTGCAGCTGTTCTTTCTTTCTTGTGAGCGTTTTGGTGGCCTCCTAATGCTTGTGAACTGTAAAATTTCCTCGAACAGAATAAACATGGAAACACTCTTGGTGATGAATCATCTACATTGGCTTCTGCTGAAACTTTCCCACGATGATGATCATCTCCCATTTCTGTAACCAAAAGAGAAAATATATAGTTACGTTATGGGAAAAGGGAAACAGAAAAGATAAGGAAACAAATATACAAAACTCAAAACAGAATAAGAAAAAAAGAAGGACCTTCAAATAATGGAGCTACAGTAGAAAATACTGAATACAAGTATGTATATGTGTGTGTGTGTGTGTGTGTATATAAACTATAAAGTGAGTTCACTTGAGAAATAAGAAGATAATAAAATTATGAAGAGTAGAAAAATGTTAAGAGAGACTGTGGAACTAACAAATAAGGGGAGTTGCTTGAAAGTTGAAACAAGGAGCTGTATGGGCTTGGGAACAGAAGAGATAAGAGAGAGAGAGGTGGTAACTGGTAAGTATTAAGTAATGCTTGTTTATGACAAATTCTGCATGTCCAAGTAAAGAGAGTGATTGGTTGAAAGGGATGTGCGTGAATTGGGAAATGGGCAATTAACTCTTTGTTCTTTCTCAGTTGGTAGCTGATTAATTGTTATTATTATTTTATATGAAAGAGTTAACGAGTAGCTAGTAAGCTTGGACGATCACATACGTTACTGATCTGCTGTGGCCAATGCGGAAGGATTCGGTGACTTAAAAGCTAGAGTCAGTAAGTCAGTGAGTCCCCCACTTGAATTTATCGGACAGATCAGAAACTGAGTGGTGTTATTGAATGGACGCCTTTAACGTTCATTCATCATCTCATGCAAATGGGGTTAATTTTTCTCTGCTCTGTGATTCCTCTGCCCTTTTCTTGTAAATAGTTATGGGGGCTTCTTACGGCAGCCGCCAATCCAAATGCAACTTGTTGCATCTCCTCCATCACTTTGCGCCTCCAATCACAGAGCCCTGTAATTGTCTATGGACCATCTCTCACTTATACCTGACAAATTATCTAAATTAATTTTCTCAACAGCAGAATATTTGTTCAAGAAAGTAATAACTCTGCTTAAGGGGGGCAAAAAAAAATCCATGATGTTGATATGATTTTAGTTCAAGCGCAAGACATAAAACAATCCCAAACAACTTAATAACATTATTTAAATTCAGTAAGTCCAACAAGGATTCTTTAAAACTCATTATTGTGTTAATTGTGTTTGTAATTTGAATAATTAGTTGGATTTAACCCAACAAATAAAATTTTTTGCGGATAGAAAATGATTTTTATAGTTGACCTAAAATAGTTTCTGATAATCTCTTAATTTTTTTATAAGCAATAACTAAATCATAAAAGAAAAAATTAGTTTTTTATTTATGTAACTTAACCTTTAATAGGATCATGGTCCTCTCTTGATATAATTTTCTTCTGAGCAAATTTTATTAACGTGATTGATAATCAATAAATTAAAAAAATAAAAATAATAAAATTATAATCATACAATAATACTAAAATATAAGTAGTACAAGATTTATAAAAGATCGCAAATATTAATCCTATTGCTTAGTACTAGTGTCCTAATCTCCTTTGATAATGGTGACACGCGGTTCCACTGTTTTCTTTTTCTTTTATCAAGTGCACGTTTGTGCTTCGTAATAATAGGTATAGAATTCCTTTCCTCAATTTCATTCGACTAGGTGTTATTGGCGATTGTTTTGAGTAATAATATGAAGATACCCCCTTGATTCCTTATTAATTCCTTTTTCAAACACACCTTTGGTCATGAACCTCCATTGCAATTTTATTCACTCAAATTCTTCAATTTTCCGTTACGAAAAGGAGTAACAAAAATGTGCGTTGCTAACCATTCAAAATAAAATTAAGAAAAATTATCACTGTACTACTTTTATTTTACCTTATAAAATTTTAACATATACTTTACACCACATTTCTTTTCACATTTGTATCAACTAACTACTTTTGCATTAACGCTATTAAATAATTTTAATAAAATGATAATTTTACCCCAAATAAATTAAAAGACTATTTTATCTTATAAAAACTTTTAAAATTAAAAATTATAATCATAAAAATATCTCTAAATTTAATAAAAATAAATCTCAAATAGAGGTGCTCAACTTATTTTTATTGAATTTAGATTTTACAAACTTTTAATAATTATTTTTATTAAAAATTTTAATTTTACAAAATTTTAATAAAAATAAATTAATTAATTTATTAAAAATTGTAATTTTGTAAAATTTTATTAAAATAACTGAATTTATTTCTTAAAAGAATAAATCCTAAAATTTTAATAATTTAAGAATATTTTTATCATTATATTTTTTTTATTTTTTAAATTTTCTATAAAATAAAATAACATTTTAATTTATTTACGAGTAAAATTGTCATTTTATTAAAATTATTTAATAGTATTTATATAAAAGTAGTTAGTTGATACAAATATAAAAAAAAAAAGGTGATGCAAAATACATATAAGAATTTTGTAGTGGTTGGATGAACATAAAATAAAATAAATGCAGTGCAATGATAATTTCCCATTAATTAATTTTTTTTTAAATTTTTTTAAGAACTCGGTGATTTATTGGAAACAACTTTAGGCAATGTAACAGCTAATTGCCAGTATAGATTTCTTTCTTTGTCCCGCACATGTAATGAATTAAAGTAGCCTAGTATGATTGTTGTATATAAAATGACATGAGTGAGTTAAATATACACTGCAGTCCGATGGTTTAAGCAAGCATCACGAAAAGCTACAGCAAATACTTTTACTTATTCAACAGTCATGACAAGAATCCCTTCACCAATAAGAACAAAATACAGTACATATTGAGATGTGAGAATAACTGTTATTCTCAGATAAATGTCAATGCCTGGAGGAACAGAAATTTCAAAAATCCTCTCCGTCTAAAAGATAGCATGGGCGCAAAAAGACAGATTAAAAAAGACTTTGTACAACTCGCATATACCTTTAAATTTAAATTAACAAAAATAATATACCTATGTAGTTAATAAATATCGGCTTAGCAAAACCAGATACTTACAGTTCTGGAAGAAGGAATAAGAAGAATCCGTGGCAAAGGATTCATGAGACGGTGGTTGGCGGCAAAATCAATGTTGAGGGCCCGTCACCATGTTAGCTGGCAGGCTATATATAGCTGCGAAGCATACAAGAACTGCACACAGACCACATTTTTCTAAGGTTCAGGAACAGCCAAAACACCTACTAATGGAGAAACAACTAGATGGTTCCGGTGATGTCTCCCTCTCCGGCTTAGGCTGAGTCTTTGAGCAAGGATAATGTTTAAAAAACGCTTTCACTGCTCCAGTTACCCCGTCTTCCTTCTCCATGGCCTCGGCAAGTTCAACTGCACGCTCCTTCACCTGTCATGTTTCCTATGCGTCAGAATCATACTCCAATATGGTTAAAAACATTTCTTGCACTTGCACTTTCTTCTATGAATTAAATCCCCATCAAAAGTATCCTAATGCTCTACCCAAATATGGAAATTCAAATTCATTTGATTGTGTTACTGCTTTTTCTTTCATCTTATCAGGTAAGACAGAACTCTTAAATTATTCCACCTAATACATCCTGTACTGCCGTGATAAGACTATCTTATATCTGGGCAGGTGTATCAGTCAGCGCACAAATAGTTCAAAAGCAGAGCTACTGTTCAGACATTTGGAATGCTTTGCAGGATGCATTTTGATTAGAAAAGCAAAAAAGAACTCTGTTAATTGTATCTAAGGACCATTTCTTTAAGATGAAGCTCAGTACGACTAGGCCTAAGCAAATATAAAGTTAAATAATTAATTGGGGAATGCAAAAAAATTTCCACTACCTTTGGATCTAGCATGAAATTTATTGCATTAATCAACTTGGGAAGTGAGAATTCGTCAACCGGAATGGGCGGAGGACCTACTCCTCTGGCATGTACTCGCTCTCCCCAGAAAGGCTGGTCACCGAAGAAAGGTACAATGGTTGTTGGGCACTATATTTCAACAAATTTGTCAACATAAGGCACGAATCACGTCATGCAGAAGTGTAAGTACTTAATCTATGTTAAAAGATAGCCATCAATATTACCGCAGCTCTAAGACCGGCTGCAGTTGTACCCGCACCACCGTGATGAACCTGAAAACAAAAGGAAGACCAATAAGAACTTGCCATCACAAGCACAAAAGACAAAAAAAAAAAAAAATGAAACAGTGTAACATCAAAAGAAATTTCAAAGAGAGTTGAAAGGATTTCTCGATTCTCATCGAATACTTCCACATGCATTTACCCAGCAATGATCTTGCCATAACGAATATAAATATATCATGCTTTATTACTAGATTCATATAAAATCCATCCAAAATTTTTTAAGAAAACACCTCGTCTCTCTGCTTATTTCCACTCCAATGTTAATCTACACCAGTGTCAACGCAAGAAGAAGAAATCATCCCTTGGTTTAATTCAATCATATACCTTTTTCTGTACATATATCTAACATTCTAATTTTACGACATAAATTAGTGTATATAATACTGGTCCCCACATTGAGATCAAGCAACAATAGGGTATGAGGGTAACTCAACAATATTTTATGATAACATCCATCATCCCAGGAGAAGGCAGGCCCGGCTGGAAGCATGGCCAGGCCTATAATTACCATAACTAACTAAACGCATTCCACAATGAAGACAATAAACAATCCAAGTACACATGATGATGAAAGAACATAATGTTGAACCTGCTCAAGAGCTGCAGACTTACCACAGCCTTGCATTGTAAGAACAACCAGTCATGGGGAATGTTGTCCAATAGGTATATTGAGTCCTTTGGTTCAGCCACTGAAAAGGAAATAAGATACAAGTAAGTGCATTTGAAGTCTCGTTCATATGGCTACACAATGTGGTAGGGAAACAAGTAGAAGAATAAGAAGAGATAACAGAGGGTTATAGGTAACAGATGAAGCGCTTCATCAGTAAAAACTTACGGTTACCAAGGCCACCCCAGCCTTTGTTTATAATACCCCTCTGTCCAGTTTGTTCAAATGCTTCCACAATTATCTGGGTCATTTTTTCTGGCTCTTGAACAGGCTGAGTAACAAGAGAAAGAGCAGGGACAAATAAAAATAAAGAAGTTGAGAGCTAATATAATGAAGAATCAAAGATCATATATCATGCCAGTATTTACTCTTGTTTCGGGGGGATCTAAAACGCACTCATGCATAGTCAATACTTAATTAGGGAATGCTACATCTACTAGAAGATTGAATGAGTCCACTTCCAGAAAACACTACAGTGACGTTGTTTACTAAAAAACACAGAATTGAAAAATATTAGCAACTTATTCATCTTTACCCTAAATTTTAAAAGAAAATTGAAAACCTTTTACCAGTTTTTCTCAAATAAGTCACATGGTCAAATATAATTAGACCGTATCATGAAAATGATTGTTAAAATGAACATATTGTGATGAAGGAAAGAGGAAACAGACTTTACTAGTACGGACTTGATAAATCACATCAAGCTGGTAATTTGAATTAAACTTCGCTCACTTCCTGCTACCCATTTTATTCACAGATAAAGCATCCTTTCCTATAGTTATTTTATATCCTCACACTACATTTCATAGGATTTTATATATCCACATACCAAGAAAAGGTAACTACAAGTTATGAGCATTGGTAACTCATAATATAAACAACAGAATATTGACCTTTCTAATAAAGTTCAATACTTGAAGGAGTCAACAGTCCTAGTTGTGATTGGTCTTTTTGTAAATTGGATTTATATTCATCAATAATTAAGGGCTTCAAGGATCAAAGAGGCCAAGCCTCAGAGTTTCACAGCTCAAAATACCACATTAAAGAAGGCCTCAATAGTTTGTAAAGTTCATAATCCACAATAACAGAGAAATAATTTGAGGACCAACAAAACAAACTCACAAGGCTACCAAATCCAATGTAAATAGGCTTTGAACCAGCTTCAAGCCATTTTACAAGTGATTCTGGAGGTTCATAGTTTGATGCAAGATCAAGAAAGCAAAATCCAACCACATCAACCTTAGGTCCCCAATCTGCAAATCATGCAATAAAAAAGTAAACCAGAAATCAGCATCCCTCAAATAATTTGTTCTGCATTGTACTTATTCAAATGTGTGATGAAGACAAAAATGTACAGGTATTGATGATATATGACATTTATGCAAAAAGTACACTAAACTCTACCCAACAAAGCATTGAATAAGTATCACCAAATTAAGCAAAGCAGATACAAAGACCCAGAACAGCTTTAGCCACTAAAAAAGCAGCTAGCCAAATCAGCTCATAAAAAAGTATTGCAATTAAGAACAGAAGATATTGACAACAGTAATGAAACAGGGCTCCATGCTACTTCCATAATGTAGCAATGGTACCCAGATCAAACAACTCAGACAATCTAAGATTCTGAAGTTATGGCAAAAATGGCTGATAACATAATCTCATAAAAATCTTCAGAGGTTTTCTTGGGCTCTTTGTTGGTCAAGAATGTACATGGTGATAGAGAAAAGGGAACATTTTATTGATAGACAAAATGACGATCAGATGAGGTATGATATCTTTCAACAGTATCATGTCCAAAGTGACAACCTTTTGGTTTAGGAACAAGGTGCGGACTCCATATATACCCATGAGGCACATCTGAATCAAAACCCTGGGAACCACTTAAATATGTCACAGGTCGTAGCTTCAGCTTCTTTTTCCTAACATCATTTATCATGTCCCGTATTCCCAGCCAAATCAAGGAGTCAACAATTTGATATGACAGCTGCAAAAGAGGAAGGGCCAACAATCAACCACAAAAACATCATAAGAATGGAGGAGTCAAATCATGTGGTAAAGGACAGAATTTAATGGTCTCACCCGATATCCAGCTGGTTGCTTGACACGGGATAAAGGATGTGCAAACTCACTGGTTGGCCTGGAGGAAAAAGATGAAATTTAAGATTCTCCATCAAACCATGCAATAAAACAACTAACTGAGACAAAGCAAGAAGAAAGCAAAATTTGTAAAAATGAAAACTTCAAAGATGTTAAACTACAATAAAATCAGCTAGATTCCATTACCCAGACAAGACTTACGTCCATGGCATAGTGAAAAATATATGAATTGGGATTTTCAGCGCCTCTGCCACGTGGACATGCCCTAGAGAAGCATTTGCCAGAGTCAATTGCAAAATATATATCAAATTAACTTGAACAATTCTCCATAACAAAAAGATCTAAGCATATAAAATCACAAAGATCAACCAGTGATAATTTCCATGATAATTTCCCAAACAACATATTCCAAAAAGAAATTAATAAGAAAAAGAATAGACGTAATGAAATTTATGAAAAGGTCACAAGGACAAGACAGAGTCTACAGATATGACAGGGGTCTAGCATGATCAATTTCCAATGCACATATTTAAAAGAAAATGAAATAAGAAAAAGGATATAACTACCATGATATAAAAGGTAAGAATGCAAATAGAATCTGACTATAAAAAATAGACAGCACAATTTGAAACATTATAACAGAATTGAAGGTTAAAACCTTACCATATGCTGGGGGATTAGCAATGATTGCATCTGCCTTAAAAGCGATTCCAGAATCTAAATCAGGATCTCTGCAAGCTGGAAGTAAAGAGTATATAATTTCCTTCATTTGATTTCTTTGAACTGGTATCTCAGAAGGGCCTGATGGCAAGAAGCCTTTATTTTTAACCATATCTGTTCAGTAAAAAGTAAAGCCATTAATTATAAGTTGCCAATAAAAGCTTCTGCAAGTTTATTTATATAGGTTGTGCAAAATATTTTGAATCAAATATTGATTTAGTAAATCTCAAGAATATATCTTTGTAGTTTTCTGCCGAAAGTAAAAACCACCAAAGACAGTAAATGTCCAAGGAAAACAAATTTGGTGAAGGGAGCTACATTATCATTGAGCATAATTTTCATAAATGAAATAAGAAAGAGAACATGAATGAATCCTTATAAGAAATGCGAGGCGACAAACTGGAAACAGAAACACTCTTTCGAGTGGGCAAATCAACCAACTTCTTGAAACCTATGATTTTACAAGGAAAAAATTAGAATAATTTTCCTTAATTTCAACATGATAGAAACAATAATTAGATTTGCTGATAATCAGAAGTGGTTCACAGCCCCAGATATATTTAAAGACATGTATGCATTTGGACCAAACACATATACATACATATACGTGTGTGTGTGTGTGTGCGTGTGTGTGTCTCTAGTATAAATGTAACTGATACATTTAGATACATACATCCTGCAAGAACTTTTGGATCACCACCTAAAGGATAGAACTCCAACCCAGCAGTCAGGACAAAATCCTTGAAATTTGAATGAGTTGCTAATCTAACGCGATGGCCATAGTCCTGCATGCACATCTCTGGTAAATATTGAATCCACATATAATAACTTATTCAACTGCTGAAAGTAAAAATTTCAAATTTCAAAATTTTCATGCTTCTTTCCATTGACTAGAAATGACCACAAATTTTAACTGTCTACAATTCAGAAAATAAAAAATACAGCATAACAAGAAAAAGAAGGTAAAAGCGGCAAAAAGATTGAACTTTCTTTTGCGTTTATATAACACTTTACCAAACATAACCAATCCAAGGAGCCATTATCAATCGAAGTTATTAGAAAATATTGAGTAGAATACAAAAGCTCACATCTAGAATTACAAATGTTAGATGATGAACACATTACTGCAAACTGAACTTAAGGAAGAAAAACAGGGAAATTTTTGAATGTGAAGATATGCTTCTCACCTGCAAACGTTTGCCAATTGCAACAAAAGGTTGCACATCACCACGTGTGCCAACAATAAGCATTACTATTTGCAATGGTGGAATGTACTGAAGATCTGTTGCATCGAGGGGCTCATCATGAGCAACCTCAGTGTATACATCTTGAGACGCAGCACCAAGGTCGTGGGGTCCAATATCCCCAGGAACTTCGAATTCCACAGTTCCATCATCTTTCACAGTAGCTATTCTATTCAACAATTGGAGCTGCACAGATTTTAAACATTCAATAAAATCCCAGGGCACAAAAACAATGAAATACTTAATGTTAGTGGTACGGAGACTGACTGCTACAATTAAAAAATTGTAATGATAGCAACAACCATAAGAGCAATTATAACAGTGTACGTTACAAGAGGTGATATAAGACGGGCAATGACCGAGTGAGCTTCAACTTTAACAGGTCAGGTAGCAAGGTGTTTATCAATTTAGGCCACGCATGTAGATCAAATCAAGTACTGGAGTACACATGACCATCATTTCAAATGACCAAGGAACAAATAGCAATTGTAAAATGTTTCTAGCAGTACATTACCTAAAGGCATGTCACTACACCCCCAATGTGATATTTTAGGCAAACATCTCACAAGAGAAATTACAGAAAATCAGCCCTCGAATGAACTAGTCCATACAGAGATTTAAGTATCGAATAAACTCTACAAGGGCAGGTTATTGTAATCTTCCAACAAGTTCCAATCATACAAACTTGTCCCACACAAAATGTTCAATATGGTTCACCGTATTGCACTAAAGAATTGTGAAAAACTAGCAAATTAAATCATTCTACGGAAATAGTCATAGAATTCGAACATCACTTATAAAATGGAAAGAGGCTCCTAGCAGACAGGGTCAAGTTTTCCTCAATGTTTAGGTGCGCCATTTCCCTAACTAAGAGATTGGTAAAGCGCAGTGGTCACATCTGCTTTCTTTAGTCTGCTCTCTCTCTCTCTCTCTCTCTATATATATATTCATTCTCAGGTGCGGATGCCCTCATTTTTTTTAATGCAGACATGCTGTTAAACATGCAGCTTAAAAGAGTTATTTTTAATTTCACTATAAAACTATACAGTTTAATAGCATTAAAATCTGACTCTATAAAACCGCACGGCTTAAAAACATGTCCGCATGAAAAAAAATAAGGGCACCTGCACTCCTTCTTTCTTTCTCTTCGAACTCTAAAAAGGGACCGGCCTAAGACTGATGGAAAGAAGACCATTGTTTCTGGTTCGTGAGCTTATGGTAGTCAATCATTAGCTAGGGGCAGCTGCTTTAGTTTGAGTTTAGGTCACGAAGATATAAAAAAAAGAAAGGATCGCTCCCCGTTCTAATTGAATCAGGTGGGCTGTGCCTTCCACCGGGTTATCAAGGTTCTTTCTTAGAGTGCACGGGAAGAGCAAGCAAACTCAAAACCTCCGCCCCAGTCAGCTGCTCCCCAAAGGGGATCGTCCGCTTCAAAGCAATATGAATTTCTCATAGCAGTGAAAAACTAGCAAATTTTATCATTCTACAGAAGTAGTCATAGAATTCAAATAGTGCTTATAAAAGGGAAAATTTGACAATGTTCAGTATGCTAACTAAATATTCTATGGGGTAACAAGGATTCCTGACTATGCTGGCAAAACTGTAGCCACAATGTGTGAACAAAATGCTTCACAGACATTCGACGCTGATCTCAACAAATATTTGTAATAAGTCATACCTTCTGCTGGACAGGAATCTTGTTGTCAAAAATTTGTGCTGCATGTTTTGCAAGTATAGCACGCGGTCTATGAGTCTCAGTTTTTGCCCTTTCCAACCTCAGTTGACTTGAAGTTTGTGGTTCCAACTTTTTGCTGCTCAACACCTCCACCGGATAACTGTTGGTCCTGGGAATACTAGGAACACTAGGTCTATCTCTGATAGAATCTCCTACAAAAACAAACAATAAGAACATAATAATATGAAAACCTACATATAAAATACGTAAGAAACTCTCAATACGCTCCCCTTATAGGCTCAATCTTATCCTTGGAAGTTCAGGATTTGCTTGCGAATAATAATTTCAGTAAGTATGCAGAAAAAAAGGAAAAAAAAAAAATCAACTAAACGGAGGACTTGGCATTTCCATTATTTACACTGGTACCTTCAATTTCGCGCTCAAGCTTAATAGAAACTTCACTGGAGCTCGAGGAAGAAGAGCTCCGCGACTTCACAGGTGGCTCCGCCATCGGCGATGACTCCGATTGCGGCAAGAACAGTCGATCAAGATGGCCTCAATGCTTCTGATCCAGATCCAACTTACGTTATAGATTCCAGAGGGCGTTGTTTTTAGTTCATTTTAATTTTTAAATTTCAAAAGCGAGCCGTTATGTGTGTGTGTGTGTGTGTGTGTGTTTTTGGATTCTCACTAGTGGCGTAAAACAAGGGAGAATTTTGCTTTCGCGGATTCTGAAGACTCGAGAGAGAAGGCACGCCCAACGCAGTGGGTGACGGGTCCTGTGGATTCTTGCGGTTTTTTCATTTATTATTGACACGTGTGCAAACTGTCCGAGTAAGGGCATTTTGGTCAAATAAAAGAAATCTGATGCGAAAAATGAAATATTCTCTGATTGTGCGGGCTACACCCTACGGCTATAGAATTTCGTTGGTTTTTAACTCCGTGTCATTTTCTTTTGCACAGTTTTGTCCTCCATCATTCAGTCCCAGTCGATCGTTCTCTCTCTTTCACAGATGTAAGCATGTGATCCATCAGACAAAAGCATTAAAACGCGTATAATCAATAAATAAAAAATTACTAAAAATATATTCAGAAACCAAAGCAACACTATTCACCTTTCTTTCAGTTTACTTCAGTTTTTTTTTTTTTTTTTTTAGTTTAATACGAATAATACAGATAGATGACTTGATAGGACATTTGATATTATTATAGAAAACTACTGGTATTATTAGTTTTGCATTAAATTCTTATTATATTACATCCTTATGAAGCATTTGATGGTATTACAATCAGATAATTAGATAGATTTCTACCCTCTCAATCTTTTGAGAAAGATTGCAATGACCTCCACTCTATTATTTTTAATTGAGGGGAAAAATTGAGTCCATTAAGACTCTAATGTGAGGGTAATAGTCCACAAGTCGGCCTAATTTACTTCAGTTGACTAATCTTTAAAAATAAAGAAAAAACGGTTAGTCGACACATAACTGCTTCATTAATGAGTAGGGGTGGCAATTTTGGTTGTGATACATTTATTTAATGCAATTCGATTTAAATTAAACGGGTTTCGGTTTGAAAAGATCAATTTGTTTATTAAATTGGTGGAATCGAATTGTTATTTTGAGGTCACTTATTTATTTATCCATTTGTGATTCATTTGTATTTTGTACGATTTTAATTTTGTAGTTCTATTTTATTTTGTTTGATTTTTATTTAGTAATTATTGCTTTTGTAAATGAACCCGTATTCAATTGATTTGTTATTAATTTTATATAAAAAAAAAGATAAACGAATCTAAATTCAATCGATTTGTTTAATTTTATACAATAAAAAAATTAAATAGATATTCATATAATAAATTAATGGTATTCAAATCCATTCAATTTTGACCCAACTCATATATGATTTCATTCCAATTCGATTCATTTATTTAAATACAAAAATTCTTGTAAAAATCTGATTGTGTGGTCCATCAATAATTGAACAATAACACTTAATCATTATAGCTGTACGATAATGATGGTAACGCAATAAACTTGTTCATGAGAAAGAAAAAAAGGATAATGTGTTCCTATACTGTGAGACTTTGGCCACAAGTCATGAGACATAAAAGTTATAGTTATAAGATAAAGTTATTAGTATTTAATAAATATAATTTTTAAAGCTAATTGAAAAAATAATAATGTAAAGTTTTCATTGAACAACTGTGAATAAAACCATTTTTTTATTTTTAAATTAAAATTGTAATTGTTTACTAAAAAAATTGGAACGGCTTAACAGTAATATCAAATAGAGCCTTAGATTATTTTTTGGGATTTTTTTTTAATATCTCTTTTTAGCAAGTTTAATCCCAAATTTATTGCGGATAGTTATGGAAATCTCGTCTTATTTTTATGAGTGTTCTGCATAAAAATAAATAGATTCCCAATTTACTAGTTGAAGTCACAATCAAAGTTACTGCTATCACTTTTTCAGATTTAGGCGTGGTCTTACCGTATATCTATGGATCACGTTTAGATCTTGTTTGATAGTCTCTCTTAAGCTAAAAAATTTCTAAACTATGAAACATGCTTTAATAGTGCAAATTAATGACATCTTGATGTTTCAAAAAAGAAAAGAAAAAATTATTAGTAATTTTAATAATAATTATTATTTATAACAAAATATTAATTTTATACTATATTATTACTAATAATATTTCACGTATTGAGAATATTAATAATAATTATTAATTATATAATTAAAATTAATAATAAAATAAATATTAATTTTAACAAAATATTAATTTTATACTATATTATTACTAATAATATTTCACGTACTGAGAATATTAATAATAATTATTAATTATATAATTAAAATTAATAATAAAATAAATAGTTTATCTTATAAATATATTTTTTGATTCACTTTGTAGCTAAAAACTACAATTCTTTAATTAAAGGTGAAACTATAATTCGAAACAATTTACTCTCAATTCAAGACAAAGTAAATACATAAATGAAATTCTAATTCATATTCCAATGTAAGCAAAGAATATACTTTTACTCTCACTTCACACATTTTTACTCCTCATGATTCTCAATTCAATCCGATAAGTAAACGCTACCATCATACTTTTAAATATTTCTTTGTTATTTGAAATAGATATCCTTTTTTTTCTTAAACTGTACTTACTTGCCCATGTGCCTTGAACTTTTTAGTGTATTTGAGTGACAATGAATTTGTCTCGTGATTTTTGTAGAATTTGATTAAAATTTCCATTGAGTTTAATTTCAAAAAAAATCAACATTTATTTAAAGTTGACTTTAGAGGTTAGTTTTAAATTTTGAAAAAAAAAATAATTGTATAAAGAAGTTTTATGAAGCTTCGACGGAAGGATATATATGGATAGAAGAAACTCTTCTTCTTCTTATTTTATTAAAAAAAATTATTGGAGAATTGTAAACAGACAAACTATTATATGTCAATAATATCGGAAGTTAATTCGTATAATGTAAGTTAATTATTATATCACCCTTTTTTTTTTTAATTATACTCCAAAAATTCAAAACACTAATTTTACAGTTGCAAGCAAATTTTACAATTTATGTTATGCGACTTTACGTATTTAGTTAGGTCCTGTCTTTATGCATGAAACTCGAAAGAGCTCATCATGCCTCTCCCTTCGTTATAAAATATGTTATCATATAATCATTTGTTGTCTCTCTAATACCAGGTTAAACGTCGTAATAATAATAATAATAATAATAATAACAACAACAATAACAACAACAAACTATGGACGAAAATATGTAGGTTTTCATTATCTAAATAGTAATAATTTTTTTTAATAGATTTAGGACCCGATTGGGAGCACTGCCATACTCTAACTACTCCCACCCTCTTTATCCACTTAAAATATTCGGCTGAGCTGCTTGGCATTAATCCCAAATAGACCTTCAGATTTTCTTTTGAAATGATTAGATCCTTTCCCCACTCGATAATCTCCTCTTGAAAGAGTAATTATAGAATTGAGATAGCTAGTGTTATGTTTGTTGTTCTTGACTGGAATGGTTCATTCCACAATTTGGATATAAATATTTATGGAGATAATTTCGAACTATTCTTCATGAATTAATTAACTATATTTAAATCACTCCTCTTACTTTTAAAAATCTCAATTTACCCTCTATTTTAGCTAAGAAAACAAAAAAGAATAAATAAAATTCATCAACCTATCTCTATTTTTTCTTAACTTTTTTAAAAACAAAAATAATGGTCATTTGACGTTTTCAAAGGTAAGGAGGTAACTTAAAATAGTCGATTAATGATAAAAGTAGTTCAAAATTTACCCATATTTATATACCTAATTTATAAATTATCTTGTCCACATAATAATTCATCTAAATATTCTTCAACAAAGAGGTGTTTGCCCCGGGTAGCATAACATAAAAACACTATTTACATTAACTTATTACTAGTCTATGCATGCATTTAGGGCAACTGTGCTGTTACGCCCTATGTCAACACATGCTATATTGCGCAAATGAATTAATGCCCTAGGGGAGGCCAACAAGGTCAAGTTTACATGGGATTACATTGCTGAGCAAAAATCAAAAATGAAAAATCGAGAATTTTTTGTTTTAACACTTCCATGCTTTTGGCCTTCACGACAAATTTCGCCCAATCCAGATTCTAGCATTGCCACTCAGCCCATCATCGTCTCTTGACTCCATCACCAATGCTAACACTGTGTCACGACACTCCAGCCACTGCTAACTTGCGTTTTGCTTCAAGTAGCAGGTTATTGTTATGATTCACTAGCACTGCCAAGAATTCAATCTAGTAGGGGCTAAATTCAAATAACAATATGATTTAAAAAATAGTCGACAAGTAAAAAAATATTATAATAAATATTTATTGATGTATTCAATTCAATACATTTATAAATGACCTCAACGTGTTTTCATGTGTTAAAAACTATAAAGAATAATCTTATTACGAAGAATACAAAATAAATCTTTTTTTATATATACAACAATAATATCACTCAATCATTAATCTCTTATCTGATTTCATAAACGTTTTTTCACAAAATTTATGGCTGAAAATGCCTTTTTACTGTAGTCATGACAACTAATAAAATCAATATTAATGTCATTAATAATAAATTAATAAATACAATTTATTAATTTTAGTATCAACTATTTTTCTTGTTAGCTTATCAGAATTTCAATTTTGAAAATTTGCTATTAGAACCCACCTTCATCATGTAAACACCAAGTTGAATTTTTAAGTGTTATAAGATTCTTCGAAGAAAAATCATTTGGATATACTCAGTAAGATGAAGTAGTTTCTATACTTTTGTGCAAGGAGAGTTAGGCCTTGAGAAATTTCAAAATAACAATGTTTCTTTATGGGTTGGAAGTGTAAAAATAAATACTAGATATTTTAGTTATTTTTAAATTTTACCAGGGACTTGTATGGTAAATGAAACGCTTGTTCAGACTACTATGACGCCGCCACTGTTGGGGTTTGATTTATGAATCTTAAGTTAATTTATAAATCTTCTTAGAGTTTGATTTAAATTGTTGATTCTGATGTCGATTTGAATTTGATTTATGAGTCTCAAATTGATTTAAATTTGATTTTTGAGTTTTTGGTTTCCGAAGCTTAAAATTGATTTATGCTCCAACATCACCATAGCTACTTCTTGCTGCTGTTGTTGTTGTCGTTTGGTTATGTTGGTTTTTCTGTGGGTTGTGTTGTTTTATTTGTTTAGTTGAATTTTACAAACTTTTAATTGTAATATTTTGCCTCAAAGCACAACATAATCACTGAATGTACCTGTTCCTGCTTAGGGAATGTTATGCTTAGACCTGATAATCATTCGCACACACTTCACTTGAGCTTCATACTGTAACTATTGTCGGTAAACTAATAAGTTCCATTTGTTAACTTGATTCTGTTACCGTGAAGATTTTGTTTAGTATCTTCTTTTGCTTATATTCATAAGTAAATTTAGACACAGCTTGTATTGTCCAATTTCAGATTAGGCACCTCACCGAGCATGTAAAAGAACTTTATCTTTAAATTGTTCATCCTTGTGTTGTGATTTTATTTTAATCTATATTGCTTTTGAAAAATTCTTATTTGATGCTCTTTGTAAAAATTGTAATAAATTCATTTTGTAAGAATGGTGGATGGAGGTTCAAGCCCATACCACTGGAAACAAGACGAGCACAAGACCAACATTCGATTTGTAGTAATTTTTTTCTACTTGTGAAGTTATAGGATGATTTTACAAAAATTATCTGGAAACGTGTAGCCAATCCCTTCGTTTTAAGAGGCTATGAAAATTCAATTACTATATGATTTTGATGTGAGTTTCTTGTATGATGTATATATTATTGTAGTTATTTGTAAAAGGGTTGTGAAATTTGGTCTAAGGGTTTTTTTTTTTGGGTTTCTTTTAACCAATAATATATGGCCTGGTTCATTGGGTCCCTTTTACCTTTGTAGTTGAAAGTTAATAATAATCTAAAAGTGTGTTTTGATGTCTAAATAGTTGTGCTTTTGTTAATTTGAGTGTTTTATATATGTGTTCGGCTATGTTGGAACTGTTCTAAGGTAAAACGTATCTTTATAACCACACGATTAAAGTTATAACATATTTTTAATTATTTATCACTTTGCGTGTGTGGCTATAATTTGTGCTCTATTTTAGAGCAGCTCTAAGGTAGTAATTGTTTTTAGGCTAATGCTAAGTTATATGCATGTAACTTACAACCTTCTCACATGAATAGTGCGTGGACCCACACCACTTACTATTCATATGAGAGAGTTGTAAGTTACGTACATGTAACATAGGGGATTCTTGTTTTTAATATATATATAGGGAAATTATCATTTGTATACCCTATATTTACTATGTTATCAAAAATACTACAACATTTTGAGGGTGTATCAATCGTCCACCCTAAATTGACGAAATGTATCAACCGACCACCAAATCGTTAATTGCCGTTTGAAAATTAACGAAATTGCAGTTATTTGACGATTTTACCCTTGAAAATTATCACTTGTATACCCTTAAATTATCTTTTTATCACTTGTATACTCTTAAATTATCACTTGTATCATATGAAAAGACCAGATTACTCTTCTGACGTTATCATATTTAAACGGCAACTAACGGTTAGGTGGTCGGCTGATACATTTTGTCAACTTAGGGTAGACGATTGATACACCCTCAAAGTGTTATAGTATTTTTGATAATGGAGTAAACTAAGGGTATACAAATAATAATTTCCCTATATATATATATATATAAGAGTTTTTGACCTACCTGCACACGTGGTAATTGATTCATCGGGTAAACGTGGTTACCCAATATGAGAATCTTAAATGGACGGAGCATGAGAAGAAGACAAGAAGTGTTTGGTGCATCCACATTGGATCAATGATGGTTATCTTCTCTGGCTTAAGCAGCTTGAAGATGTATTATTCTTTTGAGTTAGTGAGATTTTCATCCAACATCTAACTGTAACATGATAAAGTATAATATTTTACAATGCTATAATACTGTACGCACATATGATAATATAAATAGAATCTATTGAATAAATATATGAAGGCATTTTGCGAGTATTGAGAGTGGTGGTATTTCAGGTTATATTAATTTATTTGTGTTGGGAATTAAAGGTTATTTATTTTATTTGCTTAATTTTTTTAGGGGAAAAAAATGATGTTATGCTGTCAAAAATTATAGAATTCAATTTTCTAATAATTTAAAGAAGATTGATAGTAGTTACACGTTGTTCTTGAATAAATAAATAAAAACATGGCATTAATTTGCCAATGAAAACTAATATTTTGTTAAAAATTCATTTCTTTTGAAAGGTAATTTAAATTAATCACACAAAAAAATATAACGCAATACAGTGCATGTACCACTAAATAAAGTATAATTAAAAATTAATATAATGTAACACTAAATATTATATAATATAATATTAGTATAATAATAAAGTTTGTATTAAATAATATAACATAATATATCCTACATTAAATAATTTATTACGCTGTAATGCATTATAATGTATTAAATACGCCTGGAGAGTTGAGATAGCAATGGTTTAACAAATGCCTATCGTCAAAAAAAAAAGAAAAAAATTCTTTTACCGATATTGATGCTTGACGAGGTGACACGTGTATTAGTGATCCAACCGTAAACTGATTTAGTAGATGAAAATTCTGCTTGCTTCCAAAACAAAACAAAATAAATTAAATTAAAGGTCGTTGGCTCATTCCATGATGCCGGTCTGGCAGGCAATTGTAGTCAAAAAGACGTCTGGTTATGGGTGCGCCCACATCATTAATTATCTTTCACCCGAGGGAGGTCCATTGGCGTCTCGACTACACGTAAATGGGATGCCGTTATCATAATCACGACCGTCCATTTGGTACCGGCCCATTTCGCTGGGCCAGAATTGGCATTGGCACCTGTTACCCACCGAACTTGCAATTCCCCGTTTCCAACGGCTAAGATTTAATTGAATCAGGTGTACGAAGCTTAGACACAATATGACGACTATTTATTGAATTTATCACAAATACTTACAAATTTGGCGATATCTGCTAGTGAACCAACAACATACTTGATAACTGAAATTTTCAATAGCAAGTTATTATTTATGATAATCTTCTCTATTTTTTAATAAAAAGATCGATTTAAACAATTATTAATAATTAATTATAAATATTTTCCCTAATTTTCCAATGACAGCTATTTATTATTTATGATAATCTTCTTTATGTTTTAATAAAGAGATTGATTTAAATAATTATTAAGAATTAATTATAAAAGTTTTCCCTATTTTTCTAGTGACATTTCTAGTAGAGAGATTATATGAAAGCAGAACTGATAAGGTTAATTTTATGTCCGAATAACGACGGGCCACGTCGGACGGAGGGCAGAGAGAGGGAGTAAAAACAAAAAGAATTATACATTTAAAAATTACGTTTACAGTTAAAAAAAGGGAAATTTCAATTTTAATTTAGCTCTGAGTGCGGATGCCGCTTAATTCTCGGCAATGTCGCGCCTGAGATTGAAGCTGCTACAGGCTTAAGCCACGCTTTCTCTTCTCTATCGTTCCGTTTCACCATTTTCGATTTCTCATCTCATCCAAGATTTTAAGTTTAATTTTTCTTTTTTCTCCTGATCGCTCTTCGAAATCCACATAATTCAATACCAAAAACCTTTTTTTTTTGTTAAATCAGTAACTCAAAAGCGGAGACAGAGAGAGTTGCCGAGCAGAAGCCAATAATCAGGTACTCTGATCCAGTTTTGATATTCAATTTTATCAGTTCAGGATTTTTTTTTTCAAAAAGAAAGAAAATTATTGAAGCTGTGCTCTTTTGTTTAATCTATGTTATTTTTTCAACTGTTCAGGTTTTGTATACAGAATGTTGGCAGAAGATCATGCGGTATTTGATTGATTTACATGATTGATTGTGATATACATGCAATTCGGATCTGCTCAATCGTAATAATTGCTTTCGCTTCTTGATTGTTTGTGAGATAAGTTCGTGTGTAATTCACTGAATTCTACAGTGAATTTAGATAGGGAAAAAATTCATTTGTGTGTAAATTCGGAAGAATTGTTTGATATTTGATTTTGATCATATAGATAGGGAATTCAATACTTGATAATTTCAATTAATTGAGAAATTAGTGGGGATTGCTGTTACGAGAACCACTAGCTTGTGTATTTTCAGATTGGAGATGATAATAGCAGCTGAGGAGCTAAGGCAGTGCTGTTATGCAGCTGAATAGGCCTCCCATATCTGATCCTACCATGACCAGCGAGGCACCTGGCCCATCTGGTCAATGGATCCAACTAGAGTCAAGTTATGTAGTACCAAATACTGTAAAAGATGTACATACAAATGTGTCTGTACGGACAGGTGAGGAATTTTCCATGGAGTTTCTTCAGGACCGTACTGCTGCAAGAGGGATTCCAGCCATGACCAACACAGTTCAGAATAATGAGATGATGGTTGGACAACATTATAATCAGAATAACCAGATGAGGTACGAGGATCTTGCCCGAATTCTTGGGTTGAAGAGAATGGATTCTGAGAGTGCTTCTGATATTTCTGATATTGGATCCACAAAAGGGTCTCTTAAGGAGATGGAGAATGGGGCTTATGGTGATAAAGTGAGCAGATATCGTAAAGAAGATGCTGATAGTAAATGTGGGGAAAGAAAAGCTTTTGGTGAGCTGAACGGTGATAGAGCAGCTGGTTTGGTATCAACTTCTCCACCCACTCATGTTATAGAGCCTTCTTGCAGCAGCAACTTTAATGGGCCCAAAGTTTTGGGTAGATCACAATCTGGGAAGATGAAATTTCTCTGCAGCTTTGGTGGGAAAATATTGCCCAGGCCCAGTGATGGCAAACTCAGATATGTAGGGGGAGAGACACGGATCATTTCTCTTAGGACAAATCTTTCTTGGGAAGAACTTGTGAAGAAAACTTCGAATATTTGCAACCAACCTCACTTGATCAAATATCAGCTTCCAGGTGAGGATCTTGATGCCCTTATATCTGTGTCTTCGGATGATGACCTTCAGAATATGATAGATGAATATTGTGGACTTGAAAGACTTGAGGGTTCTCAAAGACTTAGGTTATTTTTGATTCCCTTGAGTGAATCTGAGAACACAGCTTCCTTGGAGGCAAACACTATTCAGCCGAACAGTCCTGATTACGAATATGTTGTTGCTGTGAATGGTATGCTGGGTTCCAGTCCTAGGAAAAGTGCTGGTGGGCAGACTTTGGGAAATGAAGCCAGTCGAATAGGGACAATTTTGGATCTTAATCCAAGTTTTCAGAAACTTGCTCCAACTTCCGTGGTACCTCTGGAGGTTAAGGGTGGATTGAATGCCTTCCATCCTACTCAATTTATTAATGAATCTAGTGATACAACCAGACATCCTAATCAACTGCATGGGAATAACTCCAGCATTGAGAGCGGTAGTTCCTTCATCACTGCCCAATTACCACCTGAGGATGCTGGCACCAACACTGCTAATTTCAATTATCCTCCTCAGGAGCCAGTAACTTTGACAAATTATCTTCAGCCTTACAAACAGGTTGATAACAAGCAGCCAGACCAACCCCATGGAGTTCAATTTCTCTACTGCAATTCTATTGAAGATACGAATCCTTCAGCTTTGGATCATAATGCTTTTGATTTTGACGGTTTCACCTGTGAGAGGCCTGTGCATAAGGAAAGGATTTTCCACTCAGAAAAGCATCTCCCACACCCAGAGGAAGCTATGGGTTTTTTTTCTGGATCTTTTGACTCCATTGACCCTCTACAAGGTATGCCACATGCATTTTCTGATTCAAAGCTGCAGGAGTATGGAGGGACCTCAGCTTACTGTTCTGTAGAAGGAGTGAGCCCGTCATCTCCCTTGATCTTTGCAAAGACTCAATTGCCTTCACTGCCAGTTACAAATGCCTCACCAGAAATGCCAATGCAGCTGCTTGAGAGTGTCAAACCTTTGGATCCAAGAGTACCAGAGCTTTTACTGGATATTAATACGACTGCATCACGGGGAAATATGCTGCACTCTCCATGTCCAGAGTTTGCCAGCAGAAATGGGCCTATTTGTAATGTTGTCAGTAATATCAATGAAAAGTCCCAAACAGCTAAAGATGATGTGAGCAAGTCTAGTTTCATGAAACCGGTCCCTAGTGGCGGAAATTCTACAACTTCCAAAACAATGGACCAGGTCGATGAAAGAGTTTTGTTTTTGCATGAAGGTGGAAACTTCTATGCCGAACAATTACCAGCAACCAATATGGAATATAGGAAGAATTTACCTAATATCAATTCCAATCAAACTGTGGCATCTGGTGATAATACAAATGCACAAGATATGCGATTCTCTAGGGATATGCTTTCTGCATCTACAGTCATTCATCCCAGACCTTGTATCAACACTCTGATGGAGCACCCCAAAAGCAAAGAACTGGGTAAAACTCCATCTGACCGTCTTGTCCGGGGCCAAACTGTGTACAATCAGCATTGTGAATCGAGTAGCACAGTGGTAGGTGGACAAAAATGCAATCTTTCATGGACCAAGAACTCTGATGTTGCAGGCCCATTTCCAAATACGAGAGAGGGTTCTGGCGATGAAAATTCTCTGGCTGATCTAACATCTGGGTCATGCAATGGTTTAGCTTCCCAAGAACCAGTGCACATGCAACCAGTTGTTAATCAAACTAATGCAGATCTTAGAGAAGCTAAACTAATAGTCTCTGCAGATTCTTCCCCATCTCTGGTTCAAAATGATGCTGTTCCAAGTTCACATTTACCAAAAGGTGATCTTGATGCAAAGTTGCAGAACCTAACTGCAGATGTTGCTTTAAAGAGAGAGGTTTCTCCTCTTGACAATGATTTTCTAAATTGCTCTGGTAAAATGGCTGAGAAATTGGGTTTTGGAGAATCTGTTTCTAAGAAGTCAAATGTAGAAGATGTTGCATACATCCAAACACCCTCAATAATTCAAAATAAAGATCAAAATAAACAGGAGCCATTGGTCATTGTGGGAGATGTGACTGGTAGCATGCCATCTGAGCATCAATTTTCACCTGAGGTTGTCTCGCACTTGGATGCAACTAGCAGTGATGTAATGTCCACTAATGAAACTGAGTCAGAGAGTATCTTTCCGGAATCTCTGTCACAGGTAAGAATGGTTAAACTTCCTACTAGTCTCTGGTTTTATAAATTTTGCATTTACTCGTTGGTGTGAGCTGCTAGATGACTGGGTTTTTTTATTTTGCTCTTTCTTAATAGGATTCTAAAGCTGATGTCCAAGATAAGGATGAATCTTTCAGTGATGCAATGATAGCTGAAATGGAAGCCAGCATCTATGGCCTGCAGGTTTTATACTGTTCTCTTGACCAGTTCACTCTTGATTTTGGTTAAGTTCTTGTTGTTAAATCTGCTTTTTCAAAACATAGTAATCACTATGATTTGAGGATTAAATATATGCCAACTATAGCTGTTCTCTCATGATCTTCTTACTGAGGGATGATGTTTGTTTTGGAGGAAGTCTCGAGTCTTGTTGAAGAACATGAAGCATTTCTATTTTTGGAATTTACAATAGAATAGATTACATCTTCTTCTAATATAATTACAAGACACACTATATTGTTTCATCATCTTCCTGCTGGTTTTGCATAATAATGTGGTGATTGATGCCTGAAAACCTCCTACATGCCTTGGAAATTGTTACAAATATAACTGGGTAACTAAAAATAGCCACAACAACCTACATTCTTTATGTCTTACAGCCTACATTCTTTATGTCTTTAGGTATTTGAGTTGAAAGAGTTTCAATGGTCATAAGTTTGCTACCTGTAAATTGCGAAGTGGCTTGTTTTCTGCAAAGTTACTGAGATCAGCTGTTTTTAGGCAATAGGAATTTTATGTTTTAGAAGTATTATTCAATTGACCTTGATGTGAGGCTTATGTGATTAACAATTGAATTAAGGAGTTGACCTGGCTTTCCTACTAATAAAGATGATAGTTTGTGCCAAGCCATGATCAGCTTAATAACTCAATATTATTTAAGTTTAGTTGGGGCTGTAGAACCTGTAAGCCCTATTCTTATATGTAAAGTTCAGTCTCTACTAGGTGTATAAGCAATCAATCCTCTTACTGCCAGTGGATTAATATCTCCTTGATCATGGAGCTGGCCTAAGTGTTCCTAACGAGATTGGACTTTTTTGTTTCCTTTGATAGCATTTATACTTGAATTTAGTGTTTTGTTGGTTCTGATCACAAGTTTCAAATGTCATGATTTTCATAGTTCAATTACCAACTTCTTGGAATTGTTTTGACCTTGATTCTGAAGTTGTTTGTGAGACCCAATTTTTTTTATATTGATACAGATTATAAAGAATGTTGACCTTGAAGAACTACGAGAGCTTGGATCTGGTACCTATGGAACTGTCTATCATGGAAAATGGCGGGGTTCAGATGTTGCTATAAAGAGAATAAAAAAGAGCTGCTTTGCTGGGAGATCATCAGAGCAAGAACGATTGGTGGGTTCCCAGATACTTTCCTTCTTGGTGCATTTTTCATTTGAAGCTTCAAGTGATGCATATATATGGGAGTGGGAAAGAATTGGCTCTGCCATGTTGTGCCTCTTCCATTTTTCATAATTGTTCATGTGTTATTATTATCACGGGGAGGCTTTGTTTACGTGGTATGATTGCAAGGAACATGATTGATGCTTATATAACAACTGGCCTTCTTAAAACTAACAATTGTGTTGGCACCATCTTACCCACAATTTTAGTAGGACAAGCTCTAGTGAGAGTAGAGGTGAGCTAAAGAGATGGCCGGGCACTAAATTGCGTAAGATTAGGTTGTATAGATAGGATGAGAATAGTTGAAAATCTGACTTTGACTCAAGGGTAACAAGGAACACGGAAATAAAGTGAAAAGTGAACTGAAGAAATTCAATGGAGACATCGAATCACATTGGTACGCTGATTTGGGATAGAGTTATGTTCTATCCCATTGATGTAAGAGTAAATTAACTGGACTATTTTTGGTTGTCAACTGGAAAAGCTGATAACAAAGGGGGGGTCCTCCTCTCTTTAATGATATAGATTCCTGAATACAATCATTCATTTTTGGTTATCACTGTCACGTGCATGTGATGCTGATGTATTTTTGGATTTACAGACCAAAGACTTCTGGAGAGAGGCTCATATTCTCTCAAATCTTCATCATCCAAATGTTGTTGCTTTTTATGGAGTAGTCCCAGATGGAACTGGAGGAACCTTGGCCACTGTAACTGAATTTATGGTCAATGGGTCACTTAAGCATGTGCTACTTAAGAAGGATAGGTAGTTTAGGCAATTTAGCTTTCATTTCTTATCAATTTTTTTGCTTCTCTTAGTTATTAATGCTTTCATTGGGAATGGGTATTCTTATGCAGATCACTTGATCGTCGTAAAAAGCTTATAATTGCCATGGATGCAGCTTTTGGCATGGAATACTTGCACTCAAAAAACATTGTCCACTTTGATCTGAAATGTGAAAATTTGTTAGTCAATCTGAGGGATCCTCAGCGGCCGATATGCAAGGTAAAAGTTTCAGACCAATTTTCCCCTGTTATCAGGCAAGATGCTGAAGTCCATGAACACCTCGAAGCTAGAAATGTGTTTCCATCCAGACAGGCATTTTGGAGACACATTTAGGCATAAATCAATTCCCTGAAAAACATTGATCCAGTATTAGGCGAGAAGTTATAATCTGATTGTAATTTCAAGGAAACTTCTGTGGAGAAGCTCCTGTCGACTGCCTCTTCTGTTTTATATTTTTGCACTTGCACTGTTAAAATTCAAACATCACCACTGGTTGTTGTCCTGCAGGTTGGGGATTTTGGATTGTCAAGAATCAAGCGCAATACTCTGGTATCAGGTGGTGTCAGAGGAACACTCCCATGGATGGCACCAGAACTGCTGAATGGTAGCAGTAACCGGGTTTCCGAAAAGGTCATATTGCAATTTTTAAAAGAGAAGTTAAGTTATGCTTATGCCATGGCATTCAACAATACTGTATTCAATTTGACAGGTTGATGTTTTCTCTTTTGGAATTTCGATGTGGGAAATCTTGACTGGGGAGGAACCTTATGCAGATATGCATTGTGGTGCCATTATTGGTAAGTTTGTCCTTAACCTAATGATTAGTCTCTGCTGATTGTAAACTTACATGAGTTTTATTCAGTCATGCTTTTCTTTTTGTCTGTGAAATTGAATTATATCCAAAAATAACTTGATAATCAAAAGAAGGTAACCAGTTCATTGCCCTGCCACAGAAGTTCTCTGAAGCTAATTTAATGATATCATTTGGTAATGATTTAATGATTTTGTGGTGCCCCAACCTCTTCTGTGTTTCGATACTCTTCAATATGTAAATGCAGTCAATTCCCTTTTATGGAGAGCGTAAACTTCACTAATAGTGCAACTCCTGCAAGTTCTACATCATTTGAGAAAAAGAAAGGGGAGAAAATACATAAGAATAGCTGGAGTTACATATGTCAGATATGTAAATGGCATTGTGAACTATAGTGATGGACATTTTTTTATCTTTTATTCCTTAACTTATGTTTGGACAAGTGTAATGGATTTCACTGAAGGCGCAATGAAGAAGGATTGCTTATTGTTGAAACTTAATTTTCACTTACAAGATTATGGCATTGCCAGTTTAGCACCTATAATGCCTTTTTCGCTGCTAAGTCCAACTGCTGTACGCTCTCATTTTCTATCAATTCTTTTTTTCTTTTCAACTGTTTGTTCTGATTTGTCTTGGAAATTGTGTGAAGGGGGGATTGTGAAGAACACGCTTCGACCTACTATCCCAGAACGTTGTGATCCTGAGTGGAGAAAATTGATGGAACAGTGCTGGGCAGCGGATCCTGAAGCCAGGCCGTCATTTACTGAAATAACAAGCAGGTTGCGAACTATTTCTGCGGCCATTGAGTCAAAGTGCATTAATAGTGAGCCAAAACAGACTAAGCCAATTGTTTCCGCATGAACAGACAAAACGCATACAAGAACCTCTTCCATTATTCAGGTATGGGGACTATTTCGTGTAGTAATCAGTGGATATAGCTTGAGGAGTGGGCATGACTTGAGCTTGTAGTCTTTTTTCTCTCCTTTTTTTTCTTTTTAAAATTTTTTTCTTACACCTTTGTCGGTTGACATGTCATTATTTTTTAATTCTTTTGTGTAAAAAAGGACAAAAAATAGAAAAAAAGAGAGAGAGAGAAGAGAACAACTTAAATCACGGTAGTAAGGAAGCAATGAAGAGAGCATTATACTTAAGTTCTCCATTTGGCTTTCTATGTTGTTTTTGCCGGAGAAACTGTGTTCGTTTGTAATTTTGTAAATACGCGTTCAAAAGAGGTGCAGTGTTTCAGCTTAACTCCTTTATGGTCAGAGTTTCTTGTTTCGTCATTCTTCTTCTTCTTCTTCTTCTGGTAGCATTGCTACATTGGTTTCAATTTATATTACAGATATTTTGATTGATTGCATTTTCTAAACCAATATGGATATAGGCAAATAAGGGTCCACGGTGCAGCTGCCCCTTAGACCCTAAGGTGGGTTTTTTTTTTTTTTTTTTAAATATGAATAAACTTGAATTAGTCTAAATCTTAAATAGATTTAAATGTTTGAATTTGAATTATATTTTTTTTATTGTTAAAATTATTAAAAATAAATATTAAGTTATTTTTTTAATTTAAAAAATCTGAAAACTAATATTTTTACATTTATAACTTTATAAATTATAAATGTTAAACAAATAATAAATATCTTAAAAAATATGAATAAGTTAATATATTTTTATAACATAAATCATATTCAATTGAATATAATTTTTTAGTATTCTATATTATATATTTTAATCAAGTTATTATAGTTTGTGATATTTTTATATGAAAAATATTTAATAAAAAATTATCAAAGTAAATAATGTTAATTTGAAGAAAATAGAAAGATAAAAATAATAATGAAAATTAATTAATTAGATGGGGATATTTTAGAGAATAACTTTTAATGACATTCAAACCTTTTAGATTTAGTAAAAAACTAAAAAAAAAGAAGTTTAATAGCTTAATGACTTAATTGTTGAAATTTTTTATGAAATTAAAAAAAATTAATGATTTAATTGATTAAAATTAAGACAATTAAGTCATTAAATTAAAAAAAAAAAAAAAAAGGCAAACGGACCCTAAGTCTCTAGGCACTTGTATATTTCTTTTGCATTTGGGAAAAATATCACAGTGCATTGCATTAAGTATTCAGGGAGAGTAAGGGATAAGGGATTATTATTAATTGCCCCTGTGGGCTGAATAATTGCCCTTCCACCCCGTCAATAAGATTTTTTTTTTAATTAACATTATAGGTGTATTTGGCACACATATTACATTAGAATACATTATATTAAATTATAATGCAATACTATATTTGATGTAGTATGAATTGTATTATATAGAATAATATTATTTTATAATAATATCAAGATTAAATTAATATTATTTAAATTTATTAATATTTTTAGGTCTATTATTAATTTTTTGAAATTAAGTATTAAATAATTAATTTTATAATATAAAAATGATCTATTAATAATAAAAATATTATTATTAAATTAAAAAATATTACAGTATTATGCTATATTATTAATAGTATCATATTGTAATATAATTCGTTCCTATATATCAATTATTAGAGTATAGTGTAGTTTAATATTATATTGTAAAATTACAATATTATATCATTAGATAATATAATATATTGTAAGACATAATTAAATTATAATTTTATTTATTAAAGTCGAATATAATTGTTTAATTTAAATTTATTTTTAAATTTAGTATTTTTAGTAACTAATAAATGATTACATAAAATTAAAATATTTTTTTACAAATTTAAATTAAAATTATTTAAATGAGTTTATGTAATGAAAGTAAAATAATGTATTATCATTTATTTATTAATTTTAGTTCGTTACTATCTTATATTATTAATTAATTTAAATATAAATTAATATATTGATAACTATGAATTTAGTATGTTTATTAAATAATAAAAGTCCAATAATTATATTTTAAATGTAAATAATATTTTAATGCCATGCAATCAGAAATTATAATCATACATAGGTTTTTACAAGAATAATATTTTAATCATATCTAATACAGTAAAATACACGTGCTGTACTCTAACAACCCGTTCAGTGTAGATTGATTAGTTTATAAACAAAACGATGCGATTTACTTCAACGTTGCTCGCGGGTGGCGTGGACTCAAAGGTAATGGCCTTGACTGATGGTCAATATCGGCTAGCGACGTTTCACATGCTCGAATCAGGATCGCCTATTTTTTTAAAATTTTTTATATTAATAATAATACATTATATCCAGGCTCCAGCTTCCCCACTCCCTTCCACCCACCAACCTCATTGTTGAAATCCGCGTTCACTTCACATGAGAAAAATAAAAAATTGATAACTCTGCGTTTAAGATTTGAATAATGCAAATATTACACTACAGAGGCTGTAATTTACTCCTTTTATAAAAATTATGTAAGTTTCACTGATGTATTAGTGTTTATGTGAGAAAAGTAAATTACAGAGTACTGTAACTT
Source organism: Citrus sinensis (assembly GCF_022201045.2). NCBI lineage: Eukaryota > Viridiplantae > Streptophyta > Magnoliopsida > Sapindales > Rutaceae > Citrus > Citrus sinensis. The sequence continues at coordinate 41,841,683 of NC_068558.1, read as the reverse complement.
AATTCAACTTCTTACGTAATAATATAAAATAAAGCCAATTTGGGGGGCTAAAAGATATTATTTCAATACGAAATACGAAAAATGCTTGGCAAATTCGGCGTGTTTTTACAAAGATGAAAGATCACACGCCATTCCTCCGCTCAGAATCAGATGTTGACACGCGTCCGCTGCGAGGAAGTCGAAACGAAATAGTCTGCTTTCCAACTCATTTGTCTTGCCTTCTTTTCGGAATTTCCATTCCAAGTCAATACCCAATTTGATTGGTCTTTCTCTTTCATTATCGGCCTTCTGATTCATCCTTCTCACATCCTTATTGGGAATCCACCCTTCTTTACAACACAAGTGAGAGTTCACATAAAAAAAATTTTGACAAAAAAACTAATAATAAAACTCGAGTGTGATTTATAATTTTTTTATATGCGCAGCATATTCTTTAATCTGCCTCATCATAAATTATTAACGCAAGTTTGTCTCCCCTTTTTATATCTATAAATTAAATATAAGTAAAAATTACGTTTATTAAATACAAATTAAATTGGCAACATTGGATGGTTTCCGAAAATTTTTTTTTTAAAAAAAAAAAAAGAAAAAAGTGAGGCAAGATACAACGGACATGCACTGAAGCTGAATTAATAATGTAGTATGAAAAACGTGCTGGTCAACTCCGCTTGTTTAGATTGCCATCTAGCCTTTAATTATTGGTCAATCTGTTCAGTCAGTCTGTCCTATAATTTCCCAAGTATATTTCAGGGGCCAAAAAAAAAAAAAAAAAAGTACTATAACTTCGGAGTAGATTCAAACCAGGAAAGAGTAAACAAGTCATCCCTGGTTCTCGATTCATCAGAACTCAAAAGCTTTCCATTGAAACCTGAGAGTGAGAGATGGAGAAAGCTCTTCACAGACAGAGAATTCTGCTTCAACATCTTCAACCTTCTTCTTCCCAAACCAGTGACTCGCCGGCTATTTCTGTAAGTTCACGTCGATCTTTTTTTTTTAATTTTTATTACTCTTTGTATTTATTTATTTATTTGATTTCATTTATTTTTGGTTTTTTATTATCATCAAAGGCTTCGATTTGTTCGGCTGGTGAGGCTGCAGGGTACCATAGGAAGCCTGCTTTTGATGATGATGTCGTCATTGTGGCGTAAGTTAAATTGTTGAATTTTTAAGGAAAAATCTTGTAGCTTAATTCAACTTGTTATTTACATATTACTAATAAATGGAGTATTCCAAACAGTGCATACCGTACTGCAATTTGCAAGGCGAAACGTGGAGGCTTCAAGGATACTCTTGCCGATGATCTGCTTGCACCTGTTCTAAAGGTTTGGCGCCTCTTAATCTAATTTTTATTTGGATGTATTGTTGCTGCAATTTTGGTTACAGTTACAATATTTGGTCCCTACTATTCTCGGTGCAGGCAGTGATAGAGAAAACGAGGTTGAATCCCAGTGAAGTAGGGGATATAGTTGTTGGTACAGTCTTGGCACCTGGCTCAACAAGAGCCATGGAGTGTAGGATGGCAGCGTTCTATGCTGGTTTCCCTGGTATGTTTTTCCTAATCATTCTTCTTCATGCACTCTCTACGACTCTCTTGTTAACTGGGGGTATGCACACACCATGGAAGTAAATAAGTTAAAGTCTCATCCAAAATGATTATTCAATTTGGTCTTGTTAAATGGAGTCATTGGAACAATTGCAATGCTGACATTAAATCTTAAAAACGAACAGTTCTAAAATATGATGTGAAGAAAAGGACTAGATAATCTCATTAGTTTTCATTGACTGTGGATCCCTCTTCAAATTCTTACTAAATCTTTGCTACATGATACATCTGTTTTGACCAGAAACGGTGCCCCTCAGAACTGTCAACAGGCAGTGTTCATCTGGCTTGCAGGCGGTTGCTGATGTTGCAACAGCTATAAAAGCTGGATTGTATGACATTGGTAACTGCAATTCAGATTCTTTACTTTATAGTTTTTCCTTATACTCTATTACTTTTCTTTTGTCTCACTCTTTGTTCCTTACAATGCAGGTATTGCTGCTGGATTGGAAAGCATGACTGTGAATTCTATTAGCGTTGTTGGCCAAGTTAACCCCAAAGTATATTCAAACTCTACTAGCTAGGAGACCTTTTTTTATCATGCGTTAGTACCTTCAATTAAATTTATGATGTTAACAGGTGGAGATCTTTACTCAAGCTCGGGACTGTCTGCTTCCTATGGGTATCACTTCTGAAAATGTTGCACAGAGATTTGGTGTGACACGACAAGAGCAAGACCTGGCTGCCGTAAGTCTATAGATCTTTTAATGCAATATTGTCTGTCGATGCCAACATATTATGTATTTGCTAAATACCTTAGATTTGTGAGAATAGGTTGAATCTCATAGGCGTGCTGCTGCTGCAACTGCATCTGGCAAGTTTAAAGATGAAATTATTCCAGTGAATACCAAGGTAAATTATGCGGTGGATTTTCATGCACCTTTTTTTTCCCTGAAGTTTTCCGTATAACCGATAATATTCTATTAAGATTGTGGACCCAAAAACTGGAGTGGAGAAGCGTGTCACAATTTCTGTGGATGATGGAATTCGACCAAACACAACAATTGCAGATCTGGCTAAGCTGAAGCCTGCATTTAAAAAGGATGGGACGACAACTGCTGGTATTTAAAATAATCTCACTTGTGGAATTTTTGCCATGATTTTGATCAGTAGATTCAGGCATATTTTGAATTGAAATGTATCTGCAAATTGTATCCTAGGGAATGCTAGCCAGGTCAGTGATGGAGCTGGAGCAGTTCTTCTTATGAAGAGAAGTTTGGCTGTGCAGAAGGGTCTTCCAATTCTTGGTGTGTTCAGGTAAGATGAACTAGTTATGTAATTAGGCTTGATAGACAAATACAGAATATGAAGAAGACCATTTGTCTAGGAATTTAGAGAAGGGGCAAAACATGTCAGTATATAACTGATTATATGCACACATGAAACTTTTAGATAAAATTTTTTCTTTTAAGTGGAGATACAAGTTCACATTCCTGCACCTAATATGCCATGTGCTATCCTTGCAGGAGTTTTTCTGCTGTTGGTGTAGATCCTTCTGTCATGGGCATAGGCCCAGCTGTTGCAATACCTGCTGCAGTGAAGTCTGCAGGTCTTCAGATTGATGATATTAATTTGTTTGAGATAAATGAGGTATTGGTTCCTATAATTGCTGCAAATATAATGGTAAATTTAATTAGAGGTCTTGACCTTTAAGCAATTTGTTACGTGTTCAGGCATTTGCATCCCAGTATGTTTATTGTATTAAGAAACTGGGGCTTGATCCTGAAAAAGTCAATGTTAATGGAGGTGCAGTGGCTCTTGGGCATCCTCTGGGTGCGACAGGTATTTACTATTTAGTTTTGAGTCTACAACATGTGTCACAGAAAACTCACAATTTTCAGTTTGAAAATTACCCTGTATGTCTTATCATGTTTGGCACTTGCAAATAGAGATCAGAAAAACATAGCATGAACTTGGTATAAATATTACATATAATCATGTGTTATTTACGGTTCGGGAGCATTGCGTCTGCAGGAATATTCTGTGACATATTTCTAACTTTTGAGAAGCTCTGTTAATTTTGAAAAGCAGAGCCTCAATTGTTGGTCTGCCACTAATTTAACAAGCCTATTTTTTTCTGTACTAGGTGCACGCTGTGTTGCAACTCTATTGAGTGAGATGAAGCGTCGTGGCAAAGATTGTCGATTTGGAGTGATCTCCATGTGCATAGGTATCTCTTAACCCCCCACCCTCTCTCTATATACATATAACTATCTGATGTGAAGATGCATGATAGCTAATGAGGATGACACAAATTATAATGTGAAACCAAGGTAGAACATGTAAGGCTAGTATATAATAGATGACTTAATCTTTGGACAATCGGTCTGAGTTTAGTTGACGGCTAGTAGCATCCTTTTTAGTTTTTACCCACCCTCTTTTTTGGCATTGCTATATCAAACATAAGATGCATACTTGAGCCTGCCCGATTGGGTTTGCTCGAGAGGAGGTCCCACCTTAATGTCAAGACAAGTTTCACCATGTATATTTTGTCATTGATAGACACACTCCTTTGTATATGTTCCTTTGTTTAACAAAAACTTCAGCTCAAAAAATACATTGATCCTCAACAAGGTATCCATTTGAAGCATCAGTGAAATTTTAAAGTGGGATGAACTGATCAAAACCCCATTCAAGTTTCAATATTAATCCTTCCACTATTTTTCATCCCAAATAGTCCTTTTTGACTTAAAATATGCTGGATGTTGAGGTACGTTCCTTGTACATGAAGTTAACTTAATTATCCCTTTTGTGACTAATGAAATGCATTTAGACTAATAAGTGCCTGGTTTTTGTGAAACCAGGACCGGATAAGATTTGCATTTTTTTTCCTTTCTTGCCCTATCTTTCTTCCTGATGACAAACCATCCAAGTACTTATTCTCATTGCAGGCTCAGGCATGGGGGCTGCAGCAGTTTTCGAGAGAGGAGATTGTGTTGACGAACTATGCAATGCTCGAATGGTTCCAACTCACACCCACTTGTCAAAGGATGCCAAGTAGATGCATTTGTTTGCAATTGCATCTCACTGTTTTATGTAAGCATGGATTGGTTGAATTTCAAAATTAGTTGATGATGGGTACTATGGGTATTAGTTGAAACATAATAAAGCCATTGCTAACTATCAAACAATCTGTTTTCAGATCCAATGGTGTGCAATTTTGGGTGTAATTGGACTTTAGAATTTTTCTATCGTAAAAGAAGTAGGAAAATACAAGCATGGTTATCATCCATTATGATATCCACCCACGTATTTTTAACTTTGTCCAAACCACAGGACTTTGGTTTGTTTAACATGAAACGGCTTCCGAGATCAAATCTCAAAAAGCGCTGTAAAAGAGTGGAACCAAATGAAACTGATATAAACAGTTGAGCACCATTTACAAGACATGGATAATGCAATAATCTTGTTTCCACCTGAGCAATCTACAGTATTTGTGAAAAAAAATTCTGATGCTGATATTTTAAGTGTTAAAAATGAACATAGGAAGTGTATGGAGTCCCCAAGCCTTCCCATTCTACACATCCTTGTACAACAGCTGATATTTTGGTATTCGCTCTGGAGGCAGGGGGCAATTCACGATAAGCTTGCCTTTCATGGCTCCCCTATATATTGCCTGCACATACGGCAAGTGTCAGTAAGCCTGCACAAAGAGTTATAGTTTACCAATTTGGCATATACAGAAACCTAAACACAAAATGGTTACAATTTTCTGGTTGATAGACAAGAATGTTACCAAAACCTCATTTTATGCCAAAACTTGCTTACCATATACATAAAGTTACTTCAGTATTGGAATTTGGGAGACTACTATAAATGTCTCCTCACGTATATTGTATTAATATACACAGAAACTGTTTCACTACTATGAAGTTCTCATATTTTTGGCTTTTTGGCAAGTTACTGGTTGGTCATCTACAAAAATCAAGAGTTTTAAATGACAACTCCGAAACAAGAGACAATATACTTTAAAACAAACATGAGACATGCTCCAAGAAAACCAAGAAATTTAAAGGGATTATTATCATTTTACCACCTAACTTTTTCTGATATATCACTTCACCACCGAATAGACTTTTACAATAAATTCTGTTAAAATTTCTATTATTTTAATGGTTTGATGGTAAAATGATAAAATTTAAAGTATTAGGTGGAAAAAAAAAGTAATTGCCAAAAAACTTTGGCGGGTAATTAATATGTCAAGAAAAAGTTAGGTGGTAAAATGATATTATCCCAAATTTAAATTTTGAAAATATCCTTTTTGCCTCAAAAGTGTGTCCAAACTTCAGAAGTGAAAGAATCTTGTCCTGCCCACCAAAGCAGGCTTCCAGAACAGGGTATTCCTTTTAGTAACATGGTTGAAGGGGCTGAACTGTTGCATCTATCAAAGGACTTACATGCCATCACTTTATATGAAGTGCAGAACATCTATGTTGACAATGGTATTATTGTCAAAATTGAAATCTCGGAGATGGATCTCCTAGCAATCCAACCGCAAACACCAAATTCTCCTAAGGAAATTAGGATAGAAACATTCTTCTAAGGTGATGCGAGAGCTAGGTAAGAGCAAGTACTCCTCGATGACACAATGTGTCTTCAAATCATCCAAAGCCTATTATCCTTGTCAGTGAGTTCAAAAATATGCTGCCAACAAGTTATGCCGTCTATAACACGTTTGCATGCAATGACCAAGCCAGTGTCGTGTGTGTCAGTTTAGGGAGGGGGAAAAAAATCTGCAATGCTATCTCCAGATCGATGAAGTAATCAGGCAACCATAATGATATCCACAGAGCCAGGATAAACAATCTGAATTGATGGCATAATCCAGTTTAATGGATTACTTAGGAACAAAAGATAGCATACCTCTACAACATCGATGAAGTCTTGTTTTCTATGGAATGCACCCACCCATTTAGTGTGATCAGCAGTCCTGTGTTAAGAAAAAAGAATCCTATGTTGTGAATGGTAGTAATCAAGAACAGACTTGGATCATCAAAAATTATAGAAATATGCATGGAAGAATCTTCACTCTTTTTCAAATACTTTCCCATTATTATGCTGAAAATTAGGTCTTACTTTCATTTATGTGCACTTTGATAACAAAAAGCTGTAATCAGCTTATAACAAATTGCAATTACAAATTTACTTTAAACATTTCGCGTGCAATGGTACATAGATAAATTTAATGCTGTAATTTGTAATTGACGAAAGAAAATCGTTCCTTTGACATGCAAATTAAAGCAAAGGGAATGTGAAAGAAGAAAGCATAAAGACCCACCCAGAATCCATCTTCATATGATGAGCATTGAAGAAGAAAACAGTTGATGGAATCAAAGTAATATCGAAGTACTTGACGTAAACCTGAACATCCTCGGAGTCAATGTCCACGAGTGCCACATCGGCAAACTTTGAAACATCACGTGATGATTTTGCAAGCTGTAAGTAATAATCAATTGTAATAATTATTTTATTAGTAATTGAATAAACAATACCATTAGGAAAACCAAAAAAAAAAAAAAAAGGAGGAAAATAAGCAAAGATAGAAGAGAGGAAGAGATAATACGATGTCGTCAAGCTGGAGACAGAGGGCGTCCGTGGCGCGACCGAAGCGGAGGACGAGAACCTTATCGATCGTGTCTCTAATAATTGTATCTATTTCTTTCTTCTTCGTTAGGGTTGTTAGCAGGTAACTCATCTTCCTTCCCCTAATTCAGAATGTTAAGGGAAAAAAAAAAGAATTATAAAAGCTTAAGCTTGTTCATGCATTACACAAAATTTTCAATTGTTAAAATAAATAAATAATTATTAATCAGACTGTAATTCTTCGGAATTAATATTTATTAATCGTTAGTTAACGAACAGCTGTGAAATATTTTGTACTTCGTAAAGGAAATTTATTTACCTGATCGGAATTTTGCCGGGAACAGCGAGATTGATTGTCTTCGATTCGACTCTTCTCTTCTCGTCGAGAACGTTTTAATCGAAATCAATGATATTTAAAACAATTTGATTTGAATTTTGGCGTGGCAAATGGCAACCGTACCTGGCTACTGGCTAGGCAGGCGGTTGCCGCGGTTCTGGGTCAAAACGATGCGTTTTTGCATGTTAGCATTCTTTTTCTTTTTGCCCATTCATCTCAGCATTTTCATTTTCCCAGTAAAATATTAATAAACACCGTCAGTCGTCAATGTCATTTCAGTAAAAAATAACTTCTATATATATATATATATACATATTTTAAAAAAAGATTGAAAACCTTTTTCATGCAGAGAGTAAAAATTTATTTTGAGTTAAAATTAAGGATTATCAAGAGAGAGGAGTGAGTCAAAATTTAGACTCGATGGAGAAATGTCATTACTTTAAAGAAGTATGCATAATCAAGAGTATTATGAGTAAATTCAAATAGTTTAAGAAACTCGTATCTTCGTTTCATTGTAAGTATTTCACACAAAATTAGATCAATTAGTCTGGGTAATAGCAGAGAATAACATATGATTCACATCATCACCTCGTTGTGGACCAAGATTTCTAGTCATCCAAAAACTATTACCTAATACCTACAGCAGTATAACTCAGTATTCTACTCCGATGGATTGAGCAAGTGAGCCGGTCTACTAATTTAATTTAGTTACTCCGAATTTCCTTAGCAGCAACACAAACAGTTACACATTTCCACATAAGTGAATATTAAAACCATCTACTAAATAGCATTTGCAGTTAGGTGAAACATAATCCATCGTAATTTAATACTCCAGCCGAGAGGCATGTCACCTAGAGAATTTTAAAGTAAAATTGGTGACAATAAAACAGATCTCAGTGGACTAGACCTCGTTAAAACTGAGGTAGAGTCCACACCCTTATTCTGGATCAGGTGAGCCACCGGGAACAAGCTGTATTGCAAACAAATTGTCGGTAAGAATTTAATTAGCAAAATGAAAGTTGTTTTCCACAAGTCAATCATAAGGTGTAATTCATAAGGAATACTCACTATAGCAATGTTGTTTCCGTTGAGCAAAATCTGATCAAGCTTTGTAATCCGTCTACCTTCAGCAGTGATTTCACTGTGATAAACATAGAAGCAAAAAACAGATTGAAATTAGGTACAAGACCATTAACCTTTGAAGTAAAAGAGATTATATAACAAGGACGAGTAAATACGTGCCAAGGTGCATGCTATTTCAGTACACTGCTTCATGATAAGGGTCAGAGATCTGATTTTCTAATTTCATATAAATACAAAGCATTATATCATTCTAAACAAAACATTAACACGAATAGAAAGGTTTGAGGGGCCACTAAGCTAACAATCTGAGACAGTAATTATTTCAACTTGTGTTGCATTGCTCTTTTCAATACTTTTCATGAATAATAAAAGATGTATCTGCTTTATCCACCAAACAAAAAGTTTTTTCTGACTTCCAAAAATGGCAAAAGAAACCCATTGCCAAACTCCGGCAGGTATAACTTCCTATAGTTCTCAACAAATGAAAGTAGAGAATTCAAACAGAGGAAAGTTAATTTCCATTGTAGAAGAGCAAAATTGTCCCAAGATAAAGAAAAAAACAGCACACACTATACCGAAGATATATCCTCATTGATGTCATTCAACAATTGAGCACGACTTTAGGCTAGGAAGTCTACCTCGGACCTTTTTTAGCAAATTTGCAACTCCAACACCTTTAATCCATTAGATGGTGCTTAAGCAGTCACCATTTCCAACAACTTTTTAAATTCTCATTCATCAGTTACAAGAGCTGCCAGTTATACCCTGGTAGCTGTTCCGTCAAGTTTAACATGAAAATGTCATTTATTGAGGGTAGACAACTGCCATGAATCAGAACAAACAAAGCAGGAGAATAATTGTTAATAGATGCACTGACACATCTTTTCAACTTCCATGAAAATTTTTACCCCAAAACTGTACTTCTCTGCAAGCCAGAATGACGATGACTTCTATCATACAATCCCAACTTAGGAATGAGAACTGAAGAATAGAGAATCTTCCTTGACAGAGGCCACCCTTGATGACTTCTATCATACAATCCCAACTTAGGAATGAGAACTTACGAATAGAGGATCTTCCTTGACAGAGCCACCCTTAAAATGTGCCGTATCAAAGAGAAGATTCAGATTAATAGGGTGACATCACCATACAAGCAATCAAGTGATTATATTGGCGTCTTATATATAACGCATGTATGAAAAGAAACCAACTTGATAATTGACATTTGGCTACAGATATTTCCCTTGAAGAATTTACCATCTTCTCACATAAACAATCTCAGTTTGGCATATAAGATTTCCCACTAATCAACTGATAACTTACAAGACCTATAATCATTGGCTACAGAAGAAAACCTCAGCATTACTCACAATCTAAGAAAAATACGCATCCACTTCCATGAATGAGTGAGAGAACTTCACTCTTTCCACACACACATAATCATCCCTTAAGCTTGCTAAACTGCCTCTATACCATTCTGAAAAAGACCACTGTTCCTAAAAGAGAAAGAGAACCAATCGGCATCCTTGACTCCGAATCCACACATGCCATTTCAAAATAGACCACGACAAGAATCACCCAAAATCTTTTTCATTCATTTCAACATCCCAAATCAACACATAACGCTCTCACAGTTGAGAAGGCCAATCACAAGTTAACCCCTTTCTAGAGCAGACAAAACAAATTTTTTCTAAACAAAGACCCAATCGCGCATGTAGTACAAATAAAGTAGGTCAAACAAGTATAGTTGCATGCATTTCGCTTGTTTAAAAAATGCATTCACTTACTTCGACCCAAAACTATATGAAGTTAAAAAAGATGCCTTAAAACCCTAAAACAAACAACTAAATAAACACTTAAAAGAAAGGTACAAGTAAACGACCAAATTGAGTGATCAATAAACGTAAAACCCTAATACAGAGAAATTAGAAAGTTAAGAGAAGCTTTACTATTCGGTGACGTCTTCAAGGACCATGTTGACGTAGACGTCAAATCCTTTAAGAGTGCCAACAAGCTCCTTGTCTCCTTTCATTATCACCCAAATTTTGGACCCTATGCATCTGTCTATTAGCTCTGCGCCACCCGTGAATTAATTAATTAATTTTCCATTTTGATTTCCTTCAGAAACTAAAACAATGAGACGAAACAGAGACTACGTTACCTGATGGGAGGAGCTGCGAAGGATTGTGAGCCATGCCGTGAGTAAGCGAGAGCGATTGGAGGACTTTTGGTTTGCTTTTGCCTTTCCCCCGTTTGCGAAGTTCAAGCGCCTTTGTGAAATTGTCGAGGCGCTGTGATTTAAAAATCAATTCTTTTTTATTCTGGGGTTTGGTAAATTCGGTTTGTAAATGCTGTGAAAAGGCGGTGTGCATCTCAGATGGTACAATTTTGAGGAGTGTGTGTGGAAAAAATAAAGTATCCCCCAGGTTACGTTAATTGTAACTACATCCACTCACAGAAATAGTTTTTATAGTGGAATCTGTTATTGTTGCTGTGTCTGGCGTATGATTAACGTAACGTAGCACCAACCATAAATAAATTATCAATTAATCTTGTGGAGGAATCGAATTTAAACTGTGTCTAATAGTAGAGATTATAATAAATGAATTCGCTACATTAAATACTATTTTTTCTTTTAATTTAATTTTTTTTTAGTATGAAGTTTAGCACGGCTTTAAATTTGTAATTTGTAATAATCAGTTTAGGAATTTTATGTAAATTTATTGCTAAAAGACGACCATTGTTACATTGGAAATTATATTATGAGTGACCCCAACATTTGGACACGGTATGATATATGTGTATTTGAGCCCCTATTTAGAGAATTTTTTTTAATGTATTAGAGATATTATGTTAGTTATATAATAAATAAATAAATAAATAATATTATGATATGTGTATATTTTTAAAAAAAATTATAATGCAAATGGTATTTATATTAAATTCAATTAGACACGTTATGTGTGAATTAATTGATTATATTACTTATAATGTATTTTAAAATTATTCTCCTACTTGAGTTTTGATGTCATATGTCACTTATCTATTAAATGATGTATTAGTTGGTTATATTACTTATAATGTATTCTCAAACTCTTCTCCTACTTAAGTCTCAATGTCATATGTCGCTCATATATTAAATGATGCATTAGTTGGCTATATTACCTTTAATATATTATAAAATTCTTCTCCACTTGAGCTCCGATGTCATATGTCACTTATTTATTAAATGATTGATTTTATAACTTATACAATTACTTAATCACTATTTAATATATGAATATTGTATCAGTTGAAACTTAAATTAAGACTTAAATATTAAAATATCTAGCATTACTTGAGTATGAAATATCATTCTAGCTCAATCTACTGACTTTTACTTGTAATGAATACAAAAAAAAAAAAAAAAAAATTAGTTGCAATGCTTTCCCAAAATAATCTTAATTCTGACTACCCCTTTCCATAATAATCTGACATACATATTAGTAGGTGCAGATTCACGCCTTCTGCGAAGTCCTAACCACCCCACCACCATAGGCCATAGTATAGATCTTAAGGATCACCTAACGAATCATTCAATTAATCGACAGGGTTTCTTTTCTACATTTCTTCAAATGTGGGTCACGACTCTTGTGTCATTTTTTCTTCTTTTCTAGAAAAAAGAAAAAAGAAAATCCCATTAAAAGAGTTCTTGGTTCTTTTACGTGTAACTAAAAACGCACGTAAAACGTCCAAAAAAATAAAAACGCAAAACGAACGTATTTCTTATATTTTTATTTTATTTCCCCAAAAATAAGTTATAATGTCAGTAGCCACGTCAAACGAACCGCAACCGCACCGATGCGCGCCACGTGCAAGAAATCGACCGGCACACCACCTTCCCCCAGGCAGCAACAAAGAAGGCGGATTGCATAATGCATAGAATCCGATGAAAATTCCCCCTGCCTATCTTGACCTCCCTTTATCAATTCCCGTTTCTCGTCCTTTCACCTATAGATAAATTTATAAATAATTATTTAATTTATTTATTTAGAAAATTAAACTGTATAAATAACCAAACCAAAACCTCTCGATCCGCGTAATCGCTATTATCTTAAGCAAACCCGTTACGCAACCATCATAGGGATCAAAGCATCTCGAAAAATTCAGACGAACTGGAACTCGAATCTCTTCTGTAATTCTTTTTTTACCTTATTTTCTTTTAATTTGTTCGAATCGATTTCGCTGCTATTGATTACCTGTAAATTATTATGCTCGTTAGTTCTTATTGTTATTGGTGGTTTTTGAATGATCCGATTCTGATTACAAGTTAAGGATGTCGAATGTTTACTCGAAAATGAATCAATTTTAGAATTAGTATATCATTGGCGCATATATTGCCCCGATTATTCTTTTATTTGTCATATTATGTTTGTTTTGGAAAAGATGTATTGATTGTTGATTGATAGATGGATGTGTTTCTGGTGTAGGGCTCATGTTATAATTGTTCGTTGATCGGTTTAGATTATTACTTGATGATAGATAAGTATCCGATGTATCAAAAATTTGTTGATCGAATGAAATGATTAGCAAAACATAGTAATTTGAACTTCATGCTTGTCTAAACTGATTGGTGCTTATAAACTTGTATCATTTGATTAACTGGTTACAATTATTAAGTTGCATTTATTTCTTTAAATTCAGTTTGAATAGTTGGTGCTATTGTAAAGGTTTGTTCTGTCATTTGATGACTTCAATTTTTTATTTGAAATGTTCTTTATTCACAATCGCCTCTGTTTTGTGGTGTAATTGCAGGTTTAAACATTCACTTGTGATCTAGTGGCTCAAGGCATAGCTGTTAATTATTTATTCAAGGGCTTGTTATCTCCAGATTTGTAGAACTGTTTATTTCTAAATCATTGTTGCATGCTTTGGAGCAGTGCTCGAGTGTTTTTGCTGTGATTACAAAGTTAATAAAAGATTTCATTGTTTCAAGTTTTCCAACTGGTACGTAGAGGTTCAGAAGGTTGCAGTAGGAAATCAGTTTAGAGTTTTTGTGGTAAGTGTATGTGAAGTTAACTGACATACATAGTATTCGTATCATTGATTTATGTATACAGCATTTCAAATCTTATGATTTTACTGTGGAAGTGCCATATCAATTTACAATCCATCATATTACTTATCTCGTGTTGAGGTTGTTTATTTATTTATTTTTTTGATGCGAAACTGTATGTTTATCATATGGCTTTTATTTATGTTTGTATTGCATTTATATGTTTGCTCTATTCTACATCGAGCTTCATTTATTTTGACCTTATACACTGACGTTTCATTGAAAGATTATATCAGACTGCTACTATGGAATGGGTGGGTTTATGTGATTGCTTAGTGGTTTTTATGAGTTTGTCAGGATTGGCTTTGAGGAAGGAAGGACTTGCCAGATAATAATTCAGTGTGGGTTGTGGGGCGTCTTTACCATTCGACTAACTGCTTGTATGCACACTTCTGGAATTATTAAACTGCTGTAAAACAACCTATACATACACGCGCACGCGCACACACATATGGGATGTGTTTAGTCTCACCGAATACTATTTAAAGGCTTTTTTATTTGATGGGCTTAATTTACTTGTGGAATGCATTTTTTCTTTAGAAATTGATAATATAGAGGAAAAGAAAACAGAGACATTGATCATTCTTATAACAATCTACCACAACAATCCTAGATTTGGATCAGAGGTATTGAGAAATTGATAACATAATCCATTATGTTGCATACTGGTTGGTTCCAAATTTATTAGGTCGTAGTTTGAAAATAAAACATGAGGGAAAGAAAGAATTTATACGCTACTATGACTGCAGTGCACGATGAGCTTGATATAGGGGAAAATCTGTAATGCATGAATTTTGGCCTGCGCCTGTCCGGGCACCAAATTGGGCAAATCTTTTGGGCATTGTAGCACTGCTGCTGAAATAGCACTGGTACTTTGTGGTGGCTACACTGTTTGTGATTAGTTGATTGTTTTGGTAAAGTTGTTTAGATACTTCATGTCATAGTTGATTGTTGGTATCTTCGTCACCTAAGCCCTATTTTCACTGGCTGGGTATGTTCCTTTCTCTAATGCAGATGCAAATTTGTATTTCATCCCTTTAATGCCAAAACCATGACAATAACATCAAAACACATACAAAAAGAGAACCAGCATAGTTGCGCACAAACTATTAATTTTCTTATTTCTCGTAATTTTAAGAAATGCTCCTTGGTCTCTTTCCCTTCCATATCTAGTGAGTTTTGAAATACATTTGACTGCAACATTGAGGTCATCTTGCTTCATTATCATTTCGTCTGAAATTAGGTAGATCTAGTTCATGATTAAATATATTTTATTTAGTTAATGGTGCAGTAAATGATGAACCTTCTAATCAAAATGATTAATGTAAAATTGCAGGATTCCCAATTTTATATTTGTTATTTGGTTGATTTACTTTATATGTTTCTTTTCTCCAATTCAGTGACTTGTGTTTTACTTTTTCCACTCATATCTTGTGGGGGTAAGTGACTGATTCACTGCATTTAATTCAATCAAACTTGCAACAATGATATTGTTAAATTTTTTGTAAACTTGCAAGTTTGTGTCGAGGGTGTACAGTATTTTGGTTGATCTATTTGATGTATGAACTATGTTCTAGTGGTTTTGATGTTCTGATAAATTCAATATGTTTAGTAGTTTACGACAGTGCATGCAAGATGGCTGGTGTGAAAAGAAGAATGTATACTGATTCAGATATTCATGCTCTTCACAAAGAGTTGGATGAGATCTCATGCCCCATCTGCATGGACCATCCACATAATGCTGTTCTTCTCATCTGCAGCTCGCATGACAAGGGTTGCAGATCTTACATTTGTGATACAAGTTACCGGCATTCAAATTGCTTGGACCGGTATAAGAAATTAAGGACCAGTTCTAGGAACAATACAACTTTATCCCATTCTTCACCTTCACACCCTCAACACAATAGTAATGCTTCTGATATGAATTTGGCTTTGAGAACTGACTTTGTTGAAAGTAGTGAAAATCTCAATCTGAATGGAAGCAATGCTTTATCTGATGGATTGCCAGAAGGACCAGGGGAAAATAATATTCAACAGGCAGATAGGCTGTTAGAAAGGGAAGGAGAAGGCAATTTGAATCCAGAAGCAGGGAACTCTCAGACCTTTCATGAACGGACTGAACTTGAAGGGTTAGATGTAGATAATTCGTCTGA
Source organism: Citrus sinensis (assembly GCF_022201045.2). Taxonomy (NCBI): domain Eukaryota; kingdom Viridiplantae; phylum Streptophyta; class Magnoliopsida; order Sapindales; family Rutaceae; genus Citrus; species Citrus sinensis. The sequence continues at coordinate 41,825,832 of NC_068558.1, read as the reverse complement.
ATCAATCCTGAGTTTGAAATGCCCCATGTGCCGTGGAGCAATACTTGGCTGGGAGGTTGTAGAAGAGGCCAGAAAATATCTTAACCTGAAAAGGAGAACTTGTTCCAGAGAGTCATGTTCCTTTGTTGGTAATTACCAGGAATTGCGTCGACATGCCAGGAGGGTTCACCCAACGACCAGACCCTCTGATATTGACCCATCTAGGGAACGAGCCTGGCGACGCCTTGAGCACCAAAGGGAGTATAGTGATATTGTTAGCGCTATTCGCTCATCTATGCCAGGTGCTGTTGTAGTTGGTGACTATGTTATTGAGAATGGTGATAGGTTCTCCGCTGGAAGAGAAAGTGGCAATGGTGAAGTTAATGCACCATGGTGGACTACTTTCTTTTTGTTTCACATGATCGGTTCAATGGATGGTACTGGTGAATCAAGAGCCCGTTCAAGGGCATGGACAAGGCATCGGCGTTCTGCTGGAGCTTTATCTGAGCGCCGTCGCTTCCTTTGGGGTGAGAATCTTTTGGGTCTTCAAGATGAAGAAGATGATGAAGAAGATGACTTGCATATATTCAGTGATGTGGGTGAAGATACATCTCCAATCCCAAGGAGACGGCGACGTTTGACACAATCCAGATCTGATGAGGATCAGCCATGAGAGGTGGCCAGCACATTCCTGGTAAATTCTGGTTTCTTGACATGACTTTGATATGTGCTGGAATTGTATTTAAGATTGCTTTGCCTGACCCAGCTGGTGTTTTTTTACCCTAATGTTCAGTAATTTGCAGACACTGCCTCTCTTGAGAGGAGAATCTATAAGCTGATTAACAACCATATTTTCGGAAATCATTTGCTAGAAGTGCGGTTATGCAGGGTCTGTGTATGTGAATATGTCGTTACAGCTGGGTCTGTGCATGTGAACATATCGGCATGGATTGTGTTTAAACCTCAATGGGTTTCTTCATACATGGGAAAGGAAGAAAACAAGAGAGTTTTACTGGGGTTACTAAAGACTCATTCATTTGTGTTTAATTGTCGTCTTATTTCTAGATTGGAATTGCATTGTACTCTCTATTCTGATGATTGCATTTCTCTCCCCTTCTATTCACTCGATTTGAACTGTTGAGTGTTTTAGCATTAGTTTATTTTTAAGTTAATGGGAATGTTTGTTGCTCAAAGTTATGATTGCACCCTGGGTGCTGTTTTCGTTGAAATGAATCCAATTTCTTAAAAGAGTCATTCTTAACCATCAAAATTATCAGTTTGATACCATGTCAGTTTTTAACTGTTGTGATTCGAACCCTGGTTGTGCAATTTCTAACGCATCTTCTTTTCTTCCCAATGCTTCAATTTTCTAGAGTGGATTAGCCCAATTTTTTAAACACCAATGTTTTTTTAATTATTATTATTATTATTATGATGGTGATGATTATGATGATGATGATGATGATGAAAATCAGACTTATGAAAATGAAATTGTATTTCCTAGCTGTGACAGAGAATAGAACTCGGACCCAGCTGTCAGTGAATCAAATCAATACGGTTTGAACAGGTGAGATTATTTAAGTTATGAGCATCTATTAACTGGCCGTCACCTCCAGCCAGCGTGACAACCCAATGCTAGTTGTCGGTTTGTTAAAGTTAATTTTGGTACTATTAGAATTATTGTCGCAAAATCTGTTGGCAATTGAGCTTTTCATTTGCTGCAAATTTATAGGCGAAGTTTCGGCTTTCATAAATTAGTCACTAATGGGTTGGGCAAAGCAGCATTACTGTGAAACATGCCCATGTGATGTAATTTTCACTCAAAGTAATCACGTAAACAAACAAAGATATTCTCTGTTTCAATTTTCATTTGTGTGTTTTCCCACACTTATAAATGATCAGTAATGAAAATTTAATTTTTTCTCCAAAAAAATACAGTACAATTTTACCATATTAAATGAAAAAAATCCCACACTACTATAAATTCTGATAAATGTCTAATAGTGCTATTCTGTCAACCACTCATTGTAAAATCCACTTCCTAATAAAGCAATAACTATACTCTCACATGTGATTAAGGACTTATTGGGTGATTTGGTGTAATCAAAATCTTACTTTTCATGATATCTGTGCACTGTAAATCCCAATAGAATAGGAAAAGAGAGGGGGGGGGGGGGGGTTTGGGGTTGGGGTGAGTGGTGTACATTCCGACTCCGTTAGTCTGATGTTATATTTTTGTGTGAGAGAGAAAGAGGAACAGAGGGAGACTACGTGGATGGTAGCTCCACCACTAGATCTACAAAATAGCACTTTGTGGTTTTTTTAATCACCGTAAAAGAATGGAAGAAACAAGCCGCAACCGCAACTTTTACATGTGTGACAAACATACTCCCACTAACAGAGACATTAGCCTTGATTCTCTCCCTCCATCACACACATAAACATCACGCCATTGCGATCATGCCACGTCAATCTTAAAGTCAAGAAGTGGATGGCAGGGCCAAGCCAAAACCTTCTGAGAATGAAATGTGAGAGAAGCTCAAACACAGGCGCAAAACAAAAACCCCACTCCAATGACAGGCCGCTAGTTTTATGGTATCTAGAGCAACACCACAAATGTCTAGAAGAAGAATAAACTAGTAAAATACAACACATTATAATAAATGCAGTTTTTTCTTGATTGTTCAGTCACCCTCCTCCATGTGAGCCCCTCAGCAATTAACACCAACAGCGCAGTTTGCCAGTTTCTATACACTAAAATATCTCCTTCCTCACATGCTCAAGCTTATCCAACATGTGATATGGTGGCCATTTGATTATGTCAAAGAATTGTAATACACTTCCTCTAATGTAGTAACCATTAGTTGTAGAAATATCAGTCTATTACGGTGGCTTATATGAGCAAAGTTAAAAAGGCTTGATGATTATAAACATCGGAATGAAGCAAGTCGTGAAAATATCTGAATTAATTAGCATTTACACCCGCAGTTTATGTTGCAATATCAAATTACTTCTATTTAGCGTCAAATTTACCACATTTTTAAGGTGAGAATATTAAAAATTTAATTAATATGTTAACGGATAAAAAACTTGACTTGTGAGGTTTCAGAGGGATTGATATTTTTTGTCCCTATAGTTTTTGGATTTTACTATTTCTTTCCTTATAATGTCCGAAATTTAACAAAAGTGAAAAAAAAGATTCGAAAAGATTCGACTATGGCTGTAACGAATTTTTCTGTAAATGTTTTGGCATTAACAAGTATCAAAGTATTATGAAAACTACAGGACTAGAGGGGAAGCTGCAAACTATGGGGAGGAGAGTAGCGATATCCCTATATAAAACAAGATGCATTAGAGATTTCTCTCCAAATTATGAGTTACAATCCTAAGCTTCTGTATATGAACCCCTCGTCCGAAGAACTGAAAGACAGAGAAGCTGAGAGAGAAAATGCATTGTCCTAAGTCTTAGGACTAGTTTGCGATCGTAGTAATTAATATAATAAGCTACTTCAACTGTACCGATGAAATTATATGCTATTTAAAATAAGAGTTTAGTGTTTGTTAAATTATATTGTTACGATGATTTTATATATGTGTGTGTGTGCGTGCGTGGTATGTGTGTGTGTTGTGTGTGTGTGCGCGTGTGTTAGGCTTATGAAAAATAAGATATAATTGTTTTTTTATTAAAATATTAAGGTTATAATATAAATTTTAAAAAAGTACGGTGAATTATTTAATAAACTGATTATAAAAAATAATCCCCTATCTATTGTTAAAGTGAAGAAACTTATGAAATAAGCAGCTTTTGAAAATTTTATCAAACATCATATTTTTTTTTAACTTATGAAATAATCTACTTGTATTATTTCAACTTCAATCCTAAATGAGGTCAAAATTTTCAGTGTAAGAAAATTTGACAACCACATTTGTTCAAGGAGAAGGACTAACTAAAAGAAAAACAAGGCGTACAAGCATTCTTTTTAACTATATAAATGTAATAGTGTAATATTTGATGTTTTTCTCTTTAATATGCTTCTTAAGAATACTCTTAGCTTCTTCCTTCTGTTTTCTTTCCCTTTTACCGATAGAGAACATATTATTTTTTGAACATGAGTATTCGAAGGTGATAATAGAACTAGCTAAATCTTTAACCACGATGAAATTAGATTATTTAAAAATAATAATTCAATGATAAATAATGAATATGGCGCACACGGTCGAGTGGTGAACCACTGCCTTCACAATTATAAGAACAGTGGTTTGAGTCCCCATACACTCAACCTCTCTCAATTTAATATGATTGTGTGGAGTTAATTACTTAATTTATATAGTATGTTTCCCTTGCGAAATACGAGTAGAGTAAAGACATCTCTCGTTTATGAAGATTATTTGTCTGAGCATGTTCTGATGTGCAATCAATATTAAAAAAAACATATATATATGGCGCACAATGGAAAAAATTGTCAGGAAAGCCGAGGGGTTAAATGAAATTCACTGGTTCATAAACTAAATTTTTAGACCCTTCAATTTTATATATTTATGATAGGACCCCCTGTTTTGTCGTATGGCCCTTCCAAACCAAAATCCACATTGGCCCAGTAGTAGATAATGTTTCTCGGTTCAATATAAACTGAGAAGCCTCATATTGTAGAAGCAGTTTCTTTCACAATCGTCATTTACCCGAACTCACTCCATTGAGATTTACAGCCACATTGCTTACTCTAGCTAGCTACCGAATACAAATTTTGAGACAATATTGTAAATCAAATCTGCACCATTAAAAAAAAAAAAAAAACCAATGGCCTGTGATTTCATTCAGGGACCGTGAGATCAAGCAAACCATAGATGAACAAGTGTATGGTTAAAGAAGGAGCCACAAGGGCTGATTAGATTTGAGTTGAATGTGTTAATTAATTAGTTAATTCAAAACTTACCCTTAATCAACAACCACCACATGATCATCTTATATAATATATATAATGAATCCCCCCCATGTTACAAAAGAATCACAAGGCCAACTTCCTACACTCACCGCCTAGTTGTCTCTCCATTTTGCTTAGATTCACATCCATTTTCTTTTGTCTTCTTCTTCTCAAAAGCTTCAAGTGGAGACAGGAATCCTCAGCATGTAGACAGCACAGATAGATCTTTCATTGCTGTCCATTTTGACCAACACAGTCATCAGTCATCACAGTTTTTTGTTAATTCCACTAAATATCTAGCATAACATGCAGGTGAGCTTTGCATATATAGTATATAATTAAGCTCATAAGACATGCAGCATGTGTGTATATGTACACAATTCATCTTTAGCATCATTCACTTCAAAACTTATTACCTCGCTCCTCAATTGTAGCAGATTTTTCAATGGCTGTTCAAGGCAACAACTGTACCTGAAGAAGCAGGAGAAAGTACCCCCTATCGGGCCAACAAGAAAATTGCTTATGGTAAGTAATAAGAAAAAAAAAAGGATTAGCGCCCACGTAAATTTTGGTTAAAAGAAATTAGTTCAGACCATGGGATGATTCTCGTCCATAATCATGCACTTATCGTGGTGAGTTTATTTTATTTTTTGCAGGGCAAGATGCTGAAACTAAAGATGTGATCTTGTATAAGCAACGGGGAGTTCATCGAAGAAGATCGAAAAGGGATAAGGAGAGCGATCCTCATCATCATCATCAACACGGTTTGGGTGGTAAACATTTCAAGCCATTTGCATTTTTATGTAGAAAAGATGTTGCAAGAGCTTGTTTCGACAGCACTATCAATTTGAGAAGACTTAGAAGCGTTAATAGAAGAAACTGGATCCATGCTATGTGCAAGATGAAGAAAGATCAAGAGATTGCTCGTGGACTTTGCTCTAATGATCATCACAGGGCTCATGATTCCGCTGCTGTCCACGCAGGAAACAAAGTTTTACCAATAAGTGATAGCAGTAACGCAGTAACAAATAATGCAGATCGTAATAATGAGCAATGTGGAACGGCAGTAGAAAGCAACAAGAAAGATAATCATAAAACGAAAACCATGTCGAGGATGAAGGAGCTATTGAGATGGGCCGCTGCTGCAAAATCAGAAAAGGGAGGCAAGTTTCTTGGCAGAAAGGTATTTCAATATTTTATTCATCATTTCATCATAAATAAGCTCCTAGTTTTTCTTGTTGCAGTTGGTAGACATTGCGTAGATGCTATTAATGTTAAATTTTGAGAGCTAGAACTAGAACTAGAACCCGGCAAGCCGCCACAATAATTACTATGGTGGTTGTAGATGGGACTTAATTTTCATAATTAATTGAATATCTGATCAAATATGTATATCAAGTACACGGGGCAAAACTAAAGTTGTCCCCTTGGGGTGGGGGCCAAGGCCCCTCCCAGATCGATAATGATAAGGATAATTAACTATTAAATGAACCAAAATCCTGGTTTGAGCCAATGGGTGGCAACAGATGGATAATTATGATAATTGACTATTTAATCGCCAGGTACTTCAGTTCAGGAATCGAGCAACTCTGAAAGCAGTAGCAGATGAAGATCAGCTAAGCATCGAGTCTCCAAAAATAAGTTTCAGGTGGGATGTGGAGAGCAACTGTTCCACTACTACTTCCGTTTACTCAGGAATTTCAATGGCATCTTCTTCATCTAAGAATATTGACCAAATGATGACGACAAACTACCGTGTCATTTCATCTGTGAGCTGCATTCCTATTCCTGGCACAAATCATTGCACCCCAAGAAAAGGGAATTGGATCACCACCGACTCTGAATGTAAGATATACATACATATCGATCCCATTCTAATTTGATATATTTCCTCCCTCTCTCTCACATTAATTTGAAGTCTCAAAGGCATAATATTTATTTAATCATTTGTTTTTTTCTGAACAGTTGTGGTGCTAGAATTATGAAGGAATAAATTGAGAGCCAGCTGCAGCAGAAGAGAAGAAATTAATAGGATCTTGCTTTGCTTGCGTTGCATGGCTGAGTGTACTATACTGATCATCAATTATCTAGGCCGTATTGATGGTTTAATTTTGGTATTTTGTTGAGAAAATTAGCAAATCTTAATTGAAATATTAATCCTTGTATTAACGATCTGAAATGTAATAGCTGAATCTTTGTAAACATGGCCTACAGCCTTAATTACCTAACCACTTTGCGAAATATATATTGTATGGTTTATGATTAAGTTTTATTTATTATGAATTGATTTGATGATCGTTGAACTCACCCAACACACGTTAGAGTCAAATTATAGAATAGGTTACTAGTTCATTTTAATTTCTATAGCTGTCACCTGACATTTTAATCTCTATCCAGATATATATACTTAATTGATTATTTAAAGGGATAATTCTTTAATTAATTTTTAAATAAAATATCTGGTTTAATGACAATTTAACTTTTTTCTGATCCATATAAACAGGTTTTGTATTCGAGACCTCTTGTCTTTAAGATAAAAAAAAAATATTGTTTTAATTAGTTATTAGAATTGAGATTATCAATTTCTTTTTGTGGGAATCAAATTAGTAACCTGATGAGCAGCATGTTACGTTGCTTTCCTAACATTCTCTTGCAACATTTTGCATTTTAACATTTCACATCCAATGTGATTTATAGTGCCAACTCTAATTAATGTCACACAAGTTACTAAGAAATTAGTCCACGAATATCAATTCTAAGAGTAGAACTTTTATATACCCCTTTAACATCCTTATAACACTCTACTTCAATTTTATTTTTAAAATATTCCTCGTTTAATTTTTGAGAAACAAAAACCATCTTCCAAAATTTTTCACAAAAAAAAAAAAAATTCTTTTAAGTTTTTATTTTTAAAATACATACAAATCTTAAAATCTTAAATTATTTTTATATTTAATAATTTCTATCTCTATATCTCTAAATTCTTATAATTTTCTCAAAAAAATATTTTAGATTAAAACTTAAATTATAAATACAACTTATGAAATGAGAGTATGAAAAGCTTGTTAAAAGAATAATTTATTTAAATATTTTAATTAAATTATTATTTTAAAATTAAAAAATAATTTATTTTTTATTTAATTAATTTTGATTAAAAAGAGATTTTTCGCAACAGACTTTCTCGTTAATTCGCTATGAGTCAACCTCTTGGGTTCTAGTTTCTTCACAATCCTTCTTGTGGCGTTGTACCTTAGTTAGATCATGATGTGTATAGGATTGCTTTCCTGCATTTTGTTTTGGTTTATCCTTGTAGGCTCCCTTTTGTATAAAAAATAGAAAAAAGTAAAAATAAAAAAAGGAGATTTTATGAGAATTCTAAAGGTCTCAAAAGACTTACTCAAATTGTGATCTTAAAATTTGAGGGTGGAGGCTATCACAAGGATAATTGTGGGGACCAGTGAATTTATTTCATTAGCCCCCGCTTTTTATAAAATAACATTTATTTTTAAAAATGCCCTTAAAATTTTTTTTTTCTTTTTCTCTATTAGATATCGTAATTTTTTTTAGTGAGATGAAATTGAGATATATTTTTATCCTAAAAAATATAAGAACATAAATGAGACTTTTTTATTTTATTTTACTTGCATATACGTGACGTGGAATTAGCAACTCTTGTCTCATCCCATATATGGGATTGACAATTCTTGTCTCATCACATATCTTTGCCAGCTGTAGCTATTTGTATGATTTATTATTATATTATTAAATTATTGGATATTTTAACATGGCTAAAATTAGTTACTGTCTAAATCTATAGTTTTTTGAAGTGTAAGTATTAATATTAATGTGCAATCAAAGAAAACAAACAATTAAAAAATGTTTTGCATAAAACTTGTATTATGCATGTAGTCAAAATAAAACTAATATTTGGTTATTATACTTTATATTTATTCAAGATTTTTGCCATATTAAATTATAATGATCTTAAAAAAAATGTCAAAACTTATTTGTTCACATTCAAAATTGTTCAGGATAATAGGATAAGATAAAATATGTAACAGGATGGGACTAAGATAAATTTTTGTCCTAAAAAAAAAAACACATCGTTTCAAACGAAGTTTTACCATAACATTTCTCTAGTTTGGAACCGGTATGTAATTGATTCCAGTATGGAATCATGAATAGTCATTGCTTCGGTCGATACACAGACTTTTTTCCTTGTATATGAAGGGAATATTTAGGTTGTTAGTCGTTCATCCGGAATCCTGAAATGAAAAAGAAAATCAGAATTACAAAAATGGGCGATTTCCGTATCTATCAGATTAGAAAAAGAACAAAAATATGACATTTTTTTATCCCACTTGCATAAAACTGAGATTGGTAAATTCTATCCTATTTCATTCCATGCCAATCCTAACCTCCACCCTTGTACGAGGCTCTCATACAACAAATTTCTTCTCTCTCAAAAAATTAAATATGATTTAGGCCATTTCTTAGTGATTTTAATGATCGGTCAAAGAAGTTGACACCTTCGCGGTGGTCCCCATCTGGTATTCCATCAACTTTCCGAGTGAAAATAAAAAAATAAAAAAATAAAATTCAGTTTCAATTTTGGACACCCTTAAAATTACTTAATTTAAGAACTAAACAAATTACGTATTTTAATAAAAATACTCATTATCTAAATTACAACGAGCCAATATACATAATTATTATGAACACATATATAATAAACCCATTATTTAACGAATAATTCTCGTACCTTAAACTAAAAAAAAAAATTAATTTCGAGATCTTAAATAATACCTAATTGAACAGAGAAGAAAATCAATATTTTAAAAGATTTTACTTAGAAACTCGTGCTCGTTTTAATTTTTCAAAAATATAATAAAAGTACAGTGAAAAAACATGTTCATCTTTGTCTTTTTGATTAACAACAAAAAATAAAAATGAAAATCTCTTAAACCTATTCCATTTCTTTGTTTTCAAAATAAATTTTAAAAAATATACAAAATAAAATTTAATTTATTAAATTTAATGATGAGTGACAAGTAATTTTAGTAATTTTTAAATACACAAAATAAATTATAAGATTGTAAATAGCTCCACCCTTTATTTTTATTTTTTACTTTTTTATTGAGGATAAATTCTAAAAATACATTGAGCTGTTTAAAAAATGAAGATCATTACTTGCTGCGGAGTGCTTCTGACATTGCTTATTGCCTCGTCTTGGTCCAAATTCTATATGGTGGTAATTGGAGTTGTTTTGGGCTTTCAAAGGAAATCCATTTGTTGGGCTTTTCTAAAAGGGGTCCAATAAGACTCACATAACCTAATAATGGTAATAATAATAATAGCAAAATGATGCACAATTTTAAATTACTTACATATAAATTGCAGGAAGAGTTATTACGGGCTCTGGGTTCTTTAAATAACATTGTTTGCGATATGTTTTTTAATCAATGAGCAAACTAAAGCTTTCGTTCCTTCCAAAATTTGTACCCATAATTCTTATGCTCCTCTGCCTTAAGAATATCACTCTTCCTGCTCGAATCAATACGGACAAAAAACATAAGATGAGAGAAAATAAAGGAAAATATTTGATATAAAGAAGAACGAAAGAAAGACGCGATAAATAATGAAGAAAGAGGTAGAGAAAAAGTGAGTGAGTAGAGAGAAAGAATAAAATTCTCTCGTCTTTTTCTCCTCTCGTGTTTTTCGCCCTCTAGCATTATTCAAAAACAAAAACCCTTTTAAAAAGATTGAAAATCATCATCTACACTATTCTTAAGAATATTTTCATGGATTTTATTTCCCTGAGGTTTTGTCCAACATTAAAGTCAGCTATTCTGGTTCTGTTTTGAAATTAACTTCCCGTATTTTGTGACTGAAATTAAGTTAAACTGGATGTTTGACGTCAGTCGTCACCAACAACCCTTTGCTCTCTTATTTTAAATGTCGACAGTAGCATCAATCATACCTTATTTATTATGTCCGAATCTGATTTAATGCTCCATCCGCGTTAGGGGAATGAAAGGCTGATAGCCAGCCAAGCACGCCACTTCCCAATTTTCTTGTCTTGCATTGCTTAATGAAACGTTGTCATTTCCCACCCCCTCTCAACCACCGCTTGAGTCCTGGCAATTAATTAACAAACCCACCTCTTTCTTCAAGTCTCCTTCTTCATCCCTGGAAAAAGGGTGGGAACAAAAAAAAATAAAAAATGTCAGACCACAATCCGTACTCCGCCTTCACAACCCTGAGCACCGACATAACCGAACGTATTCTCTCCCTTCTCCCAATTCCGACTCTCATTCGGGCCTCTTCCGTCTGCAAATCTTGGCGCTCCATTATTTCGGCTCCGTCTTTCTCTGCTCTCATCGCCCACAACACCAACGCAAGCCCTCGCCCTTGGTTCTTCCTCTTTGGCCTCCACAACACCTCTTCAAGGAACAACCAGTCTTTCGCCTTTGACCCCGCCTCCAACTCCTGGTTCCACCTCCCTCCCGCCCAAGAACCCCGCGCCGGTTCTTGCTTCATTGGCGCCAACGGCTTCTTCTTCACCACCACCCCGAGATTCGGCTTCTCTCGCATCCTCAACACCTCTTGGCACCTCACTTCCCCGCTTCGCTTCTCGAGAATCAATCCCCTCGTGGGTGTCTTTTATGACCCCGATCGCGGTCATTGTGATTTGGCTTCTGGGTTTGCCTGTAACTTGCCTAAATTTATCGTTGTAGGTGGGGTCAGATTCATTGGCGGCCTTGTTGATATTGAAGATCGATTAGCTGTTGAGATTTATGATCCCCATTCGGATTCTTGGGAGTTATGTCCCCCTTTGCCTGCCGACTTCAGGTCTGGATATTCAAGCCAATATTTATCCTCTGCTTTGTTCCGAGGGAGATTCTATGTTTTTGGTATCTATTCCTTTTCTGTTTCGTCTTTTGATTTGAAAAAACATGTTTGGAGTGAGGTTCAGACTCTTAGGCCACCTGGGGTTATGTTTTCTTTCTTGATTGCTTCTCCAAATATGCTTGTTTTGGCTGGGATGTGCAATGCGCCGCGCGGGCCGTCCTTTAATTTGTGGAAGGTTGATGAGCTTAGTATGGAGTTCAGTGAGATTGCGATTATGCCGCATGATTTTTTGTACAGTTTGGTTGATACCGAGGAGGATGATAAATTCGCAAGCTTGAAATGTGTGGGGCTTGGTAATCTTATTTATGTGTTCAATGAAGAGTATCATAAGAAGTATCCAGCTTGTGTTTGTGAGATTGGGACTGAGTCTGATAAGTGTAGGTGTAGCTGGAGGAGGTTGCCGCAATTGCCATCGCCAGTTAATGAGTTTCATAAAGTTATTAGCTTTTGTTCAACAGTTTCGCTTCATAATATTATTCAGCGTGAGTAGGAAGGTAATGCTGCAGAACAAGTTATGTCACACTGATTAATTCCTACATCTTTGTATGAGTATAACTTGAATTCCTTTCTTACTTGTGCATGATTTGTATCATTAGCATCTTAATTGGCACTCTCTCCGTCACTGCAAGTAAATTTGTAATACAATGTATGTATTTTGAATTACTATTCTAGTGTATCTTTTGTATTGTTATCATGAATGAATTAATCCTAAACATTACATTTCAATGATGAATTTCTAATGAAAAACAAGCATATAGAGCTCATAAGCGCTCGAAAATGTTTATATTTAGTTAGTTGTTCTCTGTATTTGATGTAGAGACAATACTGCTTCAGTTGATCATCAATTAAATGCAAACTATCAATCTAAAGGCTATTCAATTTCCAGATTTAAAGCTGCCCTCAAGACTTTATTGTAATTGTCAGATTTTAAATTTCTATTTTCACTTACTCGAGTACTGATCTTTTTGCAGGTCATCTCCAAATTTACTGTGTATAAGCCTTAGACATATTTGTTGACTTAATTCTTTTACTCTGATTTATAATGACAAACAAATTTACTCTTTGATGTTTTTGGTAAGTTATTGTAGGGGCTTTTTTAGATATTGGATACCTGCTTATGTATTCAATTCTTTTGATTTGTTAACAGATGTGTTTTACCTCCTAATGTCACAGCTAGCTTTAATATCTTAAATATAAATTTATGTGATAAATGCCACTATACCACCTTGGAAACCCTGCTTATTAAAAGTAACACACTTTATAGATAACTCTTGTTGCTATCGAACTGAGTGGAGCTTTGTCATGTTGAAGTTTTATTTTGGGTTTATTTTTGTTGGTTTTACAGCCAATGGATTTCGAGCCTTATGAATGTCAAAGTTCTGATTTTTCACCATAATTTGATCACGCTTTATCTCAAATTTCTCAGCATTTATGTGTTTTGGCAATAGAATCTTTAATGTGGTTGGTTCAACATGTTCTCTATGTTCTTTATGGTCAAATTTGTGTTATTAGCAACAGGCAGAATACAGAAGAAAAGATGTATATACTTGCATCTTCTCACTTGTTGCTGAACCTACTTGTTCTGCAGAAGTTTCATATTTTGACGTGCATTGAATTGCATTTCTCACTTAAATAGTGATGCAGTAATTTCAGTACAGTGAGGCTTATTGCAAATACACTTTTTTGGTCCACTAGGGAATAAACTTAAGTCATGCAAATGACTAGGGAAAACCTTGCAAAAAATTAGAAAGTTTTGTATTTCTGCATTAAACGGAATGTCTTCAACCTTGATTTCTCAATTTGCGTTGTAGATAAACAGACAGATACAAATAGGAAGAAGACTCAAAGAGAAATGCTAAGCCTGGTTATTGATGTCACTATGGGTTGAAGCAAGACCGACTTCATTACAGTTGCATCTTCTAAGTGCAACATGAAGAACAACAGTTATACCTCTTAAGTGCTTGTTTTAGTCATGAGCTCTTGTTCCCTTCTACTAATAGCATGTCAAATAGCTACTATGACCTTTAATTGTTACAGGTTATCTGGTTGAGATATGTCATGTTACCTTTTTGGGGAAGATAAGGTGTGTTGCTGTGTGAACTGAATTGCTCAAGACTTAACTGTTTTGCTGTCAAATTTGTTTGAAAAGCACTATTACAGAATGAGAATTCCATTTAGTTGGGATCTTGCATGTCTCACATTTCATAGATACATACAACTAGCAGATATCTGGCCAAATTAGGCACCATACAGTTTGCATGTGTTTTCAATTGCATGCATTCTTATTGTCTGTTTCCAGAATTGTAGTTCCTCTAAGCCAAGTTCGTTCTTGACTATCAAGTTATACTGAATGTTACCTAAGTGATAGCATAATCTGATTATACTTCTTCATTATTGCTCAGAAAGTGATAGTTCGGAAACGTTCTTGGTAGCTCATTGTCATCGACCTTGAACTTAGATAGAGCTCTTTGGAACCATCTCTCTGTTATTTCCCGACTACCTTGCATTTTGTGCTTAAAATATTGCATAAGTTTCATCATTGAGTTGCATGTGGTATCAGAGTCAGCTTTGAGTTAGAAATAACGCAAAAACTAAGGCTAATAATGGTCATTCTTTGCTTTCCGCCATTTTTCTCCACTAGATATTTGCCACTGGATGCTGGTAATTTTCTTTGACCACTACCCACGCATTACAAACATTGGAAGTTCCTCTGAATTAAAATTTATAACAATTGGATGTTGCAATGATGGTTTAGTTAACATCTGGGCTCTAGGCTTTCCTCACTGACAGTATCTTCCCAAATGTTGAGCTAAGCTTAAAGCTGGCATAAAGTTGAATGCATTCAGTTTGTACTTGTGAATTTCAGAAACTACGCTTCATAATCTAATGAAAATGCTGAACAGAAACTGAAAATAGATGAGGTTGAGAAGACTTGTGCATTATCTGTCTCTGATGTGGTGGTACATACATGAAATGAATTTTGTGCTTCACAACAAGCTAATCTCCCATACATGCCAGACGGAATCCCAGGATTAGTGATAAGCTGAGATAGGGATAGAGATAGATACAGAGATTAGGACCGACCCATCTGAAGAGTGGATTATGTAAAGTGTAAAGCTAAAAAGCTTTGCTAATAGATTGATCGTTTATTATATCTCTAACTAGAAATTTCTGTCTCATCATATTAAACGCATTATTATCACATAATATTATTGATTAATAAACGGATGTTAATAATAAGTGTGCAATAGGATTAATGAACTTATTTATTGATCATGCCCATCGCATGAAGAAATTTAAAAAGGAAAGGGCAAAAAATTCAACAAAAAAGGAGAAATATAACAAAAAGGTTTAGAAAGAGGGGAAAAAGAGGCAAACTCGAACAAAACAGTCCTTTCTTCGAACCAACATTAATATTAAAAAAAAAAAAAAACTGCCACCCAATCCACAAGCAGTGAAACAGACACCACACAACCATATCCAATCCCCGGTCACAGTGTTAATCCACGCGCAATATCTCGCGTGAATTTCTAATTATGGAAAAAGAAATAATGTAACCTAATAAATAACAAGCAAAGCCGGGCAGAGAAGGACTGGGGACTGAGGTTTTAGCCTTAAGAAAAAGGGGAATTAGAGGAAAAAAGGTGGTGCTAGGGTTTTAGCATTGGGTTGTTAAAAAGGGAAGGGAAGGGAAGGGAAGGCATGGACAGATACCAGAAGGTCGAAAAACCGAAGCCCGAATCTCCCATAAATGAAAACGAGATCCGAATCACCACACAGGGCGCTATTAGAAACTACATCACTTACGCCACCACTCTTCTTCAGGTACTCCTCTTTTCTTTTTTTCTTTTTTTTTCCCCCTTGGTTCAAATAGCTTTAGTCTCTATTATTGATGGGTTTTTGATAAAAATGTTGTGACCATTCGATATGAGATGTTTTCTAATTACTGCAGTTTAGTCATTTTACTTTGATGGTCTCTGATTGATTTTTGTAATGGTTCAGTTTCTTTGGCTGATTGGTGTTTTAGATTTTTCTTATCATTTGCTGACCCATTTTGGGTGTTATATAAGTGTGTTATTTTGAACGGTTTTTGTGGATTGTTGTGACAACACTCTGCTGAAGTTAAGATGCTCCTTTTTTAAAAAAAAAATGTATTGAAGGGTTAATCTAATTCTGCTTCATTTTTGGAATGGATGCATGATATTGTACTTGGGAACTGGCCTTTTAAGTCCGTCAGTTTGCCGATGCATGTGAATTGCTTGCCATTTGTTTAATATCCTTCACTTTTGCTGCCTGCTTCCTTCATTGAACTTTTCCTCTGTATTAGTCGCTTACACTTGTTGTTGTGTGTCTTCAGCATCTTAGGTCCTTGCTTTGATATAGTCATTGCTCTGCCTAAGTTTTCCTGTTGGTTTAGATTCTTTTGCTCAATTCATACTCTGGAACCTAACACATCAGGTGGTTTTTTGCTTTCCAAAAAATCATTTTATTAGACCTGCTATATTTGATCATGTCTGTGCTATATGACAAAGATTGAGTGTCGATACATGCCCACAGATTAGTTTTGTGGCCTGCATTTTTTTTTTCTATGATGTGAGATTGTCATTGATTTCTTCTCCTTTTAATTAGAAACTGTCATCTTTTGCATAGTGTTAATTACTTTTTATGATATTTAATTAGGAGAAGCATGCAAAAGAGATTGTCTTGAAAGCAATGGGACAAGCAATCAACAAGACGGTAGCCATTGCTGAGATTATAAAGGTCTGTATCTACTTCAATATTTTTACCCTCTCCCCCATTTCTTCTCTCTCTCTCTCAAGCTGTCTGCTGGCAATCTATAATCAATTAGCCATTTGTATCATTGAACAGAAAAGAATTCCTCAGTTGCATCAAGATACTGCCATCAGCTCTGTTAGCATAACTGATACATGGGAACCCATTGAAGAGGGCCTTGTACCGTAAGTCTGCAGAGTTTGATTTTCCATCATAAGAGATACACTTATATTTTGAATTCCATCATGTATCTCCTGATCATTTATGTCCTATGCAGTGTGGAGATGACTCGCCATGTCTCAATGATTTCAATCACCTTTTCGACTAGAGAACTAAACAAGAACTCTCCAGGGTAGGTTCGTTTATCTACATCAACGATGTTGTCTTGCTAAGTCAAATTTGGTAGTCAAGAATGTAGGTAAATTAGATGCTGACTTTATTGGGAATAATTGTTCTTTTACGCTTTAACAAAGGTTATGAGGATGGTTTATAAATCATTGAACAAGTGGCTTTTATTGGGAGGTAGACATGATATTTTACTTGGTATGCTATCCACACTGCATTCTGTAACAGCGTTTGCCCTGTTTTTTTAATATGCTATAGAAGCTGTGGTGCTAGTAATGTGCTTGTTACATTTCGATTGTCGTGCTGCGATTTTCTGTTTCTCTTTAATTGGAATTATTCTATTTGGCTTACTTGAAATGTTTCCCCCCTTTTATTGGCACATTGTTAGTATGACTTGCAATTTATGATCACAGGTACCAGTCTCCGCACAATGCTGAACAACCAAAGCTGCAGTATCGCTATCAGCAGCAGCAGCAGCAGCAAAATCAACCACCTAGACAAGGACGCATTCCATACACTGCTGTTAACAACGCATACAATGCTGCCAATGAAGGTAATATCAGCTACAAGTTGGTAATTGCAGTTCTGATTTCAAATACCTTTGTTTTATCTAAATATGTTTCTGGTATTTGATTTTTAGAATCATATGGCCGTGGACGGGGTCGTGGGAGAGGGAGAGGGAGAGGGAGAGGGCGAAGTTATGCCAGAGGTGGATATGGAAACTATCAAGGTACATAAGTCATGAATATGAAACTGCATGATCTGAAATTGAGAAACTTCTTTCCCGGTTTATCAAAATTCCATTTTAGGTTTGTTGAGGAAACATTATTTTTCTCCTTTAAGTTATCTTATTTATCTCTCTTTCCTGATAGAATATGATGGGTATTCAAACTGGGGCAGAGGTGGTGGGCGAGGCAGAGGATGGGGATATCGTGGTAAGTTTCCTGCATTTTCTTTTTTTTCTTTGGGGAGGAAACCCACTTGATCTTATACCTTTTTTCTTTTATTTTTTTGGGGGGTATGATGTTATGTAATGTTAATTAGGTCAAACAAGGTTTTGCATGAGGAAGTAATCGTACAATTAGAACTTATTTTATGTGGAAGCAGTGGAATTATTTGTGTGATGTCCATGGTCATTCAATTATTTGCGTGATTTCAATTAGTAATGTTTCTTCTTGTGTGCAGCTAAGTTGTTCGCTGATTACTTGAGCAATTGCTTTTCTGACAGGTACCGGGTATGAAAGAGGCAGAGGTGGAGGGGGCAGAGGTTACGCGCGTGGGCGCGGAAGGACGGGTGGCCGGTCAAGGGGTGGTGGCGGCTATTAAAGGCATAGACAGTGGTTCTTTTCTGCGTTTAGCTAAATGCTTGCCTTGTCCAGTGCGAAGATTTTACTAGAGTGCTGTTTTTAATAGCATGAAATGTGGCTTGTGATGATCTCCTGCGGGGTTGTTAAGCAGTGGTTGGGTTTTTGTGTTAATTTTGCTAAAATTGCATGGATGTGGGCAAGGTTATGTTTATTGGTCTTATCATAGTTTGCATTTAGCCAAGAAAAGACGGTGGTCAATTTTATGATTGCTGTAATTCGTTTCACCCTCATGTCAAGGTTTTGCCTTACCCTCCTATAATTATGTGCATAATTTATCGCCATTTTGTTTTATTCTTTTCTGGTCCAACCGCTATTGTTTTTCCCGTTATCTCAATTGCAATTTAAGGTGGAATTGGAGATATTTTTTTGTTACTTTCTAAAAGCTATAAAGTATCAAGTATATCTTCCCAAACCGAAGGTAGTGGTATCTGAAGCTGTCAGCGCCGCTTTTTTTTTTAAAAAAAAAAAATTTTTATTTGATGATTTCTATCTTTGGGACCATGGAAACGTCTAGGTTCATTTTTGTATTGCGGATTAAAAAATAATTGTAATGGAATTATAATCATAATGATAAAAAAAGTGTCAGCAGAGGCATAGAGTGCGGTGCGTGGTGTCTCCTCAAGTCTGCAACTTACCAAATCTTTCGTAAGCTGAAGAAGATGTTCAACCTCTTTTGGTCCTTGAATAAGTCTAGGTTCATTTTTGTCTGCTAGACAAGAGTGAACTCATTTTCCTTTTTCTTTTTTCTTTTTTTTACCTCGGCTCCCACTGGCCAAACATATATAAAGCTTTTTGTAAAGAAGAAATCCATATATTTATTTATATATCCAAAACGACATCAGTTATATCTGAATTTTTCCTGTATCAATCTTTTTTAAGTCACAAGAGTATTTATGACGATGCATAATTAAAATCGAATTCAATTATATTTGTCGTCTAACAACTGGTCTTATGAAAAAGAAATCATCACTAAATCCAAAAGAGAAAGAGAAAGAGTCTTCACTCACGGTAATTTTTGGGAGTTACTGGAATATATCACATTGATTCTGATGAGCATTGCCGTTTCAGATGTTTCCATTCATGTATCTGCGTGCCCGGCCTACTGCTCATCCCTTGTCAAGTCCAAATCAACCACAAAAACGTAAGCGGGATAATAACGTCTGAGTCCCTGATTTTTCACATTTGTTACATTAGGACACGATTTGTCTATTTATATCAATTAGGTCTCTAATCTTGTAATGACTATAGTACCTTTAATTCGTCCGCATATTTTGACGACCAAAAATATGGCCCAAAATATAATACTGTATGGGTAATTTGGTCATTTGAGTAGCGGCCAGCGACCCATTTGATACAAACGGGCAAACTACTCTATGTTATTGAAAATTTCAGATCATTTGGGACACAGAAATTATTACACTATATTCTCAAGCCCACAAGCCAAATTTTTGTTTTTTAAGCTATGAATATGACTGCTTTCTAGACCAGGTTCACCCGTGACGTCATCGGTATGAATCAATAATCATTATTCATTCAATTTTATATTTGCAATAGTAAGTAAAAGAATTTATTAATAAGAGTCATTAACAACAAATAGGGTGAGTTGCACATTGCATGCATGGTAAAAATAAAAATAAAAATATTACAGCCAGTGGGCTACGGCAGTGATCCAAAGTATTGCGGATGGCAACGGATATTACTTGGTTGAATTGATAAAAACATTTTGTGTTGGAAACTTGGAACTGAGAAGGTCGGGCTTCGAACCCACTCACATAGTTACATGGATGAGATAAAAAAAAATTTAAATTATCTTAGGTTTAAATAATTGAAACAAGTTATTTAGGTGTTTTTTTTTTTAATCTGAAATATGAATTTAATTTTTTTCAAACATTTAGAGGTTGTTTGTTAAATATCTGAAGTCTGAAATTTTATTAATTTCAGACATTTTCTAAAATTTACTTGTTTGTTTTTTAGAACTTATGTCTGATTTTCAGATATTTACATTTGAATAGAAAAAATAAATTTTTGTAACTTTTATCTAAATAGAAAAATATCTTAATAACAAGTAAATATTATATTCTAAAAATATCTCTGTAAAATAACTTATTTCCTAAATTATGAAATCTAACCCTCTTTTTTTTATTTAATTTACAAAGACATAAATTTCAAATAACCAAGTTTAATTTTTTTTTATTGTAAAAACAAACAAGATGCCACTTATATTCATATATTTAAAAAAAATATATTCAGATCCATTCAGACTTTAGAAAAATTTAGATCCATTTAGAATTCAGACAAAAGAACAAACGTTAGCTTACTTATTTTAGAATTTTTTTTTAACTTATCACTTATTATTAAACAATTTTATCTGAAATCTGAAATCTAAATGGAAAATTTTAATTTCAAATCTCAAAAATACCTTTAACAATTCATGTATTTCTAATATTATGTATATAAACCTAATTTTTTGTATTATCCTTGAATTTATTTTTTAATTACTTTAAATTTTTATTCACATGGTAATTTTAACTAAACTCAAATGTTGAACAAATCAAATTATATCCATTGTGATGAATCAAATTAAAGCAACAATATTGACTTTATAATAAAGGCTGATGTTATAATTATATCTTTTATTATAAAATTATATTAAGATCAACAATGATACTATTTTTTTTTTTAATGCTACCAAAATAATTAGCTTATGAAAATTATAAACTGTAAAGAACAAATATATGCACCACTTAAAATAATATTTACGTCAAATTACTAATTGAAAAAAAAAACAAACAAACGTTTCATTATGACATTTTCATTCAAATTTATTCAGACTTCAATTAAATTCAAACCTATTAATATTTCAGATAATAAAACAAATAATCTTACAGTTCTATCGTATCATATCATATCATTTATGTCTAAATATTCAAAATATGACAGCGGCTTAACAGTTAACATTCCCAACCATAAAATATATATATATAGATATAATTATCATGAGATGATATATCTCCAATCAAGATGTGGCAGTTCGGATGATTGACCGACAGTAACAATAAACAAAAGTTCGAATCAGAGAATATAGACATCATATCGTCCAGGTTCGTCATACCTCCCATTTTAGACCATTTGTATAACTTGCAATTTTTTTTTTTTCCTCTATCAATGAATGAATCACTGGTTCACTCTTATCAGAAAAACAAAAAGAGATACCCGAGAACTGAGTCAGAGAGCAAGGAAATGGAGATGGGTTCTAATAATAAGAAGATTTTTTCAAGTAAAAAAGAAGATTTATTTCATGTTATTCACAAAGTTCCCGCTGGCGATGGTCCTTATGTTCGAGCTAAGCATGCTCAGGTTTTCATTTTTAATTAATTCTTGATCATTTTAATTACATGTCTTATAAATACATTATTCATTGGTTGCTACTAAGAATAGGACATATAAAATCATGACTCTGGATTCATAAGTTGTATTATTTTCTTCAACCTAGCTAGCTCAATATACATGTAATATTGTTTTCTTTTTAATTTCTTCTTAGTCTGAAAACGTGTAATAGCTCGAGTTATGTGAGTTTCCTTTTGGATTACCAAGTAAATAAAGCAAGATTAATTCGCTGGACATGGAGGCGTGGTCAATGAAATTTGAGTTGAAAATATAGCTGAATATATAGTTAATGGTGCAGCTAGTTCAAAAGGATCCAGAAGCAGCGATAGTGTTGTTTTGGAAAGCAATAAACGCAGGAGATAGAGTGGATAGTGCCCTGAAGGACATGGCTGTGGTGATGAAGCAACTTGACAGAAGTGAAGAAGCCATCGAAGCCATCAAGTCTTTTCGAGGCCTTTGCTCTAAACAGTCGCAAGAATCTCTCGATAATGTCCTCATCGACTTATATAAGGTAATTATTTGCCCTAATTAATTTATGTAACCTGATTTGTTGAACCATTAAGATGATACTTATAGGTTAAACATTTAGATAGCAATAATACTAGACTTGCATATATAGCTGGACTACTCAGCTTTTATCATATATATATATATATATATTACACTCAATTGAATTAATTGTCTAAATAAAATGAAATTTGTGTATATATCTCGCCCGATGGGACGTTTATAATTAATTGTTATATATTAGATGATAATATTCATCATGAAAATGCATTGATATTGAACTTGTACCATATATCAACAGATGACGCATCATCACATCGGTTGCGTTATAGATTGATTACGTATCATAATTATGTGAAGTGTCTTATTCTCACCCCTTAAAGAAATATGCGTACTTGATTAAGTGA
Source organism: Citrus sinensis (assembly GCF_022201045.2). NCBI lineage: Eukaryota > Viridiplantae > Streptophyta > Magnoliopsida > Sapindales > Rutaceae > Citrus > Citrus sinensis. The sequence goes on along the minus strand of NC_068558.1, from coordinate 41,803,233 downwards.
TTATGATTAATATTGGCTGATAATAATATTAATGGGATTGTAGAAATGTGGGAAAGTTGAGGAGCAAATTGAGATGCTAAAACGGAAGCTAAGATTGATATATCAAGGAGAGGCTTTCAATGGAAAACCTACCAAAACTGCACGCTCTCATGGCAAGAAGTTTCAGGTTTCTGTTAGGCAAGAAACTTCCAGATTACTGGTAATTACCCATCTTTTGTTATTTACATACAATCCAAATTTCACTTTTTTCCTTTTTTTCTCCCCCAAATCACTAGCTAATGCCTAATAGCTGCAAGTTGGATCGAGTAGAAGTCTATTTAAATGCATATGTAAAATTAAATAAAAAAAAAAGTTTAGTGAGTGTGTACTTGGGCAGCTGGGCTAAGAATATATACCTACATACTTTATATGCTCGTGAAAACTCAAACCAAGTCTTATGAGAGCAACAACTAAAGTGTGTGTGTATAATCTATTAATTAGTTTGAAATCATTCTACTACTACAATAAGAGAGTGTGCGCGTGTGTGTGTATATATATATCTTGAACCGTTGACTTCTTACTTTCACTATAATGATTAAAACAATTCAATAAATTTGTCTCTTATATTTGAATTAAGAAGTAAATATTTAAAGATAGATATAGATATATATATATATAGATATATATATATATATATATATCTATCTTGAACCGTTGACTTCTTACTTCCACTGTGATGATTAAAACAATTCAATAGATTTGTTTCTTACAGTGGAAGTATATATATCTTGAACCGTTGATTTCTTACTTCCACTATAATAGACAAATTTATTGAATTGTTCTAATCATCACATTATGAATTATAAGTTCATAACTGCATTCAATAATTACCAAACCATTATTAAAACGTATCTAAATTGTTACATTCCACTTATCAAGATTAGAGAAATAGGGTGCTCTAGCAATCTTTTTTCTTGAATAGGATCTTTTGTCCTTGTCCCTTCTACAATAACATTCACTTGTCTTGCAGGGAAATTTGGCCTGGGCCTACATGCAAAAAACAAACTTCATGGCAGCTGAGGTAGTGTATCAGAAAGCCCAAATGATTGATCCGGACGCCAACAAGGCATGCAATCTGGGCCTCTGTCTAATCAAACGGACCAGATACAACGAAGCGCGTTCGGTTCTGGAAGACGTGTTGTACGGTAGAATACCCGGCTGCGAGGATGGTAGGACAAGAAAACGGGCCGAGGAATTGTTACTGGAACTGGAATCGAAGCAGCCCCCGCCCGACTTGTCGGATCTTTTGGGCCTCAATTTGGAGGACGAATTTGTTAATGGGCTTGAGGAGATGGTGAGGGTATGGGCTCCATCAAGATCCAAAAGGCTTCCCATCTTTGAAGAGATTTCTTCCTTTAGGGATCGGATAGCATGTTAACTCTATTTTACTACTATTTTTTTTGTGCCTTTCTCCTTTTTGAGGTTCTCTGCTGCTGTTCAATTGTGGGGTGTGCAAGGTAAAGCTTTATGTTGAAAAAAAAAACAATTCCATATTTATAATTGCAAAGTAATGAGTATCTCTTGTAAATAATGGACATGAGCCAAAATCAATGGACTTCATGTTTTCACGTTCTATATTTTTTTCTGTTTCGATTAATACAAGTTGCAAATATTGGTTAAATATTAAAACACAAGACAAAAGTTTATGATGATGAACGATAAGATTTACTCTTTTTAAATATATAGTCAAGTTAACAACAAGTTTTGCGTTTCAATTAAACTGATGGAGAGACTGTTTAATAAATTAGTGCGACACAAATAAAATACAATTACAAATAAAATTTGGTGTACACTTAAAATTAATTATACAAAGTATTTTAAATGGTTGTATCATTATTTAATAGTAATTTTAAAGTTATGAAATTTTTGAACCACTTGGTAGACGATATGTCTCTCCCCCTTTTTTTTAAAAAAAAAATTAGTTACTATGAAAATTTGATCTAAAATTTGGGATATTGGCATTACTCGAAATCTTTATAATATTTTTTTTCCTAAAAAAGAAAAAAAAATATAAACTTCCTCACGATCATCATAATCGACCCCTCTTGGCCTACATATCATTAAACTCAATTAGGAAGTTCTGATTATTTTTATTTTTTCTATTGGAAAAAATCATTAGTCCTCAGTTTCCACACGGTAAAACCATTATTTTGTAATGCAAAATTAAGAAAATTATGCGCAGTTGCATTAGCATTAGCATTAGCATTAGCCAGGCTATGCCGTATGCGATGATTATGGACTAAAGCATTAAAATATGTATAAATAAAAATATAAACAGAGAGAGCGATAAAAATTGTCAACGTTAGAGGCGCCGCCTCAACATCTACCGACCCGCCACATTCAGTTAAGTAGTTAAAAGTGGCACAATGGGCACTCTAACCAAAGCCATTCCCACAAATAACAACAATCTATTCTATGCTCTGTCTCTCTCTCTCTCTCTCTTTCTCCTTTGAAAACGATCATCCAAGTTCGAAATTTTCACTCTCTCTCAATTCCAAAAGTCTCTGTCTCGTCTACAATTCGATGGCAACAACCAACACAGACCCAGAGATAATAACAGACAAGAATGAAATGCGCAAGTGGTCAAGGGCCATGAGATCCCAAGGCAAGACCATAGGCTTAGTGCCCACGATGGGCTATCTCCATGAAGGCCACTTATCACTCATTAAAGAATCCCACAACCGCACCAATCTCACTGTTGTTTCAATCTACGTAAACCCAGGTCAGTTCTCTCCTTCGGAGGATCTCTCCACTTACCCTTCTGATTTTCATGGCGACCTCCTCAAGTTAAAGTCTCTTCCTCAAAGGGTTGATGTCGTTTTTCACCCTTACAATCTTTATGACTACAACAATAATAATAACAACAAGAGTGTTGTTATTGGCAATGCTATTAGAAAGAGTGAGAATGAAACGGTGTCGTCTTGTGTTGAGGAGACGGGGGCAGGGCATGAGACTTGGGTGAGAGTCGAGAGATTGGAGAAGGGTATGTGCGGAAAGAGTAGGCCTGTGTTCTTTAGAGGGGTTGCTACTGTTGTTGCCAAGTTGTTTAACATTGTTGAGCCTGATGTTGCTGTCTTTGGCAAGAAAGATTATCAGCAGCTGCGAGTTATTCAGCGGATGGTGAGCACTGGAATTATCCCTCTTTATTTCGTTTTTGTGTTTGTCAATTTTCATCATTGCTAACTAAGAGACGCTGGTGTTTTTGTTCGTTGAATAAATATTGAATATGATGGCCAAGTGCTGTCATGTGAAATTTGTTTGACAGTATTGTTTGTCCGGGCTGGTGTTTGGATATTGGATTTACATGCTTATGTGAAACATTTTGACTGAAAAAGTTCTTCAATGATCATCGTGATTAGCTGATACGAGTTAAAAGTATAATATATGGGAGGCACAAATTGCTTAAAGGGCTGTTTGATAAACGTTGTATAAGGGGTAGTTGAAGCAATTGGCTAATTTACATGGCATACATTTGCTGTTAATATGGCTGTATCTCTGGGAAGAAGGGCACATCTCTGTTTGAGCCACCTCAGTTTCTTTACCGTCTTATAGACTTGAGCATGGGAAAAGAAGAGCTTCGGAGGCCTTAGATTTTACGATTTTTTTTTTTTTTCCCAAACAAAGGAGTTCATATCCTTGGCTTGACTCTTGATTCAGTTTGTGCCATCTAAACAAGTCCTAATCTTAATGTCACTCCTCTGTTTAGCAGCATACAAAATTACAAATAGAATGATGACATTCATAATGTACAAGGAAATACAACATATTGATTACTGATTTATCTTCTGCCTGATTCCTACAGGTTCGGGATCTTGATTTTTCCATTGAAGTGATAGGTTCTGAGATAATGCGAGACAGTGATGGCCTTGCATTGAGTTCTCGCAATGTGCACCTTAAACCTGAAGAAAGGGAAAAGGTCCTTTTTCAATGCCTTTTGATACTTCTTTGTTCAGATCATATAACTTATTATTAACAATTGCTTTTATACCTATCAAAAAGACAAAAAAAAAAGTTGTTTGTGAGTTTTCAAAGGTATTATTATATGTTTACACTACTTTACTAGCTTTGTTGAAAGAGAGCAATTGCACCTTTATCTACAAACAACATTTACTAAGGTTCCTCGTATAGTTTCGTCACAAAGTTATATTCATCTATTTATGTTTTCTACAGGCATTGTCGATAAGCAGATCATTGTTCTGGGCTAAATCTGCTGCACAAAAGGGTCAAATTAACTGTAAAGAATTAAGAGAGTTGGTCATCAAAGAAATAAATGGAGCTGGGGGAAGAATTGACTATGTGGAGGTAAAAACTTTTTCATTTTTCTTTTTGTTCAACTATGTTGTTTGTTTGGATCAACTAGAAATGACACATGCATTTTTCAACTTTTCAAAGCAAATCAGATAACAAACCATTTTTTAAATGGCTTTAGGATACCAATTAAATCTCTATACATCAAATGAGTCAACTGTACTTCAGTTTCAAAACTAAATCTTGCTCCTGCTCCTTAAAACTGATATGATCTTGTGAACTTGAAGGGGGGATTTTTATTCTGCATATTTCAACTATTGCATAACTGTTTGTTCACATCTCCAATTTCATTTTATGGCTTCCCATTAATTTTGTCAAACTTTTTCTGTTCTTCTTCTTTGACAGTTATAATTGATTAATGGAAAATAAGTTTATTTATGGGGTTTAGGAATTCAAGTGATGTGATAATAATGGGATAGTGATATCATAGCATCTGAGTTTGTTTTACTCTGAGGTGGGGAACCAACATAGGTTTGAGTGGTTTTTCTGTAGATCTCGATGAGAATCATCTTTACTTTGGTTGAGATTTCTGTCTGACAAGTGACTGTCTGAGCTCAGCAATATATTGAGTTCCTTGCTGATACTATTTTATCCGAGTTCCTTGCTGTGCATTTGTTCAGCAATATAACAAGCATCAAATATGATTGGCAGCTCCAATTCATGTTATTAGACTCTGAGCATTTATACATACAAAAAGTTGAGTTCCTTCTGTTTGATTCTTGTTGCCAGCAGATTGTGAATCAAGAAAGCCTGGAGGCAGTGGACGAGATCAAGAGTCCTGTTGTCATCTGTGTCGCTGTATGGTTTGGGACTGTCAGGCTGATAGATAACATGGAAATCAACCTATGAAAGAATGATTCTATTTTAATTGATTTTCTGTGCTAAAAGAGCATGTGACCCTTTGTTTGAGAGATAAATCGATAATAGTCTTTGATTCCGATATTCACTGATGGATATGCTCCACTTCAACATTTAATTTATAAGATCAACAAAGGACAATGATTCGCATCTAATTGTCTTCTGATGAGAGACTAGAATTATCATAATGTACCTTAAATGCAATGTTTTCTATCAGTTCAGTCATCCAAAATTTTCAATGCTCCGTATAAATGGAAAGACAAACTTCCACACATCAAGAAATTTGTTATCAGAACAATTCAAAAAATACAGACTATACAAGCATTGGTCTTGTGAGAACGGACAAAATTACGAGTAAACACATCAAGAAACAGTTGACAAGCAGCAACAATACTAATAGAGTACGAAGTATCATCAACAATTGAAGCCACCGCATACAGATAATACTATGATGAGAATCAAGGCAATTATGATTCCCAGAACAATCAGTTTGATCTTCATGTTCTGAAACCACATCTTTCTCCTCATCTGGGTTCCCTGCTGTCTGAAATCCTGCGCCTGTAGCACCAGAACAATGAAAATTTACAACATCAGCCAAGATAAAAATTGAAAATCAAAGCAAAAGTATATAAAAGTAACAAATCAATACTGAAGAAAAATGCCAAGATTCCATGCAATGTAAAAAGGGCCAAGGGGCAAATGGTAATTCTGTATACTCTTGTCAGGGAGATTCTATACGCAACTGAGTCTGCTGTTGAAATGGTTAAAGCTAGAAAAATTCCATGGTTGAATATGAAAGAGTTGACAAAGAAAATGAGAAATAAAGTTTATTTCCAAATGGTCTAAAATCCCTTCATAATATTTGACTTATGTGCTATTTTGATATTCCCATTACAGATTAGTAGAACTTTTCATTCATTTTCCATCATCTAAGAAGCAAGGCAAATGAAATCAGCCACTCAACAAAACAGAAACCTGTCCTATCTAGGTTTTGAAAGTATTGAGTCTAGTTTTAAGGATAAACAAAATGATATGCATTTGCTGACCTGTGAGCGAAGATTCTCTGTTCTATCCACCAGAAGCTCAATTTTCTCTCCACGATCAAGAACCTGCATCGTAAATTTATTATTGAACAACACATCGGCATATCCCACTAAAAGAAACTAACAGGAAGCATGTTCAACCATTAAAGGACGATAATTTCATTTATTATGAACCAATAAGAAATTACAAGTACAACCAACAATAACTCACCTTCTCTATGTTATCCATCATAACACCTTTGACTTCTGACACCTGAGCCTTCACTTTAGCAAGCTTGCTGATCTCCTCTGGATGATCGATGCAGTACTGCATATGCTCCTTCAATTTGGGCCTATATCATTGACAACAATTTTATAGCATTAATCTACTTTCTTTGACAGGGAACAAGTCATTCCATAAGTTAGTTGTTTTTCTTTTTTTTTTTGTGTGTGGTGTGTGTGTGTGTGAGAGAGAGAGAGAGAGAGAGAGAGAGAGAGATTACCCAAACTCCTTGTTCAAGCCGTTAGCGACCGCTGTTGCAGCTTTTCCTCCACCATATCTCTTTGTAAAATCCTCTTTCACACGCTCAAGGAAGGCAATTGGAACCTGTCGACCAACAGATTCAACTGCAACCACACAGTAAGCTGCATGTTCAAAAATAAAGTTAGTTTTCCCATTAAACTATAGAGGACCAACAGTTTAAATCTTGTGAAATAGGAGTAGCAGGACTCAAGAAGTGAACCAGTAAGGAACACATCATCAAGAATTACATGACCGGAAAAACCTTGTCTTTTAAAACATAATTTGAGATACTATATAATCAAATTATCATCTAATTAGAGTTGAGGACAGACGATTGATGAATCAGCCCCCAAACAACATTTTCAAGTATTAAATTTAACTTTTTTTTTATGACAAAGAACAGCATTAATTTAAGTTATTTAACCAACAGTGATAAATATGGGCAATAGTAAAAAAGGCTGCATAAACCAACAAACAGTAATGATAGATCTAAAGTTCTGAACTGATACGGAAATATCGACATTAATCTATTTTTCTTTCCAACACTAATCTAAGCCTGAAACATAGATCAAATTGGAAAATTCTAAAACAAATAAAATTATGTGGCATCAGTTTACCAAGGAATTGCAAAAGGAAAATATCATAATCAAAATCCATCATACTATAAGCTCACACTAAATTAGCATCTTCCGCTACTATCACCATACAATCACCAGCTCCCGTGAGATGAGATAATTATTTTAGCAGCCAAAAAAAAGAACATACAACAGGAAATTATCTCAATATTAAATTACCTCAAATTTCTCAGAAATCAGAGTCAACAGTGTGAAAATTAAATCAAATCAAAGTCTACACACTAACAGAGAACAACGGCTACATACTTGTACTAACTTTTCCACAAAGCCGAGGTCATACAAACTTCAAAAGCTCCAAGAACCAGAACCTTTTATTTTTTTCATAATCTATTTTGTTATCAATCCTAGCGATTCAAGATCTAAACTCGTACACAATCAAACAGTTACAAAATCAATAGTCAAAGCAACACAGCTATGAATACCGGGAACCGATGAAACAAATCAAAAACAAACGCGATGACCGCACAGATCAAAGCGAAAATAAAATCTTAAACAGAAGTTGAAAAAATAAAAAAAGAATCATACTGAAGCCGTCATCAACGAGGTAGTTAAAAGTGTGGCCGTCGCAATTGTAAGTGAACTTGTTGTTACTAGAAGGAAGTTTCTGGAGACACTGAGCAGCTATGCCGGTGAAGTTTCCGGTGAACTCCGTGTACTCAGCTAGTATCACCGTTCCTCGAGCCACGAAGCTGTAGATCAACGATTGCTGCCCCATTTTTCTGATAAAAAACAACTACTACTAATACGACCACAACAACAAGAACAAACCCTAATCCTGAGAGAGAGAGAAGAACGAAGAGAGAGAGAGAGAGAAAACGGTTGTTGTTGTTGTTATTGAAAATGAATCAATTGAGTGATTTTATGTGAGAAACAGGAGCGAATTTTCGTTTTTGCTTAGAGGGGAAGCAAAATTGTGGCGTTTTTTGTGAGTTGTTGCTTAGCTAATAGCCACCCTCCGCGTTCAGGTGAATTAACGGAAATGCCACGCAACCTCTCTTGTTTGAATTTTGAATTTTCGAACGCGCTGATGTATTTCATCATTTAAAACTACGCTTTGCATCCGTCAAAGCTTGATTTATTCTAGAAGACGCAATTTTTCCTTTTTTTAAATGATAAGAAAATCTTTTTACGTAGTTTGTTTCTAATTTGTTTCTTGAATGCCTATTTTCGGAAAAATGACCAAAATCCCCCTCATTTTTTTCTATAATTAATTAATTTTCCATTATGTTTTTAGATTCACTAAAATTTTGGGACGACAATGGGGAGGGGAGGGGAGGGGACCAATCTCCCCTTACCCATCCTAAATATTTTACGTATGTACCGTCCCGTCCTCATTCCCATCAGAATTACTTAAGAGAATTTTCATTTCCTCTCCGAATAATAACAGGGGATCCCCGATGGTCTCCGATCCCCGAATAACTAATATATTTTTTATTTTTTATTTTGAGTTAATTATATTAAAATAAAAAATTTAAATAAAAGTAAAGTTTGAAATATATCTTGCATTAACATTGATCCATTACAAAAGTCACATGCAAAATACAAATTATCAAAATAATTATCTTTGTCAATCTTCATAATCCTACAATAAAAATAAAAAGAATTTATTTTTATATCGACAATAAAATAAATGTAGATACTTAATTAATATTTTTAATAAAACAAAATTTTTAGGCTAATAGAATCTATCTAGCCTTTTTAATGTCCTAAATAAAAATTTAAGACTTTAATTAGTTAATTAGGCTTAAAAGTTTAATAATATAAATATTTTGATATTTTTTATTTTTACCAATATTTATAATTTTATAATATAATTCAAAATTTATTATTTATTTACTAGTAATTTAAAAAATAAAATTAAAATAAAAAATTAGAATGGGGGAATGGGGAGGGGATAGGGGTTCCACCTCATCCCCGTCCTTTCCCCGAATAAGAAACTGAGTAAAAAAATTTTCTCGTCCTTTCTCCGAATAAGAAATCGGGTGTAAAATTATTCATGTACTCTTGGAGAATTTCCCCATTAGGGGAGGGTACCCATTCCCGTGGGGATTTTTGTCATCCCTACTAAAATCTCCCTGATATACGATGTTAAAGTTAGACGATACCAAATATAGTTTTTTTAAATCACATAAACATGATAGCTGAAAAATGCATAGACCTTAACACGGAATTTGAATAAAGGAGGTGATGGTTAATGATATTATTAACAATAAGAAGATTTTGGAGAATCTAAATCCTAACTCAATTTGACTTGTACGAAATGCACAGGTAATAATGATTACAACAACAAATGAAATGAACAAGCACGACACATAGAAAGCAACGTAGATTAATTTATTTTTTTTTTAGCAAGAATGGAGAAACGAAGGAATCAATTGCCTAGTAATAAATGATAAATATAAATCGGAGTTGTCCATCAAAAACTTATTCGATTTATCGTGTAATAAGTGCAAATATTCTAAGTTATAATTGATTTTTTTTTTAAATATTAACGGCAATGTTACTCATATAAAGTTGACTTACAAAATTTGTATTTTAATGATAATGCCTAATGTATAAATCATTATGTGATATAGCATGAGTAACTAGCAAATTGAATTAATTGGTGACCAATTAATATTAACAAAAGCTGATTAGTTATAATAGATGAATTAGCTTATAAAATGAGTTTTTTTTTTCTAATGATGCCACTAATAAAAAAAATTATAGATTTTAATAACTTAGAGACAATATATATATATATATATATATATATATATATATATATATATATATATATATATATATATATTTATCTTTTTTTATCATCTATGACATCCTTATTAAAATGAGGATATCCTCGTTAGAGAATTATTATTTAGAAAAATATCTAAATAATATTATTCGGTTTACGAAGAAGATAATTCCCATTCATTTTCTCCAAAAGAGAAGAAGAATAGATTGAACATAGTTTTCATCAATGTGTTTGGTCAATTCCATCAAGAAACACCATCGGTTGTTATTGTCTAGAATTAAAAGAAAAACTAATTAATTACGTGCCTAATGATATGATTTGTGAATCAAGCCGTGATAGTTTACCAAATAACAGGCAATATATTTCTTAATTGATAAAATGTTTTTTTTTTATGACATAAGACTATTGCTCAAATTACAACTCATATTACATGAGAGTATAATTGATATGTACAATCATATATATATATTGAGACCTATTGACATTAATGCTGATATGGCACTGCTCAGATTTTTGTAACCCTCTCAAATATTCGAGGGACATCAAACTCATATCCTAGGAGAAAGACTGTTTTCACTCGAGCTCTGAAGCTCCAAGGAAGGAAATATAAATTAAACTCGTACAATGCGACTGCGGAGGCTCGAACCCCTTCCTCACATATGTGAGGGAGTGGCTAAGCCCAAGTGGTTGTCAGGCAGTTAAAGTTAGATGAACCAAATAATAAAAAAGTTACTTTAAATAATAAATTATAGAATGAAAAAAAAAATAATGTATTTAATTTATATTATATTCCCATTCCCCTTGTGTTTTGTACATGGGCCAGCAGCTCCATTCTGATGTTGTAAAAGTAAAAGAGCCAATAAGACATCTCATGTGGCGTGTTAATGTCTTGTGTGCAAATTAAAATGAGAATAGAAATATATTTCATAAGCGAATTTCGTACGTGCTTCTTCTAATTCCTCAACGAGAAAAAGGAGTCAGTTTAGATGTTCCTGAGACATTACTTTATCATATATATATATATTTTTAATTTATTCAATTATTATGTGTATGTTTCAAGAAATTTACACACAATAATCGGTGTCAAAGTCAAACTTACCCCTGATTTGTCCATTCTCTTTTGATGAGCGCTGAACAGCAAATCGAGTCTTGTATTGATAATGACAAAAAATTACAAAGGTGGAGTCAATGTTTATCGCCCATTGAGAAATGCAATATATGTACGTTACACAGTGGCTTTCCAAATTGACAATTAAGAAAATTATTGATGGCAATTTTGTACATATATTTCAATTGAACCCCTCCACTTTTTAATAATTAGGAAAGAGGTGCTCACTGGTGTATTATTATAGTGTGGTAGGTAACAATTCTTTTTTAAATATTAATGACAGTAGATTTCATAGATATTTTAATTGCTGACGGGATGAAATGGATGAGGATGGTTTGATTCTCTCATGAAATCAACAATATTAATTTCTTTCTCGTAGTATAAGGTTCGTGGCTTCATGCTTATCTCTACTTCTTTCTTTCTTTCTTTTATTTTATTTTATTTGATAATATTACTCCAACATAAATCATATCAACCGGAATTATTTATTTTAAAATTGTGTTTCATAGAGAACACAGTAGTCTATACAAAGGGAAAAGGATTCGAGTCTTTTGTGGATATTAATGAAATTAAATTTCTTAAAAATATTTAAAAAATAAATATGACCATTTCGATTCTATCTTAATGGTATGGTTGGAATTGGAACGAACTTGAATCTGAATGTCAATGGAAATTAGAATAAATTATTTAAGTTGTAGAAATTATAATTAGAATGAGAATGAGTAGTATTACTATTAATGTATTTATTTTATTTTAAAATTAAAATTAAAATGAGTTAGATTATTACAGATTACTAAAAAAATCGTTAATTAATTATTGTCATAATTATTATTTTATATTTTAATTCTTATTATTATTATTTAAATAATAATATTATTGATAATTATTGTTAATAATAATTTTATTGTTAACTTTAATATTAATTAATTATTATGTTTTTTTTTTATCATTTATAATGATAATCATCATCAAGAACAACAACAACATTGTCAGCATCATCATCATCAGTCGGAATCCGACGGTTGCTGGTGGTGGTGGTTTGACTTCACGATGCAATGGCTACTACCCGTGACCATTACTGCCTATGACACAACTGATCGGTGACTAGCTATTGCTCCACAAACGATGACCACATGACGGGGGAGCACTGACAGTGATGAGTTTATTTATTTATTTTGACATTTATATGCATTAATTCAAATGAGGGTATTTTTAAAATATTATAATATTCATTAAGGTAAATGGTTAACCCTAGGAGATTTGATTCCTAACTTTCTTTTTTAAAATCAGTCTCTCATTCTGTATTCTCAATTTGAGGCGGCTCCACAATTTTGACTCTTATTTTATGAAATAAACGCAATAAATAATACTGATTCCAATTCCTCCGTAAACTAAACGAACCATCAATATTTACACATTGCGTTATCAAAATCAATCCTAAAATATCGTATCAGCCTCGTCACTGATTTTTATGAATATCAGTGCTTTTTTAAAACTATATATATATATATATAAACAATATACAGTATGATTAATAATTCAGTTATCAGAACTAGAATATAATTAAAAAATTTTAATTAAAAATAAATAATATAATTAATATAATATCATTATTAAAAAAAAAATTTCTTCGATCCAAAGTCTCAAACTCGCTCGCTGGTCTGGTCTCCCACGAATTATGAAAAATTTCGGATGATTTGATGACAAGTACAAGGCAGACGCTAGCGAAACAATTAGAAACACCACAAAAAACATGAACAGTGTGACTTCAGCTTCTCCGCCTACTACAACTTTGTGTTCCTCAATTCAATCGAAAACACAAGCCAGCTTTTTCGGCAATTCACTGAGTTCAGTTCCAGTTATTCCTCGTACTCTGACATGTTCTTCTAATCTAAAGCTTAACGGTCTTGGCTTCTTTGGAGGAGCAAAATCACCTCGAAGAATCCCACTACAATGTAATAGCACCACCAAGCCCGGCCCTCCTTCTGGTTCCGGTAATAACCCTAATTTAAATCTTTTTTTTTTTAATATTATTTATAGTTAGCAATACGAAATGATGAACTGACAAAATGGTGTCTTGTTGAATTTATGTTATGGATTTGTTTCTTTGAGAAATTTTTTTTGATGGGGTGTCTTCAGTTTTAGTTTTTCCATAAAAATTTTGAACCTCTTTGATTCTAAATTAAGCCCTATATGAAATGTTGTGTACTAATTGGATAATGAGTCGTGGGTTATTGGCTGCATTTACAAGTGATATTCTGCAACGGACATTTTCAGGTGATGGTGAGAGTAGGACTGTACTGGATGCATTTTTCTTGGGGAAGGCTGTTGCAGAAGCTCTTAATGAGAGGATTGAGTCAGCAGTTGGGGAGTTTTTGAGTACAGTTGGTAGGTTGCAAGCCGAGCAGCAAAAGCAAGTGCAGGAATTTCAGGTAGTGAGCCAATTAGTTTGCTATTGATGCAAATTATATTCGGTACTGACATAGAGGCTCGCAATGCGGTTACCCTTTATTGCATCCTCTTGGTTTGCATTGCATAGCCGTTTTCTTTGGAAGATGATGTTTGTGATATGGCAATTGAAATTGGAAGTGGTTCAAGGAAAAGCTGTAGAGTGGAAGTAGTATAAATCTTTTAGTAATGCCATGGCCTTCTTGGGGGAACAAGTTTAGAGTTTCTTGTGTTTGATTATTTTATGAGGTTGTGGAGCATCTGATTATAATTGTTGAGAATCCATTACTTTAGCTTGTGTTGAGGAAGTGGTCATTCCAAAATAATGGATGGTCATGGCATCCTAGTTCTATGATCTTAAGTTAGTCAATTGTTATCAAGTCATATAAATGTCTTGCAGGATAAACATGAATCTTTCATCACTCTTTAAGATGCTAGGAGAAGGCTGAGGGGAAAACTTTAAATGTTGACATCAAATTATGGTTTTATTAAGCATAAAACAACTACTTATTAACATTTTTGATGATTGAACGTGCGAACTTTATAATTTTTGTTCTGCTTTGCTTATTAATTGCTCTAGATCATTGCACATCGCACTACCTTTATTATGTCATGGCCATACAACAACAGATTGGAATATGTATCTGTAGTATTTACAGCTGTTGTAATACATGACATTTGATAATCTTTGTGTATATGCAAATATGATTGATTATTGCAGGAAGATGTATTGGAAAGAGCAAAAAAAGCAAAGGAAAAAGCAGCACGTGAAGCCATGGAGGTACGTGGACTTGTTCCCAAGTCTCGTACAGTAAATGCAACACCAGTCTCTGCTGCTACTTCAGCTTCACCCTCGACCACCAACAATGTGACTCCTGCAAGTCCTTCTGAACCAATTACCCCTGATGCTGAGACAGATCCAAATCCAGGCGACCAGGGTTCTGGTTTAGGGGTGTCCGATGAGGACTAAGCATCTATTTACTTTTGAGAGCAAGTACCTATACAAAATTTTCTTATACATTGAATATGTCGTGTATATTAAACCTCCCGAAGCACCAACTAGTGTTAGTTCCTGAAATATTCAAATCCAACGAATCACGAGTTGGCTTGGATCTTTTTCATTATTGATACATGTTCGTGAGAGAGGCATTAGCTGTTGAAGGTCGTTTGATGACATGTTGCATCGTTAGTCAAGTTTAATGAGGCCGTCTAAAATTACCGTGTGAAACAACGGACGTGTAAAATCAATCAGTCTGCTGTAGTTCCATTCCATTAGATAGCTGGGACTTGAAAACCGCGCACACCAAGGCTTGAATATCAAAGTTATTGCTCTAAACCTTGTTTGCTTTCTTTGTTTTGGCCGCAGAAATATGCACAAGCTACTCCCCTAACTACCTCAGTCCAGCATCCGGTTTCAACAAGTATACCAAGTCTGGACTTGTAAATAAGGATTCAATCAAATACTTAAGTCAATAGTGATTTGGAATTTGGGACTTACATCAGATGCTTTTACTGAAAGAGTATTATATTATACCAATCAATCCAACATTTTCCCATTACATTGTACGAGGGTGAGGTTATTGGGTAAGCAATAGCCCTATAATCATGCCAGAGTTTATAATAAGCATATAACATAATGAACAATTAATAATAAATAACGGCATCGGAAGTTCTTAACAAAATTTCTTACATCCTGTGGAGCTCAAGCCCGCACGTAAATAGCACAAAAAAAGGAAGAAAACAGACGCATACAGATGAGATTGCTTTTAATTGTCACTCATCACCCAAGTCAACACCAGACATGGGCACTTCAGCAGTGATTGGATTCTCATCATCCTCTTCTCCAAAATCCATGGAAAACCCATTCTTGACATAATCCACTTTGAAGTCGTAGTCATCATCCATGGCATCCACTTTCTTGGCCTTCTTCCTTCTCTTCATCTCTGCCTTTCTCATTTTTGTATTAAGTATACCTTCTGCTGAATAGAGCTTCTCATTCTGCCTGCTTGTGGCAGATGGGGCTTTGCTTTTTTCTGCTTTGTCTTCTTCAGATCCCATGGGATGGTCCTCACCATTGTCATGTGTAACTTCCTGTCTTCCGTCACCTTGAGTTGACTTGTGTTGATTTTCTTCCTGAGGTGTGAAAAATGCAAAAAGTATAACAAAGTAAGATTGGTAAGACAGATTATGTCAAGCACCATCTTATACATTCAAATTTCTATATACATTGAAATTCTTTTTATACAAAAAATTTTGCAGCCCTAAAGTTAACCTTCATAAAAAATCCAAACATTTTTGCAGCCCTACTGTTGATATTCATCAAAATATTTGGCAGACTCAAGAACCAGTTAAAGCCTTAAACAACAACGGATCTAAAATGCTTAAGTTAAATATATAAACATTACAAACCTCTAGCATGGCCTCATCAAAATTGAGAGGGCAACAAGGAAGAACTTCAACAGGTTGAAAGTCGTCAATAGACTTGAGGCTTCCAATGAATGAAGATTCGTTCTTATAAACCTCATTAACATTAAATTCCTTTCCTAACTCTGAAACTATCCTTGCCTCTGAAGGAATTCCTTGATCCCTAGCCGGAGGCATAGTGTAATATGGAATTTTACCTGAAATATATCAAATGCAAGAAAACTATTAATTCAACAAAGAAAATCAGTCCCTTCGGTATAATTTAGGGTTATTCTAATGAATCCTCAGGTTCCTTTCTTTACATATTAAGAGGGCAATGCCTACAGATTCATACCTTCATTCCAGTCGTGCAGAATAATCCTTGCAGCAGCTTCAACATCCACAATACCACCCTTTTTAAGCTTACCCCTGACAGTAGCCACCTTCTGCAGGAAGTCATCAACTGAATCAAAGCTGGGGAGCTTGTATAGTGATATCAACAGATTGGCAGGGCAACGGTTGAGAATTTCCTTCACTGGATTATTAACAGAAAGAAATGTCAACACAAGTTAAAGTAATCAATGCAGAAATTAATATGAACACTGTATTCCTAAAAGAGAATTCTATTGGAGTGCAACACAACTCTTATTGTATTCGGTGCCAGAAGGTTCTTTTAACCAGTCTGAGATCTAAATTCATATGTAGATCATTTCAAAACAGGAAGGAACAATGAGATACGGCTTAAAAACAGCAATAATCATTGAAGTGATCCAAGTGATTCTTCATCATGAGCAAGAACAAACTTCTAACTTTCTAAGAAACATCTTTAAACAAAACCATCCAAAACCAGAAGAAAAAACAATGCCTTATCCAAACGAGAGAAAAGTTTCCACACAAACTGACAACAAGGACCAACTCAAACCGACTAGTTAGCACAAGAGGTAAAAGGAAGTGGATCACTTACCAGGACCAACTGGATCATCTAATTTTTCAATCCTTTTGCAGTTTCTAAGAGCTATAGATGCATCATTTTCTCCAGATTTAAGCATTACAACACCAGGGCAGTCCAACAATTTAACATTCTTGTCTAACTGAACTTCCTGCATTGACCTGGTTAACCCAGGGGTAGCCCCAACATTTGCAACATGGCATCTCTTCAAGCTATTGATTAAACTACTCTTGCCAACATTAGGCAGACCAATAACACCCACCGTGATAGACTTCTTGATCTGAAACAGACAAAGACAACCAACAGATAAATTCTGGCAACAAACATAAATCATCAAAACTTCAAGAAGCAGCTACAACAGTCGTTTAAAGAAACGAGACCAGTGGTAATCATCCTTATAAAAACAAAAAGATTGGTTAGCTATAATTAAAAACTGTTGACCCCCAAGAAAAATGACAATGGTACCTCATGACTTCTTGAGTAGTTTTTCAACAATTTAATAAGAGTCTCAGCTCCAAGGCAATCACTGGTTTGCAAAATATTGCTGGGTTTTGCTGTCTTTGAGGATTTCCACCCTAAGTTTGCTCGTTGCTCTTGGGTGCTGCACTTAAAAGCAACAGCAGGCAATTCCTCCCTAAGATACTTGAGCCACTTTTCCACAGATTCTCGTGGGACAAGATCTAATTGAAAAAAAAAAAATTACATGTAATCCGTAAAAAAACGACGACAACAAAAAAGTATCAACCTACATATCTTTCATTTGACGGACTTACTAGAATGAAGTGGCAACCAAAAACCAACTAACTATATGAGATATTGAGATCATAACAGAAAAGTTGCTTCAAGCCATTTCTCATCTCTACATACACAGTGTGAGACAGCAGACATGCAAAAGCAATTGATTCAATAATGATCATGATTTACAACCAACTACCAATTTCTTCCAAGCACTCTTCTTTCTAATTTTTTTTCTGATCTGCGTATGACAACCTTTGACTGTTTTCAAGATCTTTCCTAGTTTCATTTTGCTCAATTTCAGGCAGCAATATTTCCATGATAGTTTGGTACATTCTTCTTAATTAATGCAAGGAAGTAAAAGAGACAAAGATTGGGTAAAGACAGATACCAATTTTATTCAGTAGCAACACTAAGTGCTTGTCAGGGCCGGCTTTCATCACCATCTTTTCCATATCAATGCAACGAGTTCCCAGAGGATCCCGAGCATCAAGAACTTCCAAGATAACATCTGATACTTCAATGACTTTAACCAACTCCTTATAGAAAGCTCTATCTGAGTTATCTGTTTTAAGTACAAAATGTCACAAGGAATTAAAAGGCATAAAGAAAATACATTAAAAAATATATATATATATTTATCTTTCCACTCAGAAAAATCTTTCAATTAAGTATGAACACACCCCGATGTTTGCCAAATGCAGTGCTTGTTCCCTCCCCAAAATTTTCTTCTTTCCCATTGGCCGCATCTGCCAACATGGAGACATCATCATCTTCTAGTAAACCCAGCTTCCTTTTTTGAGCCTGAGGCAACAGATAAAGCTTACTTTACAGATTACCAAAAAGAAACAAGAAATAAAAAGCAAAATGAATATACCAAAACAGACCGATAATAAACCATTCAACAAGACTAATCAATAAAGCATTAAAATCAACCAGCCAACAAATTTGAAAAGCTAATCAGGCAATAAATTCGACAATAGTAAATAAAAGTCAAAATGGGGCGATACCCTCTCCTTGCGCGCGGCTTTCTTCTGCTCCAACTCCTCGAGAGCACGAGCACGGCGGGCTTCGAGGGCCTTGAGCTCTTGTTCCTTGAATGGCCAGTCATTGGGGATACCAGGGTCCTTCTCTACCTTTCGCTTGCCGCTCAACTTGAGCTTCTTGGCTTCCTTGGCCTTCTTTTTGTGGTGCTCTTTTACTTTCTTTATAATCTTGTATTTCTTACGCAACGGAACTCTCTTACTCTTACTCTCTGCATTAATCACGTCATAAAATCAATTATAAAACGAAATGAACAGCTTGTGGGAAATCAGATTGTGACTTATTTCTTACTTTTGCTCTTCTTTACCATCTTGGTTTCTTAGTAAAGGGCCTATGCAAGTCTTCTGAGGGAGAAGGGGCAAGTGTGTGTGTAATGTTGGGTTATGTCTTTGCTGAGAGCTTTAGGGTTTTTCATGAAGGCAGGCTTGGCGGCGTAAAAAAAAAATAATACACAAAAATTTTTGTAAAAAATTGTGGGGTGAGAGAGGCTCGAACTCTCGACCTCAGGATAACTCAGAAGCTATGAGACCTACGCGCTAGCCAACTGCGCCACCACCCCGAAGACGTTACTACAGCTCAATCTTTAATTAATTCTAAGAGATCCTTTTTTTTTTCTCTTTATCATTTTCAAAGCACTCACAAATGTGAGGGAAGTGGTTCGAGCCTCCGCAGATATATTGCAGGAGTTTAATTTAAATGTCTTTTTTTTGAGTCTCAGAACTTGAGTGAAGACAATCTTTCTCTCAGGCTGTGAGTTGACGTTCCTCGAATATTTGAGAGGATTACAAATTTGAGCGGTGCCGTATCAGCATTGATGTCAACAGGTCTCAATATATATATATATATATATATATATATATATATATATATATATATATATATGATTGTACATATCAATTATACTCTCATGTAATATGAGTTGTAATTTGAGTAATAGTCTCATGTCATAAAAAAAAAAAAAAAGAAAGCACTTAGAAGTTAGAAATACTTATGAAATTTTAGATGAATAATGATATTTGTATGAAAAATGGAAAAATATTTAGTAAAAAGGCATAGATATAAATAAAAAATGTTGCCCGTCTTCTAACGATGGTATGCTGTTTTCTATGCTATTTTATGCACATGTCATTATTGAATTTAGATTTTCAAAAAATGACATTTTCATCAAATACATTTTTATATCTAAAGTAGGTTCTTATAAACAACTATGAGTGTACTTTTTTTAAAAAAATCAATTTTTACTATTTTCAATATATTAGAAAGCCTGTTTATATTCTTAATTGGGCCATACAAAATACTAACTCCTTCTTTATTTTTATTTTTTTCTCTAACGTTTGCAAATGCTTGTTTTAAATTATATATTTGAGTTCAATAAAACCCCTAAAATACAGATATTGTATGAATTTAATTAGACTCCTGACAAGCCCATAACCGTACTATCATTTTTATCTCGGTAAAACAATACCTAAATTTTTAACCAAAAAAAAGAAAAAAATTATGTAATAAATTTTTCAAAAACTTTTGACAAATCGATTAGAAGTTACTCTCAAAAGACATAAGTATATGAAATGAACTATAAATATTTACTTACAAAACAACTACGTCACTGGACACAAAAAACCAGGTACCCACAAATCCAATCCCCATCGTCATCACCGCTTCTCAACCTCATTTGTAACCTCTTGTTTTTTTTTTCTTCCCCCATTTTAATAGCCCAGCCCTAGACTTAAAGCCCTAATCTCTCCCACCAATCTCACTCTCTGCTTGTTCTCCATTCTACACTCTTACTTGGCATCCTCTTGTAGATTCTAATTTAAATTCTCGAGTCCCGCCAGGTACTGAAGTTTAAGCTTTTTCAACTAATGCGCATGGTGTGTAGATTTATATAGTTAGCCTAGTTATTTTTAGGTCTTGTTAATTGTCGCTTGCTCTTAGGATGACTTTTTTTTTTTTTTTATTCCAAAATGTTGAAGAAAATTGGAGATGATTCTTTTGTTTGCTTTACTAAAGAAATTGAGGTTGAATAATTTGCATTGAGATGTTCAATCCACGAGTTGGCGATTTTACTTGTTTATAATATATGTTCTGATACAATAGTGGTAATACTTAAAATGGAATTCGGTTCGAGTAGCATCTTTAGTATTGCCTAGCGTTAGTTTCCTCAATTTTCATGTGTCTGGATTGAATACAATTCAGTTCAAGTAGCGTCTTTAGTAATGCCTAATGTTACTTAGTTTGCTCAATTTTTATGTGTCTGAATTAAAAAAAAAAATAAAATAAAATGGCTTGCATGCTAATGTTTTAGTTTATGGGTTGATTCGGCAGCTGGAGTTGTTCAAATTTTCTGCAATGTACGCACGAGCTACACAAAGTGCAGATTTGAACGGTTACGAAGTTTGAGCAATGGCGGAATATTTAGCTTTGCCATCATGTATCAAGCTGCATATGCAGAGAATTAGTGTAAAAGAGGAAGGAGGGCGATGCGTACCCCGAAATTCACCTTTTAGAGCTACTCTAAGGTATTTTTCCCTTTTAACTTGCCTGTGTCACTTTAGATTCCTTTTTTATTTTGTATTGGTCATTTCATGGTTGTGTTGATATAGCTGGCATTAGAAAATTTGAGTAAGGAACCTTGATGGTTTATTTAGTTCATATTTTCATAGATGTTTTGATGGTGACTACTGATAATCAAGCACTACAATTTAGAATGATATTCTATTCACTATAACTTTGCTGGAATATTATTGCATATAAACTTGTGAGCTTTACTTGATCAGAATTGGCAGGATAAATGTTTCAGATCTTGCGTCTAAATTTCTTGCCAATATTGGAAAATATTATCAATCACTCCTGTTCAGTTGTACCTTTAGTTTCACAGGTGCCTTGTAACACATATTATAATGATCATATGCTTTTGCATATTTTGAGCAACATATATTTATGTTGTGTGCCTAGCATTGTTATCACTATAATTTGTTACTCAAGAATGATTTTTTTTTTCTTCAAATTGCAAGTTAAGAATTTATGATTGTGCCAATCTTACGTTTTTATTGCTTCTACAGTTGTAGGACATTTTACCATGGAAGAGATCAAGTTGTCCGGCTCTCAGTTAATAAAAATTTTGAGCTTAGATCTCTTGGTGTTGAAAATCTGAAAGTCCACCCTTATCCTAGGGAATCTTCATCAAGGTGTAGTTGCTTGGGGTTTTTGATAAACCCTGATGGTGCAACAGCCTCTGACTGGGTTCCTGTTGGTGATCAGGTACTCCTGATGGCCAGTATTTTCCTCACATATCTGGCCGGAGTAATTCCCGTTCGGAAGTCTAATATCAGTTACCAAAAGGAGATCCTCGATAAAAACGCATTCCTCAAAAGCTCAACATCTCCTGGTAGGTAAGGGTAAGCATATCAAAAGTTTTGAAGTATGTTTTGTTCCACACTGGTAATTTATTTATTTAACGTTTTTTCATTAAGAAACTCAAGTTGAAACTTATTAAGGTATGAGGACTACAATAAGTAAACAAGTTGTCCACCAAAGCCAAATCAGCCTAGGCAGAACCTTTAAATCTATACACAAGTAAAAAAATCCCCTCAATCCCTGAAAAAATAAAATAATCTCATTATACGAATCTCCAACGGACAGATAACTTGCCCAAAACTGGCTTCCCAATTTGAATTTATGAAGAAGAAAGAAATGTCTTGAAATTCCTTTCTCTGTGATGCCTGTGGAGAAGCTAGCTACGTAGGTGATAATATTATCTGTTTATTTGATTACATGAGTGCAGTTCTCTGGTTTCTGTTTGCCTTGATCTTTCACGAATCAAGATACTTTTCCTGTGAATGCAGTGCTGGGAAGGATGATGACAAAGCTAATTTAAAGCACCCATGGCAAGCAGTGCAAGAAAAACTTTTGGATTCTTTAGATGCTATTGAACAGAGCAGCAATTTGGGAAATGGAGTTGAATTTGAACAAAAGCAGGCAGCCCGCCCACTAAGTTTGTTCGCTATATCAGAGGGTCCGAAGTTAAGGTTGCTTTGGGCTTCTTTTCATCAGCTTGAGAAAGAGGCAGGCACTGTCTATATCGTTTCCTTCTCACCATACACTGTCTATATTGTTTCCTTCTCACCATACACTTCTATATTGTTTCCTTCTCACTATAGTTACTATATATTTGCTTTCCTTAAAAAACTTTTGAGCTTTTGTTTTTTCAGAATAGATGATCACTTATGCTGATTAAAAAGAAAAGGGATGTTTCTTGGTGATAGAAATTACTGTTGGTTGTTGTTGTGATTGAAAGATTATTAGCACTGCTTCTTGCCTCATAAAGGTTTTAAAGAAAATATTAGAGATTATTACAACACTGAATGTAGGTCCATATTGGCCCTATTTATGCTAAGAAAGGGTTAATACACATTTTAATTATTCTGATTACGAGATAGATAAGATTTTTGCTGATAAATTTGCTTCAAAAAAATTATAGTAATCATTTCAGCATTGCATTGCATAAAAGTTACTTCCTTATGCTCCACCATATGTGCAAGTGCTTATTTTGCAAATGTTAATTTTGCTTAAAACACTGCTTATCTTCTTGATTTCACGATGAAAGTTTTTATTCAAATGATATTGAACATGAATTCGAAACTTTGTCCACTTTTTGTTTCTGTTTTCTATGCACACCCGGTCCTAATCATAGAGTCGATAATTTATTACATTACATGGATATTTAGCTTCATTATGATCAGCAGGTGAAACACATGACCTTCATTATGAATAGGAACATATACATACTTTAAGAATTCAGACCATACTGAGAAGTCAATTAAACATCCCCAGACCACATGGTGGATACATGAGAGCAAGTGGATGGTAAAACACTTTGACACTACTCATCTTCAATAGTTGGAAATCTCTGAGCCTGCAGCTAAGCTCATAATTGATCTCTTTCTCCCTATAATGAATATTGAGGTCTCTTTCAGTCTTATGTGACTTTCAGGGGTTTGAATGGATAATAATTGCAATAAATTCTTTACTTCTTTCAGTCTTTAAAAAACTTCTGCATTTTGGTAATCAAATGTTTCATAGTTCCTTTTGTTTTCAGGTAAATAATCTCTCAGGCGCACCTGATACCGTTGACATGGATAATTGGATGATGGTTTTTTCTAAAATCATTCGGGAAGCTTGTCAACCTGTATGCTTGGCTTGGCTGGAAAAGGAGTTTTGCTTAGAAAACCGCAACTTTGATGAGGTTATTTAGAAATTTTGATTTTTTTATGTTGGCATCACACCGTATTTGTTATTTTGTTACTAATGTTCAAGTCGTATGCTATTTTTTAACTTTTTTTTCAGGCACTTATTATGGAGAAAGTGAAAGGAGATGATAGTATTCTACAGACCATAATAAAGTCAGGCAAGGGAGGTCTGTATGCAGAACTAGTATACTTTCTTCGGTATGGTACTCTCAGGTAAGTCTAGTTCTTGACTAGGCTGTAGTTCCTGTCAGTATATTTACATGTCTATGGAAGTAGTTTTCCAAATGGTGCAAAATCAAGTGTTTTAGTACTTGGGTTAAAGTTAGCTAGATGGAGGCTTTAATGATGTGGGGTTAAACATGGTTTTGGTGGTTCAAAGAGCGGCAATTACATTTTTAAGATGAAATTTATCTTTTTTTGCTTTCAACTCTTAGATTAACCAAAAGTGAATTACAGAAAGGGAAAAAGTCTTTTTCACTCCTGGGATTTGATGTAGTAGTAGCCCGTTTCATCCTTACTTTTCAAACAATAGTTCAAAACACACTTCCGTTAATTTACCGTTAGTTTACTCTGTAATTCATTGATGATAAAGTAAGATTTTTCAATTAAGGATTTACAAACTATTTTAATAAAACTCTCAAATACAATTAAATAGCATTTTACTTTCTGCATAAATTTAAAATTTAAGGATAGCTTAATGAATAAACAATAATAACACTAAATAATATGTAAAATATATATCGAGGACAAAATAAAAAAATAAAAAAAACATAGATTTCACAGACACTAGAAATTTTTTTTTTCTTTAACTTGTTCTGACCTTAATAGAGTCAAATAAATAAATAAACAATCAATACTGTTATTTTACTAAAAGTAAACACAAACTCCTTCATTTACTTAAAAAATACACTAAAGTATAGAATAATTTGATGAACAAACCCACATGCGTGCACACGCACATATATATTGCAAATTCTTTAGTGTTATTTGATTAACTTATCCTTAAATTTTAAATTTATATAGAAAGTTAGATGTTATTCAATTGTGTTTGAGAGTTCCTTAATTGAAAAATCCTATTCTGCCCTCATTGAATTTCACAGTAAACTAATGGTAAATTAAAGGAAGGGTGATTTGGACTATTGTTTAAAAAACGTGGATAAAATGGGCTACTATTCAAATAGTAGGGATGAAATGAGCTATTGCATCAAACCTCAGGGGTGAAAAAGGATTTTCCCTTGCAGAAATTTATCTTAACCTCGGTAGTCAGAAAGGTGATTAATTATGAGGGAATGTTGAGTTTATAACTCTCTTCCAACCTGAAATTGGAATGGGATTAGTTTGCAGTAATGGTACTAAAATAAAATTGTCAACCTTTGATTGTGTATTTTTTTGACAGAATTCTTGATAACATAAAGCAGTTTTGAATCTCAGGTGTACTATCTGTTTGTTCTGCTGCATGTTTGTGATGCATATATAACTTAGGATAACTCATTCCTTGAGTTTATTCTATTGAGGCTTTGAGATTAATGTTCTAATTTTACTCTTATGTACATCTAGTATTCTATCTCCATTTAATCTTTATTGAGACACTGCTTTGCTTTAGCAGAAAGGGATCCACTTATGATTATAGCGTGTTTGCTTTATATGCGGAATCCATATTGGAAGATTTGGTGATAACTTTAGCAGACGGGATTGCGAGTATTTATCTGGAGCTAATTTCTGTTGATGGAGATTTTTCGAATGAAATTAATAGCTTGGGTTTAGCTATGTGCAATCTGTCCACTCGTTCTCTCCAAAAATTGCGCAATGAGGTACAAGTGTTTTCATTGTCACCATATGGTTAAGATTTCTTGATGCCTACACTAAATTCTTTATTTTACAAATTCATTTTACGCATTTTGATGCCCTATCTCACTCTCCAAAGCAAAAACAGCAATTTCCACCATTCCCATTTTTGAATCCAACTATTTTGAATTTCTTGTGCATGTTTGATTTTATATGTTACTCACTTTACAATGATAGCAGTGGATATCTTTGCTCTGAGTATATGAACAATTGTGACTAGTAGAAATGGCAAAGTGATCTAACTATCATGTTTTGATGGATTTAGAGACTATTAATTACATTGACTTTTTACCCAGGCTCCAAGCAGGTCATAAATCTATACCCCGCAATTGACTAGGCCTCTTTCTGTAACAAAATCTGAATTTATATCTTAATTACTTGGCTAAACTTCATGAAACTGCAACCCTGTTATGTAGATCATGAATGGCCCTAATAGACAACTGTAAGTGCTATTCTCTACACCACTTGTGATTGAAGTAGAGAGAACGCAAAAAAAGTGTTTTCTCTTGGAGGATCTCTTCTTCTCCCTTCATTTTTTCGTGGCCCATTCTCTACTTTAAATGTTAGGATGCTGATTGTCAAGGCTTTTTTAACATGTTTTTGGAAGAGAAGGATATGAATCTATGATTGTATCAAAATGTTTTTTGTCTGCTTTTTGTTAGGAGGTTGATTATCAACACCAGCAACTTTTTTGTTTTTGTGGAACAGGTAGCCCTGAAACTATGGTTGTATGAAAATGTGGAGGCAGTTGTATCAATGTATGAGGATCGCTTTGACCTATGCACGTTTCAGAGTCAACTCATCAAGGAGCCTAGCAGGGATTGGCGGACTGAAAATTACAGTTGGTGGAAGAATCTTACCCAAAGAAAATCTGGACCTGTGACATCAGCATCAAGTTACGTTAAGATAATGAGTATCTCCATTTCTGTGAAGAGA
This sequence comes from Citrus sinensis, assembly GCF_022201045.2. Lineage (NCBI taxonomy): Eukaryota > Viridiplantae > Streptophyta > Magnoliopsida > Sapindales > Rutaceae > Citrus > Citrus sinensis. The sequence continues at coordinate 41,776,397 of NC_068558.1, read as the reverse complement.
ACGAAGGAATTAAGGGCCTTGAAAGGGTGGTATGCTTCCTCTCTTTGCCCCACAGCAATTTCCTCTGCATGCATGTACAATTAACTTGACATTGGGGAAGCATTTGTCTGTGGCTTAAAGTAACATGCTAATTATTTCATATTCTGCTTGTATGTTCACTTCTTCCAGAAATTGATCAGTTGATGAAACCTAGTGCTTTTGTAAGTTAATTTTTATACCTGAATATCTGGAATGGGAATTGTTCAATAAGAGCTTGTTCCCCACTGGATAAAGCAGCAGACCCAAGTGGAGTGTTAGTTCCTTTCTAAGTGCTTCATAGTATAATGCCTTGTGGTGACAACAAGATTACCCATTCTTCAGTCAAGCAGATGGCCCTAATGTTCTTGAAAAAGATTCTTGAGCTAATTTGGAGTTTTAAGTTTGAGGAATATTCATTGTCATTGAGCAAGTTTGAGAACTTATAGAGTTGAACAAATAAGCATCAATAACAGGATACAACATACAAGTTGATGTACATTTGCATGCATGCAGATCAAAACAATAAAAAGGGAAATCTTGGACATAATTTTCAAAATTCGATGAAGATGGAGATCTTGGGTTTAATTTTCAAGCTAGATCATTCTATGGTTAAATCTGCGTGGGGAGCAGAGAATAGTTGTATGTTGGTATTTGGCATCGTTTTTCCATGTGGTATGGTCTGTCACTCAATGACCCTTGGACCAAAAGCTGTTTGTGTTCATTAGTCATCTTGATGGTGTCCTGAGCCTTATGGTTTATCCTGAGCATTACTGATCTGCTCCCAAAGCAACTCCTTCCTGCACCTACACCCACCCCCAAACCCCTAAAACAACTTATTTTGTTGCAGAAAATGTTACCACGAAGTTCTGCTTAATGTTTATTATTCCTAATATAAGATGGCTTGCTTATTTTGAATCTATTTCAAACGTCCTTTTTTGCAGGAGGTACTACTTCAGCCTATTCCTCGAATTGTCTGACATTAGCATGCCATTTATTAGAGCTCTTTTTGACAAAATCAGCAATGCCATCTCGTTCTTTCTTGTTTGCTTGATTGGGCGATCACTGGGACTCATCTACACTGGAATTAGACAGTCCTTGCGATGGAAGTGATATGTAATATAACTGATACATTTTTGTGATTCATTGTTGTTTCATTTTATTTATTTTCTGTTTGACATAGGAGTAGCCTATATGAGGGATGTGTTCCGGGGACTGTCGGATTCCAACCCACATTTTTTTTTGTTTCGCATCAAGGCTTCTCGTAGAAATACTGGTTCGATAAATCTGAGATTCTGAATCAGTTTGAAAGATACAAGGCTGATTTTTCACCTCCATTTAGCAATTCTCAAATTTATCTTATTTCAGTCTCTGCAAGTTATGTAGAAACCAAATGTCTGATAGCTCATATTTATCTACATGTTACTGTGAGAAATGAAACGTTTTTGATCTAGTATGTGGTTATGTCCATATATGGTGTGCCTCTATCTCTCTATCTGCAGTAAAATTATGGCTTCGTTAAATTGAGCTGTAAAAGGTAGGAGCTGGAATTGTCAGTACGTAAGATCGAAATGACCTGGAGCATTTGGTCAAACTCAAAGGTGTGGATCGAACCTGTATTCTCATTTATACCTTGGAAACATACGTGGCATTATTATGAATTGCGATCTGTGATCAAAGAAAAGTTCCTAATCATATCCTTTGTGTGATAAATATATTGTTTTCTAGATTGATATCTGTCTGGATTGCATGAATGATGTATTTCTTAATGTTCATGAAGAAAATGGTGGGAACACAAACATGGAGGAAAAGTGATGAGCACTTAGGCGATTATTCTTTTTAAAAGATCAGCAAAAGCAAAAGTAATTTCAGAAGATAATTCTTGTGCCCTACCACCTTTACATCATAATCTGTTCTGCTGAGAAACTTCTTATCATACATTAAGCAATTCATGATGTCCACAACTTTGAAAACAGACCTATTAACCACATATATTTTAGAAGCTTTCTTACATACAAAATTTTGGTTAGTCAAATTAGGGTTTGCTTCCCCCAGGTCAAGGTATTCACACTTTCATTAGGGCTTTTACTTTTAGGGGTTTTGTTAGAGCAGTCATTTGTCTGTAGAATTTTGAAATGTACATATTTCCTGTTGTGAAACCATTATTTGACCAGAGAATTGAGCTTGATGGCAATTTTTCATCAAGGATTCTCTAGGGGACAAGTGGGCAGAGAAATGAAAAGAGACAACAACAGAGGAGAAAAAAGGTTGCATAAAAGGGTTGATGAAGCATCACTATCCATCCCAGCCAAATAAAAACGGTAAGTGCTAAATACAATGTTGAAAATGAATATTTCTTAACCATACAATATAGTTATGCCTTTTTACATGCTATCATTGCTGAATTATAAAAGATGTTGGATATATTATTGTATGTCTCTGAGGACCACTCTAGTCTTGGCAACTTTTACTGCAATGTTTTGCTGGTGAAAACTACCTTTCATGAGACCAGTTCGGCAGCTAGAACTGTTGTGACTTGATTTGATTTTGATTTATTGAATCTTGTTTCAGTGAAGACAAAGAAGATAAATTTAAAGGAAACAATAAAAAGAAGATCTTGCTTTCCTTTTTCTGGTTCTTATTGTTTTTTTCCCCTTGGATCTATTAACTAGCTTAGCACTTAGTTAAGATCCTTGCTTTGGGAATTGGGTTAATGCTCTTATTTACACTAAATTAACAAATGTGAAATGTCAAGTATTTATTGCTACAAACAATCAACGGATACACGAAGGGACAAAGCGGGATGCAGGATTAAAAAAAAAAATGCTATCTTTTGGCTAGATGTAGGTGGTCATGCAGAAATTTTTTTTTTAAGTCATGGTGATGTTTTATTTTACAAATATTAAAATACCCTATGCCATCAATCATATGTATGCGTTACGAATGGTTTGCATACAATTCAACTTTATCATTCAGCTCTCAACTTTCTACTCCTTTCCGGAGCCCCTATAAATGAAAAGGGAAAAAGAAAACGTGTGACTTTAGACCAGAAGTCTTTAAATTTGTACCGGGGAGCTTGCTTTGTTACTGTTTTTTTTTTTCTTCCATTATCTGATGCTTCTTGCATTAGGAATATGAGATCTCAATCTTAAAGCTAAGAAAATACTAGTCTGTGTCGTTGTTTGTGCTTTTCCTTTTAGAAACTGTTTGGATTTCATTTTTTCCTTGTCAACTTTGACAATTACAATTACCCACAAGATTTTCATACATGATAACCCCAGTTGTTCAATTTACATGTGATTGCGGGAGCCCCAAGCAAAGTAAAAGCCATCATTATATCATGTTCTTCGTATTAGAAATTTTGACCAACCTTCGCTTTAGAGATTTTTGACCCACCAAAGAATTTAAATGTAAAAAAGAGGAAAAAAGTTTGATAATTAAACTATCATTGTTTGACTATTGAGCAAAAGCTTGATCAAGGCATTATTATATGGAAACCTGGAGCTCAATCAAAAGGTTAATTAATCTTAATAGATAATATAAGATAAAGAAGTATCACACTTACTATATATTAGTCTATTAGTTTTAGGGGATGGTTTGGGTGGCCGAAAGTGTTGGGCATTGGCATCTGCCTTAAAAGGAGAGTTTATAATTCATACCAAAGAATGTCTGGTCCTCGAAACTAAGCCGAAACCAAAAAGAGTGCAATAATTTGGCCTTGATTTCAGTCAATTTGATGGTGTTTACTCATAACAAAAGTGATCATCAAAAACCTTTGAGAATTGAAAGCTCTGCTTTCATACATTACTATATAAAGTGAAATCTTGTTTTCTTTACATGTGAACATTTTCTTTTTCCTTTTAGTTTGGCTTGTTTTCATTAAGGCTTCTTTTGTTTTTTGTTTTTTTTTTTAAATAACTCGCAAGTCCATAACACTTCGTTTTGGTAGTGTTTTGATTTAGTGTGTATGTGTTGATTCATTATATCGGCCGGTGGCCCATTTTCTATATCTTGGGACTTAAAGGCACAATTTCCTTCCAACCCAAAGCAACACCGCGTATATACAGGCAAATAAAACTAAAAGTAAAAAAAAAAAAAAAAGTGCAGAAGAATAAAACAAAGATCTGGGAAATTTATGATGTAGGAAAAAAAAAAAAAGAACATTCAACAAAAATATTTTAAGATGAATTTATTTACTATAATATGAAAGGAAAATTGCCCATATATATTGCATTGTCAAATTAATACAATAATTAGATACCTAAGTGTGGGACCTCTTTTGTGGGTATTCCGAAAATGTGACACTTGTTTGATAAATTGGTAGAGATATTACTTTTAGTCGGTGATGTGAATACAACATTGCCCACTGACATTGTGAGTGGGAAAAGAATATTGGAAAATTATGTAATGAAGATTGAAAGTAATAAAATAGATGCTTCACAAAGTGATTCCTCATACAAAATAACTCTGCCTGACTGCCTCATCTGGAAATTCTTCTCAGCATCAAAATGCGAATTGTATGTTTTTTTACATCCACTGGTTCTAGGAAAAGAAGTGCATTTGGAAAAAAACTTGCTGAGAATTATATTCTTGCTCCCCATGGCCTCTCATGGCTTTTCCAATCATGTCAATTCTTTAACAATTGTGTAAATTACCAAATGACCAAAAAAGGAAAAAAGAAAAAGGAAAACTTTCCACCATATATGCAATCGACGTATGATATTAAAAATTTGAGATGCGTGATTAAATATAATAATGGTTGTAGTGTAGCATGACTGAAATCGAGTATGGTCATTGTATGGATGAAATTAAATGCTGACATCTAAATGTTGACATTAAGATCAGGACAGCATGTATATAACATGCGACCTGCTAACAGTTAGAAAAGATTGATTTTATTTTTTTTTCAATGTTAAATATTGTATGTAGCCTGTCTCGTCTTCAATGACTTATTTGCTTTGTTTACAAATATCAACTAAATCGAGCTAATTAAAGCTTCCAAGGTCCACTTCACTGACTTTTGGTGCCAAAAAATGGTCATGGAAGCCATAATTTGCAAAAGCATCACTTGGGAGTATTGTTTTATTTCAAGGCAGGCAAAGATTGAGTGCGACAGTGTCTCCAGGAAATTGATTTGATGACTTCACTGATTTTCAAGTTTTTCTTCTTTTAGATTCGATTACCTAAAAAGATATCCCACTTTGAGCATATGATGCCCAAGGGCTTTCATGGTGATGATCAAACTGCTTATTAATCAACCCTCCAAACAAATACAGCATCCATTCATCTTTATTATTATTGTCATTTTAAAATTAACTAAAAAGTATATGTAGACGTTATTGAGAAGCGACGTCCATAATTTCGAGTTAAATTTGATGAGGCAGTTGGGAAGTTCACTCAGCATAGTCAAATCAATCTAGCTTTTTCAGTGCCATTTTGTTGTCGATGTATCTTCCCCTTTCTCAGTCAATAGGTTCTTAATTTATTTATTCATACCCCTATATATGTAATCACTCAATTTGTAAACTTCAATTACATAGGTGCAATAAAGTGTGTGCAATTCAAAATAAAAAACAAACAAACATTAATATGAGGATATAAAATATGTTTATTATAATTGGAACTTTCAGAAAGATCAGTAAATAAATGAAAAACATAAGAAAACGGATCATTGCCTCGTTGTTTTATAGGAGCGTGATTTAATTAAAATCAAAGTAAAAGATTTAAGACATCCCTCTAAGTTAAAATGAACATATCTAAATTAGAAGAAATTCAAGAATACCTCTAAAGCATCATGTCGGTAATATAATAAATAAATGATAGTATAATATATGTGCAGTTAGTTTGAAGAACTAATATGCAATTAGTAGTTATATAAAATTTAATTATACATGTCATACATACATTAATTAGTTGTATTAGTGGTTTTCCATCCTTAATGATACCGATAAGATCCATTCAAAAGAGAACGTGGTTTAACTAAATTTACTTTCTACATGGATGCTAATTGATCTTAGATAACAATTAATTAGTGGTTCTCTCTCTATATATATACGAACATCATTGTATGCAAAAGCTGTTCGTTACTAATTATAAAGAAACGCCATTGTTGTTTTGGGAGCAATAATACAATAATGTCTTCCTCTTCTGGGTAATTTTTTAATGCCAGCTGCTTTCGTGAAAAATGCCACAACATAATCATGATGATTTTTTTCTTTTTTTTAAATATCTGCCATGCAAATGCAGATAAGAAGAAACTTACAAGCTATGGCTTAACGAATACGTACGTGCAATCTCTCTCTGAAGTCTGAAATATGTTATCGATCGAGGCAGTGGGGACCCATGCATCACCCATCATGGGAGACATACATGCATGTTTGGTCCTTCAATCGTTTTATTATTATTAATCATAAATAATATGATCAGGAAATATTATTGCAGTCTGGCGATGACCGATGAACAAGAGACTATACAATGCCTTTTTCTTTTTCTTTTTCTTTTTTACCCTCCCTTTTTTTGGGTGTCCATAAAACTACTTTCTATTGCATGTTTTAGACCCACGCTCTTATTTCAATCACTTGCTCTCAGACTCTTCATTCACTCACACACACGGGATTAATTAAACTGTTCCGTGATTAATTATATAATTCATTGCTTTTTAAACTCCATGTTAAAGTTTGATTAATTGAACTACGTATATATTTCTTTGGAATTGATATATGGATTGACGTATTATTTCCACTACAAGAGGTCAAAAGATAGCAATGTTGCTCATCACAATATTATTGTATAAATAGCCTCGGCTAAAAGAATTTTTAAGTCATAATTTTTTTTTATATACGATTTATTCGAGTGTAACAGCCACGCGCAGGAAGAGAGGTATGCACCATCTTTTTGTTAAATAAATTAACTAAGCTAATTAGGGAGAATATTACAATAATGGTATTTAAAAAAAAAAAACCATTGTTAGGGTTCTCCAAGTCAAAGAAAGATTTCTTGGGGAAAACGGCCAAGCAAGAAAAAGCCACCACCTATTCTTTCCACCACCTCCCTTTTCTATACTATCTTACGCTCATGCCTTTATACACCTTTTTAACATTCTATAATTTAAAAAAATATATACAAGAATGGCCCATGCAATATATGTTTTTGTCAATAATCTCTACTATTAATCAAAACCCTAGGGTTAATTATTCTTGTAATTTCATAATCTTAACAAGGACTATCTAGTGAATTCACAAGCAAATATGATGTATACTTCCATGTTAAGTTTAGTCATCATATCATTATTCTTTGTTCCTCTATCTACACAAAAAAATGTGCATCAAATTTCAAAACCTCCTTTCTAATATTCACTACTTTTGCTGAAGCTTCTGCTCTTTCTCTCTCTCTTTCCTCCTAACCCTTTTTCTTTTCATAGCCTTAGCTGCTGGTTCATGGATATTGAACCCTGTGGTCTCTTGGGGGGTGGTTTATTATTTTTCTTGATTGCATGGCAGCAACTAAATCTGAAACCTGCACTAAATCATACTCTCTCCTCTTTTTTGCCCTAATTTGCTTCATTTTTCTACTCTTTCAGTTTAGCACTACCGATCCCATAAAAGCTAGCCCATCAAAACCCGACTCATCAGTCACCACCACATCCACAAGGTTCCTTCTGAACTCTCCATCTTCAACTTCAACTTCAACCGTGAACTTGCATAATCCAAAACGAACCCCAAACACGCCTTCTAATGGACAACAATTTGGAGCCGATGAACACGAAGTTCCCAGTGGACCAAACCCTATATCAAACAGGTAAAGTTATTACTATTTGGAAGCAAACCAAAGGATAAGTTGAAGATGATAAAGTTATTGTAGCGGCATAGTTATTACGTATGAAACTGTCATCTTTATGTTTGTTGTCTCAGTCCACCATTAACAGAGCTTGTCCTCTGTGAGAGCGAGGTTTGTTGCAGTCTTTGTTAATGCTACCATCGTCATCATCCATAGTTAATGTTGGTTTTTTCAATTTTTTTTTGTTCCCTTTTTCTTACTAGAAATGTATAGCAAGAGAGAGTTTTATTCTATTTAATTTTCTTTATGTATGTATGTTTCCTTCTTCTATATTTGTTTTTAATATAGATGATGATGGTATGGTTTAAATACATCATGGTTCTTTTCTTCTACTTCTTAAATATAGATCATGCTTCTCTAGATCATTTTCTCATATTTTATTAAGAGATCTCGAAGTAATTCCCTTGAGGAGATTACCATTTTTATTAGTTATATATATGTGCCTCAAGATCTCCTAATTAAGGGTGTCCTTTTGCTGGTGAAGTTAATGGAATGAATGTAGTAATTAACCCAGGAACATACAGTGTAATTTATAGATTTTTCGTAATGAATTGATGATATTGCATGGGGTTGCTTGCGTTCTATTGGGTATGAGAAAGCTGAGGCAAAAGATAAGAAGGGAATCTGAGGCAAAGAGAGAACTGTACAATGGAGCTAGATCTATGAGCACGAGGATAGAGAACATCTTGTTTTGTTTTGATTTGCCTGAGTAATTATTTGATCAGTCTTTGGACTTTGCTTTTGTCTTCTCAAAACACAATAACCAAGAAAGTTGTGCTGACAGACAGGTGCCAACAACAAACAAATTAAAGTCGTCATAGCAGAAAAGCTAGCTAGCTAGCTACCCTCATATGATTTGATAATTATAACAGTATCATTTTCCTGTTGTTGAATAGAATGCAAAATCAATCATTTACTCTAAGATGGTCGTTCGTCACACCCCAAAAAAGCTATAAAAAAAAAAAAAAAAACACTTATTCTATCAATATATGTGTATACCCTCTACTGAACTATCAATATATGTGTATACCCTCTACTGAACTATGTGTGTGTTTATATATATACATTTGGTTCTCCGACCAAAATTTGCAGGGAGAAACTCTGAGTTTCATTTTGAAAACATTAATTTACAATTAAGAGAGCCAGCTGTGTGTACAAGTTGCAAATTGTATGATCTCATACTCACCACAACGCAATAACTTAATTTATTGAAACAGTTCGGAAAAAGAGGAACAACAAGATATTGAGAGACGACGTCAATGGCATTGGCACTTTCAATTTAATTTTAGAAAATATTTAATGTCATTGTGGCTTGTAGGGGATCATTACCCCCCCCCCCCTCCCCCCAAAACAAAAAAAAAATTATTTGTTGTCACATTTTTTTCACGGAAAATAATTATATTTTTCACCACTATTCTTAAAGAGTCACAAAACTTTACCATCACTACAACAAATATGGTCTTTGGTAACATTATATTGTAGCATTTTTTTAAAGAATGTTACCAAATATTAATTTATTGTAATATTTTCTAAAGTAACGCTACCTTTGTAGTATGAAAGCCATTACATTTTGGTTTTAATGACACTTGATAATTACTAGTGGCATTTTTGTATATGCTACATATAATATTGAATTATATAGCATCTAGGAAATGCTACAAGATAAGATTAAATAAAATAGCATTTGAAAAATGTTAAGGAATAGTAATAAATGTAATAATATTTTAAAATAGCATTGGTAGCATTCTGATTGATAAAATACAATAGCATTTGAAAATTGCTACAAGACAAAAGGATTGAAGCATTAGACCGTCAATGCCTATTGGTGATATGAAAATAAGGTAAATAGAATACCAATTAATAATTTAACATTCTAAAAATTCTACAAGATAGTATTAAATATAATATTATGTTAGGTATCCCAGCATTTAAGTCTCAACAGATGTGGCACTCATCTATTTAATGGCGAATAACTAATTTTATAAGTTATGAAATTCATCATCGAATAAACGTGTGATAAATAGTATTGGGTCTCAAGTTGAAACTTAAATACTAGGATCCCTAATATTATTGTCAAATATAATAACATTATTTTTTGTGAGTAAATATAAAAGCATTTTAAAAATTTTATAAAATAGTAAAATTATAAAAATAAAAAATGGGCTGAAAATATATAAAATGGGTAGTTTTAGTAAAAGGCGGGTACTTTATAAAAAAAATTAAAAATGCCCATTATTTTATTTCACTTCCCGCGATCCCTTTCTAGACAATTCTCCTCTGCTATCTCTTCTCCATGCCCATTGTTCTCTCCAACTCTAATTCCAACTAAATCTGAAAAAAAAAAGATAAAAATAGAGAAAGACGAACAACGATTCCATGGGCACTTCACGTATGTTTGTTGATTTGAGAAAGATTACTTGGCTTTTTGGATGATTTAGAAGTGGTATCATTGATTTGGTAAGGATTATTGCTCCGTTACTCGTGCAACTTCAATTTCATTATACCCAAGGTCAAAGCAAATGCACATCCCCAATCTGGGTGTTTTTTCTTCCATCAACTTGAGCAATTAATGATTAAATTATTTACTATTATATATGGGTCTGATGGTTGAACATTTAAATGGAAAAGTCGTGTTATCTTGTTAATTGATTTTGGATTATTGATAGTTTTATACTTTATTATTATTATTTTTTTCTCTCAATCCCTAGCATTCTAGCAATATCTACAATTAGCTGCATCAATATAATTTTTTAACTTATATGCCGTTATTATAGATTGGCTGGTTATGATTTCTTTCTCTTTTGATCAAATTGGTCTTGGGTTTTGATTTATGATTGTCAGTATTAACATGATTTTAATTGTAGAATCTCAAAATTCTTGTTTGGTATGTGTAGTGTTAGCCTTTGATTGAGGAATTATCAACTTCATACTCAATAGACTTGCAGCAACGTGCATATCAATTCTGAGGCAGGTTTGGTGAAGAAATTTAAAGTCAAAGAACAAAGGTGCAGCCAATACAATTTTCTGGTACTATTTATTTTATTTTAATATGTTTTAAAATTTGTTTGCAGCAACATCTTTTAATAATTATTAATCGTTTTGTATTGTGACTTTGTACAAACATAAAGCTGTAAACAAATGGTCTGACAAGAGTTTTGATGGATTGTTAGAACTGCTGCATGATATGCTACCTGTGGATAATGTGCTTCTTAGATCAGTTTACTCAGTGAGAAAATTGTTGAAGACATTTGATTTAGGGTATGAGAAGATACATGCATGTGTAAATGATTGTTGCTTGTTTAGAAAAGAAAAAGAGAATATGGATAGTTGCCCAACATGTGGGCTTGCAAGATGGATCTATTGGTGAGGGATCTACCTCATTATCATCTTTTTTAGGACCTCTTGTACGAGAGCATGTACCGTATACAATTTCAGATTGGAGGAAACTTCCTTTGAATTTGAAAGAAGTGTTATGGGAATGTATTAAGATATGTAGCTCTATTGTAATTTAAGTATATATCATTTGGATGAAAATACATAATTGAATGGAAATTAAAATTATTTTGTATTTTCAATTAAATATACATTGCAGAAGAGATACAAATTGGATGGACAATGGCAAAGAACTTATGTGTTCCAAGAGATGGCTGGGCTTTGGAGGGCTTCAAAATCAAGGTTAGTTTAGAAGATATTGCAAGCAAAAATGAACAAGAAAGAATGAAGTTAAGACCTGATAACATCTCATCAATAAGCGAGTGGAAAAGTTTTGTGAAAGAAAAAACAAGTGAAAATTTTAAAGTAAGTGTATTACTATATTAAATTATGTAATTATGGCTGTAACTATGTTACTAAACAAAGTTTATATTAATTGTGCAAGAAAGAAGTGAAGGATTTAAAAAGATTAGGAAGAAACAAATCCCACAAACAACAGGTCGTAGAGGACTTGCTAGAATGACAGAAGATATGGTAAAAAAATATTTCTTTTATAATAGGATTTTAGCTGAGCAATCATTTCTAAACTATTTTTTGTTACAGAAAAAAAGTAGTGGAAAAACTGAAGTGCCTAGAGTTGATGTATGGATATGAGCACATACAAGAAAGGACGGTCAACCCGTGAATATTCCAGCTGGAGAGACTATTGTAAGAATATCCATTTATTTAATTGATATGCTTGTTTTTATCATCTTTTCATGATGAATATTACTTTTAAATAAATTTTCAGGATAAATTAAAAGAAACTTTGCAAGATCCATCACAACATTCTTCAAATAATCTAAGAGATGATGCTCTCTCACAAGTACTTGGGCCTGACAATTCTCATTTAAGAGCTATCGGCAAAGGAGTCACCATTTCAAAGTTGGCCATACTATCACAAAAGGACAACATTATAGCTAAGTTGACATAAGAACATGATGAAATTAAAAAAGAAAATGCTAAAATGAAACAAGAACAAGATGAAATGAAGAAAGCATTGTCCGATATGCGAAGTTTAGTTGAAGAGTTACAAAAAAGGCAGGCATGTACTATGTTTTACTCACTTTTATGTATTTGTTATAATATTTAGTTACTGACTTTTTATTTTTCATTTTAGAGTCATTTTCATGAAACCAAAGCAAGTGGGAATCCTCCGAAAACACCTTTGACTTCTCCAATGGTAAGAACATTATTTACACTTTTAAGTTTAGTGAAAGTATGAAAAATAAAATGCTGAAGGCTTATTACTAATATTGTTTTTCTTAATTAAATTGTCTTTGTGTTGCTGTTAAAGAGTGTGAAGGCAATCCCGAACATTACTAAGTGTAAAATTGGAGGGGTCTGATACAGTTGTGGCTGAAGAGTGTTGGTCATCAAGTGATCCAAATGCACTTGTTCATCACATTCCTCTTGGTTCTAATGTTGTAAGAGTTTGGGTGGATATAGCTAGGCAGCCGCTAAAGTTTTTGTGGAAAGTAACACATTATATGACTACAATTGAAGAATCTGTTGGGAGTACAATTGCATGGCTAGCTGATAGAGTTATCATGTTTGCTCCCAACTAACTTTTCTAGTCCATCTATTTAGGTATTCTTTTACATCATTTTCTTTTTTCCAATGACCTCATATTTTTAAGTTCGCTTGCAAATATGATCTAGTTTACCATTATGAGAAAGTAATTTTGCATTTTTTTACTTTGAGAAGGTTCTGATTTTATATTTTTTTGTATGCAAAATTGTCCTCTTTATGTTATCTTCTTGGTTCAATTTTTCCTAGAGTGGTTATTATGAAAAGTAGTTGTTTTGTTCATTTTTACTAGGAGCCATACGCCAAGGCCATATGTGTTTGAAATGCTAATCTTGGTGGGTTGTGATTTGGCTTATTGCTCTTGGTGGGTTGTGATTTGGCTTATTGCTTATCTTTATGTTATTTCATTTTTTCTTGATAAATGAAAAATAAAATATTTTCCTCTTGTGATACAAATATTCAGATTCGTTACTTTGAATTTTCAATATTATTATTTTTATTTGTATTTATTAATGAGTCATTATTTTATTTGTCATTCTTAAAGCATCATTATTAATTCTTTTCATTATCATAATGTAACTATGTTTTTGTTTTAAATTCATGATGCAGGTTGTAAAGATTTAAGTATATTTTGTAAAGAGTAGAAGGCAAGGTGTGGATGTTATCGGTAACATAACTGGTAAAAAATTGCAAGTATGACATGAACATACTTAATTTTTTGTATAAGTCTCTTTGTATACTTTGATGTACATGATCATGTGATTTTGGATGCTTATATATAGTTACAGTGATGAAATATATGGTATCTAATTTTTTTTCATGAAAGGAATAATAGATTACACATCAAATGGTTTGGCATTGGAGACTTAAAATTATATTTGGTGAATAAATATTTTGATACGAATTTATCAACTAAATTGATGATATTGAACAACCATTAAAAAAATACTTTTTTATTTACCAACATTCATAACTTTTTACAAATGCTACTATATAAAGATTTAACATCTTCCATAGCATTTACTAACAGCTACATTATCTATATATATTAATTTTGTACTAGTTGTAACATTACCAAAACGTTATAATTGTTAGTAAAATTGCATTATCAAAGTGCTATAAAAGACAAGCGGTAGCATTAGTAAAGGTTCAGTAGCATTTTTTTAATGTTATATATGGAATTTAGTAGCATTGCATAAATGCTACACACTGCACAATGATAACATTTGCACGAAGCTGTAAAATAAGATTTGCTAACCATTTTAAAATGCTATATATATGAATTGTTAGCATTCAATAGATGCTATTAAATAGTAAAACTTTTAGTTACATGGGCAAACTTAGCGTTGCCTAAAATGCTACCAATCACCTTTGGTAGCATTTTTTGGATGCTATTATATATCCTTTTTGTTGTAGTGCATCTGTGCAGGTACTCATTTTTAGATTTCATCTAAGGTTTATCACAAAAAAATTAAAAAGCTATTGGCAAAAGGAAATTAAGATTTAAGAGGCATATAGTTAGAAATTACTCGTGTGCTAACTTTATGCAAAGTGCGTCTCAAGAAATTTGTGATGAATATATCAATCATATAATTCTTACACAAATGAAAAGTATAATAAACAGGCAGTAAATTGTTTACAATTACCCTAAAGGGGAACGGCTAATCTGATCTAGGTGAAACTTCTTTTATACAATCAAGAAATCGACCATGTAATTATATATGAAAGAATCTAATTATCAGTAACACTATTTATCTTGACCTATGAACAGTCGATCGCATGTGCATATATATATATAGGCCGGTGGAAATAATTCTCTCCCTATATAAATGCATATATGTATTATATATATAGACACTAATTAAACACAACAGTGATACAAATAAGTAAGTTAAATTGGATCCCGAGAGCCTATAAATCTTAGGTTAAATGGAAAGAGTTACTTGCAAATAGTTAGCTAGAGCAATAGATGAAGAGGGAAGATTAAGCTAGTCATGTCAGTGCATTTTTTGCTGGATCAGCACAACCCTTCTGATTTTCTTGCAAGTGCCGTCAAATTAATTGCCTGTTTTCTTTCTCCCTTTTTTTTTATGGCTGTCCCATCAACGGAGTCCGATCGATAGAAGCCAACTTCCTTTGGGATATTGCCTCAAAGAAAATTGATCGATGTTGACTTAAAGTTATATACACAGAAAATCTAATAATTATATATATATGGTTCATGCTTTGCTTGCTATTCATATGGCATCCAGTTCCAACCTCGATCTCTATCAAATATTAGAAGGCAAGTTCTGAATGCAATTATACATAAGTAGCGAGCTAGCTCTATAAGCTAATTGCTGGAAACATGTTTACAGGATCTCTTTTGTTGGGTTGTCCAATCCCCAGCTGTAAAGGTGATATGTTATTGGCTACTTGAGATGGAAAGAAGTTTTCACAAAATGTAACGATAGATCCTTGACTACGTGTCAATGTCAGTACTTAGGGAAGAAAAAAATAAATTACAATGTAAATGTATCTTACATATTATATGATTAGTTTAAAAATAAGTCAATTGTTCTTTAGAAAATCCATTAACAAGTAAAAATTCAAAGTAAAAAATAAAGACCCAACAACATAATTAAAGACAACTCTCAATATTTCTTACGTGAAATATTGATTGAGATAAGATCACATTAGCAGTCGAGACATAATAAACTTACAAGCGAATCAAAAATTAAAATATTTGAGAGTGCAGTTTGTGCATAAATAGAATTGAACATGAAACTTTAGGTGCAAGTAATACCATATTAGAGAATTTGCTACTCAAAAGATTAAACTACACTAACAAGTAATGGTCCAGCAATAATATATATTAAAGACAAATATCAACATTTTCAATAAATTGTACCAACAATTAACTCTTATACTAGTCTTACGCGTTTATTGTTAGAATTTAAACGATTAAAATAGATTAGTATGTGTGCATAAATCCATATAATGTGCACCCGTCATTTATTAAATAACTCTCAACGTATGAAATTTCTTGCTTTAAAACATGGCTAGGCCCAAGATGGCTTCGGCTCACTAAGCCCAAACAAATTTACCCGACCCGATCCGAAATAACACCCATATGCATTACCCGGGTCGAAATCAATCGTGTTCTATTTTGAGACGGGAAGCTTAAACCCTAAACCCCAAACTAAACTCTCAGATGAAAATGGCTCTCAGAAATGGATGCCTGAGACGAATTTCTAGGTTTTTGCCACACATTTACTCAGGTTTTGCTTCAACCTAAATTCTCATTTTAATTTCACTTTGTTTCCCTGCTTTTAAATTTCTAATTTTTGAGGGTTTTATAATGATGTTTGTTAATATTGATAGGATCTCATTTTCAACAATCTAGACGTGCTATTATCAACAGTTTAGCTTCCTCTTTAATCCCATTCCCTCCTGAATGTGAGCAAATTAGCAGAAATGGAGGTAATTTTTAACAATCACATTACTGTTATTTATTTATTTATCTCTCTATTTTTGGCAATTTTATTAACTTGGAAAATTGACAGTCAATTTTAGTTTCTCAACAATTGCACAAGCATCACCTGCTGAGTCTCTTTCTCGATCAGATACATTGTCTTTCATTGAATCCACTTTCAATGAGTTTCAAGGTATATTTAATCTTCTGGGGATATTACTTGAGGTATGAAAGTGAGTATAAGGAAGAAAATGGATCCGTCCTTGTCATCACTAAACTTTTGAAATATGAATGTGCAGGCCCGCATCATCTTTGGTTTAATATTGTTGAGGATAACATACATTTTTTCAAGAGAGGTGGAGCTTTGTTAGTTCTCGCTGGACGGTTTGTGGATAATTGTGATTCTCTGATAGCTGGATGTGACACGGTTGTTACGTTTGAGAAAGTAAAGTCAATTCAGCAGAGGTAGAGAGGAATCAAATAGTTAATTTTTTATGGTTACGGTTGCTGAATTAGGATGATAAGTAGGAGCTAGTTGTGAATTCTGAGGAGGTCTATTTTTCGCTGTTGTAGCTTTCCTCAGCTCCAAGTTATAGGGTTTCTGCATGGCTGTTCGACCATCTCTGCTGTTGATCAAACTCGTCTGGTTGAAATGTTGATGAAGGAATACATTACTTTCCCTATTTTATTGTCGAACAAGAACTTTCCTCAGGTGAGGTTCTTAGTCCTTGGTTTAACTTTTGAAATTTGAGTAATAAGATTTTATGCTTAGAAAATTGGTGTGTCCACTATAAGGAGCCTTTTGTCATGTGACAATATGGGAATTTAATTTTCCTTTCTTGTCCTGTCGTTTTGGGTGATGGCAGGTCTAATGAAAATTGTTAAAGTTGTAGAATCTTACAAAATATTCAGCAAACACTTTCTTTTGGTTGGGAAAAAAAAAATTATTATCAGTATTTTATTATGAAGTGAAACAGGGATGGTTTAAATTATATTTACCTGGGTTTACTGTTGTTTTCATAAAGTTCTGTCGTCATTGGATGGATTATATATAATGATTATGAATATATTTTTCTGTTAAGATTTTTATCATTAAAAAATTTTTTAATTAGGCTATTAAGATGACAGCATGTTGTCGTATCCAGATGGAAAATGGAGCTTGCTACCTCTTATCTAAAGATTTTGGAAATGCTAGAGTTTTCCATGAGAACAGTCTGGATATTGACACGCTTAATAAAGGTTTGTGTAGTTTTCAAATTTGAGATTGGAACCGCTCCCTCTTCTTCTTTTCCTATTTACAAGTAAACACTTTTTGTCAGGCATAAACTGTTGTTC
Organism: Citrus sinensis; assembly: GCF_022201045.2. Taxonomy (NCBI): domain Eukaryota; kingdom Viridiplantae; phylum Streptophyta; class Magnoliopsida; order Sapindales; family Rutaceae; genus Citrus; species Citrus sinensis. The sequence continues at coordinate 41,758,756 of NC_068558.1, read as the reverse complement.
TTGGTGATATATATTTGTACCCAAAGCTAATTCTAAATGTTACTTTAGTTGGTGACTTGTACTAATCTTCATTTATGAAACTTATTTCATATGTATATGAGGTGACATTCCGAACATCTTCTGTTTTATCTGATTATGAACGTACACTGTCTTTTGGAGTTAGATTTATCAATTCTAAACAATATCACAAGAATAATTTTTTCTTAGTTCTTTTCCCTTTCTGATCTTCTCTCTTTTCTTCTTTTTCTATCTCATGCTCTTTTCCTCTTCTTGTTCCAGACTTGCATATATATCGCTTTCCCTTTATACTATTACTTTTCTGCATTTGAATTGGAACAGCTGTTGAAATGTTTCCTCCTTTCATATATATCTTCCCTATTATATTTCCTAGTTTTTGGGTTAAGTATTTTAAGCATAACTATTGTCCTGATGTGAGTACATTTCAATGAATTTTGGCCTTCTGATTAAATTGATTTGCACATCTCTGGCTATATCTTCGCTATTTCTTATTTTGATTGCCTTTTGCAGCTGTCGAGGAGTTGATTATGCAACAGCAAGAAAATTCTAGTTCACCCTCTGGCCTGAAATGCACTTGGGCGAAACAAGCTGAGGTTCTTAAAGAACCACATGCCTGCTCATCAGTGAGGAACTTATTACTTCACTTCCCTGGTACAGGCTTCTTGTAAATGGTTTGTTGTTGACTTGCCACATAGCTGCCTTTTCTTTTTAATTTGTCATATAAGTAAGAGGTTTCAATACTTTATTTATTATTTTTTTTCTTTTTGTGCTTAGTCCCGCAAATGGCTCATAAGGCTGTTGTTCGTCTTTGAAGAAGGAACACTAGTCCTGATAGAAATCAGTTACATATCATGCAATGGTTTCTTTTCAATCCAAGCTGAATATCAATTATTACTGGCAATATGAGTAGTCCAATTTGTATGTTGAATAAAGAAACTTAGACTAGTGCCACATCTTTGATCTAAAGATAAATGGGTTTCAGTAGTCACAAACATGATTATGCACAGGAAGAGATCATATATTTTTATTTTTACCAGCTTCAAGTGGTGTGATAAGGTATAGCACAGTTTTCTCATAGTCTGCCGTTCCATTTTCAGGCTGCATCTCTGCTGATGAAAGTGGCAATCGCCTGTTCCTTTCTGACAGTAATCATCATCGGATCATCGTTTTTGACGGCAATGGAAAAATTCTTGATTGTGTATGTACATCTGCTACCAGATGAATTTTAGTCAAGTTGCAACACTACCTTCAAATCTTTAAAGCCTGCTTTGTCTGTGGTTTTATTTTAGTTAGTTAATGTACATGATCAGTTAATTTTATCTTCTAATTTTGGGTGGAAAATATTGCTGTGACAGCTTTGATTAAGCCTGCTACATTATCCACAGGCCAATTTCTCTGTGTAGTTTATAGTTTGATTGATAGGTCAGATAGCAACAACTTTATGTGTAATAGTCAGAGCAAAGGTAATGACCATTAGTTTTTACCCCTGAAAGGATTAGTCTTACCTAGAATCACATAAAGAAGGCTGAATGTTTTATTAATTTTTTGTTCTGAGCAGGACTCAAATCAATGTTTTAATGACATTACATTGGAAGCCAAATGCATTTATGATTGTTAATATACCCTTTGGGGCTATGTTTATAGCTTCAGTATTATAGAGATTAGAGTCCAGTGATGTGAAACCTTTATCGCATCTTTCTCATTTCCATCATTACTGTTTTTTATTTAGTGTCTTCTGGCATAATCTTCCAGTGGATGAAATAAAGAATAAATAAAGCTTAGATCCCACTTATATCTTTTATATTTCAGATTGGTTCTTGCCCAGGTTTTGAGGATGGTGAATTTGAATCTTCCAAGTTGATGCGTCCTGCAGCTTCCTTTTATCATAAGGATGATGATTGCTTGTACATTGTAGATTCAGAGGTATGCATTCAAATATTTGATTTGTGATTTTGAATTTGGTTGAGTAACATGTGATGTATTTATTTGAAAATTATTTTTATATTTTCTTCTTTAGTTCGCTGTTAAATGAATTTAACTTTTCTGTCGTCTCAAATAATATCACTTCCTTCTTTCTCTTTAATTATGCTGTCAATGTCCTTATAGTTATTCCTTTTCTTAGTATTTTATTTATAATACAGATGGGTTTAGGACAAGACAGTTGATAAATTCTTAATCACTCCATTTCTTTATACATGTATAATTGTTTTAGCCTCCCGTCCCCCCTTTCCCCTTTCCAAAATGTCTTCTTTGTGAGAATATATATATACATGCTTTAGCTTTTTGATTCATTGCTTCATTTTGTTCGCATGTTTTTATTTTTGGGCAAATTTTTGACATTTGTCCTCTATTTTTTAATATACAAAAAGCACATCCGCATCTGTTGCTTCTTATTAGGTCCTCGTCCTTTGGCTGCAAAAAGAGGAAAATTATAGTTTCTGGTATAATGTTATCAGATTTTCCAAAGCAAAGAAAAAATAACAATAAAAAAAAACCACTCACCAAAACTGAATTTAAAGATTGGTGAGATGAACAAGGAGAGAAAGTAGGAGCATTAATAGTAATTGTAGGGTCCATAATCAGTTGGCTGTTTATCTTCTCAAAAATAATCCTTCTCAGCAATAATCTTAGCCTTCAAAATTATTGTGATCTGATGGCTGAGAATTTGTGTATAAAAGTGTGACTGTTGATCCTGCCCTTTATATAATTACCTGAAATTTTTTCGTATATATTTACATTTATAATATCATTTTCATTTTTCCGTTTCTTCTTCTTTTATTCCGCTTGGTATTGACCCTTTGTTGCTGCTTATCTACTAAGAATCATGCCATCAGGAGAGCTGACATGGGAAGGCGGATTTTGGAGACAGTCTATCCGACAAGTGGCATTAGTAAGAAAAATAATAGTTTATGGGCCTGGATAATGAAGAAGCTGGGTTTTGAAAGGGACAATGATACAAAGTCCGAAGAGTTTGATCCCCAACCACTGATGTTTCCTTGGCATCTGATGAAGTCTGAGGATGATAATCTTTTAATTATCAATCGCTGGTAAAGGATCCATTCCTTGTTAGTTCTTGATCAATAAGAGCAACACCATATGAGTCATCGCAACTGTTTTAAAGGAATGGCAAACCTAATTACATCTTTGAAAGCTCGCTAAAATACTAAAATACAAGATAAAAGCAGTTTGAAACATCAGTAATTCCTCTGTAATTACTGTATGTCCAAAGCATATTGGGATGTGCATTTCTGATGTTTGTTCATTTTAAAATGCTGAGTTGGGATTGTCCAAGATCCAAAGCTGGCTCGTGATCTTGATTGTCAATTTGCTCATATATTGGTCAAAGTCAATTGTTTTGGACAATGTTTGAGATGTAGCAAACTACTAACTTGCAGAAACAATGCTGTTGCCTAGATTCCATGTGCTTAATCTAAGGAATGGTATAATATTTTGGTTTTATGTGCAGCTTTGAAACTCTATGGATCATGGATTTGGCTTCAGGAGAAATAAAAGAAGCTGTCAAAGGTCAATATTGGTTTTCTGAATGGTTTCTTTTATGTCAAATGTCCATTTATTCATTCTAATATTACTTCATCTATGCTCCAATAGGATTTTCTAAGGTATTGGAGATCTGTGGAGTGTTGGTCATGGAGAAAGTATTCCTCTTGAAACAGATGCCACAAGATTGGTTGCTGCATCAAATTGATTCTAGCTGCTCACTGAAGGAGCTTCCTTATGCTGGTCTGATATCATCTTCAATAGCCTTTCAAAATCACATACTCTTGTGTGACATAGGTACGAAATTAGATTTGACTTTATGGGTTAAATGTTTATCTATTCCATGGTTTGTATCCTATTGCTCATTTCTTCAGGTGTTCTTAAGTTGGACAGAGAATTATGAGATTGAATAGAGAATCTGGAGTCTGTTCAAACTTCCAGTTTTCAAATTTTGCGACCCTTGGATTACCTTATTGGTTCGCATTCCCTTTGGAGAGAGTTTATGCTGTGTAAGTATTTCTTAAATGTTGATTGTGTACCGGCATTTCAGTCTGTGTGCCAGATGAGCTCTTTTCTTCCTTAAGTCTTTCACTTGTTGGATGATTTATTCAAAATCTTTCCGAACTTTGTGATTCCAATACTATTCATTTTTCCCTGATGTGACGGTGATGATTGACCTTTTGCTCATATTCATTTTGCTAATTTTCTGGCTGTTTGACAGTGCTGGTGGACATCAGGGGTCATGGACTGATCATATTCAACAGTGGAGCTTGCTGCCAGGTACATAAATATTTTCTGTATGTAAAGTTAAATGCTAACATTAAGTCTATATTTTATCTTTACTGTTTTTTATGTCATCGTGCATGAGAAAGAACAACTTTTTCAAACAATTTAGCGATGTCTTAATTCCAGTACAATTTCAATTTGATTTAATCTGCGTTCACAAGTTGCCTTACCTATTTGTCAGCATTACCATTTCAATTATATATTTTCGTTTCTTTCAAGAAAAAAAAAAGTCAAGTAGATTGAATATAGAGAGAGTTACGAAAGGTGAACAAGACGTCCACTAGTCCCAGACACAGCTTCAGAATTTACAAATAAGAGAGGATCTCCAAACAGAAAGTTTCTATCTTGGAAGGCTAAAACAGTCTCAACATCTGAAATAGAAGCAAAAACCTTCCCAAAAGACAAAAGCCACCTAACCTCATTTCAATTTTATCTTTTAGTTGTGGTGCTGTTAATTAACTATCATGATCCTTAATTTTGTTGTGACAGGTAGGATTGATATCAAAGTCAATGTAGACATCCCCTCAGACACTGAGCTTGTTGAATCATTACAAGAAAGCTGTATATGGCGCCAGGCCAGAGGAACTGCTTCTGTAGTCCTGAGGGCAGAGGACGTAGCAGGATCCTTGGAGAAGGTTCCTGCATTGCATTTCTTTTTTTCCTCCCTCCTTTTGTTTTTTCCTTTCTTTCTTTCTATCTATTTGATATAATTATTCTTGGTTCTGCTAGTTCTGTACTTCTAGTAGCTAACCAATTCAGTATATGGGTGCGTGCAGGTTGGTGTAGCCCAGCAGTGGTATGATGAGTTGGATACCCTTGCCCTTTCAACTCCTGAATCAGAATCAAATATTGAAGATGAAACCACAACTTCAGATTTGAGGTCTGAAGACGACACAGTTCACATTGATTGTGCTGTCAATACAAGTCCGGGAACTAGTGAAGTATGCTGCATCTTTCTTTCTCTCTCCTCTCTCCCTTCCTATCTGTCTGCTTTGTAATATTTTTTTTTTCTTTTCTGAATTTCATGGTCAAGAAGAGTTCACCAGAACACAGAAGGAAATCTATTTGCAATTTTACAGATATAATTTGCATTTACCTAATGAAAAAATGATACTTTTTAGATTTCGGAACAAACATGATCATTTCTTGGGTTGTTTCAATCATTCCACTGAAAAACAATGATAAATCAGTGAGTGGTAGATTTAAATTTTCAGACAGCTTTGCTGCAAGCTTGCCAACAGTTAAAGTTAGATGCTGAACCGATTTACTTTTTGGAAAGTAAATTCTTTGTTTATTGTTTGTATGGCTAAATAAATAATTAAGTACATTTTTCGTGCAGCCTGGATGATGTTAAATGATACTAATCTCTTTGTTCTTGACTACTTCTCAGGTCATTATTTCTGCCGCACTGTACTTAAAACTTAGGAGATATCCAGATCAACAAGACGACGGTCGGGAGAAATATGCAGCAAGGATATCTGATATTTTAAAACTCGGCAGAAGTGGAGCGATGCAAAGGGATTCATTCATTCGGTTCTTGTTGAAATCAAACCAAGATTTGAGAGATGTTATCTTTGTGAAACCTCTGCACGTGAGCATACAGTTTGATACTCTGGATCACCCGAAAGCTGACAACTCTAAAGACATCATTTTAACAGATTCCAACATGGAAGTCGATGTATCACTGAACACATAAGCGACGTTCTTGTGTACGACTGTGACATATTGTGATTTTCTAGTGATCTACAGTTGTATCAATTTTATTTTATTTTTAAATTATTTTGACACCTAGTAATGCTAGCAGGTGTGAAATCCTGATGTGTTTTGGTCTCAATTGAATTGATTCAATATTCCGTGTCCGAGGGACGCTTATGCCTGTATTGATTGATTGGAAAAAGGAGGTAAAAGACAACATAAACGAAGGAGTCATCGAAGTTAGTCAGAATCTCTAGCTCCCCAAACCAAACATAAATATACATTTCTTCTTCAGCCATCAAAACAAAATTAACAGCAGGTTCTTGTCCTTTGCAATAATGCATGTGAACAACCTGCAATCTTTCAAGGCCCACGGCGTATCCTGAATGAAGAAAATTGTAGGTGACGCATCAGCGTCACTCACAGTCGACAGACTCGCAGGAACCAAACAACAAACCAACTTTACACACTAATTAAATGTAAAAGATTCCCAGGATGACCCTTTCTTTTGTTTTTAATTCCCATCTCACCAACCGGCATAATGTTTCTAGCAAGGACCGGCACCTTACTGTGTGTTACAAAGTCTGTATAAAAGCAGCTGATTATGCTCTTCATTTTGTGAACCCCATTTATAAACTTAAAGAGTTTCTTCTACCGTCACTATACGAATGGCTCGCCAGGCCCAGGGAAGATGCAGTGCAAGCCAAGCCACAACTGTTGCAGCCACCTTGATTGTTTTGCTCTTTCTTCGGTTTCATAGTACTGAGGCAACCAGTACTTTCACCGTCGGTGACACTTCAGGCTGGACCTACAACATTCAAAGTTGGGCCAATGGCAAACAGTTTAAGGCCGGCGACACACTCAGTACCATCCCATCACCCATTATACCTTTATTTTTAAAAAAAAAATTATCATCTTCCTCCTATTTATTTTAGTTACTATACTATTTTTTAAACAATAATTTAATGGGTGACATTATGTTGTATGACATTGATACGTAATGTTATTGTTTAATTATTTCATAACTTCAACACCATTGATGAAAGAAATAATATAAACTAATTAAAATTTTAGCCCTTTTTAATGAGATTTTTATGTTCTTGTCCCCTTTGATTTGAAGTTCTTTTTCTTTTGCTCAATCATGTTTGTAATTTCTTTGAGTATGCCCCCTTGGTCCATTGAACCAAACTCCTAGATCCGCCACTGATTATAGTTCATAGAAACAAACCAAGAGTTTTTTTTATTTTTTTTGGGTCATTATTCCTTCACAGTAATATTGTGATTTAATTACTCTCTGCATGCAGTTTTCAACTATGACGCATCGATTCACAATGTAGCAGTTGTTGATGGGAATAACTACCAGAGCTGCAGGGCTTCACCAACCTCGAAGAGTTTCTCCAGCGGAAAAGATCAAATCAAACTATCAAAGGGACGTAACTATTTCATTTGTAGTATCCCTGGCCATTGCGAAGCTGGCCTGAAGCTTGCTGTTGATGCTTCTTGAGCTACAATTATCACTGTTGCTTTAATTAATCTCCAAATTCTCAAGAAAAAGCTGGCTTCGATGTCTTCATGAACTGCTTAATATTGCACAAAGCTGAGGATGGTTTAATAAAATAATAATAATCATAATTAGTGTAATATGGAGCAACAAGATTTTTTCTTCTCTTTTTATCCTTTTTATTCATCTTGAGTTTGTTGGAAATTTACCCTACTAATTCAAAATTTTAGGTTCGCCACTGAAAATGATCATCTTGATGAATAAAAAAGTACTAGTGTGTGGAGGTCCGTGACCATGAGTGAGCCACACTACTGTGGCAAGATGGGGCAAATACCTCAGGTTTCGAAAAAAAAAAAATGACAAACACATCCCCAACGTTTAGACAAAGAGATAAAAACACCTTTAATATTTTTAAAAAGATATTTATACCCTCATTCACTAATGGAAACAGTTACTTTTAACAGAAATAATAATTTTAATATATAATTACCGTTATACCTTTCTAACACATAAAAAAAATTATTAATTGTCCAATTTATCCATATATTGTTAATAAAATTATAAATATACCATCATTACCCAATTCCTCTATTTAAATTTTTATCAAATTCTCTTTTCAAGCCAGATAAATTTAATCAATTACTAAAAAATAAAAATAAATAAAATTAGTTATTAATGTTATAAGAATAACAACTCTCTACATGTCAATCATTTAAACTTGTATAATCAACAAAATAAAAAAAATGCTGGTTACAATAATAATTACAAAAATCTTATTTTTATTGTATTAAATAACATATCTAATAGGCATAAAAATTGATAATGGATTAAATAGAGGAATTGGGCAATGAGGGCATATTTATAATTTTATTAATAATATATGGATAAATTAGACAATTAATAATTTTTTATGTATTAGAAGGGTATAATAGTAACTATATGTTAAAATTACTATTTCCGTTAAAAGTAATTGTTTGCGTTAGTGAATATTGATGTAAATATCTTTTTTCGAAATGTTAGGGGATTTTTGTTTTTTTATCTAAACGTTAGAGTTGTGTTTGTCATTTTTTTTTTTATAAATTTTGATGTATTATATCAATAAAACTCTCGTAGTCCTATAATATTTTGAATGCCCTTACTACTTTTACAATTTCAAGAATAACCCTTCGTGAAACTCAAACATTAATTACACAGTTACGCTTATGTCTTGAACCCCACTTGCAATAAATTCCTGACTCGATCCCTCGTCACCGTCATGTATTACAAAATTATAATTCTAGAGTTGCAAACACTTGCTTAAATAGATATGACATGATGCATCAATAAACGCGTAGATTAGTTAATATGAGATTGTTCTAATTTAATCAAAATTTTTAGTTTAAATTTTAAAAATGCAGATGTATTAAATATTTATTGGAAGAATTTTACCGTCATAGTAGTTATACCCGACTCAAATTTAAATTAGTCGAGATCCAATATAATCTTTCGATACCTTATGGTTTAATATATTCGGAAAAAAAAAGATATGACATGATATGATTGGTGAATTAAAAATATAAATTATAAGATAAATCATGTGAGGTATATGATATTTTAATTCAACTAATTATAATATATCACATCAGAGCATGCAACTTTATTTATACAAAAGTTTTGATGGTTGGATAATTACTCATTATATTTCAAAATAAGACTGATTTGCAAGTTGCATATCAGAATGTATATATATATATTGTAAGTTATTTCTTTTAAATATCTTCTTTATCTAGTAGTTTTATATGTCATTTTCTTGTTTCGATTAGACATTCAGGCCATCATCATGGTGCTTGACATTATCATCGTGATAATATTCTGTTAATTCCAGGATGCAATAAACAATAAATTGTTAGAAGATATATCAAATCTGCTAGCTGCTGCTAGCTAACTAATTTCGACCGCAATCTCTTTCTCAAGCATATATCATTGAGAATTCAAGATGGCAACCTCTAAGTCTAATATCGTTGCTCTTCAGCCTCTGTTTTGAATTTTCTTTGCTCTTCTTCCATATCTTCATGATGTGCGCGCATATCTTAACAAACTTTATTTCCCCTCTTAACAAAAGCAATATATTCCAACTCAACTTTTTATTATTTTTTGAGTACTTAACTTCTGATTAGTTCTTCTCTTCTGTAATCGTTTACATCTAAGAATTTTCAAATTTCTATTTATTTATTTATTTCAAATGAACAACAGGTAATGAATGCAATACGAACAACAACTTTTAATTTGCATTCGTGGGCAACCATTTCTCTGCATGATGAAAAGCAAGGGGCCAAATCTCAAAATATAATCACAATAATGAATATCGAATAACGTTGGTTAGTTAATTATGCATAACAATGGCAATCATGTCCAGCTCCCTCTCTCTCTCTCTCTCTCTCTCTCTCTCTCTCTAGACGCAAACAGAGGGTTATTATTGCAGTTAGCTTATACAATAAATACCCTTTGTCTAATTTTGTCTCACAAAAACCAACCAGAGAATTCCCCGCCAAACTCTCTTTCTTCCCCATTTTCCACGGCTTAACCAAAAAGAAAAACAAGAAACCCTTTTCCGTTTCCTTTCTTTCTTTCTTTCCTTTTTGCTTTCCCTTTTTCCCCTGATTCTTCTGATTGTTAATTTTCCCTTGCCGTTTTACTATCTGTGTTTTTCCTGTTAGCACTTTTATAACCAACCTTTCTGGTGTTTTGTTTACATTTTTTTATGGTGGTGTCATTTTCCAAACTGCATTGTACCTAAATGTTCTCTTCTTCTTCTTCTTCTTTCAATTCTTCAATCAGGGGGATTTAGGCTGGGGGCTTCAAATTTGATAATAAATAATCAAAATGAGTTGCTTTTCTTGCTTCTCTTCCAGAAGAATAAACACCAGCAAGAAGCTGCAACTGTCCCCTGGCTCTCCTCCCAATAAAGAACCTGCTTCACCGGCGCCGAGACACCGTATGTTTTCATTTTTGCAATCTGCCCTTTTTGGTTTCTTAATTTTGATATCATAGTAATCATAACAAGAAGTTAATTCTAAAAGCTTGATTAATTATTTTTGGTGCAGAGAATCTTAAAACAAAACCGGTTCAGGCACCTGCAGATGATCATAAGGAAGCTAATAATAATAATAATAATAAAGAAGCAGCCAGCAACAATAACATTGCTGCACAAACTTTCACATTTCGAGAACTAGCCACTGCAACCAAGAATTTTAGACAAGAATGCCTAATTGGTGAAGGTGGATTTGGCAGAGTTTACAAAGGCAAACTTGAAAAGACTGCCCAGGTAGGTAACAGATGACTAATTTGTTCCTCCCCCCCACATGTGATCGATCGAGTTACTGATTTAATTTGCAAAAATATCACATTGGTTGGTACTATTGCTTGTATTCATCAGGTTGTGGCAGTGAAGCAACTTGACAGGAATGGGTTGCAAGGAAACAAAGAATTTCTTGTTGAGGTGTTGATGTTAAGTCTGTTGCACCATGACAATCTAGTTAATCTAATTGGTTATTGTGCTGATGGGGATCAAAGACTCCTTGTTTACGAGTACATGCCCCTGCGATCCCTCGAAGATCATCTACTTGGTACTGCGACTACTACTCCCGATTGCTTGCCCTAATTAATGATATTAATAATAGTTGCCCTTTCTATTAAAATGATAGTGTACTTTTGTTCTATGATGGTGCATTATGCGTGTGATTTTTCAGACATTGGCCCCGAACAAAAGCCAATAGATTGGTTCACGAGAATGAAAATAGCACTAGGAGCAGCAAAAGGTCTAGAGTACCTGCATGATAAAGCCAATCCCCCAGTCATCTACCGCGACTTGAAATCATCAAACATCTTGTTGGACTGTGAATTCAACGCCAAGCTCTCCGATTTTGGGCTGGCGAAGCTCGGACCAATTGGGGACAAGACACACGTGTCCTCAAGAGTGATGGGCACCTACGGATATTGTGCCCCGGAGTACCAACGGACCGGTCAATTGACAGTAAAATCGGATGTCTACACCTTTGGAGTTGTCTTGTTGGAATTGATCACGGGAAGAAGAGCCATTGGCACCACAAGACCTACCTATGAACAAAATTTAGTCACGTGGGTATGTCTCAATTACCCATTTATTTTATAGTTTCTTTTATTAGTTCCTCCAGTAATTTGCTGAAGTTCCGAATTGTTATCGCCTGCAGGCACAACCTTTCTTTAAGGACCCAAATAGGTACCCACAACTTGCTGATCCACTACTGCAAGGAGAGTTTCCAGTGAGGGGATTGAATCAAGCAGTGGCAGTATCAGCCATGTGCGTCCAAGAAGAATCATCCGTTCGTCCATTGATGAGCGACGTCGTTTCAGCTCTCAGTTTCCTTGGAAGTGATCCGGATGCAGACACTGCAACCGCTCCTGTTCCTCATAAACCACCACCGTGTGATCATCAAAACATGAACATGATGGATCAAAATGGATACTACCAAGATGAAGAAAAAAGCCAAATGGAACGTAAACGAGCAGTGGCAGAAGCAATACAATGGGGCTGTAATTCAAGGCACGTAGCTACTTCAATGTAATTATATACACGTTGTCTGTGCATGTCTGCACTATTTATTATCTTAATAAGGTTCAGCTCCTTTCTCATTGTCCTTTGTCCAGAGAAGTTCTTTCTATTTTCTCTTCTTCTTTTTTGAAGTTATTTTCTTCGGTGTAAAAATTACAACGGATTGTGGGTAAACAAGCATTGAGCTTTTTATCATGAGAAAGAATGTGAGTGAGTGGAAGAGATAGTTCATTTTTCATTAATTGTTTAATTGTTTTCATGATTGGTAAAAGAGAAGATTGCTTTTGTTAAGTGTTAAAGCAAAATTTGGCCTGTTTTCTTGTTTGCCAATTGTTTCAAGCAATCATTTTATTATTTATTACCATATTATTGTCCATGGCTGTAGTAAAGTTTCAATCAAAGATGTGAAATTGGAACATTAGATTAGAAAGGGACAGCCAAAATCATTCAAGATCAAGTTGTGTGCGGGATTTAAGACTATATTTCTCTTAAAATTTGCTGGATATGAACGTATTGGTTGAACTTGAATAAACATATCACGAACCTATAATTACATCAACTTAAAATTTTAATAGAAGCAGTACTTTCATATAACATGGTTTTATATATATTCAAGTTAGTATTTAATATTATCTTTTGGGACAACAACTTTTGAGTATGTCTACATTTTGCACCCCAATACGAGTAAAATCTATCCTCTTTCAACCACAACAACATCTTTATGATGAATTTTCAACACCCTCAATGTAAACTTTTTTGTTGAATTATCGTCATACATTTATTTATTTTTATATAATTAGTTGAGAAATATACGTGACAAAAATCTAATAAACATTAGAATAATAGCAACAACAATTTTTTTTTTTATAGATTCACGAGATTGAGTCGATCTAATGAAAGGAAAAGTTGAGCAGCATGGAAAGAAATTTTTTTGGATAATTACATATGCCCTGGATTTGATGAAAGAAAGAGTGATCTTTGGAGTGAAGCATAAGCAATTAACAAGAACTAGCAGACATAGCGTAGGAGAAGCTCACAATTAAGGTAAAAAAGTGATTATACAACCACAAATTCATGTATAAATTTATCTTATACAAATTGATTTGATATTAATTTATTAGTTGAATGAAAATACAAAATAATCAAAATAGATCATGTGGGTTAAGAAATATTTAATTCAACTAATTTTATCATGATATATCAATTTGTATAAAATAAATTTGTACAAGAATTTATATATATATTATTACTCTAAACTAAAATCCAAAATAAAAAGATGTATACTATTTGTCTGGAGGATATTCCAGGATGTAAAACCTGTATATTATTTTCTAGTTACTGTAATATACAACCGTAAAAAAATTATGAAATTAAAGGAACAAAAATACTTTTTTAGAATTTATTATAAAATTTTAAAAAATAATTTAAACTTACTGTTCTTTAAGGAGAAATTGCCTTACAAGGTACAACAGTTGCTGTTCAAAGTTGAAAGTTACAATTATTATTTTTGTATTTAAAAAAGCTACAGTAATACATTTTAATATTACATTTTTTTTTTGGTCAATGATAAAATAGTATTAAAATTTTTTTGTAACATTCACATATAACTGTAAAAAGTAAATAAATAAATATTTATGCCCACGTTTTAGCACGTCTCACCAAACTAAATAGAAGCGAAAAGCTTACCGGCAATGAAATCAAATTGATTTACGAGGCCGGCAACTTGGTACATGCTAAAGAGACAATAATTTGTTCATAATAAAAGTTAAAAATTCTTAGTTGATCGGTTTTAATTTATTTTCAGTTGTTGTCTTGGCGAACGAAATACTCCCTCTTTCTTGAGACGAAGAGGATCCGGTTCTGAGTTCATATTGAGTGCAGGTGCTTGTTTTCTTTGGATATTTAATGCTATATTAGCGTCACTTGGTTCAATTTCTTGATTACTGTATTGGGTTCTCCTTCAAGTCTGCATTTTTATGCTTAATATATCCCAAAAAAAAAAAAAAATCTTGACATCATATTTTGACTCACTTTTTTTTTCCTTTTTTTTTCCTCGTTTCTATATGTTGTAGGTGAGCTGTGTTCTGATTATGATCTTGGTATTTTGGTTTTGCCCAGGAGAAAGTACATTTTGGTATGGGTATTTCGGCACTTGGATTTGATTTAAGTTATGAACTATTTGGGAATATTTGGTCCTAGTTTGATTCTTGTTTGGTTCAACAGATATGACTAGTGAAGTTTGGAAATGGGGTTTAGGATTGATATACATAGTTGCAGTTGCAATCATCTGGATTGCTGCTAGTTTTGTAGTTCAGTCTGTAGTAGATGCCGGTGTTTCACCATTTCTCGTCACTTACATTTGCAATTCACTGTTTGTGGTCTACATTCCCATTGCTGAAATTGGGCGATATTTGGTGGACACATATGGAAGTGTATTGTTCTGGAAAAATAGAAAGAGTGGCACTTTACAAGAATTGGGAGACTCTGAAAAGGCAATTCTTCTTGAAGAGAGTAATGTAGGTGTAAAAGGTGAGGAATCGCCTCAGTCCTTGATTGTGCAAGAGGGGGAAATTGGTCAGCAAGAGAAAAGTATTGATTCTGGATCAGAATTTGTTTCAGATGAGTTTCAGAGCAGTTTGCCAATTGTTGAAGCTGAGGAATCCGCAGCAAAAGGACGATGGACTCGCACTAGAGTGGCAAAGGTCAGCTTGTTGATATGCCCATTTTGGTTTTTGGCGCAGCTGACTTTTAATCTCTCCTTGAAGTATACTACAGTAACAGTAAGCATTTAATAATTTTTGTTTTGCATGTCTTATTGGTGCTGTACATGTTTCACCAATTTGGTATAACTGGTTACTTTCTTTTGTTGCATGCAGTCAAATACAATCTTAAGCAGTACATCCAGTCTTTTTACATTTTTGGTCTCCCTATTATTCTTGGGTGAGAAGTTCACGTGGGTGAAGCTTGTAAGTGTTCTTCTTTGCATGGCGGGAACTATAATTGTCAGCTTGGGGGACTCTGAAAACAGTAGCAGTGTAAGTGCAACTGCTTCAAACCCTCTTCTTGGAGACATTCTTTCTCTTGCATCAGCTGGGCTATATGCTGTGTATATTACCCTTATCCGCAAGAAGTTGCCGGATGATGATGGCAAAAATGGTGATGCCAGTATGGCGCAGTTCCTTGGTTTTCTTGGGCTCTTCAACCTCATAATTTTCCTTCCTGTCGCCCTCATACTCCATTTCACCAAGCTAGAGCCATTCTATAGGCTGACCCTGAAGCAGTTTTGTTTAATTGTTGGTAAAGGTATGCATTTAAGTCATGTGTATTTTCCCCTTCCTTTTTTGTCGATATTGTGCTTAAAAATTTATTTGCTCTCTCTTTGCTTGTTCTAATATAACTAAGTCAGCATTTTCATTTCTGGTCCTGCCACGTTCCAGGCTTCTTTTGTCATTGCAATCTAGCATGTGCCATATTTCTGTGCATAGTGCTGACACTGCCTATGCGGGTTGGTTGGTCGAGTCAAAACTTAGTTCTTGTAGAAGTCATTGTGTCCCGCGTTTAGTCTCTTTCTTTCATGAAACTTAGCAAAACCATGTGTGGAAAAGTCTATGGCTGGGATTAAATCTTAGTGGAAAACTAGCTATTGACATCCCTTGTTAAGCCCTATGAAATGACTGCACATTCTCCCATTTGTTAAATTGAGCTGATGCTACATCTTTGGTACCATCTAACTGGACAAACTGCAATTGGCCTGGAAGATTGGGGAAGCAGGATGTGTGTCCCGTTCAATCAAATTAGGATGTGGTAGTTTCTGATAATTCTTAGGGAATAAATGCCTCTATTTGCACATTTTTTGTCGAGGAATGCAGCTATGAGAGTATTTGTATTAGCTTTACAAATAAGGGGTTTTGGTTGTTCAATTTCGAAGCTAACAGAGTTAATGTTCGACGTGTCTTGCTTGGTATTATACTGATGAGTGGCATAGCACATATATGATGATTCCCACATTGAGATACCTTCCTATAGGTATTGCTAATAGTTTGACTTTAAAAAAAAAAACAGTGAACAATTAAAAGTAAAGATTTTATCCAAGTGTTATATTTTTTTTTCCAACTTTTGCTAAGATTTTTTTTTTAAAAATTTTTTATTTTTGCTTGAAGCCATGAAATCATGAAGAAGAATGCTGAATTTCCTAGGAGACTGAACTTTCTATTACAATGCTGACAGCATTTTTGGATGCTTTGTGAGTTGCTGCATATGTCACCAACTATGTGTGCCATGAAAGAATTGACAATAACTTGTGCTGGTTTCCAGATATCATGGCGGAATTTATCCATTTCTACTTTATGTAGATTTGATTTTACGATTTAAGGTTTCCTTATTAAAACGTGATATTATGCTCGGTCATTATGATTATATTGGATTTGGATGAGATATATATCCCATCATTTTGTAAATCTTGTTCTCATTTGCAGGTTTGCTGGATAATGTCCTGAGTGATTATTTATGGGCGAAGGCTGTACTTCTAACAACAGCAACTGTAGCAACAGCTGGTCTTACAATTCAGGTGCCACTGGCTGCTGTTGTGGATTCATTAACTGGCAATGCTCCAAAACTCCTGGATTATCTTGGAGCAGTTGCTGTCATTATTGGATTTGGTGGCATAAACATTCCTGATGGTGCTTTAAGCAGATCCAAAGATGCTAGTCTTGAACTAGAAACTGAAAATGCTAGTTCATCTGAACAAGAACACACGTCACTCCAACAAGACACCACGGTAATCTCTTAACATGTTTCTATTCACCACATTATATTAGACTGAACATAATACGCAACAAATGTACCATATTGCTGGATTGAAAGGATAATTTTATACAGATTTTTTTAAATTTAGCTCCATAGATGAACATACAATGGTTGATCAAATTAATTCATGTGTAGAGACGGGCGCATACTGTTCCCGACTACAGCAAAGTGTATCATGCCTTCCATTATTGTGGGTCGTAGCTGCATGAATAAACAGAGACTTGATTTCTAGTAGTTATTGTCTATTTTGTGAATTCAAATACCAGTGTTGCCTCCGTTTTCCAATTAACTTTAGTAAGGCGGACTCCTCTTTAGCAACGAAATGAGGTTGCAACTTTTGAGAGACACAGAGCAGGCAGGCAACAGCCGCAACACTGATCAAATGATCAGGCAATGGATAAATGGAATATTCTCCGGCAACAATGTGGTTTGAAAAAATAAAATAAAAGAGAAGAGGAAACGAGGAGGAAAGAGAAAATATTCTATACTAAATCAAATAATAAAATTAAACTCTTAACTCTCTCTCTCTGTCCTTTCCATTCTTTCAGAGACGATGCAAAATTAGAGTGTGTTGCAAAGAAAAAGAATTAGATGGTGAAGAAGATATCAAAGACATTGTAGATTCATCCCACCAGCTTTAAAACTGGAATGGTAAATATATCTTTTTATTTTAACAAGATTCGAACGTCCAAAGTAGGGGTGTGAATCCAATCTAATCTGCTCAATCTGTTTAATCTGCAGAAATTTGATTCATAAAAATTCGATCCATGGATTGATAGATTTGATTAGATTGAAAATTTAAAAATCCGCAATCAGTGGATTGTATATGGATTTACTTATGTGAATCCGTAAAAATCTGTGAATCTACCAAAAAAAAAATTTAATAAAAAAATTAAATTTGTAAATTTGGTATTATACTTACTAATAAATATATAAGTTAAAATATAGTCACATTAACATTATATTATGTCTTATTCAACAATAATATAAAATAAAAATAACTTACTTAGCAATTAATTTTCATGTATTAATCTAAATAAATGAGTTTTTTTTTTCTTTTTGGTGTTATATTTTGAAATTTTGAATGTATTTCTAACTTCATTTAAACAATTAATTTATTTTATCTTATTTAATTTTAAATTTAATCGGTAGTAAAATTATTTTTATATTTAATTAGTTCGTAGATAGAACATGATTCAAAAATTCTAGTGCGCAAACCAATCCGCAAAATGGTGAATTAGATATTGATTGAGTTAAATCTACATCCGATTCGCAGAATATGAATTAAATTTTACCTATTCGTGAATTAGATTGAATTAAAAATCTATAATCTATAAAATCATGGATTAGATATGAATTAATGTCCAATCCACAAAATCCGATCCGCAAACACTCCTAATCCAAAGTTTCAATAATGAGAACCATTCATCATCATACCGAACAACTCCCAAGAGGGGCCGCATTTTTCCGATTGGGGTTTTGGAGCTTGCTTGTTAGGAATTAAACTTTCACAACAGACACATCACAGTCCAAGAGCAATTAGACATAAAAATGAATTCCTAACATCCATTACAGATCCATCCACATCACCAAACGAGTAATTAGACATCAAAAACTGAGGCGAATTGGTAGAAAGAAGACAATGACAGGAAGTTCCATAAATAAATGAATAGTTTTTAGCATACAGTTTCCAAAGAACTGACAGTGTGCATGACAAAGAATTATATGCAGTTAGCAAGTTAACCGTAGAGTCTTCATACACACTTCAGACAAACAAAATCAAACAGCCATTTCTTAAAATATTGAGTTTGTTCTTGATTTCTAACTTTGTGTCATTGCCACATTCATGTGTCCATATTTTTGCATTACTTTCTTCATGGCAAGGGCTGCAGCCTCACTTGCACGCAATGTCCCAGTCGCCATCATTGCAGCAAATTCACGGTTAATCTCCTCTTGTACCATCTTCCGAGCATCCCCAAGGGGGTCTTCTGTAACCCCATTAACACCTGAATTTTGTACTCCCTCTGCAGGAGGCACTGTGTTGGCCAATTTCTTTGGCTCCTCACACCCAATGGCTTGCTCTTCAGTTTTCATCGTACCTGAAGGCTCTCTGACGTTCTTTTGCTCCACAGATGGCCTGGGACTATTGCTAGAGGATTTGTTCACAGTATCAACACTCAGAGATCTTGAAGACTGAGCCAGTGGAGCAGGCCTGAACTGAGGAGCTTGAGGTACCGCACCTGCTTTCATTGTTGATTCCAGGTTCTGTATCATGGGCACTGCAGCAGAATGTTAATAAGTTCCCTTACTGTAGATGATAAAAAGCTTCCTCTCTCTCCCCTTTATTGATTTTCACAGTTTAGCACAAAAAAAAATATATATATATAAATAAAAATTCTTTCTTCTGCAAGAAAATTGGCATTACAGATACCCATTTGATGTCAAGGCAGATCCTACTTCCGAAAGAAAATTAGGACCAACCACTAAACTAATTAACGGACAGTAATATGACACCACAGAATGACATGATCTCAATACCAGACATTTATCACATTACCATAAGTAATCTGCACTGGACACAATTAGACAATGTAACAATTTCAGGCAGCACACAACTGGAACGTATGAGTGAAGGAAAATTGTGGAACTTGCTTCACAAATTAGCCAAAATTTTTAATCAACCAATCATTTTTAGTTTCAATCACCCAATTCATTCCAAGGTCCATATGAGAAAACAGTGGATGTCAATTTATGTCTAAAAAAATTCAGTATCATCAACTTGTAGACAAACACAATTTAAAATTGTTGTTGACAATCAATGTTCTATCAACCAGAATAACATAGAGATAAACTAGAGTCATTTGGAATTGGAAACTTACATACAAGCGCACCCATTGGACTGCTCATAACTTCATTAGGAAGATTCAAAATATACTCAGGGATCATTTTTCCCACCAAAAATTGTGCAACCTCATTGCTAAAGTTGTTGCAATTGTGAGATAGCAGACTATATTTTTCTGCAGTATAACGAGGGCTAATTTCTTCTAGATACATTTCAAACACATCCTTTGGCACATGTGTTTCACCCAATTCTACCACCCTCAATGGTTTTCCATACGGTGTTGCTCCAACACAATCATGTTGTATACCACCCCCAAAATAATATTCATTACCATAGACCACAATTCCTGTGTGCCTGTCATGCGAAATTAAAACACTTCAGCAACCACCAAGCATGTATTTAACTCGACACTTAGTAACACGATATAGGACAGCATAAAAGCAAAGAGTCAGATTTGTTGGTTAAAAAATGACAGAACATTGGAAGAAGAACAAAAGTCCTCTTGGATGGAACCAGTTAATAGCAGGCATAGCCACTGATCAAAGGAAGAGTTTGCAAAAGATATTTAAAAACCACTGTCCATGCTGTACCATTATATGACCCTTATAATCTATATATATATATATATATATATACACTATTCATAAATTAGCATAAGTGAATAGGTTCACGTTTCTATCCTTATCTTGGTACCCAAGAATGAAGGACATTGGATGTAGGGTTATCAGAATTATCTCTTCAACTTACACAACAGGTCCAACTTGAATTTATGCTACATTAACTTTACACAGAACAATAATAGTCATACTATTTACCAACTAATGTAGGCTATCTATAAATAATCTTAGAAGTGACAGCAAATAAGGTTTAGCAGGTTTCTGCTTCTAGATCTAACTTAACAAAACAAGGCATCAAGCACAAACATTCGAATATTGTTTTATTTTACTCTTTCAAGCTAAAACTTACCATATTCCCTCAATAGCCTTCCCCAGGAATGACATAGAAAGTTGTCGGGCTAGTCCTTGGCTTAGATCATAAACATGCAAGGAAACCTTGTGACTCTCCTGCCACCAATTTTAAATTCAAATGTAAGTGCATCAATAAATATGCATGATAAATGTAGAGAGAGATATTGATTGTGGAAAGAAAAAACTTAATGCACTTAAATACCTCAGCCATATCTGCAGTCTAATACGAAAAGTTTTGCACCGTGAAATACTAAGCACTGTAAAATTTCCAATGAAACCCAGCAAGATGCCCTTCCAAATCACAATGAAACCTGATCAATACCACAAATTCATGACAATCTTACAGAAAAAATCTGTTCAGGGAAAGCAATTATTACTCTTCTGGAATTGAAAGAGATTTAACTACTAGCATGTAAAACAACAACAGCAAAATAGATCACCAATAAAGCTCTCTAATTCAGCAAGCTGTACCTCTAATTCCTTCTTTACTTTGCTTAACTTTAAAACTATACCAACTTTACATGAACAAAAGTTCTGAGAGAGCGATAAATATACAATATTCAGGATTAAATGCAATGTAAGAATGAGAATCAAACATGCATTCTCATTAAAAAAAAAATTAGAAAAATAAACACTCTTAGAAATCTGTAAAAATCTGAATTTCATAATAAAAAATTTTAATCTACTTTCTCCAACAAAATCATTATACTTCAAAGTTTCCAAAATAATAATAATAATAACAACTTAAAAGCAACAACAATTAAAAAAAAAACCATTTGTTCATTAATTAAAATTATTCAATCTCAGGAACACGCGATTCAATCAAATTAATTGAAACATTGTCAGAATTTATTCAACTTCAAGAATCTGCCATAAAATTATTAATTTAGCGCCTTCAAAGAGGCGAATCTACAGCAAACCTAACAGCATCACTAATAAGAAAACAATGTTGAATCAGTTAAAATAAAATAAAATAACAGTAAAACGAATTTAAACCTAGGCCACATAAAGCCAAAGACGAAAAATCAGAAGAGAAAGACACGAAGTCTTACCTGAGAAGAAGACGAAGAAGAGTTGTATTTTTCCTTTTTTTTTTTTCTTTTCTCAGTCAATTTAGGGAAGAGAGAAACCTCTAACCGCTGAAAATGGGAGGGACGAAATTTGGAACCTCGCTTATATAGGGACCAGGAATCTTGCCTCTCCTATCTCGTTCATTGATTCTCCGACCTTCTGGAACTTGCTATCCACTCGTTTTGTGACACGTGTAATTGTACGGTGACAGTGGTTATTGTAACTGCGAGCCTAGTCCACACACGAACCTTCCAAGTTCTGAATAATAAATATCCCGCGTTTATCACATTTCACATTCTTCTGTGATCACAATCTATACACAATAGCACCCTTGACTAATTGTTTCATTTTATTTTAAAGAGTGTTTATGTTTGACCCGGGTCAAATCCTGAAAATAAACTAAACAACGTCGTTTTATTTGTTTGTTTTTTTTATTTCTCCAAAACAGTGCCGTTTCACTTATCATTTCCAAAACGGCGTTATCTTTAACTATCGCGAATGGCTGGATTCGTGATTCCTTTCTTCGTTTATTCGTTTCTTCCTTACCCAAAAAACTATCGCGAATGAAGAACAAGACCAACAACAACTGAGTTTCGGCTGCGAAATTTATCCTTGAAAGCTGAGTTTAAAGGCACTACACGCTTATTAATTTGTGTTTCTTCTAGTTAGGGTCCTTCTCATTCCTGCTTCTTTATCTAATGTTTATTGGTATAAGAAAGCTATTTGTGAAAAGAGGAGTCACCTCTCTTTTTTTCTCTCCTTTTTTCTGTTAGTTTTAGCAGGCATATTCGATTGCCTCAATCTATATTAGAGAGAACATCAAAAGTTAGCTGTGGTGGCTTATGCTCTGGACTGGTATTATCTGAATGCAAGTCAAATCCAGTTCTACATCCTGCAAAGAAACTTTCTACAATTTAAAGGACTGGATCTATTTGTGTCAGAGGCATCATATATGCTGTACAGAGGTGTATAAAAATCACAGGCTGTGAGTTGGTGTAAACACATCTTATAATCGTATATGCTCAGGCTGTGAACTTTGACGCTTTATGAGTTCAATTTCCCGAACAAGTTTTGGCTACTAGCGTTGACGGTGATTGTGGTTGTGAGTCCGTTGTGGTGGATCCCGAATGGCTGGACCTCGGTCAGGGAAGGAAAGTAACGACGGTGACCGTGGCTGTGAGTCGGTCGTGGTGGATCCTGAATGGCTGGACCTCGGTCAAGGAAGGAAAGTAACGATTTTTTCGGTAAGGAATCCCAGGTGAAACAAATTCTTCGGTAAGGAAAGTAACAAATTCTTCTATCTGTCTCAGGTGAAACGAAGATACGAAGAGGAAGTGATTTACGGTGAGTGAAATATTCTATCAGAGACGGCAGCATTTTGGAGAAGCAAAAAAGAAAAAACAAACAAACAAAATGACGCCGTTTAGTTTATTTTCGGGGTTTGACCCAGGGCAAACATCATTTTCCTATTTTGAAAGGGAGATTGACGTGTGTGTATTTCATATGTTTTTTTTAATCACTTTACTCCTTGATAAACTTTTACCTTTAAATTTCATTTCTCACGTGTATCCTTCAATAATAGTGCTTATTTTTTTCCCCGTTACGTTTGCGTTCCTAGGGTTACAGACAAAAGAATATTACAAGAGACAACAGTCTCATTCTTCCATTTTGAAATGTATTTGGTAAATATTTTTTTTAATACTTGTTACGCACCAAATTACTGCATTGCACGTATATTTATAACTACTATTATAATAGACATTACATTAATATTTACAATCAGATATATTTTATTGGGACTTACATTATTTTATGAGTTCTGCTATTTGAACGAAATGAAGACAAAGGGACGACAGAAAAAAATTGCCATGTGGGATTAATGGAAACCAAAAAAGGGCACGTGAATGAAGCAGCTTTTGTCCCTTTGTCTGTTACTTTTTGAATTTAAAGAATAAAATAATAAAAAAAAATAAAGAAAAGTAACGAAAATAAATGAAAGGAAGATTACTTTTTAGTTCTGTAGTCTCTCTCCATTTCTCTCATTTGAGTACGTGAATTTCTCTCATTTGAGTACGAGAGTTCTTTGTGTTCAGGAAGGCAAAATTCAAACGAGTTCCAGTCTCTGCATCTCACAAATTCCGTCTCAGCATCTCACAAATTTTGTCTCTGCATCTCAGTTATCACAAGAAATAAATTAGATCTAGATCTACAAACAGAGGTGAGAGATGTTTAAATGGTTAGAATATTTAATTTAAATTACAAAAATTCGTAGATTTTTATTTTTTATATATTTAAATTGTTATGATTTTTTTTTAATTTAAATAGCTGGAAATAATGGAATAGATTATAATAATTTTTTAATGTGTTTTATATATGTTAGGATTTTTTAAATTTAAATGGTTGGAAATAATGAAATAAATTATAACAATATTTGAATGTGTTTTATATATGTTAGGATTTTTCTTAATTTAAATGACTGAAAATAATACAATAAATTATAACAATTTCTAAATGTGTTTTATATATGTTAGGATTTTTTTTAATTTAAATTGCTGAAAATAATGAAATAAATTATAACAATTTCCGAATGTGTTTGATATTTTTAAGTTGTTAGGATTTTATAATTTAAATTGTTGGAGATAATGGAATAAATTATAACAATTTCCGGATGTGTTTTATATATTTAAGTTGTTAGGATTTTATAATTTAAATTTTTGGAGATAATGGAATAAATTATAAAAATTTGTGGATGTATTTTATTTATTTAAATTGTTAGGAATTTTCGTTACTGGACAAAATGTTATATAAGTTTCTTAATACAAATGTTAATTATTTTGTAGAAATGGAGTATTTGGAAAATGAGCATGCATTTGAAGAGTTGCAAGAAACAAGAGCTAACGATGTAAATGAAATTGTGGAACCGAACAAATGTGAGCCAGCTCTTGGAATGTTATTTGATAATCATGAAGAAATGTTTGCATTTTACAAAGCTTATGGTAAACAAGAGAGGTTTCCTGTGAAGGTTCGAAGTACTAAGAAGGGGACCGATGGAATTGTAAAATATGCGACATTTGCATGTGGGCGTAGCGGCAAGTCAGAAAGTAAATTTGCTAATGCATTGAAGCCGAAACCGAATGTGAAAAATGATTGTGATGCAAAAATTGGAGGTTGTTTAAATGAAGATGGAAAATGGGTTCTTCGAACTTTAAATCTTCAACACAATCATGGATTGAGTCCCGACAAAGCTAAGTATTTCCCATGCAATCGCAGAATTAGTGCAAGCGCTAAAAAGCGAATTGAAATGAATGATTGTGCAGGAATTAGAATAACCCAAAATTTCAATTCTATTGTTATTGGAGCTGGTGGGTATGAAAATGTGCCATTCTTAGAAAAAGATTGTAGAAATTTTGTTGACAAAACAAGGCGATTACAACTTGAGGAAGGAGATGCTATGACACTTTTAAAGTACTTACAGAAAAAGCAAGCAGAATGTAATGGATTTTTTTTTTAGCATTGATTTGGATGAAGAGGATCGATTAAAGAATGTGTTTTGGGCAGATTCGTGGAGTAGGGCAGTTTACAAATATTTTGAAGATGTCATCACATTTGACACTACATATCTAACCAACAAGTATGACATGCCATTTGCGCCCTTTGTTGGAGTTAATCACCATGGACAGTCTATTTTGTTGGGATGCGGATTGATTTCACGCGAGGATACATAGATATTTACGTGGTTATTTGAGGCGTGGCTATCATGCATGTCTGATTCTCCTCCCCTTGGTATTATTACAGATCAAGACAGGGCAATGTAAAAGGCAATTGAAAACGTTTTTCCTACTACTAGGCACCGATGGTGTTTATGGCACATAATGAAGAAGGTGTCTGAGAAGTTAGGAGCTTTTAAAGAACGTGAAGGTATTATATCTTCCCTGCTCTCTGTTGTATATGATTCACTGAGTTCTGATGCGTTTGAGGAAGCTTGGCATTGCATGATTACATAATATGATTTGTGGGATAATGATTGGTTAAATGGTTTGTACGAGGAGAGGCATCGTTGGGTCTCATGCTATTTAAAAGGCTATTTTTGGGCAGGAATGTCAACAACTCTGCGAAGTGAAAGTATGAATGCATTTTTCGATGGATTTGTTAACTCAAAAATAAATCTGAAACAGTTTGTAAAGCAATATGAAAATGCATTGAAGAGGAAAGCTGAATTAGAATGGCAAACAGATGCCAAGTGTTTCAGTAAAAGGACACCATGCGTGTCAAGATATGAGATGGAGAGGCAAGTTGAAGAAGTGTACACCATTTCCAAGTTTAAAGAATTTCAAGAAGAATTGATTGCTCTGATGTATTGTGATATCTCGGATTCTGTGGGATCAATATATCAAATAATTGAATCATTTAGACAAGGTCAGAGAGGCTTCTTTGAGGTTGTTTTTGAAGAAGCTGAGTGTGAAGTTACTTGTATATGTTCAAAATTCCAGTTTAGGGGGATTCTTTGCAGACATGCCCTTGCAGTGCTGATACGTAACTCAGTTAAACTACTTCCAGAAAGATACATTTTATCAAGGTGGAGAAAAGATGTGAGGAGATGTTATAGTAAGCTGAAAGTTTGTTATGGTGTGCAGAATTTGACCATCCAGCAAGAAAGATATGAAAAAATGTGTAACGCTTTCAGTGAGGTTGCAGACATAGCCTCTGATGATGAAAATAGCTATAAAACGGTGTTGGATTAGATTGAGAAAGCAATGAAGGATCTGTCCAAGCAAATTCGTTGTGAAAGTGTGGGAAAAACTAATACTGGTGGAGCAAGTTGTAGCAGCAACAAACAAATTAACAGTGAGAGTGTGGGAAGAACTGTTATTGGCAAAGTAAGTTGTGGCAGCAACAATGTTCAACTTGCACTAAATGATCCAGTAGTGACACGTCGTAAAGGCCGTCCACCTTGCCTGAGGAAAGAATTTTCGATTCGAAAGAAATCCATTCAAAAGAACAAGTCCGCACAAAAAAATAAGGTATGATTAAAAACAAATATCTATTTTCTAATTAATTTGGTCTTAGTTTAATTGTCTTTAATAATCTTGTAGGGTTTACAATAAACTGCCCCATTATCTTATCATATGCCTAATGAAATCTCCACACAAGGGAGCAACATAGCCACAGTAAATCTTGTGAATTGATGCGTTTAAAATTTTCTTTTATTTCGAGGATATGTAATTAAGTATAAGATTGCGCATATGTAGACGCTACAAGAATGAAGTACTATTTACGGAAATCTCAACCAATGCGGCATTATGGGCTATTATAATGTAAGAATTAAATTATTTAAATTTTAGTTTTAAGATTTTTATATGAATTTTACATATATTTTATTATTTGATTAGGTACCTATGTACCAATCCCAATTCGGTGGAAACAACATTTATCAGCCATTTCCTTATAATTGGCACACAGTAAGTTGTTGTTTACAAATCATTAATAAATACATATATTTTAATATTTTCTGTAATGTAATATGATGTTTATTTTTATGTATTATAGCAACTAGTCCCACCGTATACTTCGCAGTTGCATTATTCTTCTCCTTCGATGACTTATCAAGGATCTCAAAGTGAGAATTTCCAACAGTTACTACAGCAGCAGCAGCGTAATGAAGATAACAATTATGATACTTGACTTGTATTTTGCCTTTAAATTGTAGTGATGAAATAATGTTGTGTTAAATTGAATTTTAAAATTTTAAAGTTATGTTATATTTGACTTTAAATCTTTGAAATTGTAGTGATGGAATAATGTTTTGTGTTAAATTGAACTTTTAATTTTTGAAATTACGTTAGATTTGTTTAAGGTAAAAATTTTTCCTCTTAATAATACTATAGTTGCATGTGATTGTGATAGTGAAATTTGACTTACTGATAATTGATCATCACTTGCATGCATTTACCAGATTAAAAGAGGGAGCGTGGAGGTATGTGAAATACTAACTAGGCAAACCCAAGAGGGGGGTGAATTGGGATATTAAAAATTATTTAATTCTAAAGCAAAACTCAATGCCATCCCATCTTTTGTGTTTTCCGTTTTTCATAAACGGTTAGAGCTTTAGGCAATATGTTGCTCTCTGGATATTATCGGTTAACCATTTAAATAAACGGTTCACCGTTTATAACCAGAATTGCATTTTAGACCAGTTTTTGCAGAGAATATTTTTCTAATTTGAAAGTCCATTTTTTATGAAAAATGAATGGAATGATTCTCAAGGCTTTCGTTTATTAAGGAATAGCTCCGATATTTTTATTAAAATCTATTTCGTTATTTCCTTTTTTAATAGTAAGAAGTCTATCAATAGATTTTGAACCGTATATATGTTTGCATGACAATATATAAGCTCTTTAAAGATTAGGTTAATTAGGTAATAATCTTTTCAATTCATACAGTTTCTTATCTTTCTTCATCTTTTGTTCTATTTAATTTTGCTATAGTTGTGGCCTCATTGCTTTATTAGATAATTTAAAAAGATTAAAAGATTTGCTAGCCTAGATAGGTTTCATCCGCGCGCTTTCCTTTAAGCCGGGGTAATTAATTTGATTAAGTCAAAAAGTCAAAAAGTCACACTATATATTTTGCATGAAGCATCAATTCAAGCAAATGAGGAAAAACTTAGGAAATTTGAAACCGTGGGAACAATTCATACACAACAATCATTTTATTTAAATTATTTAAATTTATACATAACACGGGATACAATTTCATTTATGCAAAATACATATAGCAACGATTATCCCAAAAATACAACATACAATGGATAATATAGGCAGAATAATACAATCATTTCTACCTTTATCAGTTTGCACAGTTTTGTCACATGTAGGCACTTCAGTTTGCACCCCCTTTTCGAGTGTTTCCACAATAAATTTTGTAGTTTCTAACATATTGGATGTCTCTGGCAATTTTTCATGCCTTTTTATGTAATCATTGTAGGTTATTTCGGCATCCAACAAAGATGTATAAGATTTATAAGAATTCCCTTTGAATCCATTTGCTTGCATCTGACATTCAGGCCAAGAATTGTATATGCCCGGCTTTCGTCCTTTGAAAACAACATAACAACTTTGAGTAGGCATTTGAATTCTACATTGGAAAATTTTAGATCAATATTCTAGACTTTTATGCTAAGAATTTCAACTGCCAACAATAAGAGAGAATTTCAAAACCATGAGGAAAAAAAGAGTAACATTTTAACCTTCTGAAAAAGAATGGGAGCCTCACAGCAAAGCACAAAGGCCAGCATCAACCAAGAAACTAATTTCTGCAACTGTAAGTGAGACAGATCACAGCAACTTGCACCAAAAGAAAACGAGAAAATGAATATCCAGTAAACATATCCAGCAAACAAATTCAGACCAAAAGAAAACGAGAAAATGAATATCCAGCAAACAAATCCTCTTAATCCACTGGCAACTACAGCATCTTGGTTGCCAGACTAAACCATCAATATCCAGCAAACAAATTCATCTCCTCAACCATTACCAATTTATCATAAGGCTAAAACGTTGTTGGAAGTCTCTAATCAATTTAGACCTGAAACAACTCAATACACAAAATAAAAGAACAACATCACCATAAGTAAGTTAAAAAGACAGCAATGCCAGCAAATCTCATTGACAAAACCTAAAAAAGGACACGACCTATGTGATTTTGTTGTCTCAAATAGCAGAACTCTTTTTTTGGCTCAAAAATAGACAAATTTGCATCTAGGTCAAACATTTTCTGAACAATTAATATTTCCAACATAGTACCAAGTCAAAAGAAGGGCAAAAAGAAAAAAAAATCAAATTTTGATCTAAAGCAATGCGGAGCGGGATCAATAATAACCAAATAAAAACAAAAAAAATGAAATAACTTAAAAGCAAATCTGGTTACCTTTTTGAAAACCCAAGTGCATAGATCCAAAGTCGGAACTCAACGATCAATAATAACCAAATAAATGAATTTTCACATAGTCGAGACTCAAAAATAGAGCAGTGAGCAGTAATAAATACCCTGTTAGTATCTATGAAGACGAGTAAGAAAATGAAAACCAAAGGCTGAGGCTCTGACGTTCAATGTCCCTAAAGAAGAAGAAGAAGCATTGAAGCAACAAATTAAATGAACACGAGGCCGTACCATGTGAGCTACGATACACATTCACACACGCAAACAAAATCAAATCCAACACCACCAACAACAACTCACCCATGTTTCCAATTTTTTTAATACAATATTTTCAATTATTTATCTTTGAAAATACAATGCTAACACTGTCAACAACAACTCACCCATGTTTCCAATTTTTTTAATACAATGCTAACACTGTCAATCTCAAAATTTCATCATCCACAACATAAAAAAATTAAAAAAAATAAAAAGAAATGCTTACGGATGCAGCAAGCAACAACTACAAGTCTCCAAAGCAGCGACGTCGTAGTAGATCTGGGCTGGGCAATCGTGTCCGTTCTAGATCTGGGGCTGGGCGAGAAAAAAACAAAAGGGCTGGTAACGAACGAAGCCTGCTCAATGGAGGGGTCTGTTCTAGATCTGCGGCTGGGCGAGAAAAAAAAAAGGGCTAGTAACGAACGAAACTTGCTCAATGGAGGGGAGTCTGGTAATGACTCAAACTCAATGGAGGGGGAGTAAAATGAGTAGTTGGGGAGTGTGTGTAAAAGTGGGAGTAAAACGAAGCAAACTCATGTCTGGTAATGAAGCAAACTCAATAGAGGGGGAGTAAAATGAGTGGTTAGGGAGTGTGTGTAAAAGGGGGAGTAAAACGAAGCAAACTCTTTTTTTTTTTATTTCTTGTGGGTCCATGCAATATTAAAAGAAGAAGAAATCAACGCTTGAAACGAGTCAAAACGGCAATTTAAACTTGCATTTCTGTCGTCCATTTGTCTTCGTTGAGTTCGTTTATCATTTTCCTACATTAAAATTTATGAAATACATGCCCAGACGAAATAATCCTCACAAAAAAATGATGTTTCTGCTCCACTTGCATTTAACAAGGGAGAAGAGTTTTATAAATATTTAGCCCTACAATACTTTTGTGGGGGCTTGTCGGCTTGAACAGGAGCCCAACCACTTCGACTAAGAGCCTAGTGACAAATGTATTTAGTAAATATGAGTGAGTTTTATAATGATAACAAAGATATAAATATTTACATGTTGAAGGTTACAACTAAGTTGTAATTTAGGACTGGACATGGGTTGCGTTAGATAGAGTTTCTAAAAATACAATCCAATTAACTATTGAATGAGTTTAGATAAAATTAACCCCTATTATTGAATGTGTTGAAATAAAATCAACTAAACTCAATTAAATAAACGTTTTTACAAATATATCCCATTATTGAATGGGTTGAGATAAAATCAACCCAACTCAATTAGTTAACCAGTCTAACCCAATGCAACCCGACACTTAAATTATCAGTTTGAGTTGGGTTGATCGGGTTGAATGTCAAATTAAAATTAAAAATCAAATAAAGAAAATTTATGAAACTTATTAAAATTAAATATAAATATATTATAACATAAAAATTTCATTCATTGTCTAGTGTTTGATAAAGAAAATTAAAAAAAACAACTATTTTAAAATTAAGAAAATCTCAATAATGAGCTTCTAGACTTTATTCTCAGCTTCTCTCATCTCTTTTTCGAATTTCAAATTCAGACATTTTAGATCATTAATCAGCATCATATTCACTAATAAAATGAAAGTGATATATATATAATTATGTTCTATTAAGTGTTTAATAAAATATAAAGAGAAATTAAAACCAACTTTCATTCAAATTAAACTTATAACATAATAAATTTATTTATATGAGAGTGGTTTTAGTTTTGAGATTAGATTTTTCAGCAGTAGATACGAGAATAAACTCGATCGTCTCTTATACATAAAATAAAAACTAAAAAATAAAAAGAGTTAAAAATTTAAGTTAGCCATTTAGGTTTTTAGGATTTTATAGGTGAGGATTAACATATCATTATTATTATTATTATTTACGTGGGTTAGATTGGATTGAGTTAAATAGGTTTATCATAATTAACACATTCCAACCCAATTATTAATTGGGTCAAAAAAATGACTCAATTAACCCATAATGACCAAATCAAACTATCAAAATTAGATTAGGTTTGCCCACCCCTAAGCTGTAAGATATAAGCGATTAAATTCACATGCCAACTTTTGATAAATGGAGATTAGGTTGAATCATTGCAGCTAATAAAATAAAGGGAAAATGATTGATATACTCCCAACGTTTAGGAAAAGAGACACAAAACCATCCAATGTTTTTAAAAAAGACATTTACAACTCTATTTGTTAACGAAATATATTTTTTAACAGAAATTATATTTTCAAATTGTAATTCCCATTATCACCCTCTAATGTATAAGTCAACATATTGATTTGGACATGTGATAAAAAATTAATTGTTGATTGCGCAATTTGCCCATACATTTTTAATATGATTAAAAACATGCCCTTACTCAGAGATCCAATTTAATTTCCCATTTTTCCAGTTTAACTATTGATTTTTAATCAAATTACAAGAATACCCTTAGTTTCTCCTAAAACCAAATAAATTTAATCCATTATTCAAGAATAATCCTAATTCATTATCTTGTGCATTATTTGTACTAAAAATTTAATCAAACTTCATTTCATTTCATGCTACAAAGATTGTTGATGCCATATCAATAACACAATTCTTTACTGACATGTTAACCATTTAAATTTTCATGATCAAAAGGGGAAAAAAAAGGACTATCAAAACTGATTATAACAACAATCACTAAATCTTAATAGTACTAATTAGCATGAAGTGAAATAAATTACAATTATAACCATAATATTTAAAAAAAGAATCTATTCACAAATTTGAATGACAACTCTGACTACTAGCTTGTTTAGAGCTTCCTCTCATATATAGTTTGTGTGGTTATTGTTGCATTATCGATCATGCATGATTAGTAAATAAATATAACAACCATAAAGAAGACAAAAACACTTTTAGGCTAACCTGATGGGTGTTAAGTGGCATCAACTGGCATATTTTTGCATGCTATTTTGTTGTGGTCGAAAATGATGTTATTACTACATTTTTGCTCGGTGCTAGTGGAGAGGTGTTGTTTGATGGTGGTGGTGTTCGCGAACACATAGTGGAATCCGATGAATGGATAGCGATGATGTCGCACAATTTTTAGTATTTTTCGACGATTTTAGTAGCGAAATGGGGGTGATCTTGGCTGGATTTTGTCGGCTGGCTCCTGTTAACCCCGATGAAGTCTTGATCGACGAAGGAAATAGTGGTGGTCTCAATATGGTGGTCTCGACTAGATTTTGCAGCGATGGTCTCCATTTGACTTGGTGGTGGTTTCACTCTTACAGTAGCGTCGATGAGGCATGAGCAGTGGCACCAGCAGCGTAGGGCGGCAACATAAGGACAAGAGAGTGCTAAGAAATAGTGTGTGTTAAGGGTTTGTGAATTCGTTTTAGGTTCGTGATATTTCAAAAGGGTATAAGGGGGTTTATGTAAATTTACTTGTTATTAGTACGCAATTACAATATTAAGCTTGTAATGGTTTAAAGAAATGGATTATGTTAACAAATGGGGGTGTAAATGTTAAAAAGATTGGCGAGTTTTGTGTTCCTTTGACTAAACATTTAGGGTGTATCAGTCTTTTTTCCTATAATTAAATTTTTAATTATTATATTCAAAGATAAATGATTGTGTTTTCATAAACACAAACAAATATGCATATTCCATTATCTTTTATATTTAGATGAGAAAAAAAAAATAGATTGGCAGTTTCTTCATATAAAATTCAATATATGTTATTTATTTTCCCATTATTTTCATACTATCCAGTTACCCATTTTACCCCTCTTTTCTTTTAAATATTTTGTGCCAAATGAGTTATTCGATATTATGAAAATAGTATGAGAGTAAGAAATATAGATTAATTTTAGTAGCAAGAAGTTTGTAATCTCCCCAAAAAAAAACTAATAAAGAAAACACTCTTGCTAAGAATAACAACTGTAATTTCAGCCTTTAGACTTATAATTATCACATTACTCAGTTATTAATATTTCTCCCACTATTAATGTTGGTATAGTAATTGGAATAATTAGTATTGAATAAACTATTTCATACAAGGAATTTCTTGATTGATTAGATGATTTTCCTCTTTGTCTATAAGAAATGTGAAACTATTTCTACCTAAAAAAGTACTCACGCATATTCTTTTTAAAAATTTTATGTTACTAAAACATCCAAGTTAAATTTACAAAAAATGACAAACAATCTCATATTTAACTCTAAGAATTGTGAATATTTTGGTCAGCAGCAAACCATCTTTATTAGTTTGGTCAGCATTTCCTTACTTAACTCTAAGGTTGGGGGGGGGGAGTCTCTCGAAGAATTGTGAATATTTTCTTTAATTTCTTAAACTGGA
Source organism: Citrus sinensis (assembly GCF_022201045.2). Taxonomy (NCBI): domain Eukaryota; kingdom Viridiplantae; phylum Streptophyta; class Magnoliopsida; order Sapindales; family Rutaceae; genus Citrus; species Citrus sinensis. The sequence continues at coordinate 41,724,506 of NC_068558.1, read as the reverse complement.
CTTCAGATGTATACTTGAGACATTAGAGTTTAATTTTATATTTATATTATGTTAGATATATTTATTTATACTATATTTGACTTTGGTTGTATTGTATAAAGAATTGATAGAGTACAAATTTATGTGCAAACTTCCTTTATACGAATTAATATAACATAATTTATTGGTTGGATAAAAATATAAAATAATAAAAATAAATTAAGTACATTAAAAGGTACTTAATTCAATCAATTGAATTATTTCACGTCAATTTATATAATAATTTGTAGCTATATTTTTTTCTCTTGTGTAAATTTTTTTTTTTTAAGATACTATTACCATCAGACACCAAAAAGATGCCTAGCTGCATTGAAAACTTTTAATTATGAGATAAATTGAACGCACGAGATGCTAACAGAGGGTTGCATTAAGAAGTTGAAAAATTGGGAATAAAACTAGAGACATGATGGAGACATTTATGCGAATCAACGACCATCTTTGCCTCCCCCAAGAAATCTTAGTCATATAGAGTAAAAAAGCTTGATAAGTTTATGAAGCATAACCACCAATTCACATGTTAGAGAAGTTAGGCAGTAACGATGACTTTACTTGTTTTAATTGGAAAAGTTAGCCACTTGCTCAAAAGGTCAAGTGGTGAACTACTACCTTTAAAATTATGATTCTGAAAGTAGTGTTTTGAGTCCACGTATGGCTACGAGAGTGATGCTTTGAATTCACATACATTCAACCTTTCTCTTTCTCAATTAAGTATAATTGTGTGGAGTTTATTTGTAAGTTTTTCTTTCTTACGAAATACAAGTGGAACAGAGACATTACTCGTCTGTGAAAATTATTTGCCTGAGTATGTACTTCATAAAATTTAATGTAATAATATAAGTCTCAGTTATATATATGATTATAAATATCAGTGTCATTATATGTTGTTATAATATTTGTAAATATATGTGTAATACAATAATATAATGTGTAATCAGTATTTAAAAAGAAAAAAAAAGTTAGGTTTGACAATTTTTGCGGAAAGCGCCTTTCCAATAACATTTTATAGGCAGATCAGATTATTTTAACTTTAATTAGTTATTTGGGAATAAAATTGATTTTTCTGAGCATAGCGAGAAAATAAATATATTATGAAAATGGGGCTTAATTAATGATTTCATTTTGCTTTTTTTATGGGAGGAAATTGTAAAGTGAGTTGAGGAAAAGTTTGTTTTCAGTTTCATTTTCATATATTATTATGCCGAAAGTTTTATTGTATTTTTCTATCAAGCCTATCCAAACAATTTGTAATATAGTCGCCAATCTGGCAATCTCAAGAGAAAAAAAAGGTAACGAATAAAGGTAAAGAAAGCGGTGGGCGATATTTTTTAAAATTTGATTGGGATATATTAAACAAGTTCTGTTTGGCAAATGCGTCAAAGCATTAAACAGGCCCACGCAACGACACAACAGTGCCTTATCCGGTAATTCCTAATTTCCTATCACTTCCGCCTAGAGATGGCAATTTAACCCAATCTGGATGAGATTTTGCCAACCCGGACGTCTTCGGGTCCGATTCCAGGTTCGCATAAACCCGCATATGCGAAACCCGGACCGGATGTCCTTATTTTAGCATTATATTTAAATTATTTTTTTAATATAAAAAGGGGAGATAAAGTCAATGCCCTAGTTCACACTTTCACTTCACAGCCGCCCAATTCATTCTTCTCCTATCTCTTCATCGTTTCTCTTCTCTTCTCTTCTCTTCATCAAATCATCCTTTTCGTCTCTCTTCAGTTCTTCTCTTCATCAAATCATCATCATTACTTGTCATCACTTCGCAACGCTGTGTTCCCGCTCATCATCATCATCAGCCTTTGTTTGGCAGCCATTTGTCCATCACGATCTTGATTTTGGCTGCCGTTCATCTGCCTTTTACGAATAACGCTTGCAGCTGTGACGTGTTCATCATCATCATATCATCAACAGCCGTTGTTCGTTGCTTTACCAGACGCCGATTGTTGAAGTTTGTGAACTAAATCCCTGAATCGCGGCTGTGACATGAATTGGAGATATGGATTTGTATTTTGTGAATGTTATATCATAGATCTATGGTTTATTGCTTTGAAATTTAAAATTTGTAAATTTAAAATGGTTTGTTGCTTTGTATTTGATTTGGGTAGAATCTGGATTTGTAAATTTATGAAGTGAATTTGATTTTTTTTTTATTTGTATGTGATCCGGGTTGAAAACCCGCAATCCAGAAACCTGGATTATTCCGGGTTTAACCCGTACCGGACCCGGTGTCATAAAAACTGGGTTTAAATCCGGATCCGGTACAATATTTTAGTGTCTGGGTCCGGAACCGGGAAGGCCAAACCCGGACCCGGATCCAATTTTTGCCATCCCTACTTCCACCCATCTTGATGAATTGTCTTAATTAATATTTCATGCACAATTGAAAATTTCGAATCAAATTAGTCCCTAGAAGTTGTAAAATGCAGCAATGCACCCATAAGCTATCCATTAACATTAATAATTATGTCATGCAGTGTGCACTTTTGTCAAATTGAATACAGTAAGGATGGTAGATCTATAAATTCTTTATACAAATTAATTAATGTAGTATAATAATAATAATAATATTGGTTGTTTATAAGAATTAAAATAAAAAATAAATCATCGAGGAGTGGACAACGCTTAGAACTGTTTGGGTGGATTTGGATACCTTTGTTTGATTGGACCTCTAATTAAAATATCGGAAAATTATAATTGCCGCAAAAAAAAAAAAAAAAAAAAGTAACTTACGACGTTGAGGTTGAATTGAACTCGACTAATCCCTCGACTTTGTCGTGCCTGTCAGTTCCGCGACACAAACAATACCCACCGAAGTTCCCAAATTTTACAATCACAGCCACTTGTTAAGCATCTAACACGTCTCTCATAACCTCCACTCCACGTCAGCGTCCGCTTTCCACGAGGCTCGAGCATGTGCATGACACTAAACCTTATGTACGAGCAAAGCTGCTCGACATATAAGCCCACGACCGAACCACATCGCAATCAGTAAACGGCTGTCGCTTTCACAGCGAACCGAGCTCCGAACCAGCCACCTATTTAATCACAGCTCGAGTACGACTCATCCCGGACCGCAGGTTTGGTCCACCGTGACTAGCTTTTCGTCAATAAGAAAATATATGCAATGAGAGAAAAGAAAAGTCCTCCTCGCTGCCGATTCTGCTCCATGCTTTTCATTTAGTTTCTCTTTCTTTCAGTGTTGGAAGTTCTACTTCAGTGACACTGTCAACAGAGCCGCAACAATTTTAACTGAATTGTAATTCACCAAGTGACATTAACGCTTCATGCGTGGCCATACATCACAATCACTCTACGGATTAATAGTTTCATGTTGTTTTTTGTTGTTCCATTTCTTTTTTGTTCTTTTTTTTTTCATTTCCTTTTTAATTTGGTTTGATAGAGAGTCTTGGAGATCTTATGTGTCAGTTTTGCAAGCATTGACTTTCAATTTTGAAATTTGAATTCCGATGGAAACGGTTGAATTGCATGGTTTTTGTTTGAAGTTTAGTCTGTTTGGTCGCCGAGAAATCCGAGGAAAATGAGGAAGGAAATAATTTAAAAGTTTTAGTTGTCAAGAGAGTCAGAAACTTGTTACAGTTTAAACACACTTTATGAGTTACTTGTGTTTCTTTTTTCGACACAGAGGCAACACTGTTAGTTGCAAGTGAGTTCATAATTTAGTCAAAATTGAGTTTTTACCCGTGAGAGATCTGAAGTAATGATGGTTTTGTCGCAGATAAGAACGGCAATCGATCAGTTTTAGTGATGGCGCAGGGTAATTGGGAAGCTGATAAGATGTAAGCACAGCAGTAATTTACATATATGCGTGCGTGTGTGTGTTTTTTCTTTCGTTTCTTGAATTTTTATTATTTCACGGTGTATGATCATAACTTAATTACAGGCTTGATGTTTATATTCACGATTATTTTTTGAAAAGAAAATTGCATGCTTCTGCAAAAGCTTTTATGACTGAAGGGAAGGTTGCCACAGACCCAGTAGGTAATGTTGTTTTTATTTTTTATTTATTTATTAATTTATCTTGATAAAACTTTAAATTTAATTGTTTGCCTTCTTTGTTAGTAGACATGTGTTCATTGTAAAATTTGTTGCTCCGGTTTTTCTCCCATAAATGGTTTAATTAATTAATTAGTTAGAATAATTATAGGTAGAGTGTAATTATGGTTTGCTTGTGCAGCAATTGATGCACCTGGAGGATTTCTCTTTGAATGGTGGTCTGTCTTCTGGGACATATTTATTTCAAGGACGAATGACAAACATTCCGAGAATGCAGCGGCTTACATAGAGGTATCTCCACCTGCCATGATTAGATTCAATCCCTAAGGTGTCTTTGTTCGTATTATGTTAATTGTCGTTTACTTTGTTTGTTTTTTAGTGGTTTGTCCATCCTTTTACATGAAATGGTTTGTTTTCATGAAAATTAGACGCAGCAGATTAAAACAAGGGAGCAACAACAGCTACAAATGCAGCAGCTGCAATTCATGCAACACCGTAATGCTCAACTGCAACGGAGGGATCCTAATCATCCTTCTCTTGGTGGTTCTGTGAGTGCATTAAATTCTGAAGGAATGATGGGGCAACCATCAGCCAGCGTCTTGGCCATGAAAATGTATGAAGAACGTACAAAACACCCTCATTCCATGGATTTAGATACATCACCTGCTCTAATGGATGCCAATAAGATGGCTCTTCTCAAAGCAACTACCAATCCTCAAGGGTAAAATTTACTTGGCTCTATCTGAACTTGTGCTTCAGTTTCCTATTTAACCTGGTTGGAGACAAGTGTAAATTATTCACTTCTGTGGTTCATATTGTTAATTCAGCCAGTTGGCACAAGGTAGTTCTGGGAACATTTCTGCAGCTATGCAGCGAATCCAAGGACGGACAACTTTAACCTCTGTAATTACTTGCCCTAAATGCGCAGCTTATTTTTCCACTTACTATTTTTGTTTTCCCAATATTTAGTGCTTCTTCCTTAGTTATGCTTAAATGAAGAATGTTTTGAGTTTGTAGGATATCAAAAGTGAAGCTAACTTGGGAGCAACACAAAAAAGTTTGCCTATGGATCCTTCATCTATGTATGGACAGGCAATGTTCCAGCCGAAATCTGTACTAGGCAGTTCAGGTAAAATGACACGACCCTACGGTTGGAATCAGAACCAGTGCTTTGTTTTTGGGTAAATACATGGTTCATTTTCCGGTCATTGACTCATTTCTTTGGTATTCATTTTAGAAACAGTTATTGTTAAATGCTGTCTAATTATTTATGAAACATTTATTGTTTTTGCTGTTAAAATTGTTAAATGCTCTCCTGTCAGGATTGAATCAAGGTGTCGCTGGTCTTCCTTTGAAGGGTTGGCCTCTAATTGTAAGTTGTACATCACTTGCACCATCTTTAATATTGATTCTTATATTTGGCTTCTTGTGAGTGCTTGACTACGGATTTTACCCAATTGTATAGGGACCTGATCAGTTAAGACCAGGATTGGGTATGCAAGTACAGAAACCTAATATGCAGATGCATAATCAATTTCTTCTAGCATCACAACAGCCACAGCAGGTCTTGGCACAGGGACAACCACAAAATAACCTTCGAAATTCTACTAGCTATGGAGATATGGATCCTCGTAATTTTTGCCAGTTGACTAGGGGAAACATGAACGTGAAAGATGGTCAATCTACCAGAAATGATGGATCAATATGCTCCCCAGTCCAATCAAGTTCACCGAAGGTTTGGATGTTATATTAGCCCACAATCTCACAAAGAATAGTTGTTCTACATATAGAACACACACTTAATATGGTTGATGCCAAAGGTTTAAGACTCTTGGTAAACTAGGGGTTCGGAAAATGAAGGCTGAAATTTGAAGTAATAGTATATTGAAACAGCTAAAAAGATAGCGGAGAAAGAGGTTTGGAAAGGAAAACCTAACCTTACACCGAATTCGCTAATATGCTCATGCCTTTGCATGCTTGTATACTGCTACCCCAACTTTTGTATGGACCTGCTCAACTGCTGGAATGACCTTTTATAACTTGTGTGTAAATGTGTCCTCGGATCCCTGCTTTATTTTTCCTAATGGTGTCTTTTATGAATTTGAGTCCAGCATCAATTATTATTGTTGTCATGTTGCTCGGGGCGTCTCCTGTCTTTCTGTGCAACTAGTGATTGGGGATTTACTAATCTTTTACTGGTTGAAACCTTTACCTCTTACTTTTTGTTGGTTGTTAAAACAGATGAAGGTGGCTCAGATGCAACATTCTTCCTCTCAACACCAGGATCAATTGCAGCAACAGCAGCCGCAACAACTGCCACAAGTTGTAGTTATTAACAATTTAATTACTTTTAGCTGAAATGCAAGCTGCTTAAGGGCAAACTGCTTTTACTATTGTAGAACTGTTATTGCCATCATTTTTTATTTTATACTTAAAAGTAAGTATACTATTTTGGACATTTGGGATTGAACTAATCAACTTAAATGATTGCTTGTGCTGCAGGGTAACAGAAAAAGAAAAAACTCTTCTTCAGGAGCTGCCAATAGTACTGGCACTGGAAATACAGTGGGTCCTTCACCTAATTCTCCTCCATCAACACACACTCCAGGCGATGGAATAACTACTCCAACCAGCATGCAGCATGTTAACAACATGCACAAAACCATGATGATGAATGGTTCAGAGGGAACAGGAAGTCTTGCGTCAGCTTCCAATCTGTTGGTGCGCCTTTTAGATTTTATATTTGGCCTAGTTTCATACCCTTTATTTATTCATGTAGAAAGTGTGGAAAAATATTGATTAAGTGCCCAAATATGAAATTAAGGGATATAATTTTCAATCTTTTATTAAAGTATACGACCTTTTTAATGTATATGCTAATAGTATTCATAGTTGTGGTAAAGAGCTTACCTTTTCATTGAGTTATCAGTTAAAAGGACATGTTTGAGTTATTAAATTTGTCAAAATATATTTGTTTGTTGTTACTTCAAAGTAGAACTTACAAAACTAAGATTCTAACAATGTCAATTTTTTGTGCCAGGAAGACATAGACCGATTTGCAGATGTGGGTTCTATAGATGAAAATATGGAATCTTTACTCTCACATGATGGAGGTGATGGGAGAGAATTGTATGGAACACTAAAACACAGTCCTGAGCACCAAAAGCAGCCCTCTAAAGGTGCCATAATAGCATTGTAATTGGGCGGAGTTGATATGACTGTTTGCATAATATTGTAGCTAGATCATTTTCTCTTTTCCAGGTTTTACTTTTTGTGAGGTGGGCTGCATACGGTCGAGAAATAGCAAGGTTACTTGCTGTCATTTTTCTTCAGATGGAAAGTTGCTGGCCAGTTCTGGACATGACAGGAAGGTAAAGTGTCATAAAGATTATACACCATGCCTCAGGAAAATATCACAGCAAGGTGAACATGATGGATGATGGATCCTCCTTCCCGTCATTCTGTTCCCTTTTGGTTTTACATGATACATACACTGCTTTTACCTTCTCCCCCCCCCCCCCCCCCCCCCAAAATCAAACATGTGAACTAGCATGATCGGCTGTTGCTTCTTACTTCTGGTTCTCTTCTTTTTCTCAAACCAGAACTGGAATTGAATTTAAGTTAGATTATAGCCACCCGTACCTAAGATGATTTTGACTTGCTCCTTTACGCTATAGGTTGTCCTTTGGAACATGGATACATTGCAAACAGAGAGCACTCCTGAAGACCATAAATCAGTTGTCACAGATGTTCGCTTTAGGCCGAATTCATCTCAGCTGGCAACAGCTTCAGTTGATAAATCTGTACGACTTTGGGACGCAGCCAATGTAAGTTTCTTTGCCTCCTCCTGCTAGAAGCTTTTGTCTTTCTTAGCTATTTGTACTGTAGACCAGAGTAATGATCTTTTCAGCTAACATGTTTCATTGGCAGTTGTTTGTCCATTATATGATATTACTTCATGCTGTATTTGTTCTTTCTGTACTGCTATGTGGTGAAGTCATAAAGTGTGTTTTGGCAGCCGAACTTTTGTTCGCAAGCATATACGGGGCACAGTTCGCCAATTATGTCCCTTGACTTCCACCCTAAGAAAACCGATCTTTTTTGTTTTTGCGATAATGACAATGAAATTCAATACTGGAGTATCAACCCATTCTTGTGCACTCATATCACCAAGGTTGGCTACACTATTTTTTTTTTCCTTCCCTAACTGTCTAAGCTAAGCTGGATGGATTTTCTTTAAATAAAAACTATCAACCCCGCATTGATCGATCCAGGGAGGCACTGCTCAAGTGAGGTTTCAACCAAGAATTGGACAATTGTTGGCAGCAGCATCAGATAAAGTAGTTTCCATCTTTGATATTGAAACTGACAGGCAAACACACTCATTGCAGGTATCGGTTGTTTTAAATAGTAATTTGGTCATGATTGTGTGATAAGATAAAGCAATACCATTGTATTTGATAGTTTTCTTCATTAAAACTGTCTACTTATTTTCAGGGACACGCTGAATTGGTAAACTACATATGCTGGGATACAAATGGAGATTATTTGGCATCTGTCAGTCAAAACTTGGTAAAAGTTTGGTCAATGGCCTCAGGGGAGTGCATTCAAGAGCTCAGCTCGAATGGGAACCAGTTTCATTCTTGTGTTTTTCACCCAAGTTATTCTACTCTTTTGGTTGTTGGAGGAATCTCGGTAAATCTTTAAAGTCTTCTTGGGTTATTTTGCTAGTATAGAGTTATAGACGTTGCCATAAAAGCAGGGATGTTTTTAGTGGTGATTGTCTTTTTCCCCAAAATGTTTTTCACAATCGCATCCATTGCTGAGAACACATTAGTTTGTTTAGATGCATTGTTAGTATATGCATGGTAGTGGTAACCATTCATATTTCTGCTTCACATTCACTTGGCTATCAAATGGAAGGTTTTCAGTCTCTTTTCGAATATGAAAGCATTCATATGAACTTCACAGAAAACTTGTTTACCACATGCTTTAGAATCACTCTTATCCCAGTATGTTGGAACTTAATCAATGGAACCTTTTAGTTCTGTCAGCATAGTATGTGAACTGAGGTTGTATCAGCGAGTCCATTTGTTATCCTAGAGGATAGTGGGTTTCATTAGGTTGTTATGCCAGTCTTTTCAAGTATATAATATTTCTTAGGTTGTTATGCGAGTCATTTCAAGTATATAATATTTCATAAGTTACGTCGGATATATTACTAATTCCTTCATTGTTTCTTTAACCGTTTGAGCAGTCTTTGGAGCTGTGGAACATGGCCGAGAATAAGAGTATGACAATCGCAGCTCATGAGAATATAATCTCAGCGCTCGCGCAGTCACCTGTCACGGGAATGGTGGCCTCTGCAAGTCATGACAGCTCCGTTAAGCTATGGAAATAAGTCCAAGTCATACGGTGGTAAATAATACCCTATTTTGTTGGAGCTTCCTGCTAATTTGCATAAATTTGTGAAGCAGGAAGAGCAAAATGAGGGTGGTCTAATAAAGTACTTCCTAAGTATGAGAATTAGAAATGTTTTACAGTATCAAATGGACGCTTTGAAATTTTCCCTTCCCTTAGTGTAGTTGAAGAGGTTGGAGGTTGTCTGCTGTGGAGGTAAAAGAGTGTGTAGCTAGCATATTTTGCATTGGCTAATGGCCATATGGCTATATGGTTCATGGTTTACTATTAGCTGTGTTGGGTTTGCTTCTTAGTCACGCAAATCGTATTTGATTCAACCAGCAACTGTATAGATAGATAATGAAGCGTTCCCCTTTTCCAAAATTACGTTTTAGTTAAAAATGAGCGAACGGTGATTGGTTCAAACAAAATTTATCCATTAAACCCAATCAGATAAGGTGAGTTGAATACGAATTACGTTTCCTGTTTCCAACATTAAAGATTCCATCCCCATATCAACAATTTCATTTCATCAAGACGATAAAGGCTGTCTCTGTCAATTGCTCATCCGCTAACGAGACAAGAGTAAACACCGTCAAATCCGTTGTCTGATATCCTAAAGTACACGTGTACGACTGCACTTGCACCGCACCGAACCGTTCGTCATCCACCCGACGGGATTCTCTCATTTGTCTCTTCCTCTATTTCTGCTGATCGATAGTACTCCGTTGAAGCACTTTAAAAAATGGAGGATCAGACCGTCCTCACCGTTAAGTCTAATGCCGAACCGGAGAAAATCTCCTACTCATTCCGTTGTTGTATTTGTTTGTAAGTTGTTTCAGAAACTATTACTTATTTTAATTATTAAAAGATGTTATGAGCTGCGATGGATATGATTTGCTCTTGCACATTAATTACTTAATAACTGTTAATATGGTTTTTTTTTTTTTTTTTTTTACTTGTATTTGCAGGGATCTTCTGTACAAACCGATAGTGCTATGTAAGTTAATTGTTAGTTTCTGTGAAGACAAGTGAGATATTCAAATTTTTGTTTTCTTTGAACTTTTAATTTGTCTCTTCTCTTTGGTGGCAGCTTGTGGTCACATTTCATGTTTCTGGTGTGTCCATAGATCGATGAATATGCTACGTGAGTCACACTGTCCAATTTGTAGGCGCCCATATAATCACTTCCCAAGCATTTGTGTGATGCTTCATCGGTTGCTTTTGAAGATGTATCCGATTGCTTATAAGATGAGGGAAATAGAGATCCAAGGTAAAAGTTCACATTTTTCTCATGTATATTATGACTTGCATACAAATTTCAATGCATGCACTATTACACATTATGAAAACATTCTTTACATATATCTGTCTCGTATGTGGTCTCTTTAACTCTTTTCTTGGACATTAGATTCTGTGTAGACGGTTTGCAAATAAATTTATGGTGCCCATCACTTGTGAATGCAATCCCCAGGCCCCAATAGTATCTAATCACCTGGTGTTTCAATTGAAATTTTTGCCTTGGCAAGTCACTGATAAAAAATATCCAGACTGCTATAGATGACTTAGGCTTACTAATTGCCATTTGAAAGCTTATGGCTGTACCAGTTAGCCTCTAGTAAGGCAATTGAATCCATTAAATTGTTTCACTAATCGTTTTGCGTCTTAATGTTCCAGAGGATGAAAGGAGATATGACTTCTTCTCACCACAGCTTGATAACCATGCATGTGGACCACTTGTTGATAACGAATGTCATCATCTGAATGATTCCATGCAATTCTCTAGAATATTTTGTGGATCCTCTAGTAAAACGGGGAGTCATGAAAATATGGAGCAATTGGAGTCTGTTTCAGTGGCTATGAATAATGGCACAAGTGAACAATCCTCTATTGAGGGTATTACGGTTGCGGGAAAAAAATTGCCTCCAAATGAGCTCAATCATAACTGTAAGCAGATCTCGATTGTTGATGTACTATGTACTGCATGCAAGCAACTGCTTATTCATCCTGTGGTTCTCAACTGTGGCCATGGTATGGTTGTACACCTTACTTAAATTAGCCCACTTATTACATTTCCATTATCTTCCTGGGAAATGAAATTAACTTTTTATGATTACTCATTGATTGTATTTCTCTTTTTTTGTTTTTTTAGTTTATTGCGAAACTTGTATCATCACACCAACTGTTCAGCAGCTTAAGTGTGAAGTTTGTCGATGTCTGAATCCTAATGGATTTCCAAAAGTATGTTTGGAGCTTGATCAGTTTCTGGAGGAACAATTTTCTAAAGAATATGCCTTGAGAAGAGATGTTATATTGAATCATGAATTTGCAACTATGTGTATGTCTCAATGCACAGTAAATTCGTTATACTTGTACCAGTGTGTGTATTCATTAAATTTATCTATGATGTTGTAAAAGTAGATGTTATTCAGAGTTAATTGGCCCTACCATTCAGCATATATTAGGACTTGTTAGTTACGCTGGTATGTGTTTTCAGGTTCCATGGGAGCTGGAAAATCAGGTTTCATCTCTTCCTCTGGAGCCAAAGGAGAGCATTCATCATGGTTGGCCGACCCTCATTCAAAAGTTCGTGTTGGAATTGGTTGTGATTCCTGTGGGGTAAATTTTCTAGCCCTCTTATTTCTAATGCGCATACCAATTCTGTTTTTTTATCAGTATGAACCTATGAGTATCAACTGCCATGAAGCTTCTTTTGTTTGCCATACCAGTTTTGGGTAGTATCTACGAAAAACAGTGTTCCTGCTGAAATGCTAGCACATGAATGCAGTTAATGCTTAATGACAATTACTTAGATATTATAATAGTGTCCATCTATTTGTGCTTGAATCTAGATCCCTTGGAAAATTCTTTCTAGCGTTTTAAATGTTGGAGAAACAGAGATAATATGTTTATAATTATTTTGTTGCTATTAGACCTTTTCATGACTAGTAACAGAACTCTATATACTTCTGCTTACATATCTAAAATGAAAAATGTTAATAACATGATTATGAATTTCCTGTGCGTAAATGTCACTGAGGGTTGCTGTGATTGACAAATCGTATTAATGTTCAACGCTGATGTAATTATTTGATCAATTGGTAGATTCCGCTCTGACGCTTCAGCTGCCGGTGAATCATGTGCATTGTCCTTTGAGTGCCTTCATATGCTTGATATTGAGAAATATTTGCAGTTATTTACAGTTTTATGCACTGGTTCCTGCTTTTTTCATTTGGGCGGGGGGCATTGAGAAGTCCTTTGTTCCATTTTCTGCTCCCCTTTGTAGTGGCCTCTCTCTTCTTTTACCTGGATCACAGTCCTGCATAACTTTATGGACAAGGATCCTCTCCTTTTCTTTTTTATTTTCTCCTTGCCTATCCTTGTATAAGGAGCTGCTAAGAGTGAGTTTTGTATTTGTTTTTTCACTTTATTTACAATTAAAAAAAAAAAAAAAACTAGATAATGAAGGTAAGGAGAGGCAAGGAGAAGAAAGGAGAGGGTCTTAATCCAACCCCCTTTTTTTTTTTTTTGACCTTTCCCTTGCTGGTTCTTAAACATGTAATTTATGGTTTTGCACTGAGTGGGAATTGTCTAGCATGCTGCATGTCGTCAGGTGACTAGTAGACAAATGTAAACGATGGTTGACGGATAATCTTTTTTGAGTCAGTTGTCTCAAAATATTCCATATTTTGACTCAAAATACTTGCAGCAGAGTCACATTCAATTCTTTATCCACAGATGTATCCAATATTTGGGGATAGATACCGATGCAAAGATTGTAAGGAAGCCAGTGGCTTCGATCTTTGCAGGGATTGCTACATTACTCGCTCTAAGCTTCCAGGACGATTCAATCAACAGCATACCCCAGAACACAGGTTGGAGCTTGTGGAATCAAGCATTTTCTTTGATATGATGATGAGATATGTGACCGGACGAAGAGAGGATAGATCTGCTGCTGTTGTTCTAGCTGATGATGTTTTTGAAGAAAATGGATCTCCCTCCACTTTACCTGATAATGCTCAGGAGAGCGCCAGCGGTGCTTTAACAACTCCCACAACCAATTCTGATAACTTGACTGATCAGAATAACACGGATTCCGCCAGTTAAACATTGAAACACAGAGTACTCCAAAGGGCATTCTTTGGCTGGAGAGATGGGCTTGGACAATATTTGCTCCCTGATACTGCAAAACCAGGCAGGGATATTGAAGGTACACATAAATCCGTCTTGCGTAGTCTCCACTGCAATTCCTATTGGTTCGAGCTTTTGGAGGGCCTTTGTGGTCACTCTTGTCTTTGTATAGATCTTTGGCAACAGGCAAGTTGTCAATTGTAGCATGCTTTGAACCATGTGAAAGGCTTTACTTCTGCCTGGATTATTTATACAACTACGGCTCACGCCGGAGCCTCTAGTCTTGTTACTGTTGTACAGCTTCAAGCACTTGGGTTAATTATTGCACTCATGGAGGTATGTGGGGATCAATCTTAGGAAGCAAGTGAACAGACCAATGTATTTTGGGAATGAAAGTAAAAAGTTATTAATAATCGCTTTCGACCTCAAAAAGCCAGATGTCGTTTAGACTTAATTGAATGTTTGGGGCCCATCTTCCAGTTCAATTCGTTCAAGGGATGGTTATTCTTAGAATATAGTCTTTTTCGATCATTCCTTCAAGGTATTCATGGATATTTCCTCTGGCACATCCTAAATAAAAATTACATACGCACTATTTGTTCTGATGGTGACAAAGCCAAGGAGTATCAGGGCTTAAAAAATTACGGTTGCAGCCATTGCTGCTATTCAGCACTGATTTTTTCCACTATACACCCCACAACGTATTGCTTGTAAGCATGTTGAGCTACGTATCTCGCCAACCTGACTTCTACGTCAATATTTAATTAATAAAGAGTGAAGTGGTGGTATAATGTTTATATTTTAAAAAATATTTTAAAACATTTTTTTTATTAAATATGTTACGATCTTATCCTTACTTATATTTTGTTTATATAATAATATCTTTATGATCTTAATGTATCAAATCAGCCTTAAAAAAAAATAAAAAATTTTAAAAAAATTGTTATACTTTTATGTTAGGATTAATTTTGTAAATTAATTTATTTATAAATAATTAATTAATGAGATTGTTGTAAGGATACGGGAAATACCAAATTCTTTAGATTGATATTAATTATTTAATTTACTAATAAATAATTATAAATTAATTTGTTAATTAGCTTTTTCAATGGATAAATTAATTGTTTCCAAAATCAATTCTCACCTACCAAATCAATCCCAATATCATTAAATCCTAACAATATATTATTATTATTATTATTATTATTATTATTATATATATATATATATATATATATATATATATATATATATATATATATATATATATTACCGTAACAGATATTCCGCTGCCTGCCACTGCTGACTAATTTACCATCCCACGTTGTGCATGATTCAGTTGATTCTTCTCCACCACCACACCACGTGTCCAATCCGGGTCAACGCCCTCTTCGTCCAACTCACCTTTCAATTTTGATACTCTGCATGCACATTGTTGGCAATTATTCATTAGCTCTGGATCTCTCATTGTTTGGCCCGAACGTCTCTTGCTCTCTCTGCGTCATATTTTTGGAACATGGGCATATTTTCAACCTCTCACTTACAGTTTCACCAAAAATTTCTCGGAAAAGATTTGGTGTTTCTGAAGCACTATTTTTTACCATTCATTGCTTTATCACGCGTACACTTAAATTAATTACGATAATTTGCATACATATATATGATAAGAAGTGAATAATTAGAGTCCAAGATCACTAAAGACATTCTAATTCAAATGGGATC
Organism: Citrus sinensis; assembly: GCF_022201045.2. Lineage (NCBI taxonomy): Eukaryota > Viridiplantae > Streptophyta > Magnoliopsida > Sapindales > Rutaceae > Citrus > Citrus sinensis. The sequence goes on along the minus strand of NC_068558.1, from coordinate 41,709,185 downwards.
TTACTTCAATATTAAAGAGTGGCTTCTTTTTATTCCGATAATATTATAATTTTTTATATCATTATTATTGAAGAGAGAAAAAAATATTAAAACATTACCAAAACACTCTTCTAAAAGTATCACAAAAAGACTTTTAAAATAAAATTTTATTTATTATTTAAAGAGTCTTTTAGAGCATTCAATCTAGTATTTTATTATTTTTATCTTATCATTCTTGAAGGGAGAGATATATTATAATTCTTATTATTTTGGTGGAAGAAAAAACTTAATTAAAACAATATAAACTTATTTTTATTAGAGTCTTTTGGCAGGAGCTTATTTTTCTCCACTTCTATTTCCCACATAAGTAAAATATATAAAGAAAAAAAATAAGAGTTTCATAAAATCACCAAAAGACTCTTTATTTAAGATTTTATTACTTATTTGAATAGTCACATTAACAAAAAAGGGCTCTAAAGACTTTTCAAATGAGATTATTTAAATAAAATTATCTTGAGATTACTTAAATAAAATTATCTTTCTCTCTCTTCAATATTTAATTGTATTGTTGAAAAAGTAGAGGATGTATATATTAAGAAAAAGCTAATCTTTTCATTTTTCCATTTGCCACGTAGATAAGTAAATAAGCATTTGAAAAGTAAAATTATATATATGAGTCTTTTAGTGCTGATCTGAACTTCTTAAGTCAAAAGGAAAAATATATATTCATTTTTTTAGTATGTGTTTATTTATATTTACAATTAATTTAAGTCTAATAATTTTTCAATCAAAGATGAGCTAAAAGACCAAAAAGAAAAAGAACATAGACTTCAATATAGTGTATTTTATCGTATAGCATTTGAAATCTTTGTTTTTTTTTTTAATTTTTTAGATTGTCCCTGGCTTTAATATGGTTTGGGATTTCTTATTTGAGGCTCAACTTAATTTAAATGAGTCCATACAAATAATTTTTTAAATTAGGGATCTCTAGTTATATTAAAGTCAGGAATGAGTTAAAAGACAAAAAATATAAGCTAATACATTGTATTTTTGTCATCTAGTGTGTTAAAATATGTATTTTTTATATTTTAATTTATCCATGATTTTAATATAATTAGATATCTCTAATGAAAAGGCATATTATTATTATTATTATTATTATTATTATTATTATTATTATTATTATTATTATTATTATTATTATTATTATTATTATTATTATATACCCAAGTGTGTTTATACATGGACGTTGTATTAATACAGTTCCAGTCCACACAACAGAATTCAAATCGAAATAATGGCTCTTATTCTAATTATGATCATCCTATTTTCTTTTCCCATCATCTTTCTATTGCTTCTTCTCCAAAAACAAAGAAGTGTCGTTCGTTTGCCACGATGCCCTTCTGGAATCCCTATAATTGGTAACATCCGCCAATTTTGATACCTCAAACCGTGCACTTCATTTATATAATCTTTCTAAACAACATGATCCCATCATGTCCCTACGTCTTAGTTCTATACAAACCCTAGTCATTTCTTCCGCAAAAGTTGCTAAAGAGGCCTTTAAAAACTCACGATCTTAATTTTTCAGACAGGCCAATTTTGCTTGGCCCTCAAGCTTTATCTTACAATTACTTGGATGTTGCTCTACGCCGCTTATCGGTTACTGGACAGAGATGAGGACAAGATTTGTCACCCATCATTGTTAACTCCAATGATGAGATTTCCCACATGCGCTTGAAAAGATATCAAATTCATCTTCTCTTTCAAAACCCATCAACGTAAGTGAAATAACGATGATGCTTGTACGTAACATTATTTTCAGCGTTGATTTTAGCCAGAGGTTCGAAGATGACGAAGGTATGGCAGGTAAAAGCAGCAGGTTCGATTCTTTAATTGTGGAAACTCAGGCCATGCATGGCGGGGAGCATGTTTCTCAAAGATTGTTTGCCGTCCAAGAGTTGGCTCGATAAACTCACAGGGATGAAACGTCGCCTCACGAAGAATTTCAATGACTGTGATATACATTTTATCGACAACTCATCAACCAGCATTTGGATCCAAACGACGTTCAAAACTTGATGATGATGATCGTGAGCAAGAAGCGGACTTCATTGATGTTTGACTTGTTGAGATGAAAATTGATCCAACCATGGATCAGATCAAAGCACTCATCGTGGTACTACTTAATCTTTCTATTTTTATTTCTCAGAAATTATTCAAAGGCCCCTGTCATCTCACCAGGCGGCGGTGGAACTACTTGTCCAAGTCGAAATTTAAAAAAGAAAAAAGGATGAATTGAAAGTTTACTCATTTTATGTTTGGCCGCGCCGAGCTACCCTTGCTAGAACTTATAGTCTTCTGAATTTTATAATTTATCCGTGATATATCCATTATGCGGTTTGCCTCTTCAGTTTTACAAATTTTACACTGTAGTCTAGATAAGTTTATTATTATTATTATTATTATTATTATTATTATTATTAGTAGTAGTAGTAGTAGTAGTAGTAGTATTAGTAGTTTTATCATGGTCTCCTACCAAACTAAAATGCTAGTTACACCTCTAGTGGTTATTTATTCTATAACTATTGGGTTTGCTTTTCAAGGAAAAATAATATTGTTGTCCAACTTAAAATTCAAATAGGTCAAACATAGAGTAGTCAAAATACAGAAAATTATAAGATAGATTTGAACAAAAATAGATATATAATAGAAACTTTTTTGTTAATTTTTAAAAATTTAAGAAATAACTGGTTAATAGGCTCAAATGATAACGATTTATATAATCATTCTCTAGTGAGGACATTGAGGATGCACACTAAAATATAAAATAATATATATATTTCAATAATTTGGAGACTGTATCTTTTAATCTGTTAGTATATTAAAATTTATACTTATTACCTGTTAGTGACATCCTTAATTTTAACGTGCATGGGTGTAGGGCATATTTGTTGGTGCCGACACTAGTGAAGTAAACCTCAGATGGTCAATGACCAACCTAATGAAGAATCTAAAAGCCAAGAAGAAGGCTGAAGAAGAAGTTAAAAGTGTCGTAAAAAAGAAAGGGTTTGTAGATGAAGAACATCTTCCAAGATTACAGCATCTTAAAGCTGTAGTGAAAGAGACAATGAGATTTCAACCAATGGCTGAAATAATCTCAAGAGAGACAACAGAAAAGTGCATAATTAATGGTTATGAAATACCTGCTGAGACACCGGTGTTTGTGAATATGTGGAAAATAAGAAGGGACACACCCAAGTTTGGGATTTGAATAAATTCCCAAGAGATTTTATGAATCCTAGTAGCAATGTTGAATTGGGAAGACAAAACTTTGAACTCTTACCATTTGGTGCCCGGAGAAGAATTTGTCCTTATAGCATTGCCCACTGTTGAGCTTGCACTTGCCAATCTTCTTTACAACTTTAATTGGGAAATGCCGACTGAGGACTTGGATTTTGATGTTGTACCTGGTCTTACCCAGCACAAGAAGAATGCTGTCATGCTTATGGCTGCCAAATTTATATGATCATATGGGTCGATGATATAAATAAATTTTCACGAGATTGTTGCATCGCTTGTGTTTCTTTTTTTAAGTCTCTCTTGATTGTTGTTTCTTTCGATGCCTTTTGATCTTCTAATAAATTTAAGTGTAAGTGGGTGAATTCCAAAGGAACATTGAAACTTGTTTTGGGAATTGAGGTTCCTCTTACACAATTACTTGCATGAGTATGTCAAATTCATAATCAATTGGGTTCTAATTGCAATTGAATTAGTGTTTGATTTTGTTTACATATTAATTGGACAGATTAAAAACTTGAAATAGAACAATTTTTTTTTGGGTCCATATGTGTACACAATAAATTGTTTGTGTTTATAAGATATGCCTTTGTCTCTAATTATAATTTGAATTAAGGTTAAAATTGTAAACTTATTAGAGGGGGTGTTATCGGACTTTTCTAGGGTGTGAAAAGCACCACTCAATCATAAGTTTACTTAGGGACGGGGTTTGAAAATCTTATAAGAGTGGAGCTATTGGCACCCCTACATTATTCTTATAAAACCCCACTTTAAATAAAATTACAATTAAGGACAATTGAAAATTAAACACATATAGATTTTTTTCCAACAAATTACTTAATTCATAATCAATCCTTTTTTTTTAAAAAAAAAAGTCTATATATTACTTCCCATCTAACTAAAATAAATTGGACACAATTTATGCCCGGCTTTCTCTTTTTCCTTGAATTTTTTTGCCCAGCTGCCGCTGGCTCACCATTCTTTCTAATTTGACAAAAAAACAAGGTCACTGGATCGAAGGTTTTGCGGCAATAGTGAAGGATTTAGAGAGTATTCATGCATAATCCAACAACCATTGTATGGAGACTTGTCCTTCTCATATTGAAACCTTTTCTTGGAACCAATTTTCTTTCTAGAGTTGCGGGACACAACCGCCTTGCCGACATCTTCTCCTTGCAACGTACCAGTACCGACTCTGCGATCAATCATGGGAACTGTTAACACTCTTCTTCTTCAAGCTAGTGAAAAAGTAAAGATCTTCACCATCTTCTAAATCGAGTCCTCCAAATTGCCTCTAAATCTGCCACGGTTCCTTGGAACCGTAAAGATTTTCAGTTCTCACGAAATCATCAAGAAAATGGACTAGAGTTCCAGAAATCTTGTTGAATAATCTATTGTTCTCTTTTGATTTCTTATTGATTAAATATTTTTATACTTAAAATTACTTTGAAATTATAATTTGAAATATGTGTTATTTCAACCAATGATTAACACTAAAAAATTTATCACCCATATAACTTTTTAATTTGTGTGTAGGGTAATACTAAAATTGGAAATAATTAAAAAAAATAGTACAATAATACTTTGAGTTTTAAAAATAAAATAAATCAAATGAAAATTGAGAACTTAGAAAAGTGTACCTAAAAAAAGGGTCATTTTTGGCAAATAAAATGAATATAACTAAAAGGGGTTTTTATGAGGAGATAAGAGGGGTGCCAATAGTCTAACTCATCTTATAAATCAATTGGTCCCAAGAGTAAAAAACCCAGCAGTTAGAAAGTCCAAAATTGAACCATCGGCAACTAACTTAAAAAAGAAAACACAAAAAAAAAGACAAAAGCAAATCAACAACAACAACATTCGATGTATTTTTCCATAAACTTGATGGAAATAGTTTGCAATTCTTTCATTTTCAATAAAATTACAGTGTAATTTCTTATGTAATTTCTTTAAAATTACTAAGGTTTCGGATTTTGAGACTATGCGAAACAACTTTGTAATGTAGAAGAATCCAAGAAAATCCAATGAATCCCACTTGAAGAGAAAATAAATAAAAAGTAAATTTCTTTTACTTTTGTAAGGTTCAAGTAGGGAAGGCAATAGGGAAATGAGAGGAAGGAACCACCATTCTTGCACTCATCTTTGATATTCTGCATATATCCATGTACTCTCCTCGTCATTACTTGAATTGTACTCGAATTGTTAAAGGGGAGGGAATAAGATCCTGAAATAATAATAGGGGATTGTTGAGAGTCCCTAATCCTGAATAATTGATATATTTTTAGTTTCTAAACTTCATGTAATCATACTAATTGAAAAATATATAAAATAAAAAGTAAATGACAGTGAATTAGTCTATTTTATTATACTCCATCAAAATTTTGATATATATAATATTCAAATAATGTTTTTCAAAACAAAATTCAAAAAACGTCATTTTTATACAATATTGACATGAATGTTATCCATAAGCATTGATATCTCTTACCCACCAACTATGGTGCAACGAACATTGCGAGTCGGGCTACTGGTTGACAATGTGACAAGTTGGCTGCTCGATTACTGATGACAGAATGTGCTACTGGGCTTTAGTGAGATGAGGACAAGCTGGATGCTGGTTGTGGCACGAATAATTCATAAAGAATGAGTGAGACTGTGAGAGAGTGGTTTAAGATTTTTTTTTTAATACTCTTATGTAGGACTGTTACTAATATTACATCCACAATTAATATTTACAAACAAATTATACAACTGAGACCTTAATCGTGGCATGTGCTCCTCTAAAGTGTTGCCTAGATATATTATTTAAATCCTCTCTAATATTCTAAGGGTGTCCACTCCACTCATATTTTGTGAGGGAGAGACTATCTCCACTTAATTATTTGATAATTGAAGAAGGATTGAAACTAATCCCCATAATACTTTTATGGAGGCTCGAACCATTTCTCTTAACATTGTAAGTGTAATGACTCTCCCACTAAATCAAATGCCCATTGGTCGAGTGGCTTAAGATTTGATTTGTGGATTATGAGCTTTAGTTGTGATTAAGTCTAAATTACGTTAAAATATTTGTGTTAACTAATATTTGTATTATTTGTATAAATATTTTGATATTTGTTATTTACACTAATATTTAATATTTTATAATTTAAATTTTATTATTTATTGAATAATAATTTTAGAAAATAAAATTAATGTTAAAATTTTAAATAAGGAAATAGAAAAATGGGGAGGTAATGGAATTCTATTTCATCTCCGCCTCTTCCTAAATAAGAGGTTGAGTGAAAAATTGTGTCCGTCGATTTTTTGAATAAAGAATTAGACATTAAATCATCTCAATACCCTCTCCGAATGGAGAAAATCACACAATATCTCCATTCTTGTGGGGATTTTGTCATCCCCGCATTCCGGTGGGGCGTTTTTGAAAAAAAAGTAAAAGCTAATTTTTTTTTTTCCTTGTTCGACTTTTATAGGGTCCAAGCGAGGGTTATTAGTGAGATTTGTATGATTGTTCAAAATTTAATTAGTATTTCAAGCGGTATTTATCAATTTTATCAATTGAGTTGTACGAGTGATAAATAATTTTTGAAAATTATGAAATTCACCAACAATAAATCATTGCACATCAACATTTAGGATAAAATATTGAAATAATACTGAAAAGCATAGTAATACTTTTTTAAAACAGTATTGTTCTTCTTATTTCACGTAATTTCCAGGATTAAAAAAAAAACGTCATATCGTTATTGCACAATTAACTGAAAATTCAGTGGCAAATCAGAAAATTCGTTTTAAATTTTGCGCAGGAAAATATCAAAAAATAAAGTTGCATAGTGAGAAGAGCGAGGGATATTATATTATATAATAGACAAGGTACTCCTCAAACTACGTGCAAAGTCACGCTCTCCGTGATTGGTTAGAAGTGATAACGTACGTGAACCTGCAGGTTGTCAGCGAGTGAATGCTCTCAATCTGTCAACTCTGGCACTGCAATGCAATTTGCTGCCGTCTTGCAATGCAAAACCCAAGCACGGTTATCTTTTCTCGTGACACTATTGGACTGTGACAAACACGCTCTCGAGAAGCGTGTAGCTTGAGATTGTTAGAAAAACGCGGGAGGACGTGAAAAATCGATTGTATTGGAGTTGATAAAAAAATAAAATAAAAATTTCGAGATCTTTTCACTCGAACCCTTGAAGGAGGAGGAGTTAGATATGATGATCTGAGCAGGGCGATGATTGGCTCTGCAATCACACGTTTGCCATTTGTACGGCTCTCACTGCCCTTGGGAAAGTTGAAGCAAATAAAAATAATTAGCCGAAGGTTAAAAATGAGGACTCTGAAATTTGTGTCAATGACATTGCGATAAGAATTAAAATATTTATAGTAATTTTGGGGGGTGAGTTTAGGCTTATTTAGAGTCCCTAGGAATCTAGGATAGGATTAGGGTTTTCAGGAGATTCCCTTGAAAGTTTGTAAAGTTGGTTTCTTGAAAACGGGTGATCGTCCCATATATATTATATAATGCTGGCACCTTCCCTCTTATTTAAGTGTTTTTTTTTTTAATCTCAATCATAATATAAATTTACGATAATATAAATGTTTCAGATATACGCATTTCCAAAGTCACACTCGATATAATTGAAGCACTCCTAACTCGTGAAATCTTTTTTTTGTTTTACGTTATCATATGATATATTATGCATGGTACCAATAAATTTATAAGTCAATAGTAAAAAATTTGAGTTTCCAATCAAGAGTATAGAGCATTGTACCAAACGGCGGCAGTTGTACTGTAAATTTACCAATATCTCATAACTTTACAATAAAATGCGTTTGTAAATGAAGTTTCTATATAACGTAACATTTTTGGAGTGACCATTAATTTTACACCATTTTTATCCACCAAATAATGAGATAACTTTATTTATTTATTTGTTTGTTTATTATTATATTTATGCTAATAAGTCCTAGCTTTGTTAATGTCAAATGAATTTGAGCAATTCGTAACTTACTAAGATGAGTTTTGTCACAAAAGAACATAATATCAATTATTAGTCACTTCTTCATTTTCATGTTACAAATTCATTGAATTGAATTGGCTGTTATAATAATTAAATAACATATATTGAATTCGAAAATTCAATACAAAGTAGCTGTTACATCCTCACATGAGTATAAAAAGACACCTCCTCTTCTGTTTTTACAGACACTGAATCTAGCACAAAGAGTACTTGTCATTTTTCTTCCCTCCTTCTTTCGTCTGTTTTTGTGATCGAGTTTGCCGCAGTTGTGGTTCGCCTGAATTATCAGTCTGTGATTGACGGATAGTTCATACCCGTTGTATCCTCGGAAACAGTTACCAGCAAACCTAAAGCATAACAATATTTGGTAAATCTATTTTAAGGAAACTGTCCTATGCAGACCTCTGGTTTATTTTTTTGTTTCACTTTCCTTTCTCTTCTAGTCTTTTCATGTTCTTCATTTGTCATTTCCAGTTGCTGGTTTACGTTGTTGTTTAATTAGCTACTGTATAAATTGTTATCTCACTGTGTTTATTTTTCTTACAAGTACATGGGATTAACATAGGCCCAGTTGGACGATACATAGGCTTATGTATGGCATTTAAAGTTGCTTGGCTCCGTGTACCTTATTCTGTATTTACTAAATAGGAATGAAAATTAGAATTAATAAATTGTTTAATTGTTAAATTGAAGTTAGGAATAAGAATAAGCTGCGTGGAACCCATACAACAGCTGTTGTTGCTATCATCATTATCATCGTTGTCGTCGTCGTCGTCATCATCGTCGTCGTCATAATAATAATAACAATGATGATAAAAATTAATTAAGATTTTTTAGTAATTTATAATAGTCTAGCTCGTTATGATTCCGATTTTAAAATAAAGTAGAGACATTAATGATAATACAACTCATTTCGATTCTAATTCCTATAGTTAAAATAAATAACTTATTTTTATTCTCATTCCACCCATTCTGATTTTCGTTCACCAAACGCACCATTAGATAATTAATGGAGAGTCTTGGGTTTTGGCTGGAAATTAAGCAAAGAAAAGATTCCTTCACAAGTAGTCAAGTACTCTGCTCTCTTTATTTTATTTTTATATGTAAAAAATAAGAATTAATTCAAATTGATGTGATTAGCATTTGGGGAAGTAGATATAATTGTTTCAGCTAAAGCACATTCAACATATAATATAAACTATGATGCATTTTAATTGACCATATAATACAAACAACAAATGTAGTTTAATTGATCACGAAAGCATTTTGCATAGTTCAAATAAAAATAGAGAATAAAGACTAATGTTTAGTGGGTGGAGTTTCTCCTCCTTATTAAAAATTTTTATTTTTTTAAAAATACAATACAATTTTAAAAATATTCAAATAATAATATACAACACTCCAATTATATTATATTATTATTTATTGATAAATTTGTACTAATTATCATTGTCCCTCCCTAGAAGGTTTTTTTGGTTAAAGTTTAAAGCACGATTATCAATGGGAGTCTTCTTTTTTTTTTTTTTTCTATTTATACTAATTCAAATCCTCTTGAATTTGAGGATTCCAAGAAATTAAAAGAAAGTGATTATCATTTAGGCAACAATTTTTAGGAAGCTGGCAACTGCTACAACATTTTCACTCACCTGTCTAGTCTTAACTATTTTCATTTTCATGAATCATACGACCCAGAATCCAATAAATTTTGGTTAAAGTTTTGAAAATGTATTGGAGTTGCGTAATTTTAGTACTTGAACTTTCATGTGATTCGATTGTGAGAGTTCATTCTGACTCGAAAGAAGAACGCCAATCATCATCAAATTCCAAGCCTCGTCAGTGTGGCAGAGCCCTAATGCCCCAAACTGTTGAACCTATTGTATGGCTGGCTGAACCTGTTCCCAATAAAAGTGATGTTATTAATCACTGAATCGATTTAATGAAAATATTACTTTTCTTTTATTATTAATAATAATAATAAATAAATAAAAGGCTAAATGCCCAAAGCGGTGGAATAATGCCCACAACTTCAAGTAAGAGTAGATACATCTTATAAGTGTAGTGTAGGGGTAAATCTTGTGTATAGTGGTGCGTATTTTTGAGTTTTAGTTAGTAGATTTCGTACATCTAATATATCTAAAATTGTAATATCTCTAATTCGTAACAAATTTTAAACAAAATAGTCTTGTGATCTATCTTTTAAACTCTTGTTTCTAATGAGATTACAAGTTACTCGTTTAATTTTATTTGACCATGCAAAAATACAAAACCAAATTGATATTTATGTTTTTTTTTTGAAGTTTTACTTGGTAGATTTCATACTTCTAATATATCCAAAATTGTAATATCTCTAATGCGTAACAAAGTTTAAACAAAAAAGTCTCATGGTCAATGTGTTTTCTACTTTTTAAACACTTGTTTCTAATGAGATTACAAGTCACTCGATTTAATTTTGTTTGGCTATGCAAAAACCCAAAAGCCCATTGATATTTATGCTTCTAATTGAACTTAAACACCTAATATTTATGTAATAATACATATGGTTAAGGCTCTAAAGATATAAAGAGACTGTGGGACTCTAATCGGTTTCGGTATGGCCCTTGACATGATCACATTCTTACTAGAATGTTCCCATTAATTAGAAACCAAAAAAAAAAGTCATTAACAATTTTAATGTTGATTAGTTCATGCCAAATAGCTTTTTTTAGTAATTATGTGCTTAAAGTACTCTCAATTACAACGTATTTAGACTAAAGATTCATAATACAAATATTCGTGTGTTTTTTGTCCCACTCAAAGAGAAAGAAGCCAGGTCTCTTCTGTACTTGCTTTGAAGCACCAAGCCTCCATGATGAGGCCATTGTGTGCTCATTGTCCCAAGTCTGCTATAATTAGATGTGTGCTAATAAATTAAAAAGACGACAACATTTGTCTATTGTATTAGATATTTTTGAATGAACATATATGTGTAGCTCAAACCCCTCACCCCAAAGCTTGTAGAGACAATTTCACCCCGAAACATTTGTCTATTTTATTAGATTTTTTTTGAATTAACTTTAAAACCGCATAACTGTAAAGGCTTTAGATTTTAAACCTTTAAAGTCATGCGGTTTTAAAGCTTTCCCGCATTTTTCCGCACTTTAAAATTTTGGACCAAAATATTTCTATTATGTCTGTATATTTTTTAATTAAAATCAAGTTGATTAAGCAAAGAAAATGTGAAAGTAATGAGTCTCTCTCTATATCGCTACTAACTGACACTTCTCACAACATTTTTTTCTTATTATAGAGACGTACGAATGCTCAGATATATACAGGCCAATTAAGCACACAGTCAAGGTTCCACAAACCTTGAGATACTATTGTTTTTAGTATTGATTAAATATCTAATGAATTGATTTTATTTTAATATGAGCAAACCCATGAATTAAATTAGTGTATACTAAGATTCTACTTACATAACTCAATAGTCAAGGTTTTACAAACCTTTTAGACATCAACTCGATGGCCATTAGGAAGTAAGTAATTTTAATTTCTTTTATCATATTTATCTATTTTTTGGGTTAAAAAAATATTGTCTAGTTAGTGAAAACATAGTTTATATTTAAAATGTCAACGAAAGGTCAGTCTTTATTGTTATTAATAAAGGGAAAAGCGTTTGAAAGAAGGTTTTTGAAAATAGATTTTTATTTTAACAAAAGTACCCAGAACTCAGTAAAATTTTTTGTTGGTTTTCTGGAAACTTTTTTTCATAAGCATATTTTCAGAACTAGTTTTAATAAATTTTAAAAGGTCAGATAAATAAATAAGATAAAAGAAGTTAAAATTAATTGAATGGGCTAAATGAGGGGGAAGCCGAGAAACTTAATTAATGGACGATTCTCTTGTTTAGTTTTGCTTTGGAATCAAAAGATTCTTGGCAAATTACTGAAGAACCGCTAGGGAGTTGGGGGTCATTAGTGTAAGGAGGTGGAAAGGGCGCAGTGGCATTCAATGTTTCATTATGCACTGCAGCAGAAGACTGGAGACTAGAGAGAGAGAGAGAGAGAGAGAGAGAGAGAGAGAGAGAGAGAGAGGGAGAGGGGTTTCAATTAGAAAATGGTAAAGTTCAGTTGTTGGTTAGCTTTTTCAACTGTAAATTGCCGGTAGTTGAGTTGAGTGTAATGGATATTTGGATCGAGCCCAGCGGTGTGCGTTTTAATTAATCAAATAATCACGCTGTTAACTTAGCTAAAATATCTGGTAAAGATATCGAGAGGAGAAAATGCAAAATATCGCGAGAAGAGATGCACAAACTAATGCTCCTTAAACCGGGAACCCTAAAATTAAAACTTAACCCACCAACTCTCTCTCTCACGCTTTCGCCCCAAACCCTCTTACAAATTCCTCCTCCTCCTCCTCTTTCCCTCCTTTGCTCCCCTCTCTCTCTCTCTCTCTATCTCTTTCTGCTGTGAAAAGAAAAGAAAAATAAATAAAAAAACAAAAAGGGCTTGCAGAGGAAGATTAATTTATTTTGGGGTGGTGGGCGGGGTTTTGATTTGAAAAATAAGAGAATGGGGAAGTACATGAAGAAGAAATCAAAGGTGGCAGTGGTGGTGGAAGGTGTCCGGACAAGAGCCAAAACCCTAGCTTTACAGCAGCGGCTTAACAGCGGCCTCGGCGCCGTTGTTGTTGACGAGAGCTCATTCTGTTACCTCCAGCTCAGGAGCCGCCGCCTCGAGAAGTCCTCCCCGCCTCCTTCCAAACAAAAACAACAGCAACACAGAGACAGAGAAAAGACTAGTTGCGGAGAAGGTGACAACAGAAACCAAAGCCAAGACAAGGGCTCAAGTTCTTTGAAGGAGTTGGAGAATGTTGCTTCTAATGAAGTGGGTGCTCCTGAGGCCTCTTCTGGAGACAACATTTACATTGCAGACTTTGAACCCAGAGACAGGTTTTTATTTCTTATTTCACTTCTCTGTTTCTTTAACTTTCAATTTCTGGGTGCAAACTTTCTGTGCCTCATCCGCCCTCTCTCTCTTGATGCTTTTGTTTTTATTTTTACCGAAAACTTTCTTATTCTTGTCAATTTTTTTTTCTTAAAGAAGCGGGAAATCGTTCTGTTCTGTTCTGTTCTGTTTTGTTTTGTTCTTCAAACCCATTAAAAATATATCTCCCTTTTGGTTTCTTTTCGAGGCTCCAGTTCAAGTAAATGTTGCAAAATGTGAGATTTTTTTTCCTTCATGTGTTTTTTGAGTATTCATATTTTCAGTTTATGTGTTTTTTGTCAATCTTTCTTCTTGTTTTTTAAATTCCAGACTCCTATATTTTGAAATTTGAAGTTACAAGGCGTCAATCAAAGTCTCTATCTCTATCTCTGTCTGTCTCTCTTTCTCTCTCTTTTAAATAAGTTTTTTTATCATGTTCTTTTTTCACCTTTTATTCACCAAAAAAAAAATTCCTCCTTCTTTGATAACATGAAAGCTTGTGACTGGTGACCTTTGAGGGACATTTCGATGAATAATACTCAGTTTTTGTTTTTGTTCAGCATAGTAATTGAGTTCAAGATGTTCAAGTTTTATTTCTCCATCACGTGGAAGCTGATATGTTGCATGTTCTGAACACATTAGTTTGTTAATCAATTATTTTGAGACCACTGTTAATTCAATTTTTATCCTGGACCAATGGAACAAATAAATATTGGGTTATATCTGCAAATTGATTTGATCTTCTTGGTATGAATTCATTATAATCTTAGGCCTGCTGTCCTCTTTTCTTCTGATTGGCAAAACAATTGCTGAAACTTTATAGTGTCTTTTTTGGGATATGCGAAAAAAAGATTGTGGATTATTTATTGCCGCGGTGGCATCCATAAGTATTATGCCTCATTTTGTGTTACCATTGAAATGTCATGTTCATGGGGCCTAGTTCTAGACTGATGAAACATGTATGGGATACTTTGATTTGGGACTACTAGTGTGTGTGTGTCAAAGAGTTACAGATTTCTTGCTTTTTATTGTATTTATGCTGCTGCCCAGATTGGAACTTGCCCTTTCAATACATGTCTTCGTTATCGGAATTTCTTCCCACTTTAATGTGAATATAGATGGGTACAGTAGTAGATTTGATGTTCTTGTGGTGAAAATTCAGTTCATGTTCTTGGGTTAATGGTTGTTAATTTGCTGCTGCTATGCACAGGAGTACCAGGGAAAGTACACCATGTAGCTTCATAAGGGGTGGTGACACCATTGGAACCCCCGGCTCCATCACCAGACTGACTGGCTCACCACCTGCAACTAACCAAGGAGTTCAGAATGGCGTGCAGAGAATCATGCCCACAGCAAACGAAATTGAGGAATTCTTTGCCACTGCAGAGAAACAACAACAGAGATTGTTTATTGAGAAGTATGCGACTTTCATTTCTAAATTGTTTGCTTTGAAGCTTTCTGTGTTGCATTTTATATATTCAACTGTGCTAGAAAAGTTTATCGTCTTCTCATTACTTGGTTTATTTTGCAGGTACAACTTTGACATTGTGAATGATTTGCCCCTCCCAGGACGCTACGGATGGGTGCAAGTGGTGCCATAAGAAGGGCTAATTTCATCTGTGTTAATTGTTTCCTTCAGCTCAGCATGATTTGAAGGAATTGACTGGGATTGGCTGGTGCTGTGTAATTCCATCACCGGTCTATTTTCATGTAAAGAATGATTTGAACTAAGATGTGTAATTTAAGGATCTGTCACAGTGTCACGTATCAGAGCTGATGAATTGCACGCTAACCAAATGTTCAAGGGGAAGAAGAAATAATGTTTAGTTTAGGGTCTTTGATAGTTTCATCATTTGTAATTTTTAGGGTTTAAATCTAATTACTAGCTATTGCTTCCTGTCTTTTTCCCTCGAAAATTTAACTTTTGTCTATAGCAGAAACTAGGGATGAAGATGAACCGTGGATGCTCTTTGGAAATAAATGCTACTCAGTTGTCATTTTAATGCTTTTGTCTTTACCTTCGGTTTTCTTTTTTCCCCCACCGTCAATCTCTCAATACCTGTTATCAGATAAAACACAAGCTGCACTTCAATTTTTAGCTATGATAGTGATGTATGTCATTTTGCAAATCTACAATTTGATTGTTTTGGCCTGTTGTGAGAATTGGATTTGTGGTGATATTGGTTGGTCAATGTCATTAATCAAGGACACAATCAACGTATTCTTATCAGTATTAGATAAGAATACGTTGCAAGGAATGCATGCAAGTAAATCTTGACTGGTAAATATTGGTTATAGATACAAACTCAGTACCAGATACTTTTAAAATTCGGTACAATTCACAATAGGCACCACATTCTTCCCTTACCCCAAACCTCGGCCCAAATATTTTCATTAATGTTTTTGAACGCGGTAGATTAATTTGGCCTTCTTTACACATTTTTCATGTTGCTATCTGCGGTTTAATGATGATGATGGATTAAGGACTGGGATTTTACCCAAGCAGTCTGGGGTTGCTCAGTGGTATCTTAGTTGAGGATGAGGAGGATCTTTCTGACAGCGGGCATTTATATTGATTGATTTTTGCTCTTCATTTTAACTTTACTTGAAACCTGTGGTGGAAAAAGCTGTGCAGTTTTTGTCAAGTGGGCATTCACATTCACAGAATCACATTCATCCAAACCATCCTTGTTTGAAGCAATTCTGCCGCATTATTATTCTTCACATGGGGACCTCGTACGGATTCTGGAGCAGATTTATGCATCACATGTTGCATTTGCATTTTTGCGGCATCTTCATCATGAATTCGGTGATGTATCCTACTATGCTTTGATCCCTTCTATTCTTTTCTAAATATCAGGTAGTTGTGACTTGTGCGTGAAGATAGCATAGCGAAATGGAAACTCACCTCAGAGCTTTTGTGAATTTCTTTGATGTTTTACCAGGATCTTGCTCCCCAATACCAATAGATCCCTGCTCTACACTTACATATAATACGTCGCCATGTGTGTGCGCTCTTACATAATGTATAACTTCACATAAGCATTCTAATTTTATGCAGTCTCTGGTCTGCAAGCTTGTTCATTTGCTGGAATGATCAAGTTGTTTTTTAGGCCATCAACGGCTCTGAGACAATTAAAAATTGATTGTTAAGGCAACCTTTTGCTCCGGCCACTTTGGTCGTTCCATACTTCCACATACGAACTGGGCAGTATGAAACTTGTTTCCAGTAGCTGATCAATATTGTAATTTTTTAAAAATTAATAAATAAAAACTTAAATATTCTTTATTAATAAAAATCATAATTTAATAATTCAATCTGAGTTACTATTTAAGAGAGAGAGAGTCATGGTCAAAGAACAAAGAAAATGTGATGGGCATCAGATTCTAAGCCATTAGTTAAATTTGAAATTTGCTAATGACATTACAACTACAAAGAATGGATAACACAATCGGCAACCACTATGGCCCCAAAAAAAAAAAAAAAAAAATCTCAGATTCTTTCTAGGTTCAAATCTGATGGTTCTGCATTTCTCATCTTCAAACCATCCCATTGAGTTACTATCATATGATTTACTGCCAGGCCAAAATAACAGTGTGAGTTCACAAGAAATGACAAAGAAGACTAGCAAATCCAAAATACATGATTTCCACTAGTAAAGCACTTAGTGCATGGTTAATTCAGCAGAAACACTGTACCAATAATGATTATGAAGCTGTTTTTTACAAGCAAAAACAGACAGATACCTGCTCAATCCCCAAATCGAATATCCAAATCGTGATTTCATGGTGTTGAAGGAGATAAAACAGCTGCTTGCTTTGTTTCTGCCATTTCGACTTCATATGCACTGGCATTTGGCTTTTCTTCATTTTCCATAGCCATGCTTTTGATTTTAGCTCGTTGTATAGCACGTATCTCATATCTGTTAACATGTACAAGAAATCACATCTTCAGTGTAGGGCAAACAAGTTAGTTTAATGACACTGCGTGAACAGAGACACAAAAGAGCAATTCTAGCTTGAGTTACCAAACACACCTTTATTTATTTAGTAATTTTTGCATACAAGTCACACTCTTAACCTTGGCATGAGCAAAACTCGAAGAACTAAATGCTCAGCTAGTATCAGCTATGATGAACTGCAACTGCTAATTCACATTTCTAAACAATGCCTCCAAAAATTAATTAAACTATTTTCATCCTTCATAGGCTCCATAACATAATCTATCTAATATCTGAATGAAGGCTTTTCCAAAGTCCACAACAGAATTATCAGAATGTCAGCATATAAAACTTCCTTTTCTAGGTCCGCAACATACACTAACAAATACCTGAGCTTATGCTTTGTTGTCAAGGTTCATAAAAAAAAAAAAAGTTTAGGGAGAATGCCATCATGTGGAACTTTACATCAATTGTAACAGATTCACACACTCTTAAGTCTTAACATACACAAACTGATTTCTAATATGAGCTCTTTAACAAAACACAGCCAGATTAATAATCCAATAATTCTAATCTCATTTTCATATCCATGCAAAATCACACCATTCAACATTTATGTAGAACTTTCAATACTTCATCACCATAAAATTTCATGGACAAAAGTTATAAGTGTATTTCTTTCTGTCAATTAGTAGTTTACTTAGGTTTTAATTTTTACCTCCTTCAAATGTACATTTCTAAGCCTTAAAAGGGAAGTATACCTTTCTTCCTCTATTTTGCTAATCCTGCACAAAAATAGACCTACGTTTCAAGTGCTCCAAAAGCCTTCATTCTAGTAGCATCCCTTAACCATGACAAAAATATCTACTTCAATTGTGACTAAATAAATTCTTTGCAGCCCCATAGGATAGTCATAAGCCCTTAATTATCATCACAATAGTCAAGCATGCACACAATGAAAACACGGTGACTTGAGAAGAACATGAAGATGTATTGCAAGCAGCAAATATGCCATTTTAGGTTTTTCAGCTTTTTTCCGTGGATTTAGTCAATCACCAAAGGGAAAGTAGGGCATAAATTCTCCACGAAGTACAAGGATTCTTGTTACGAACACGAAACCAAAGACAATTCCATTGAACTCCCTATAACACTTAGGGCCTACTCAAAGGGAAGCAAATTGGAAGACTTATACTATTCAAGTGAGCCTAACAATTAAACCAAGGAAAATAGTTAATTTAAATCATAGGATTGTACTTCTAAGAAGTAAAATGAAGGTGCTATTTTAATAATAGGATCATAATACAATGAAAAAAATAGGCCACAAGGCACTCTTTAAACACCATACCATTTTTACAAAAAACATAGATGTACAAACACCAAAACAACTTTTCGTCCTCTTGATTTGATAAGTAAGATAGAATTTGCTTTAATAAGAGGAAGACAGTTGCAACACTTCACCCAAAAGAAAATCGAAGAAACACAGGACCCAACTGAAAAGTGAAAAGTATACCATATGCATAGATTTTGGAACAACAAGTTCTACTTATCATGTGAGAATAACTGAAAACTCATCAACTTACTCAGCCACATCATGTGAGAATAACTGAAAACTCATCTACTTACTCAGACACATAGTCACGGACAAGCATGAAGTAGATCCTCCAAAATTGTTGTTCCTTCAAGTGGGCAGGGCACAGCCTAAATCTAAGATGAGAAAGTTCCTGGCAAAAAGCAAACATAAAGTTGATAAGCAGAATCAATTCAGATACCAATTAGTACGAGTTAGACAGATCAATTGCCTAAGCTATCAATCTAACAATTAAAGAACAGTACATAATATTCAGTTTACCAGATATAATTGACAAGCACTAAAATTTTTGTATCACTGAAAAGATACACTTCATTGAATTTACTAGGCACAATCTAATACAATTCATAGAATTTAATGGGCACAATCAAACAATACTCCATCAGGTATATCACAACACTTTCAAAGTGTAAAGTTCAAAGAAAAACCTCTAATCAAAGCAGCAAAGATAGGGTACAGAGATGTTTAGCCAAGTTGCCAACAGATATAACCACATTCTTACTCTTAACATTTAGTTTCCATTCAAAGTTTCAAAACTATGACAGGGTTGTTAATACTATTTGTGTGCATGTTATATCTTTGGCGGTATGGTATCTTAGCATGCCAATAAGAATTGAATGGCTGATCACTATTTTCCAAATGAGAATCTCATAGAAACACAGTTTAAGGTTCAGTTATGTGACATCATAATAGAGATACCTAAATTATCCAACCTAGTTTCTAACATCATAAATTCCTACAATCTGTGCTTAATAAATTATAGCATAACAATGGCAGATCTTAAAAAAAAAAAAAAATTCCCTGTTTGTGATGACAGTCTAAACTTGATTTCAAGTCCACGTGAGACTGAAGGCTTTCTTTACATTTATTCCTACTTAGAGCTTGCCGAATAAAAAAAATGCTTGATTACAGGTCTCGTATTTCTGACTGGCATTATCCAATCTGACTCATCCTTTTTTTTCTGAAACCAAGATTAGTTACTAGAAGAACCGTTAGGGCTAGTATGTAATATCGAGTTTATTAACCATGTAATTTCATAGTTTTGACTTTCTAGTTTCATAATATGTCCCGGAAATAGAAGTCTACTCCTCCTATCACTTCAAAAATGCATTAACTTCTACTACAAAGTGCATCACAGCAGTACATGATCACTTCAATCAATACAAAGAATTAGTACTAGCCTCATATATACAAGAAACTGCATTTATAATGCAAGCTGACAAGCTAATCTACAGCAGAAGTTTCAACTCAAATTGCCAAAATTGAAAAAAGAAACATAATGTGACTAACCACCCTACTTCCTAAATGAATTTCACACAAAGTGACCAAAAAGAGTAAGAAATTGAAACCTTAGATTTTGAAAGCACAAGAAAAGCATGGCGTTCCTGCCACTCAGAGAGATCCTTCCGTACATTCCCTGAAGAATTTGTTGCAGCTTCCACGTCATAAGCAGCTTCATCATCATCTGCACCAAATTCAACCAATACGCAGCGTTTTAATCCAACAGATAGATATAAAAAATTCGAACTTGCATCAGATTCCTCTAAAGTAAGCTAAATTTAAGCAACCCTTTAGTTCATCACCAACAAAACTTGTGTTTAATCACAAGGGGAAAAAAAAAAAAAACTCTATTCGGTAAACACACGGAAAAAAGAAAAGAAAGAAAAAAGCACTCCATTCAGTAAATACACACAAAAAAGAAAGAAAAAAGAACCTTTAAATGGGAAATTCTTGAATGTATCTAAAGTGAAGGTCTTGAGATGATCGAGTAATTGATCAGTGACTCCAAGAAGTTCTTCTTCATATTCTTGCAGCTGATTTGATTTTGTTGGTTGATTTTGGTTTTTGGGTTTTTTACCGCTACTGCGCCGAAACCATGAAGTAAAGTCCATGCTCGACTTGGAAGGGCCTGATGATGCCGCTAATTATTAATATTATTTATCGCGCTATTTTTTTCTTTCTTTTTTGGTCTTCTTGGTGGGCATGTTTATTTTATGGTATCATTATAAATAGAAATGGGTCTCACTGTAATTTTTTTTACTGCATTAATAATGTAATAAATATATAATATTAAAGATAATTAATGTTACACATTATCTTTATTAATAAAATTTTTAATTATTTTAAAAATAAATAGCTAATTAACAAATTGATTAAAGGGTGATTTTAAATTTAAAAAGAAAAATAATAAGAGATACAATAAAATACAATATCTCAAGTACTTTTATTTAAATTGAATTCTTGACAAGTTTTTTTTTTATTTTAAATTGAATTCTTGACACATTAATCACATAAGTCTAATTGCTTAATGCTTTTGCATGCATCTTCTTTTTGATAAAGATGCTATATTCAAATATAATTGAAATATAAAATAGTTTCTGAAAGTTAGAGTTTACAATTAAACTGTGATTATTCATGTGCCCCACTTGGACAACAAGAGATCTATTCTAGCAATCAAAGAGGAAGATGGATTCAAATCCACTGTGCAAAAAATATTTTGTGTCAATGTCATTGTCATAGAATGTTAGTATTTTCTCTCTCAATTGTTGAAGTTTAAGTAATTTACTTAGTATTATTCTAAATGCATAGTTAGATATTGATTGGATGTAATTAGTTAGTTTTCGTTGGATTAATAATATTTATATTGGCATCTTTTTGGCAAAATTTGTTATTTATTTGGGTCACTCCTTAGTGCTCGGATATGTCAAGCTTCTAGAATTGGGCCTCTCCAATAGCCCAAAGAGCAACAATATTATCCCGCCATATATGCAAAATTCCCATGATCAAGCAACAAGTGCATAGTTTTCAATTTAATTAATTTTTCCAGTATAAATATAAATATTCTTTAGTGAGAGCATCCAGACCTCACTTTATTAAAGTTAGAATACTACTAATAAATATAAAAAAAAAATAGACTTTAATATATTGGCAACTATACTTTTTTATTTGTTAGTATATTGGAATCTATATTTTTATATTTTATTGACATCCTCATTTTGACAAATTGAGGATGTCGTCACCACGAAGTAAGGATGCAAATAAAATACAAAAATAAATAAATTTCCATATATTAAAGATTGTATTTTTTGTTTGTTAATGACATTCTCACTTTGTTAAAATGAGAATGTCATTACTAGATAATTATACCTTCCATGTCGGTAGTATAAACCAAATACGACAATAATTATGATATGGTCTCTGGTTAGAATTCTGCATGTCTTTGTACATGTATCATCTCATCTAGGTTTTGCAAATCCGATAAGGTTTTCCTTTAAAAGACCAATGTTACAAAGTAAGATGTTCTGGTTTTGAAACACAAAAGATTAGAAGTTTTCTCTTCTCTTTGGCTTTTTTTTTTTCTCTCTCTCTCTCTCTTTAAGCACCCTCAAGATTTTCTTGTTTTGCACGTCATAACATCCCGGTTTAAGAGTCAAGCCGCATTAGCATGAGAAAAATCTTTATGTTTGACTTTAACAAACATATCGTCAATTCAAAATTTAGGGGGTGTGTAAGTGTGTGTATTAGTGCATATATTCAGTTTGATTCATAAAAATAATTTTCAATTTAATTCATTAGTGCACACAGACTGCAGCAACTACTATAAGAAAGAAACACTTAATTTAGCATATCGTTTTGACACATGCATATTCTTATTTTTAGAATTTGGATAAGGGTAAATATATCTTTTGAGTAAATAATAGATAAATAAATAAATGAAATTACTTTTTTTTTCTCTCTCTCTCTCTCTCTCTTTTTCCCCTAATATGAAGGGTAAAGGTCTTGACATCTAAATTATGTTTGATAAACTTTTTATGTTGAATTATGAATATATGAATTCATGCTTGTGACAATTCTTGTGAGCCCCTATCTCATTATAAAAATTTTCTGGTAACACGCGGCAATATTCCACGCCCGGATAAAGCCACAATGGTGAATGATGACACGTGCCTAGCGTGCAAAATGCACCCTCCGTGACAAGTGACGATACAACATTGGATGCCCCCCTACACATACACAATCAATAAGTAGGCGTGCAAAGCAAATGCAAATACCGACTTATGATGGAAGTGATGTGGGGCAACTGGCAACAGTTATTATTTAGAAGACAAGGCCGACCGGCCGGCCGGCCTTCAAACAAATAAAATTATAACGATAGGAGTTACCTTAGCTAGCCTACATATTTGATGTAACACCCAGAGAATTACAATATCTTTCTCTTTTGTTCGATTCATTTTAACTTCAAAAGCCCTGCTGCAATGCAAACAAAACTAACAATCACATGACATGAATCGAAAGGGCCCTACACTCCATGCATTGCGTGATATTTGTCCGTGACCAAATTTATAAATGCCCAATTAACCATGCATCCCAAATTTACAAATGCCGATGATAGGGTTCCATGACTTTTGACTTAGAAAGTAAAATACTGAAACATCTATTTTTTGTTCCTACCTGTTCATAATTGTATTCTTTAATGTGTTAATGAAAAGGATAGATCGATCGATCGATCGATCGATGAATGAACGATGGATGGTGATGCTGGAGGTATCAACATCACGCAATATGACAGTATCATATCATATCAAATTATTGCGCTATAAGGTAATTATATCTGGGGTGGAGCCCATTGGGCCCGTTTTTAATAAAACCCCAAAGTGGACCCATCGTGGCGGTGGTGGGTAAAGGAATCATATAAAATTATCGAAAGTGGCCGCACCCCCACTATTCTCTTTCGAGTGTTTCTTTCTCCCTTTTTGACGCAGGGGAAGCGACGGATCAATTTTTGCCGAGCCAATAAAGCCGTAAAGGTTATTTTTATCCCTTGGAAGTTTCAATTATAGCTTAAGCCTAATTACAATATTACATGTACGCCACTTTACTTTTTCTTTTTTATTCAACCATCTCTTGGTTGGTGAAAATTGATCAAAATCCCTTTCTTATTTGGTAAAATTAATCATTCATCTATCGCTTAAAATTTACTAAAATTACATCATTATGATATACAACTTTTAGAGGATAATTGAAATTTTTTGTAATGAAGAAATTTACAATTGAAAAATGAATGGACTCTAAGAATAATTTTGGAATAGAATACGTGACAATTAACAAAATATTATTAACTTCCACGAAATCTCATCTCATGAGCTTTGAAACATGTGAGGAAAATAATCAATTTCGCAATAAAAAAGAGAAACTTTTTGAAATTTCATGGCTGTAATAAGTTTATATATTTCTAAGTTCTTAATGCTGCCTACAAATTAGGCTTTATTAATTTACAGGATTATCCTAATGCTAGGTTTATAATTGATTGAGATATGCTTTTAAAGCAGTGCTTGAAAATAATAAAGTTGCCCTTTACTGAAAACATACATCTAAGTGCGTTTAAACAACATTTCTTCCTTCTTTATCGATTGTGGGCAACCCCATTAATCTTAAGGCATAGCCGCTTACATTTTTAAAGCCCAAATTTTCAACAGCTAAAATCAAGTCAAACTCAATTGATTTCCTTGACTACTGATATGGGAGGCTGTCGATTTCACCGTAAAAAAAACTAATGCATTTTTTTTTATTCTCTTATTATTTTCATCGATAACTCTATGACAATATAATTTTATAATATTATTCTTATTTATAAATACATTTTTATTCATATTTTAAAAAATTATATAGATTTTTTTTTCAAAATTTTTGTGTTTGTTCTTAGATTAGTAGGGGATAAATGGCATTGATTTGAGATCATAATTATCTCCTGCTCTGATCGTGTTATGAACAAATAACTCAGTTATTAATTAGGTATTAATAAATAAAAAAAGTAAAGATGTTAAATCTTATCCATATACTCTCATTAAAAGACACATGATAAAATATCATTAAAAATTCTGTAATGCTCGGATCAGGAGAGGATGCTGTTACATTGATTTGAGTAGGAGAAAAATCTCTCTCACTTACGCAAAGTTTACGGATGAGTAGACAAATGTCAACTAAAGAATCGTTGATGTATGTATTACAAAAAGCAAATAATGCCTTTCAATTTCAACAAAAGGATATTATTTTTTTGTTTGTTTGGAAGGTGTGTCTGCACTAGAAATTTCCTGCCCGTGAGCAAATCCTGGGAGCCGATTGCTCCATTAACATTGATTGCGTCCATTAAAGTCGCTGGTGGATGCCTTCCAATTATTTTCGAAGTGATAAATTAATGTGACGAACTTGTAATGCGTCTCTTTGTTCTCTTATTGGAACAAACTTTCGACGGTGGTTATAGATAGAATTATTAGAATTATTAGAATTATTAGAATTTATTATTTCTAAGTAGTTTTATTTATCTTAATAACAACTTTTCTCAACAGTCATCCGAATTTTAGTAATAATAAGAGGTAAGGATTGCTCTTTTACTGTGTGAAATTTTTATTCTCCAATCACTTACAAATAAGAATTTGTCAAATATATTTTTGCATCAAAACATTGCTAAAAAGATTTCACAATTATTTTGGGGTGAATATGTAAATACAGAAAAACCGAAGGAACACTAGTAATTTATTAAGAATACTAAAAGGACAAATGTTGTAGGTGTGGGGTCAAAAGAAGTTTTTTTTTTTTACTGACAAGGGGGACAAAAAGTAAAATGTGTCAAAAATGTCCAAAATAACAACTACTTTTGTTCCCGCCTTTTCTCTTTTTTTGTTCTCCTTTATCTCTCTTCTCTGTTACTAATTGGCAATGAGTTTGAGAGCTCTGAGTTCTGACTTCTCACCTGCGAACTAAAGTTAAAAACTACTGCTTTTGCGCCCCTTAACCTGCTTTTAAACAAGACAAATCGCTACTTCACGTATAAAGACAGCGATCTAAATAGTTTTAAATTTTATAAATATCAAATCATTTTTGGAAAAAAATTATACAAAAGAAAGAAAGGGGGGCAAAAGATAAAGCATGACCCACAAGAGGAGAGGGCCATGGCATTGGACATGTGCAATCTATGCTTTGAGTACCACCATTTTGACAAAAATGGTAGAAGAAGAGATTAACAAACAGCAACATCTCCAACACCAACTGGGTCTTTGCCTTTCTCTCATTTTCACTCTCTTAACCCCACCTCACTATCTTCTTCTTTACTCTTTCTTAACACAGTGTCTCTTACTTTCATGGACAACAAGCATCAGCATCCGCAGCCTCAGCCCCAGCTTTCCTTGGCCAAGTCTTCGCGCCAGCGATGCAATGAATGGTTTGTAGTTGTGTTTTTCGTTTGATATATATGGAATCATTTCAGTGATATCATAAGCTTTTGAGTCATCTTTGAGTTCTGTAATTGGTTTGTTGTCATCCTGTTTACTGGTTGCAAGCTTCCTTTGGTTAGTGATTGGCTGTCATCTTATTGTAGGATTTTTCGGGATGTTCCAAGTGATATAACAATTGATGTAAACGGAGGGACGTTTGCATTACATAAGGTGAGTTATTTTGCTGTGATTTATTCTGAATTTGTTCAACAGGTGATGTATATAGTTATGAATCTTGCATCTTGCAGTGCATGGAACTTTTTTTTTTTTTCCAAATGAGCTCACATTTTATTTCACTTCTTGATGTAATCTTACCAATCAAAGCTTAAGAATGAGTAGAATATGCACTAGTGTCAAAGCCATCTAAATATTCTTTTTTCCTTTAATTGGTTATTCTTGAGAAGCAGTGCTACCTGTCAAAATTTTGTGTCTGACCAGATTGGAATTAATTTTCAAATCACTCCTAGTTCCAACCCAACCAGACTAACCAGATCTGATTAGATGAGTTTCTTTACTTCTGTATTTTGTACCACTCTCTGTGAAGCATATTTCTCATTATTAAATACTTAAGAGTGATCTTAATTGTTGATGAATGGTGAATGCAGTTCCCACTTGTCTCTCGAAGTGGGCGTATCCGGAAGTTAGTCGCGGAACATAGGGATTCTGATATCTCAAGGATCGAGCTTCTTAATCTACCAGGAGGTGCCGAAACATTTGAATTGGCAGCAAAGTTCTGTTATGGCATTAACTTTGAAATTACGTCAGCAAACGTGGCTCAGCTATGTTGCGTTTCTGATTATCTCGAAATGACTGAGGATTTTTCGAAAGATAATCTTGGCTCTCGAGCTGAAGAGTACATTGATTGTATCGTCTGCAAGAACCTCGAAATGTGTGTTGAAGTCCTCCAACAGTGCGAGAGCCTACTCCCTCTTGCCGACGAGTTAAAGATAGTCAGTCGTTGCATAGATGCCGTAGCCTCTAAGGCTTGCGCAGAGCAAATTGCTTCGAGTTTCTCGCGCCTGGAGTACAGCAGCTCAGGGAGGCTTCACATGAACAGGCATACCAAATGTGAGGGAGACTGGTGGATAGAAGATCTTTCTGTTCTTCGGTTTGACTTGTACCAAAGAGTCATGACAGCCATGAAGTGTCGAGGGGTCCGCCC
Organism: Citrus sinensis; assembly: GCF_022201045.2. NCBI lineage: Eukaryota > Viridiplantae > Streptophyta > Magnoliopsida > Sapindales > Rutaceae > Citrus > Citrus sinensis. Next base: position 41,681,956 of record NC_068558.1, on the reverse strand, counting down.
CGAGAGTATCGGTGCATCTCTAATGAATTATGCGCAGAAGGAGTTGACGAAGAAATCCAGCCTATGGAATCCAACAACCCAGGCTAAGGTTGATTTGGTTTCAGTTCCAAGTGGCCATGAAAGACAAGTGGTGGAGACAATCATCGGCCTTTTGCCCGTCGAGAAGCTCGCTGTTCCCATCAATTTCCTATTTGGGCTTCTGCGAAGCGCAGTGATGCTTGATTGCACAGTCGCTTGTAGGCTTGATTTGGAGAGAAGGATTGCATCCCAGCTGGATATTGCTGCTCTTGATGACCTTTTAATCCCGTCCTTCCGGCATGCAGGCGATACCTTATTCGATGTTGACACAGTTCACAGGATTTTGGTAAATTTTGCACAGCAAGATGATAGTGAAGATGAAATGGATGATGCATCTGTTTTTGAGTCTGACAGTCCTCATTCACCATCCCAAACTGCTTTGTTGAAAGTCGCAAAATTGATGGACAATTACCTTGCTGAAATTGCCCCCGATGCAAATCTTAAGCTTGCCAAGTTCATGGTCATCGCAGAGACTTTACCGTCACATGCACGCACTGTTCACGATGGGCTGTATCGTGCCATTGATATTTACTTGAAGGTTCGTTACTGAATTTTCTCATTATGATTTCTGGATAAAACTAGTCCTGTTATTTGCTTCAGAAGTAATATAAGAGGGAGTGTATCTGATGAATTAATGATATGAACAAATTTGATAGTTAATCCTTGAGGCATAAAGCAGGTTCTTGTTGATTCTTTTGACATTGACAACTTGCTCCACTGCTCCCTTCTCAGAACAATAAAATTGAAAAATTGAGCTTTTTGCTTCTAATATTTCTGTTCCCTTCTAACTGTGACTGATTTATTAGAAGTCAAGTAGGTTTCCTTTTTGCGATGAGATGAAGGAAGATAGGCTTCCTGTATGACCAGTCATAAGATATCTGTAATCTATATCTCCCTGATTTGTTTTCCCTGAATCTCTATTTAGGCTCATCAGAATTTATCAGATTCCGACAAGAAGAGGCTGTGTAAAATGATTGATTTTCAAAAGCTCTCACAAGAAGCAGGTGCACATGCGGCACAAAATGAGCGCCTCCCTCTCCAATCTATTGTTCAAGTGCTCTACTTTGAGCAGTTAAGGCTCCGTAATGCCTTGTCCTGCTCTTACGGTGATGAAGAACACAAGCCAGTGCACCAGTCTTGGCGGATCAGCAGTGGTGCTCTCAGTGCAGCAATGTCTCCGCGAGACAACTATGCATCATTGAGGCGAGAAAACAGAGAGCTAAAACTAGAGTTAGCTCGTTTAAGGATGAGATTAAATGATCTGGAGAAAGAACATGTATGTATGAAGAGGGATATGGTGAAATCTCATTCTCGTAAATTTATGAGTTCTTTCTCAAGGAAAATTGGTAAGCTGAGCTTCTTCGGACACAGTTCCTCACGGGGTTCAAGTTCCCCCTCAAAGAATTCCTACAGAACCGATTCTAAGGTGATTGAGAGAACATGTGCCAGCACGGATTAGGCAATTCACACCAGCAATCTTTTCTCTGTAATTGCCGAGGAGCTGCAAGCCTTGCTCTGTGACCTCTTTGTTCTAGTTAATTTCCATCTTGGCTTCTCTCTGTATATGAGTTGTGATGCTTTGACTTAGCAACGTCCGCACTCCTCTTGAATGCAAATTGTGTTTTTTTCGCAGTGCGACTTCGACAATGTCTGCATTTTTTATTCATCTTAAAAACAATTTCATGTAAACTTGTGCAAAATGCTTATTATAGATATTTTGATTAACAAAGCCACTCAAACAAGAATTCTGACCTTGCCAACCTTTCCAATGTGCTCGAATAACCTCAATTTGTTTTATTCTACAAGCATAGAAAGCATTATGTGGAACAATATCTCCATGACATATTAAATTTTTAATCTAATTTATTCTCAAATCAAAGATGATTTTGGAATAAACTGCTTTCTTGAAGCCCCAACAGATTTAGTAATTGGTCTTGACAGGACTTCTTTTGTGAACTTTTCATTGGATAAACACCTTCATGGATTTTAATTTGTTAAAAGTTTATAGCACATGCTGATTCCAAGGGCCTTATTTTGGAAGTAATTATTCTTTCTTGTTGTCGGTTTCTCAGTGTCAAAAACTCTTAACAGATGTTACTTAGCTATCATTTTAACCTTAATTAATGTTTGGACAACATTAGATCCCAAATTATGGAATGTTACGAATGTAGCGTGCACTAAACTTTGAACTTATACCCTTTATGTTTGATAAAAACAATGCATAATTTGAAGTCGAAGCACCTTTAGCACAGCCACACACAATAACATTCAGGGGAAAAATCAAGTTATGGTCTGATGATTTATCTTAATTAAATAGCTATGAACAAATTGAACAGTCTGGAAATCCCGTTTCAGATTCTGTGTCTCTTTTCTGTGGTTCCTCATCTTCCGCTGGCAAGACAAAAGAAACCTTGAGATGGCGGGACTTACGGACACTGTCCTGTTTCCTTAAGCAAGATTTCAATACAGTAACCTGTTTAGTTTGCTCAGATTCTGTATCTTTATCTTCTCTTTCAGAAAATGTTGGACTTATGTTACTGTAGTATTCTTTAGCATTGAAAAATCCGATCCGGGTTGCATAATTCTCTTCATATTCTAAATCTAAGCTGGTTTTTTCGTAGTTGACAGTCACCTCAGGCCAAGACTCAACATTGTATTCTTTCCTGAATCTCCTGCCATATTCTTGCTCCTGAGGTCTAGTCTCATACGACGACATTGCTTGCATTAACTGCTCGAGGAACTGGATATTTTCTTGGTGCTTCGGTGTCATTCCAGCATATGCCTTGAGTGGTGAAGTTCCTCTAGGAGAAGGAGACTGGCTTTGCCTAGAAAGTTGATCAGGTAACCCCCTGGCTTTTAGCAAATGATAGATTGTGCGATTAGGCACAATGAAAAAAACTCTCCCCAGATTCAATACTGATTCTGGTTTAACCACAATCCATGGATACTTGAAAATATCAGGCCGGGTAATACAGTGCCTAGGATTCTTATCCATAACTTCGGCGGCAGTTATCGGTGCTCTGCGAATCTCAACATACCGACCTGGATGAACAAGTTTCAATACACCTTTCTCAGATGCTACAGCTCCCATTCTTAGCTGCATAAACGTGAGGAAGAAGGACTATGAAGGTACGCACGGCTCATTCTTATAACGTCTCATTGCATGCTTGGTGACAAAAAAAATGGCGTGTACTTCAAGAAACTGATCTTTGGAGGAATGAGTATGGACATATGGTGGTTCTATGAAGTGGTTATAATCAGATTATCTTCATAAGATAAACAGAATGATGTGGAATCCTATTAAAAAAATATTTATGCCTTATCTTATTGGTGTTGTTAGCATTGGCTCTATTCTTTACCGTTGGCTTGCTAATGGTTTTATTGAAAAATTTATCTTAAAATAAATAAGAATGTCGCAAATTAACAATGTTAACAAGAAATTAGCTGTAATGAATAGCCTAACGAATAACTGGATTAGTACTTTGTAAATGTGACTCATGCAATTAAATTACGTCTTTTTACTGAATACATGCCAAATCTGAGCTATGATACTTGCATTTACAAAACCAATATTTTTAAGGTTCAATCAACCTGCATGAAAATCTAGCCCTAAATCATCAGGTGGGTAGTTTGCAAAAACTACCTCTGCTTACAGAAATGAGTGGTTCAATGAAAAGACTTGTCATTCAGCAGCTAACAATCCTCCAGTGAGACTAATGAGATGATAATACATACATTTCCTGATTAAGTTAATTCTAAATCGTTAGCAGTTATTTAAAACAGAATTTCAATAATCCTGACCCGTAGTCAAAATACAACCGTACAAGGAACGTACACAAATAAAAGAGCGAATAAGACTTATACATAAACTTTCACGGAAATTGCATGCAAGAATAAAAGTGTGAATAAGTTCTAGGGTTACTAGTTACTATGTATATTTATATGGTGCATTTACTTCGCGACAGTCGTATTTAGGTGGAATCGGAATAAAAAATGAGAATTATAATAAATTGTTTATTTAAGCTCCTTGAAACATAATAGACTATATTCTTCTATAATTTTACTGGTTACTAAATCATCCTTAATTATTATTATCATTATATATGTGTGGGGCATGAAGAAACGAATCGGTTCAACTTCATCTTCAATTATTAGTCCATTTTCACCCAGCTTAGGTCGGTTTGGTTTAAAATAATGTGCTGTTTCTGATATTGTTAAAAAAAAAAAGAAAATAAATGCGTTTATAATTTATCTTTCTAGGACATCCCTTTGAGTGCTTGCTTTGAACTTCAACAAACATAAGCAACTTGCACTTAATTAAGGAAATTTAAATAATGTACGAGAAAGGAAGCCCAAAGGCCATTTGGACAATTGGTGCTTTCCCCCCTTTATTTTAGATGAAGATGCATAAGAATAAAAATGAAAGCAAAGCCAAAACGAGGAACTGCAAATAGATCATTGCATTCCAAGTCATGCGGGCAGTGAATGGTCACTTATCAAACACAAGCACATGACATCAAAAAAGATAAAGAACCCTACATTTTCTGGTGATAATAGTTCCAAACAACTAGTAAAAACAAGGTGCAATGCAACGGATATAGATTTATTGTAAATGTTTCTCCAATTTTTATCTTGCAAGGTATCATTAAGCGGATTTGGTATAGAAGCGGATGCCAACAGCCAATCCTAAGATTAGCAGAGGAACTAGGAACTGGAGGAGCTTTATAATAAACTCGGGTGTCTTGTCTTGGTTGTAGTGAGGCTGCTTGGGAGGGGTGTACTTGGTCTTGGTGGGAACGGTTGATGAATCAATGTCACCCACATAGAATTCATCCATCATCGCTTTTGCACTGCTACTGTGACCAACATCCTCAAAGTCGTCAGTCGCATCCTTTCCTGCAAAATATAAATCACAACAGAGTGATCAATGGTTATATGGAAGCACTCCACAAAGATTAGAGCCGAAATGAAAATATGCAAAGTACATATCAAGCATTATTAAAGTAGTTTCTACAATACCTGTGGCAGACAACAATACCTCGTCTCCACCAGGATGGTCATCCAAGAATTTTGTCACATCATATACCTGTTTGGAGAGGGTTAATATGTAGGATCCAAGGATATTGCAAGACAATCATCAGAAGCCAAATCAAAGTTCATTCAAGTGGTCTGAAGACTGAGTCTCATGTTATCTGAGTTTAATTCACAAACAGCATTAATAAAATAAAAAGAGATCTAGCCGTAGGTTTCCTTCCTCCGACAGAGTACAAGAGGGTGGAGAAATATGCTTTGTACTTCTAGAACGACACTTCTTTAGGCCAGCATATACATCACAATGCAGCGTAGAACAATTAACCGACCATAATATTTTTTGCAGCAAGAAATGATCAAAAAGAACTTGAGCGCATCATGTTAGAATCAAATGTGGTTTTCACCGACTTTTTCATAGCAATAAGCCAATTACCATAAGCATTACACTCCAAGCAAATTAAAGAGTCTAAAGCTGTGGAGACATTCAAATCATCAAGACCATTGTTAGCCTTATGGGGGCCAGCAATCATGCGCCTTGATCCTACAAGCACAATCTTCTTGCAGTCCCATTACAATCCAAAATATACTAATAAATTAATACCTGCTTATAATAATTTATTGAACAATTATAAACTTGAGATTTTCTTTTTCTTTTAGTTATAGACTAATGGCAACCCAATTTCCTCCCACCCCTGTGAGTGGGGGCGTGAACACCATACCTCTTATTTCCACTTAAGAGGTTTTACCAACGGAACTAACTGGCATCCACAAAATTGAGTATTTATTACATGTAATATGTCAACATTTTCAGAGCAATGTACATACAATCAAAACAGCTGGGTCAATCAAAAACAAGTCAATCCATTAAGGTAGGATACAAAAAACACACAAACAAACAAACACAAACATTACATTTATTCAAACATGGTTTCAGCTAGCAACAGTAGAAAAACATGAATATTTGAACCTCATACTTCCAATTGTGTCTGTAATTGACGCAAATTATGTATTTGAAGTAATGCAGGGTCACCAATAGATGAAGGTGGATTATTTCCAAATCTTTCAATTAAACAAACCAATTCTATGTCCTGATCTCTGGTAAATTCTATGAATATAAACGGATCCCATTCATAACTTGCTCCAGACATTTAAAAAGAAAATTCTCAATAGCATACGCATCAATTACAGGAACCACAGCGAAAGGGGAAATAAACTGATCTATCATGTTGGAAAATCAATCGCACCATCAAAAATCACCTAGATGCAAATCAAATAGTGATCTTGGTAATGGATTAAAACTTTTTTCCCATCAAAAGATACAAACAGCCACACAAGCAAGAACATATATGGGAATCAGAAATCGATTCATCAAAAATATTAAATACAAACGATGTTTAACAACCCAGCAGCAAAATATTTCAAAACAATAATCTACCAAGAACGCATCAGCTCAATTACGATAATGATACCTTGCCCTCAATGATAAGCCAACAGTCCTTGCGGTCGTTGTGCCCAGAGACCTCAGCCAAAGTGTATACCTTGCCCTCTCCGCCCATTTGTAAAAAAAGGTGAGATTTTTAAGGGAAAAGCTTGAAACTTTTATGCCCAGTAGGTGAGTACCAGGAGGAGCGAATTTAGGAACATAAAGGAAAAGGGTGGTTGGTAAAGTTGAATTGAAATTTTACAATGGTGGGCTGTTGTGGTGGGAGGTTGGTGGGAGCCGGGAGGTGGGCTGGTTTTGTCATCAACCACCTGTACTTTTCAAAATTTTGTGTTTTTGCTCCTCTGCTTTTACCTTATTTCTATTTTTGCCTCGTAACTTTTGACACCTTTTAATTTAAGTGTCAAAGTCTGAAATCTTCATTCGTATCTTTGCTAGAGTTTACTTTACCATACAAATAATTCTACTTTTTCAAATTTTCAATGGACGATTTTCTTCCAAAAAAAATTTAATATTTAAGGATCTTTAAATTTAAATTATAATTGTTTCAAAATTATATGTACTCAAATTCAAAATTTCAATTCAAAAATAATTACTGAGATTAAAGAAAAGTATGTATTTAAATTCAACAATCAAGGTCAATATTCAAAACTTCTTATTATGAGGAAGTCATGATAAGTTTGAATTTAGCACATTCAAAATTCAGCACGTTTGAATTTATTCAAAAATTGAGTGGTTAAGGTTGAATTGAAAGTTATATGAAGTTAATAAAATGTCTTTAAAATAATAAAATTAATTTATTAAAATATTTTGAGTCTTAAAAATTCATTTTTTTATTTTAAACTTAATTATCTTTTTTTAATTTCAAAATTATAATTTTTTGTTTTAAAAGAAATCATAATTTTTTAAATTTAAAGTAAGGTTTCAAATTGAGTTCGAATCTTTCTATGATTGTGTGAGTAAAGATTTAAAAAAATAAATAAATAAAAGAATCCCTTAATAGGATTTTACTTTTTCAGGGTGTGTATGCATGATACATCAGAAGAAGGGAGCCAAACTAAAATATTAAGAAGTCAGATTATCAATATTGGTAAACTATCGACAAAAATGGAGTTGGCCGTTACCAGCTCACTAGCGCGTTAGGACAGAAGATTAGGATTAGCCCGGCCTAATTAATCGCCAAAATGTTGCACATTTATAACCTCATAATCCTCTCCAAAATAGAAGTGTAATAAACAATAGGTTCCTTAAAAAGATATTGATAGTTCAAATTTTAAGTTAGAATATTAATATATTATGATTCACGATTATATTATTATTTATATAATGTAAATTCAAAAGATCTAAGGGAGTTTGTGCAAATTAAATATACTTAGACGTTGCATCACGTTATGGTTGTATAGTTTTGAATACAAATTTATATATCAATTCACATGAGTTATTATAATATATAATATGATTGTAAAGAAAGCATAGGTCTTTGCAGGGCCGGCTTTAACCAATTGGAGGCCTTAGGCGAAATTTTATTTTAGGCATTCTGATGTTAAAATATCAACTATCACAAGAATATTAAATAGCTCAAAAAACTCTCACAACAACATCAAGTAGCTCAAAATTCAACAATATTCAACAATATCTTGAATTACAATAATTATTAACAAGATCTAAAAAAATAAAAAATAATAGTTGGAAAGATATCTATTTATTTCCACGTGAATATTAACTAACTTTGTCTTCCACAAAATCCAACTCCTTAAGATGCTCTAAAACTTCATCAGCCATAACCGTAATCATCCCGCGAACTTTAAATCATTGCTCCTACCTGTTATGAACCTGATGCAAATTTTTTAGTTGACATGCTTTTCAAATTAAAAAAAATAAACAAACAATTTTTTTTCTAGATTATTCAAGCCAAAATCAATACAAAAAATCAAAAATAAAATAAATTTAAAAAGGATAAGAACAATAATAAAAAAATAGAAAAAATAGAATGATAGCACCTGTAATTGAGTCAATTGACTAGTTGAGATGAGGATGATGATGGCAATGAATTTTGTAGAGAAAGAGAAGAGAGCACAAAAACTTTTTGTTGAAAGTAGCTTTGATTCAATGTGTATCGGTTTATAGATAATGAGTTTTTAAATATATTTTAATAGAATACTAAAAGTGAGCTCTAAAAATCTAACGTTACTAATTTTAATAAGAGTTCTTTTTGGAAAGGGAAAACATTGATTTTATTTTTTGAAAAATAGTAAAAGAAAATAAAGAAGTAACGTTCAAAATAATTATTATACCATACAAATATATTTTATATTTAAGGTAAAAATTATCAAATAAGAGAGATAATTATGAATGAGAATAATGATAGGGTAAAGGTTAAAAATTAGGTTTTTTTTTACTGTACAAAAAAATATATATATACGTAACTTAATTTTTTTTAATCTTAAAAAAACATTAATTATATTAATTAATAAATAGATACTCAAAAATTAGGGTCTTCCTAAATACGGACCCTAGACAAGTACCTAATTCACCTAGTACTAAGTAAAGCCGCCACTGGATCTTTGGTTGGGCTATCGATTTCAACCATCTAAGGAGCAAAGAAGGCAATTCAACGTTTTCTTATTAGAAATGTTATTATTATTTTCGTGTGGAAATCTTGACCGAAGGAGGTCGATGGGAGTAGGTAAAGGATAAAATTAACAGAATTTCAATTCGGCAAGAAAAGCGTCGTATAATTTTCAGAATTTTGAATTTAATATTGTATGCTGACTTTTTGCAAACAAATGAACAATTACTTCATTGTCTTATTAGGGTCGGTACCGTAACCCAAACTAGACGAGCCCCATTATTGGGCCGTAAGCCCAATTGGGCTAATGATAAGGCCGAGACCCAACTGACCAATCAAAATTATTGGCCTAATCCAATAATAAACCGGGAACAAGCTCACTTGAGAGAGAGAGAGAGAGAGAGAGAGAGCGTTCATGCAACCCTAGAAACCCTAGCTCCACATTTGGCCTCACATATATATTTGACAACACTCGGAAACCTCCAGTTCGAGAGAGGGAGAGAGAGCAGAAGAGGGAGAGAAAAAGCCAACAAAATAGAGAGAGAGGAACCCTAATAATGGTGTCGGGATCGGGAATCTGCGCGAAGCGAGTGGTGGTGGACGCACGCCACCACATGCTGGGGCGGCTGGCGTCGATCGTGGCCAAGGAGCTCCTCAACGGACAGAAAGTCGTCGCGGTCCGCTGCGAAGAGATTTGCATGTCCGGCGGCCTCGTCCGCCAGAAAATGAAGTACATGCGGTTCCTTCGCAAGCGCATGAACACCAAGCCTTCTCACGGTCCCATCCACTTCCGCGCCCCTGCCAAGATCTTCTGGCGCACCGTCCGCGGGTCTGCCTCTTATCCTTGACCCCTCTCTCTTGTTGTTTAATTCATCTTTAAATTCAAAACGTTGCCGTTTTTTGCTTTTGGCATTGCAAAATATAAATTATTGCTTTAATTTTAGTATACCATATTATGACGTGGAAGTATGTGTTGTCTGCGAAATTAGGTCCAGCAAGTGTTGTTGATTATGGGATTCAAATTCTTAACTTTCGTCTTCTTATGATGAATTATGATGTAGATTGATTATTTTATGTATTTTATTTTTGCTGTTGCAGGATGATACCGCATAAGACCAAGCGTGGAGCTGCAGCACTTGCTCGATTGAAGGCATATGAAGGGGTCCCTGCACCTTATGACAAGGTGAAGAGAATGGTTATCCCCGACGCTCTCAAGTGAGTTCTCCTTGTCTGAACTAATTCAATATTTTCTATTTTCACTTGGTGATTACTTAATGGCATTGACTGGTTTTCACCTTTTGGGTCAGGGTTTTGAGGCTTCAGAAGGGTCACAAGTACTGCTTGTTAGGTCGCCTGGCATCTGAGGTTGGATGGAATTATTATGACACCATCAGGGTAGGTTTTTCTAGCTCTTGTTTCATTACTATACTGTGTTTTCTTTTTCCTTGTTCACATTGATTCACAATGGGATGAGTGTTTGTGATGAACTCCTGGCATAGTGGCATTGAGATATTGATATGACATGTGGTAAGCCTATTGATGGGTTGTCTATTAATTATGAAATTATGTTCATGTTTTTATAATAAATGCAACTCGTGCATCATATATGTATGGTGCTCATCGATGCAAGTCATATCATGCTCCTATTAATCCTTTTGTTTTATTTTTTTCCATTTTTTTTACTAGTTGACTAGGAATATCATGGCTATTTTATATGGTGCATCATTTTCTTGGAATGTCATTTTGTTGTTGTCTGAACATGGAAGGACAAAAAGTTGTACAAAGGAAAATTTCAAATTCTTAGGCCCCTAATTTTTAAAATGGGATGGGATGACACTGTGATTGTTTGCTGCGTATCTTGAGTACTAGTGTTCATGATTGGATTATGTTGGTTTGGTGAACAAGTGATTTTGTGTTAGTATTATTCAATGCTATCATTTTTTTACATCAATTTTTGAATGAAGTTTATTGTGAAAAATGAAGTGTGCTGATCCCATGTTTTTTTTGTTGGTTTTTAGTTCTTTATTAGGTGGATGGTTGTAGTGGTAGATGGCTTATGTTTCTAGTTTCTTTTATCTACATATTGAGGTTTATGCTGTAGTGTAATTGATGAATGAAATATGCATGTTAATATTTTCCCTAATTATCCCGATGTTGGACAGGAGCTTGAGAAGAAGAGAAAGGAGAGGTCACAGGTGGCTTATGAGAGGAAGAAGCAGCTCAACAAACTTAGGGCTAAGGCTGAGAAGGTTGCAGAAGAGAAACTTGGCTCTCAATTGGACATCCTTGCTCCTGTCAAATATTGATCAGTTAGCTTGTTGAGAACAATTTTGTTGAGCATTGTCTTGAATTTCCTTTGTGTTTTCGACTTTGTTCAAGACTTTTAGAAGCTAAGAATTTGATACAACTTGAGTGATTATCTTTTTTTTTTCCCCCACTTAAACTGATGGTTGTAGAATGATTTCGTTAAATTTCTAGATATACTGGTGGTGTTATTATTTGGTTGATGAGTTCATGCGTAGGTCACTCCAGTCTTCTATTTTCTTGGAGGAGGGGTTTTCTCGGGTCAGGTTCACCGAATGTGTGACTGAATATGATTTGATTCAATCTGTGGTAATTTTGTCCTGGCTAAGCTAGCACTGCTCTTCTTCAAAACCATCCAGTCATGAGATCGCAGTAGTTAATACCGAGGCCACATTTACTTTGAAGATAATTTTACTTGCTCTGTTTTTGTCCATCCAATGAGGATTTGGTATAGTTCAAAAAAGAACTTGCGTAAATCGTGAATGGTAAATGAAGGGCATTGGATTGCTGGGCAAAATCAAGAATGGTTCAGGACCAGGAGGGTTAGACATCTAACGGATTAGGATCCTCTCCTGCTCTCATCTTCATCTAATCTAACAACTATTGTAAAGTTACCTTCAACGTCAACGAGTAATGATCCAATTGTACCGAGATCTTGAATGCGGTCATATCAAGTGGGCTTTAAAGGAGAGGTGATCTCATATTTTTAACTTTGCAATTAGGGATGGCAAAAAAACAGCTGAGTTTAGGCTTATCTGGGACTGACTTGGATTGTTTTAACAAATGTCTGGACTTGGGGTTATGTACAGTTTTTTAAAACGGATAAGTATTTTCTCTTGATCTGATATCTTTTAAACTTTTTAAAATTTTCTGTTATGTGTCTTTTAATAATAAGTTTGGTCGAGCCTTACACCACATGGTCATAAGTTTTTGATCTGGGCTCCAACCGGCTATGGTAATTTTTTTTTTTTAAAAAAATCGATATCATTAAATTCAAAATACTGAAAATTAATTAAAAAAACTTGTCGAAACTTGTATCTTTAAATTCTAATGCCTAAATTCGTTCGTTATATGTCAAAAACTTAAATTAAGCAGCATAATTCTAAGTTCTAACAAATTATAAGTTCATAATTACAATTCCAATTACCAACATAAGATATGAAAATCCCCAAGTGTCTAACAAGGCTAGCAACGCTGGAGGTATAGTGCGGTCTTGTGTCGCGTGCAGTGCGTGTAGGTGCAGACATGCGGTGCCGCCGTGTTGGAGGTGCAGTGCAGTGAACAACGATTGGTGGATTATGGGTGCTTGAAGTTGGAGAGTTGGAGGTGGCGGCCGGCTTCATCTGTGCGCGTGTCTTACGAGATAAGATAGTGTGTGTGTGTGTGTATACATGTAATCCTTAATACGAAGGAGTCTTTCACAAACACAAATGGTTAGAATCAAAGTTGGTAATAGTAATAGTGTGTATATATACTATTAAAAAAAAAATAGTGTGTATATATGTGAGTGTATGTGTGTCAGTTACAGTTGTATTATTCAATGTTAGGAAAATCCTATTAAGAAAAACTGAGGTTCAGCATAGCCTTTAAAGGCGCGTAATACACGAGAGTAACCGAAACCCAAAAAAAAAAAAAAATTTCCAGTTTCAGTGTCTTTGTCTTGGCGAGCGCTTTTCATATTCACAACATTTAAAAACTTCGAAAGGCTTTAGTTATCTCGTATGATCATACAAGATACATGATTCTTCCACAACTGTTGGATAAAAATCCAACAGTTGTGCAAATAAAATAATTTTATTATCTTATATTTTTACAATCGTTAAATTTTTATCAAAAAATTAATAAAAAATCTTATTTTTTACATAATTACGTAAGATAACAATCTCCACTTGAAAATCTGATTCATCCTTAATAGAGAAATCATAAATCATCATACAATGATAACGACGTTGACATGCATGGGACTCTGAGTCTCCAAGATACAACTACAAGATTTGCCATGCTGTGTGTCTTTGCTGCAGACAACCAATGAGAAATGAATAAATAAATACAGTTTCAAAATCTAAAACACCAAACTATGCATGGTTCAAAAATTTCTGACCACAACACAACCATTTTAATCGATATTATGATTTATAAATACTTGCCTAACCCCAGAGCCACACTTAGTAGCCCCATAAGCACACACAAGTATGAATGGAATGAAGCAAACGAATACTAATATTTTTAAATAAATAAATGAGTCACATGGTATAAACTTTATATATATATATATATATATCACGTCTAACTAATCCCTGTCAGTTTCCACTTAAGGCTTCTCAAATGAGTGGCAGTGCAATGTGAAAATCAATTAGAAACAAACAGAAATAAACTGAAAAAAAATTGTCAAAAAAGGAAATTACCAAACAATACAACCTGTAGTCTGTAGGCTCTAGCCTCTAGCAATTTGGGCCATGAGCTTGATTTGATGTTGTTCCCCGAATTTTAATTAATTAATGCCTTAAAATTTTGTCTTTCTAGGATGCCATCAAGCATTTTTTTTTTTTTTGAAAAGAAACTTCTATTAATTTAGAGGAGATTCAACAAACAAAAGTGACCTGATCAACATTTCTCTTTCCTCACTGTTAGTTTTATTTGTTTTTCTTTTCAGAGTGTACCGTTAGTTGAACAAAAAGGCGAATTTGTCATAATTCATGCATGAAAAGTGAAGGTCATTCGGTGCATCTGAGTGTGGAAAATTATTGGAAAAAAAAGTCATCAAAGTAGCTTTGCGTTGCTTTACTTTGCATAAAAGAAATATGACAACGACGAAATTGAAACTGAAAGCAATGCCAAAGAGAGAACTGGAAATACATCATTGCGTTGATTCCGGCTCCATTAAGCACCCTCTACTAATCCAACCAATTATGTATCGTTGATCTTCCATAATTAAAAACTAAGGACATCAGCATACACGGCTCTCAAGTAACACGACATTTAACATTTAACGCATCACCTGTTGGTTATTAATAACACGTTCATTTAATCTAATGGCAATTTAATTCTCTTCCCACCCACGTCAATGGTGATTAACACATTAATGATAGATAAATAGGACTTTTAACAGCTGTGTTCTTCTCTGTTCTTGATGCTTTTCAACCACTGCCACTACTGCACTACTGTTGCAGCAGTATAATGTACAATGACAGCAAACAATCATCGCATTACTTAGAAATCATAATCATCAATTCCACTCTCGCCATGCCTTAATCATTAATCCTTTCTTTTCTAATTTTACCGTTACATTCGCTCTTTTCTTTTTACTTATTGTCATACCGACTTCTCATCAACTTGTCATCCCCATAGAAAAAAAAAAAAAAATCCCACTTCCCATCTTACTCTCGTTTTAGCATTTTCCTTTTGACGGATGTGTTCCGTTTAATGCCTTTTTAATGCAGCTGTTTCTTTGAATAAATAGGTCTTCATCAGTTTGTTGAGATATATTTTCAGGCGGGTTCTGTTTCTATGGCCCTGAAGTGCTTCTGGGTGGGCTTCATTCTGTTTTGTGGCTTTTGGCTAGTTGCTTTCTGTGATCAAGATGGTATGTGCAGTTTGTTTACCCTTTTTTGTCTTCTATTAGTGTTTAATGTCTGTTGCGTAAAGATAATGAAGCTACGAATGCATGCAATTTAAAAGCTAACTAAAACAAATGAGAACCATCAATTTAGTGTACATCCACATTAAAACAAAATCAGGTTCCATGCTTCAAATTTCCATTTCACATTATCAAAAGCAATAAGCTATCAGCTGATGAGTAGAAGAGATGGTTTGGACTTCAGACATTTCTTTGTTTGATGTGTGTATGTCGCAGGTTTCTTGAGTCTATCTTGTGGTGGAACTGCAAACTTTGTTGATTCATCCAACATTTCATGGACCTCGGACCGTGAATACATTAACACAGGCAACACAACTACTATTGATTACGTCGATGGCACCTCATCAACTCGTGCCGCGGTTCGATTTTTCCCAGATTCTCAAGGCCGAACATGTTATAGGCTGCCTGTCAAGAATGTGTCCTCATTGGTTCTTGTTAGAGCCAAATTTTTGTACAAGAACTACGATGGACTAAATAAACCTCCGTCATTCTCTGTCTCTCTTGGGACAGCTGTCACCAGTGCTATAATCCTTGCCTCCGATGATCCACGGATTGAAGAGTTTGTGTGGCCAACTATTAAGGACACGATCTTGTTTTGTCTTCACCGAGTTCCAGATGGTGGATCGCCTGTTATATCTTCACTTGAAATCCGTCCACTTCCGCAAGGAGCTTACCGTAATGGCACGGGAGATTCCCCAAATAAGTTGCTTAGGAAGAGATATCGCATCAACAGTGGTTACACCAATGGCTCTATCAGGTAATAACTTTTGAGTTTTAATCACCCTTTCCGCACATAATGCTTGAAAGAATATTGTGTAAGTTATTCTGATCACTTTGAGTTTAAACAGGTACCCTTCGGATCCATATGATCGGATATGGGATGCTGATGAGGACTACGCACCATTTCATGTGTCAACAGGGTTCAATCTCTTAGTCGGCTTCAGTTCCTCAAGTATTCAAGAGAGTCCTCCAGCTGCTGTTCTTCAAACTGCGAGAGTTCTGGCACGAAGAGATGTGATGACTTACAACTTTCCTGTAGATACTCTTGCGGATTACTACATTGTCCTCTATTTTGCCGGGATTCTTCCTGTCTCACCTACCTTTGAAGTACTAATAAATGGAGATATTGCAGAATCAAATTATACAGTGAGAAGCTCAGAAGCAGGTGCCCTATATTTTACATGGAAGGGAATAAAGAGTTTGAACATCACAATTAAGAGTATCAAGTTCTACCCTCAGGTCAATGCACTTGAGGTATATGAAATTCTTGATATTCCACCAGAAACGTCCTCAACAACAGGTATCATGCCATTTCCTTTAGGTAGTGCAGACTTGATTATTTTATCCAACTGGACTGAACTGACCTCATTCACTCGTTCATCTTGATCTGTTGCAGTTTCTGCACTTCAGGTTATTGAGCAGTCTACTGGTTTAGATTTGGGATGGCAGGATGATCCATGCTCTCCCAAATCATGGGATCATGTTGGATGTGAAGGAAATCTTGTTACATCATTGTATGTACATAATAGTTTCTTTTGCTGGTTAATCTTATCTCAGGGTTTTTCCCAAAGATCTAATGATATGCACCTTATAAATCCCTGTGCAGGGAGCTTTCAGGCATCAATTTAAGGTCGATTAGTCCAACATTCGGTGACTTATTGGATCTTAAAACGCTGTAACCTCTTTTAACCTCATTAGACACCTGTGATTTTCATTTTATTTTCCATCTACTCGTTACTTATGCGTGGTGATTTATGCTACAGGGATTTGCACAACACATCACTAACTGGAGAGATACAGAATTTGGATAGCCTGCAGCATCTTGAGAAACTGTAATGGCGCAGAGAACTTATGGCCTATTTTTGTGTAATTAAATAGCTAGATAACCATTTTCTTACTGAAAATTGCAGGAACCTGAGTTTCAATCGGCTAACATCCTTTGGTTCCAGTCTGGGGAACTTGGATAGCCTCCAAGTTCTGTAAGTTTTAAATCTTCCCCTTTATTTTGGGATTCTTCCTTTTTGATTTTTTAGCATGCTTCATAAAAAGAAATATAATGGGTTCGGCATGTATTGACCCTATAGGTGACACTAAATTGGAATTTAATTCTTCAACATGTAGGGACTTGCAAAACAATAGTTTACAAGGAACATTGCCTGACGGCTTGGGAGATTTGGAGAACCTTCATCTATTGTAAGTGAGCCTATAATATTACATCAACCAGAAACTGAACAGATATGGTGCTTTTATTTGAATACAGTCATTTATCTCATTCACTAAGAATCCTTCTTCTGAATACTTAGGAATGTTGAAAACAATAAACTAGAGGGTACCATCCCTCAGTCTCTGAATAGGGACAGCTTGGAAGTTAGGTATGGAACTGATACGTTGAAACCCTTCATTGACCATCTTTCACATTGTAGCATTCTGATACATCAACTGTGTGCAGAACATCAGGGAATCTGTGCCTTTCCTTTTCAACAATGACGTGCAATGGCGTTTCATCTTCATCCAATCCTTCAATTCAGACACCGCAAGTTACTGTTGTCACCAACAAGAAGCACTCTAAGTCTGATCATATAGCAATTATACTTGGTGCAACTGGAGGAGCCTTATTTGTTTTGCTCCTGGTATCTCTAGCTGTATTCCTGTATGTGAGGAGAAGAGCAACTGATCAAGTCTCATACACAACAAGTATGTGAAATATCATATTGCTAAAGTCATGGTGCTTAATTTAGTGCTTCGTTCTTTAATGAAGATTATATCTTTCTTAAGCGGCAGCAACAGATATGCGAAACTGGAATGCAGCAAGAGTATTTTCTCACAAAGAAATTAAAGCAGCTACCAACAACTTGAAGGAGGTTATAGGCCGCGGAAGTTTTGGATCTGTTTACCTTGGAAAGCTTTCAGACGGCAAACAAGTAGCTGTGAAAGTGCGATTTGACCGAACTCAACTGGGTGCTGATTCTTTTATAAATGAGGTTCATTGTGAAATCCTCTTCCATTATTGTTTTTCCTCGGTGTGCATGTGTGTGTGCATGAGTTACCTGCATTTGTACTTCAAAGCTAAAAGGACTAATTCTTCCTTGCCTGTTAAACTTGAGTTAAGAGTGTGGGATTTGCTTCTTGTTCTTCCATTGCCTGTAGGTGCATCTCTTGTCACAAATTCGCCACCAAAATCTGGTATGTTTGGAAGGGTTTTGTTATGAGGCAAAGCAGCAAATACTAGTCTACGAGTATCTACCTGGCGGATCATTGGCTGATCACCTTTATGGTATGCTATGCATGCATTAATTATATGAAGAATTTTTATGGTATGCTATGCTATGACAAAAAAAAAGGGGGAAACGATTTTATTACTGATGTTTCATTCAGGTTCAAATAGTAAAAAATTTTCACTAAGCTGGGTTCGCAGACTTAAAATCGCTGTTGATGCTGCGAAAGGTATGTCCATTTATCCATTTCTGTGCATTTTCAACTGTAGGTATCTGTTAAAAATACATTATTAATCCTTATATAGGAAAGAAACTTGAAATCCAAGTTTCCTTGGTTACAACTTTTAGACCTGGTGGCTGAATGAGGCTTTACAGCACTTAGAAGATCGTTCTTTTCTTATCCAAACCATTATTGCCTAAGAGATCTACATTTCATTATTGAAATCTCAATCTTTTTGAAGGGCTGGATTATCTGCACAATGGAAGTGAACCACGAATCATACACCGTGACGTCAAATGCAGTAATATCCTGTTGGACAAGGATATGAATGCCAAGGTTTGTGACTTTGGACTCTCGAAACAAGTAATTCAGGCTGATGCAACTCATGTAACCACTGTTGTGAAAGGCACGGCCGGCTATCTCGATCCTGAGTAAGATTTTAGCAATTTAGCTTTTAGATTAAGGATGGCATGTATGGTAAATATGTTTGACTTGTTTTTTTGTCCATTTATTTTTGACAGGTACTACTCCACTCAACAGCTTACAGAGAAAAGTGATGTCTACAGCTTTGGTGTTGTTCTTTTGGAGCTCATTTGCGGGCGAGAGCCATTGAGTCACTCTGGAACTCCAGATTCCTTCAATTTGGTGTTATGGGTAATTGAACTTCTTCCATTTCCATCTGCTAGTTTATGGAGGTATGTTTGTACACCACACGCCATGAGTTTATGCCATCGTGTTCTGCTTCAACTGCAGGCCAAGCCCTACTTTCAGGCAGGTGAATTTGAGATTGTAGACGATAGCTTAAAAGGAAGCTTCGACGTGGAGAGTATGAAAAAGGCAGCCTTAATTGCAGTGAGATCTGTCGAAAGAGACGCGTCGCTGAGGCCAACTATTGCAGAGATATTGGCAGAGCTGAAAGAAGCCTACAGCATTCAGCTTTCATATCTTGCAGCTCATGGACATACAAGTTGATCTCCGGAAACAATACTTTCAAACAAAGGATACAACTCATATGAATCCTTTTTGCTCTGCGCCGTGGAGTATGCAAATACAAAAGTGGGAATTTGTAGTGTTCATGCTAAACATATTTTTCAGACGGGCTAGTATAAAGCCAATATATAGTAACTTATTCAGCACAAGATTATGTTCACGATCTGTTTATTATCAATATATGTGTATGTACTGTCAATAGCAAGCAGCATCTTTAAATTCAACGAGTATATCACTTGCAGCTTGCTTTTCACTTTCTGGTTGATTTCCAAATGCCAGGAAAATGCAATGCATAAGCAAGCTGAAATTCTTTTTTTCCCTCTCTTTAATTTGGTTCTGTTAATTTTCTCGGCCACCAATTCAAGAAATAACTATAATTTACAATCCCAAACTTGGCAATGTGATCAGATGTGCTGGCTATACACCGACTTTTTACAACATTAAATCTTATAATATATGAATCACTTTCACATTGTTTACAAGAGTAAAATTTACCCATAAAATAATTAAAACTGAAAATAAAAAATGCAGAGAGCAGGCAAGGATTGTTATTCAACAATGACTGTAACTACCATCCAAAATATAATTTAAAAGAAAAAAAATCTGGAATTTCCCTAGCTTACAGAATTGATAGCTTCTATTGAATCTTCGAGTTGAACACAGTTTGAGCAGGACTAAGTAGAGTAACGGTGTCGCAAGTAAAGGAATATCGCCGTTGAAGCAGCTACAGCATAAGGAAACACAGTCCAAATTCCCTGTATGTTTTTTAACATTAGATACCTGTATTTATAAAATCAGCACTGCTCGAGAATAGGAAACTTTTGTTTTACCACTACTGTTGCAACTGTAGCGAGGGCAAACACAGGGCGCTCCCTCAGTAGAAATCCAATCACCAACTGAACCCAGAGAACAAAAAGAACAAGGCAGCATTACAGCATTAGTCACCCAAGTAGTAAAACTTAAAGCAATGTTGATTAGCTAGATTGGAATATCACAACATATCATTATTTGAGATGTGCTTTTAAAATTGAATAAAGTAATAGAGTAAGTCCACGGCTGTCTGTACCCTCCATTTATCATCACTGCAAAATTTCCAACAGAATCAGACTTACCTGAATTGGAAGAGTGAGTAAACCACCACAACAAACTCCAGCAAAGAAGCAATCAGGAGGTATACCCTGCGTTCAAATTGAACTGTGTCAGTTCTTATCACCATGTTATACTTGCATCGCAAATCTGTCAATACTAGATTTTTAATTTTAATTAACAAAAAAATTACAACATACCATGGTCCCAGCTAGGAAAGCTGTTGGATTCCTCACTCCGAGGGAAAATCGTTCTACTGAAGATCATAATACACAAATAACACATAATTCAAAAAAAAATTAATAAGCAATTTTACGCATTACGCTCAATACTCCTTTAAAAAATATCTTTGCTGCCAAATAAGGGCACAACAATTCAACGTAAACCTTAAGACAATCTAAGAGAAGCAAGTTTAATATAACCAAAAAATCTCGGGATAATATCTCTGGCTCAATTCTAACAAAGGATAACTCAGATGGCAGTTACTCATTGCACTCTGTATAACAAACACACACAAGTAATCAAACCTTGTATGACACCATGGAGCTGAGAGATTATTAAGTGGATTTAGTTGGTACATTTCCACATTTAGCAAGAATAACCATGCCAACTTGCACAAAACTACTATGAATAGATATTTCAAATTTAAATGCAAGAAGTCAATGGCCATTTCGAGAGTCATATAGCAAAGTGTTAACATATTTATTTTCTAGGCACACACAAAATTGACAAGACTCTTTAACTCACCAAAGCCTATCAGATTGCCATACTTTTGCACAGACTGAGTGATGCTCAACGCCTTCTCTTTACTGATCCCTAACTTTAGTCATCATCCACATCAAGTCAACATATTAATCATTATCTTGCAATCACAAAGACAGATAATTGCATGTAACTACTTTTGGAAAAGCTGATATGACTATTTGGTAACTATTTGGAAAAGGAGGTAAGTATTTGCAAGTGCATTAGCACTGAAGAATCAGTTAAAACAAGGTGAACAGAACAAACCTTGGAACAAACATCATCGGATGCCCCGCTTTTAGTGAAAAGCTTGCCGAGGTAAAATGGTATCATATCACTAATACAAACTCCCCTGAAGATTCAAGTTGCCATGTTTAAAATGAAATTATTAATCTAAGAATAACCAAAGTTCCAATGCCAAAACAAGGAAAATAAAATGCAGAAAATCAATCATAACCTCATATAATTTCCATAAGCAATGTATCAAACACTTGCATTGGACACAACCTAACGAATCAAATATAATGTTTTAATGGCATCCAATGACCATACTGAACCTTAAATTGGCTCAAGATTTTCCTTCGAGCTTCACCTTCAACCATCAGGTGTAAGCCTCGAAAGCCAATAAAACCTTGACCTTGAACATAAAGTTATCACCATGGAAGGATCCATAAAGTGTATTAGAAATTAAATAAATAAAGAACAGTGGACTAGATTGTGCTACCACTAACCAGTATACCCACAGAACAGTGGACACAATGTATGGGGCATTTCTGGAGAAAGATTCAGCAAAAGACAGCCACGTGCCATCCAAAGTCAGCAATCGAGCTAAAGATATGCTTACCTACAATACAAGAAGCTCAGCTATTTAAGTTCAACCGAACTATAAACCTATTTAAAGCACCACCTAAATTTAACTGGAAGTCAAACAAACCCCAAAGATATAACCACCGCGTCAGCAAAACACAAGTACCAATACAAAGGACAGACCCAGATATTTAATGCCTCTTCACTAACGAAAAGTCCACTGCCAGCAGCCATAAGCAACCAAAAGTAAATCCATCTGCAAAATGCGGCATTTCAGGAGGGCACTTGCATTTCAGCAATTAATGTTTATGTTTCTATGAGTATTCACATAAACAAGTTATTGAGAGTGGAGCAACAGCATACCCTGGGGCATATTCTGGAAGTATGAACTTATATCCGAAGACCTTGAAACTAAAACCAGAAGGGGCTGCCATAGCTAAAGAGGATGATGATCCTTCAGCGAGGCGTTGAACTCCAAAAGATGTTCCAAGATTAGGCGGCTTGAGGCCAATAGATAAGAATGTGATGGTTGCAGCTACCCCAACAGCAATTGTTAATTTAGCCAGAAATGAACTCCCGAAACCAGAGGTTTCAACTGTTTTGTTCTTAAGTATCTCATCATTAGCACGCTGATCTTGTTCATCTGGGCTATCTTCAGGCACATAATTTTCATCACCCTCACTATTAAAGCTTCTAATCCTGATTATTATGTAACGTCAAATGCAAGAAATGTTCCCGAATAGAAAACTAAAGCCTCAAGCAGAACAGATTATATAGTGATCAAATAAATACTAACCTGAAAGTGGGTTGTTTGAAGAATTGAAAAGTGCAAAAATTTGTAATCTTTTCATAGAGAAACTCTCTGCTAGTGTTAGAGAAATTATTGAATGAGCACGAGTTTGGCGTGCGCTTTATAGGTGGAAGATTGGAGAGCTTTGGTGTTGGTTTCGCAGAGTTTAAGGGTTGCCCATGCGTTAAAATCGCAACTAAAGCCATATTTTGAAATTCGTGTCGGGTGACAGTGAGCAGGCTCACAGCTACGAACTCGACTCTGCTGCCTCTGCTGGTTTGGGGTTGGTTTTTAAGTACTCTCAGGATTTGTCCGGCCTTTGAGCATGAAGTGAGGACCAGGAGTTTTGTGTACACGTGGCTTGATGTGATGGTCTCTCAAGTCTCAAGATACGAGATTCGCTTATTTCATCTCGGGAGATTCTCGTATAAATGAATAAGAATAGATATGGGTGCCGTTGGCAGGTCGGATTTTGTCAATAGAACATTAATTTATATTCGATTACTGATGATACGGATTATAAATTTTTAATTCAAATTATGAATTAATACAATTTAATCTAATTTTAATTTATGCGTTTGTGGATTGGATGAGGATTTAGTTCAATATATATCAAATTTATTATTTTACATATTGGTTTGCGGATTAAAATTTATAATTATATCCAATCTACGAAATAATTAAATAAAGATTTAATATAAAAATAATTTATTATTATTAAATTTAAAATTAAATAACATTTAAATATTTAATAGAAATCATTTTAATTATTTTGTATTTTATTAGGTTAATACATGACTAATATTAAATATTAGGTAGCAATTTTGATAAGCTCTTTTATTTTATGATAAAATATTATATTAACAAATCTAATTGCGTTATTTTAACTCATAATAATACTGAGTAATGTTTTACTAACACATGATTGTTCCTACATGCGGCTATAGTATTAAAGTAACTCCGCCCATTGAGAGTTACTGTTCCCTCATTTTTTAAATATTTGGTTAAGAATGTAAAAAACCATCTCTCTCCCTTCTTGCTTGTGTGTGTTTGTTACATTGTTGAAGACTTAAAACTATGATTTGCAGTGAATCTGAACAAAGGAGGGGCTATATAAAAGCTCAGCAGTAAAAGATTAATGATGACAAATCAAGGTAATGATCTTTGCCTCTTTTCTCTTAAATATAAATTTAAATAAATATACAAAGATCATGAGTTCACGTCTAAAATAAGTTAACACGTCACACCATAGTTCTACGAAAGTTTACAAAACACAACCATCAACATCTTGTACCAAAAATATCAATTTAGAAACATCAACGGTTTATTCATCGTTAAAAATTATATAAAAAAAAAAATCTACCGGCAACATGGATCGCGCTAAAGATACATCACAGCACCCTTGCACCTTCTAGAAGTGTTTATAATATTCCAATAAAAATAAAAAAGGCTAAATAATTCTTTCAAAATAATGTAAGTGGATTTTTAAATGAAACGCGACGAGGGCCACCAGTATGATATACCATCGGATCATGTGTTTGTTCTGTGAATTTTCTAATAGCTGGACCAAGATAATTCAAAGATGATGATCGATAATAAGCATTTTAAATTGAGAAAACGGGAAAAAAAAGGAGAAGTTAAGATTATGATCAGGGCCGGCTTTAACCAATTGGGGGCTTTAGGCGAAATTTTATTTTAGGCATTCTGATGTTAAAATATCAACTCTCACAAGAATATTAAATAGCTCAAGAAACTCTCACAACAACATCAAGTAGCTCAAAATTCAACAATATTCAACAATATCTTGAATTACAACAATTATTAACAAGATCTATAAAAAATAAAAAAATAATAGTTGGAAAAATATCTATTTATTTTTACATGAATATTAACTAACTTTGTCTTCCACAAATTCCAGCTCCTTAAGATGCTCTAAAACTTCATCAGCCATAACCGTAATCATCCCGTGAACTTTAAATCATTGCTCTTACCTGTTATGATCCTGATGTATATTTTTTAGTTGACATGCTTTTCAAATTAAAAAAAAAATAATTAAACAAACAATTTTTTTTCTAATTATTCAAGCCAAAATCAATACAAAAAATAAAAATTAAATTAAATTTAAAAAGGATAAGAGCAGTAATAAAAAAATATAGAAAAAATAGAAGGAAAATTATCAGCCATATACCCTTAAATGACACTAGTATCAAACGTGCTACAACACTTTTCAAGTGTATCACTCGTATACTCTAAGTTGACAAAACACTTCTACCGTCCACCAATCCGTTAACTGCTGTTTGCGAGCGCTGACATCATAAGGGTAATCTAGTATTTTTAAAAAAACGACATGTCATCCCATTTACCTAGTAAAAAACGACATGTCATCCCATTTACCTAGTAAAAAACGACATGTCATATGATATATTTTGATAAAAATGACATGTCATCCCATTTATCGGATAATTATTAATAGTTGCTAAAAAAAACTACTTTACAACCGAATCTACTCCTCTAAAATTTAACCTAAATTATTGACGATCTACTCCTCCAAGCTCCAACTTGAATTTTTTATGGTATAATATGTATAATTGTAAATAATATGTTGTTAATAATTTTTTATGGTATAAGATGAATATTTTTTATGGATAATTGTTAATAATATGTACCATTAATAATTCATATTTTTTTAATCAAAAAATGTATTGTTTAGAACAAAATAATAAAAATAATGTATTGAAAATTTACATTAATTTTCAAGGCAAATTTGTCTTTTTACCTCATTTTGAGTTTAAAGGGTAAAATAGTTATTTTGCTCAAATTATGTTAAGTTCTTAACGGTAGTAAACGAAAAGGTGGACGCCATAACTCTTTTGTCAACTTAGGGTATACGAGTGATATAAGCGAAAAATGTTGTAGCACATTTAATACTTGTGTCATTTAAAGGTAATGGCTGATAATTTCCCAAAATAGAATGATAGCACCTGTAATTGAGTCAATTGACTAGTTGAGATGAGGATGATGATGGCAATGAATTTTGTAGAGAAAGAGAAGAGAGCACAAAAATTTTTTGTTGAAAGTAGTTTTGATTCAATGTGTATCGGTTTATAGATAATGATTTTTAAATATATTTTAATAGAATACTAAAAGTTAGTTCTAAAAATATAACGTTACTAATTTTAATAAGAGTTCTTTTTGGAAAGGGAAAGCATTGATTTTTTTTTGGAAAATAGTAAAAGAAAATGAAGAAGTAACGTTCAAAATAATTATTATACCATACAAATATATTTTATATTTAAGGTAAAGATTATCAAATAAGAGAGATAATTATGAATGAGAGTAATGATAGGGTAAAGGCTAAAAATTAGGTTTTTTTTACTGTACAAAAAACATATATACGTAACTTAATTTTTTTTAATCTTAAAAAAATTAATTATATTGATTAATAAATAGATATCCAAAAATTAGGGTCTTCCTAAATACGGAGTTCTAGGCAACTGCCTAGTTCGCCTAGCACTAAAGCTGCCACTGATTATGATAAATGACGCATAAAAAAATTGCAACATAACAACAAATTTCAAATAATCATTTATAGAGTTATTATATAATGTAAATTTCCATATTAATTAAAAAAATGGATTAACGATTCTTTGCAAAGAGGTTAAAAGATAAAATATAGTTGTTTATCAAAATATTTTTAAGTGCGGACAATGGAATTAGATACTTTTCAATTATGTGTGTGTGTGTATTCGAGAGAATAAAAAATTAAGTAAAGTGATTCACATGAATAAGTTATTTGATTTTGCAATTACAAAGTTTTTTTTTTTTTTGAACTGAACTGATAATGATGTCAAAATATACTAAAACCGGCAGAAAAAAGAAATGGAGAGACTAAGACCTAGGGATGGCAATGGGCACCGCCCGCAGCGGGTTTGCCATTACCAAACCCAAACCCGCACAAAATTTAAATTACCAAACCCACCCGCAACCCGCAGCGGGTTTTAATTTTTGTACAAAAACCCACCCGCAGCGGGTTTTAACAATTACCAAACCCGCAATGGTATCCGGCGAATTTTTTGCGGGTTTCCGTATTTAAAATCACAAATGTTTAATATATAAATTTATAATAATAACCTCAAATTCCATATAACATACTTAATTTTATATTTAAATAATGTAAATGAAAAATTAAAATTTCCACATCAATTCAACACAAATTCTCAAATTTAAGTATAAATTACACAAATCCATTTAAAAAACACAAACTAGTATCTAAAAATAATAATTACATTTCATATTATCATTTAAAACAAGCTCCAAGAGAAGATATTCATTTCATTCACCACCATAAGCACCCATCCAACACAATGCCTATAATAATAATTAAGATTAATATTTTCAAATACTAATTCGAAGGAAAATGCCTTTAGTTTTCTTTAGATTATGACTTTAGAATAGGATATAGGCCACATACACACATACACAACTTTGAACCTTTGGCTATTTGGTAATTTAATTAATGATATTATTTTCTTTATACATTTTTAGATTAAAATTAAATTAAAAATATTTGAAAAAAATATTGCAGGTTTGGTGGATATCCATGCGGGTATCCACCGGATATAAGGTTAATACCAAACCCACCCGCATCCATGTGCGAGT
The DNA here is from genome assembly GCF_022201045.2 of Citrus sinensis. NCBI lineage: Eukaryota > Viridiplantae > Streptophyta > Magnoliopsida > Sapindales > Rutaceae > Citrus > Citrus sinensis. The sequence continues at coordinate 41,654,388 of NC_068558.1, read as the reverse complement.
TTTAATTTATAATACTAAACCCGCCCGCAACGGGTAAAATTACCCGCAACGGGCGGGTTTTGGCGGGTGGGTTTGGGCGGGTTTGCGGGTTTGCGGGTACAATTGCCATCCCTACTAGTAAGACCACATTCAAAACGACAGCGTTCATCGAACAACTTTTTAAAACCGAAAAGGCAGTGGAATCTAGAAATTGGAAAAGACGGTTAGTTTTAGCAATTTGGTAAATATCCGCTCATAAACCGCCAGCGGCCAGCCGGTCACGCACTTTGATTTTCAAAAACCCGCGAAACGACTGTCGTTTTTGTCCCTGACACTGGCACAGTAACCGCCTAACAGGTAACACTAATACCTAAGCCAGATTGGCGCTACGCCTAAGCTCCATTATTTGCCCACGTGGATGAGGGAATCTTATTATTGAAAAAAATATACAAAAAAAAAAGAGTGCTGTTGATAACTATCAACAACTTTATAAGCAATTCCAATTCAACTGTACAATCAGGGATTTTCCGCTGCCTTTGTCACTAATTGGCCTTATGATCCTTTTTTTGGCAAATTATCTTTTCTACATGATCTCAGTGTTTTTGAATTTTTACAGCTGTTTCAATAAAATTTGCGTGCTAACTTGGTCTCGTTTCATGGTTGGTTGTCTGCAGAATTTGAATATTCTTCGTGGGTATTTGAATTTAGTTTCTGAAACTCATTTTCTTTTCAAAGCTAATGGCTTTTAACACAGTTCGCTCATGGACGATTTGGAGTCTTACAGGAGCTTTTATTGACCTTGCTATTGCTTATTTTTTGCTTTGTGCATCAGCTTTTGTATTTTTCCCGCACAAGTTTTGTAATCTATTAGGACTATACTTGCCATGTCCTTGTAATGGGGTTTTTGGGTACCGGAATACTTGTTTATGTTGGCATAAACTACTTATCGATTTGCCTAGAAGAAACATTTTGTATGTCCAAACGATGATCAAGAGTAAATTCCCTTTTGATTTGATTTGGTTTCATTATCAACCTTGCAATTCGGATAGGGTGCTGTGTTCATGTAGAATATGTGACCATGGGGTTCTTGAATTGGAGAATGAAGCGTGTTCTAGTTCATTTTCGGGCCCAAAATTTCAAAACTTGGCTGATAGGGAAAGTGGGTTTGATGCCAGGGGAAAAAAAGTTATGAAGCAAAGGTATGGAACTCGTCGAAGGAGGAGATCATCCCTTGCATACGGAAAATCATCCTCTATGCAACCAGTTGTTGCAGGTGCTTCCAGTTCAACTTATAATGGGATTGATGGTCTTCGGGGTGGTAAGAATTGTACCCGAAACTGATTTAGTTTAAAGTTCAACTACCTATTTTAGCTGAAATTTTATGCTGTTACTCATATGTGATAAATTATATGTCAAAAGATTTTGAGTGCATAATTCGGACCTGGTTGAAATTGAAACATTGTTTAAAGTTTTTTTTTTCTAGTTGTAGAAAATTTTGCCAGAGCCTGGAAGGTTAATATTTTTGTATGTTGTAAAGGTTGGAAAAAAAAAATGAATTGATGTTGGATTTTGTTAGAGTTTGATTATTTTCACTTATTTTTTTCTCAATTTCAAGTGTTGTGTTGAAATGAATACTGTTGTTCGTGGTCTTTCAATTTCAGATGACAGGAATGCTGCAATTGGTCTTGATCTGGGTGAAAGAAAGTGGGTTAGTTTTGAACAGAGTGGAGTATATGGGAAGACTAAGGTCGAGCACAATGATTCATTGTTGTCCGAAACATTAATATGCAATGCTCGAGAGAACTTAGGGAAACCTGGAAATGAAGAAAATATGATCAGAAATTTGGAAGAAGCACTTCAAGAGGAGAAAAATGCATGTGCTGCTGTTCAATTAGAGTTAGAGAAAGAGAGAGCTGCTGCTGCATCCGCCGCTGATGAAGCCATGGCCATGATATTGCGTCTTCAAGCTGATAAAGCAGCAATAGAAATGGAAGCGAGGCAGTACCAGAGAATGATAGAAGAACAATTTGCTTATGAGGAAGAAGAGATGGAAATTCTGAAAGAGATCCTTGTTAGGAGGGAGAGGGAAAATCATTTTCTGGAGAAAGAAGTTGAAGCTTATAGGCAGCTGAAATCTTTAAGGAACGGGCAGACAGAAATTGATTTGAGTTATATGATCAGTGATTTGGGACAAAAGCCTGTACATTCACCTCATCCAAAAGATGACCCCTCGTGGGTGCAGCAGGAGATCAGGGAAAGTACGTCCACTAAGAGTGCAAACTGGCCTCCAACATATGAGGCTTCATCTATTGAGGTGACATCGGAGGCATTCCAAGCTTGCGGTGGGGTTGAGGAAAGTCCTTCATGTTGTGGAGAAAAGCTCGAGAAAGATAGGAATTATAAAGCTGAAGTACATGATAATCTTCACGGTTCCATACTTGATTCAGAGCCAATTATATATGATGTTCATGTCATTGATGATAAAACCGAATCTCAGAGGGAGGAAAAGGGAAAAGCTAGTGGACTATCAAATTGTGTAGTTACTGATTTTGGAGTCTCAAGTGGTGAGTTGCTAAGTGATAGTTCAAGTACAAGCATGGGACAGAGTAATCAGATCAATGGAAGAAACAGTTCTGAAATGAAAAATTGGGTTCCAGAATTAGGAAACTCACAAAGTAAAAACTTCCCCATTGACTCCACTAGTAGTGCTTCACCTGCAGCCAGTAGTGAAAGCTTAAAGATAGACACTGAGGTTGAATTGCTCAGAGAAATGCTGAGAATAGTGGAAGTAGGAAAAGACAAATTGAGTTTTTCTGCAGAGCAAAGGGAAAGTATCAATTCCCAGTTGAAACTTGTGGAAGATATGTTAAACCGGCTTTGAGAGGTTCAGCAGCTAAAAGAGCCTGTTGGGCGGGCTTCTTTACCCCCTTCATCTTCTAAGGTAATGACATGAGAGTTCAACCTTTTGCAATCTACATTTTTTATCATGTGCTTGCTTCTGAGTCACAGCTGTCTGCATATTTTTATATTAAATAATTAGAACAGAGTTATTGATATTGATCTTAGATACAGGATTTCTAAGACTTTGAATGGTTTATACTATTAAGGTCTAGATAAAACTGCTCTTATCAGAGTGGGTGCCCTCTAAGTTGAAATATTTATCTGTAAAGTTATAGGTTGCTAGGATTCTGATTGTTAATCGAGGTATGAATGATGCATTTTATAATCCTGAATCCATCTACCAATGAGTAGAGAGTAATTTGATTCAGACTGCTTGCCAATTGCTTGTGTCAAGTAAATAATTAATTGCAAATGATTTGATAGAGATATTAACCCATACTGGGATGAAAGATTGAAAATTGGTGTGTTAAGGCAAAGTTGTTGAAACTAAGGTGAAATTCGGTTACTGTTCATGTGTAGCTGCATGATTCTGAATCCAGTCGTTAATCTTTTCCCTTCTGTCTGAGGCACATATGTATCTTTACAAAATCTGAGAAGATCACTTCGACTTCCTTGATAAATCTCATTATCATAACCAAATGTGGGGGATTTTTAAATTTGTTCATATTATATTTGCTCTTGAAGCCTTCATTGGCTATGCTATATTCCTGTAATAGCACATTGGTGATCCCTGTGCCATGCTCTAAATTTTCAGGTGAGCCTGACTAAAAGACGCAGCCGAAGTATGTCTCCTAAATCATGTGCAGAAGTTATCAACGTTGGAAGAATCGTCACCTGCGCTTGAAGTTTCAAATCCTTCATGATGACAACAGTTGGACAATTTTTGATGTAGATACTGTAAATTCCACTGCAGTTAGCTGTTGTATACTTGCTGTCGAAGTTTCCCTACCATGTATCTTTTTGAGTGTGTTAAGTTATGAATAGCTTTTGGTTTTGTTTTTCAAAAATTAATTGCATATTTCAATTAATTCGATAAATCGACGGATAACCCAGGAAAATGGAAAAATAAAAATAAAAACAATATTTAAGAAACACCAAAAAAGATAAAAGAAAAAAATTGGGCTCGGTTTGATTCTACTTTCGCTGTCCAAGAGGCAAGCTAAAAAAGTTGGGCTCCGCTTGATTTTACTTTAGCTGCAAAAATCAATAGGCAAGCTATCAAAGTGTGGATTGTGTATATCAACAATCAAAAGCCCATTAATTTTTTTTTTCTTGACAACAGCAACGATGACGAAGTTTTGTCATTCTACTTTTGGTACTAAATTAAAAAATAATTCGAAAATGCTCCCTCCCTGCCCCAAAAACAAAATCAAATTTCTGAGGGCACACATATACGCATCTATTTCTCCGAAAGTTTTAGTCTGTATTGAAACGGGTTGTCGAGTCTCAAAATACGTCTAGTATTTTTAAAAAAACGTTGAATGTAAATTTAATTTCTTTTAATTTATGTGAAATAGTAATTTCGACAATAATTAAAAAAAAAATGTTTTCCTCGGCAGAATCAACAAAAATGATAAATAAATAAAAATTCAAGCAATAATCATTGGGATGAACACAGTGTTTTCTGCCACCAAAACAAGCGACACAAACCAACGAGAGTACGCCATCATCGCCGTCACTTCAGCATATGCTTGATTGCCTCTTGGAACTTTTTAAACATTTTAACGTTAACGAAAAACTAGTATCCCATGGGCCATCGTTACGTGCCTGCACGCCAACGCCCATGATGATGGTAATAAGCGCACGTGCTCAACCTCCCTGTCTTTTTTTAAAGGTCAAAAGTGTCGCTAACTCATCATCACCTCCACTGCCACACGGCACAACTCAAGTGGTCAGTGACGGTGACCATACCACCTTTGTTTTTTGTCTGCATTTCTCTCTTTCCCTTTTTCTGAATATAACTTTCTCAAAACGACATCAATTTTGGGATCACTGTTAATAATAATGTCAAATCATACTTTTTTTTTTTCATTCCTTCATAAATTTTGTATCTCAACTTTATATAATTATATTATAACATTATATCTAAAATTCATTGATACCATGGGTGATGATTACCTGTGAGTTGACTTCTGATTTAAAAATAAATAGTTTAAGGTAATTTAACAATAAAAAAATCAATAGATTCAACCTAACATCATAAATTTATAATGTAGTTATAAATTATGTAAATCTGAAAATTTTATTTAAATTTCATTTAAAATTACATGTATGTGATTTTTTTTAAGTTTTAAATGAATTAATTATATCATTCTATTATACGGTATTCATCCACTTAATGATTGTCAAATCATTAAAACATAAAATTTAAAAATAAATTTTGGGATGTATAATGCTATGCTGCTCTTCTGTATAATGGAAGGTCGACTAAGTTTAGTCACTAGCAATTACTGAAAAGTCAGCATTGTATAATATTTAAAAAGTTTATGGAAAAAAAGAAATTAATTAGCGAAAAGAAAAGTAATTACGACAATTAAAAAATTCTTACCGCGAAAAAAAGGTCAAAAGTTTGACTTTAAAAAGGAATTGGATTCGTTCGTTGGTTGGCTGCGTACGCGTAGCGCAAAGCCGCAAACAGTATCATCATGGGGAGCCAACTAATTGGCCAAGAGCCTCTGTGATCCGTTACCAAACGGCAACTCGAAAACCCGCCTGAAACAAACAGAGCAACAAAAGATAAACCAAAACTGCAGCCGCCACCTCATATGACGACGGAGCTCCCAACCTTTAACGACAATGAGCCCCTTTCACCCTCTCGTTACCTGAAAGCTACGCCGTCAGCTCAAAACAAACAAAAAAGAAAAAATAATTGTTAAAAAACACTTTTAAATTAATATTATTTTGTAAATTTTTTATTACAAGTTTGTTAAAAGGAAATCGTAATTTGAAAGCAACGGCAACTCCTTTTCAGAGGCGAGAGAGAGGGAGCATATACATATACGTTCATGATTTGTACGTGAATCTGAAGAGAGCCGAATCGCGTGATTTTGTGACTGAATGTCAGTTGATTGGAGGTTGTTTTGATCATCGCTCAATTTGGAATATCGTTCTTTGATAATTATGCGAACTGGTGTCGCTTTATTGGTCAATTCCGTCGTTTTCTCTTTAGGAAAAAAAAAAGAAAAGAAAAACATCTTGCAGATCTTGAAGATCTCTCTTGTTTGTTAACTTATAACTGTTTCAGAGATTTCAAAGATTTACTTGTCTTGTTCGGTACAGGTACAATCTAGGATTCAAATCATATCCACAATTAGAAACAATGCCAGGTATATTTTTATTTATGAAAAATCTGAATTTACATTTTAAGCCTTTATGTTCGCATTTATGTGAAATACAATATCTCTTAAAAGTAAAACTAACAGTTGCTTGTTTTAGCAGAGGTGATTTCAGTTGAAGAGAATGAGAGGTTAAGAAGCACTGATTTTGAGATCTGTGAAGAGGAGAAACGGAGAAGTAGGAGCAGGTATCTGAGCAAGAAAGCCATGAGTGCTTCAACGAGGTTAACGCACAGTCTGAGGAGGCGCGGCCGGCGCGTTTCCGATAGTAGGTGTGCTCCGATTTCGATTGAGGATGTGAGGGATGCTGCGGAGGAAAAGGCTGTGAATGGATTTCGAAATGCATTGATCGCTCGGGACATGCTTCCCTCTCGCCATGATGATTACCACACTATGTTGAGGTAAAAATTTCGATTTCATTGTTCTGTTCTGTATTGCATCAATCTGATTCGCGTACATATAATTTGCTGTAGTAATGCCGTGTATTTGCTGAATGTGAGACAGTCAGATCGGTCAATTAAAATGCACTATTGATTTTGTTGGATCGAAGTTGTTTCCAATATTAGCATGCTAGCTTATCGATCTAGAGACAAATTCAAAATACTATAATAATAGATTTTATTCTGTTCATCCTATGGATTATTCAAATTACTCGTGCCAGTCATGCTGTCATGACCTCCTAAAGGTGTAAACTATGTAAAAGAACAGCGGCAACACTCTACTATCAGCATCGTTCTCAATTTTGCTCTTCCAACCATCTTCATGATATTGAAACATTCGTTTATGAATGTATGCTTTTAGAATTTGCTTCCTTTCTTTAATTATTCCACTAAATTGCAGAAACTGGGATTTCTTGCTGCAGATTTTTGAAGGCTAGGAAGTTTGACATTGACAAAACTTTCCAGATGTGGGTAGAAATGCTCAACTGGAGGAAAGAGAATGGAGTTGATACTATTATGCAGGTAAACAGTGCTTTTTCTTTCATATGTTGATAACTTGGATGAAATCCTTCCATTTCAAGTATATTGAGATAATGAACTGATAGGGACCAAGCATTAGCTGATATAGGGGCCAATTGACAATGGAGGCTTCTAGTCTCGGTTGGATTTAAACTTGTAGTAGTTATTGGAATTTGTATTAGGCTTAACATTCCAGTCTATAGTTGTGATTTAATTTAGTTTTTACTATCTAACGGATACTTCTATATGATGGTGCAATTTTCAGGATTTTGTATATGAAGAATATGATGAAGTTCAGAGTTGTTATCCTCATGGTTACCATGGTGTAGATAAAGAAGGTCGACCTGTATATATTGAGAGACTTGGGCAAATTGACCCCAGCAAGCTGATGAGTTGCACCACAGTGGAACGGTTTCTAAAATATCATGTCCAGGGGTTTGAGAAGACATTTTCTGAGAAGTTCCCTGCATGTTCTATTGCGGCCAAGAGACACATTGATTCTACAATAACCATATTGGATGTTCAGGGAGTGGTAATTTTAAAAATGCCTGCTACAGTCTCTTGAAGTTCTGCTTATCATATACAACTGATACATAATTATCTCTTGTCATTTTTCCGGATTATGCAGAACTGGATGAGCTTCGGCAAGGTTGCCCATGATCTTGTGATGCGCATACAGAAAATTGATGGTGACAACTATCCTGAGGTAGGTTAATTTTTATAATAAACAATATACAAAACGGTTGTTGCATAAATTTATTGATCATTGCTGAAATAAGCTCATTCTCTTTCACAACAGATATTACATCAGATGTTCATTGTTAATGCTGGCAGTGGATTCAAACTTGTGTGGAACACAGCAAAAGGCTTTTTAGACCCAAAAACAACCGCAAAGATACAGGTGAATTAATAATGAGTCGTACATTTCTTCTGCATTCTGGAGGCTATATAAATTAACCAGAAATGTTCTGCTAATTTACAGGTTTTAGGCTACAAATTCCATGATAAATTGTTGGAGGTTATAGACTCGAGGTTGGGATTTTTAACTCATACGCTGCAATATTTTATTATTGCTTGGGTTCCTTTGTGACTTCAACACATTTATTTTGAAATTCTACATTGGACAGTCAATTGCCAGATTTTCTTGGTGGAACTTGCTCCTGTCCAAATGAAGGCGGGTGCCTTAAATCTAACAAGGGACCTTGGAGTGATCCAGGAATAATGAAAGTATGACTTCATAGTACTCCCAAAAAGAAAAAAAAATTGTCACATGTATGCTTCGGTATTCTTTTTTTAGTCTTTAAAAATGTCTAAAAAACTTATAACCCTTTTGTATCTACTGTCTAAAGCTGGTTCATGCTGGCAATGCAATGTGCTCATGGAAAACAAAGCGTTCTTCTGATTTTGATGACTTAGAAATCAAATTATTCTCTTCTAAGGTATGTTGTTGATTTATGAACTATTCTTGTTATATTGCTTATATTCTACTATGTATTTTGTCAACAGTCCATGCTTCCCTATGCAGGTTGCTAATAGTGAAAAATCCTCTGCCGATTCTACTCTAGATGTGAGGTCAAATACTTCAGGCTTCATAAAATTAGTGCCACTTAATGACAATGTAAGTTTCCTGGACATGGTGTTCTTTTTCCTCCCTGGTTTCAACTTAATTATTTTTTCCCTTCCACTTTTGCTATAATGGATTTAATCTTAGTTCTTTTTTCCCTTCAATTTATCGACATGATATTCTGTTATAATGGTTTACCATAAACTACAAAATTTCACTTGTAAAATTAAATGTTTTCTCAATAAATCATTTTCTGGAATCATATAAATTAACACGTGTTAACAAGAAAAAGGGGTGAAAAAAGGTTCTTGAAAGCATGGAATGTATAAAGTGATAAAAATAATGACAACATGTTAAATGACGCACGACTTTTCTCCAGATTCTTGTAGTTCATCATTTAAAAATTTGTCCTTTTCCTTTCTCACTTTGGCTGCTATATGATAGGTAGGATCACAGAATATGTGTTGATATTCATCAACATACGGACTTAGCTGTGCTTGTAATATTTGAATATTATATGTACCCAATGAAAAAATATTCTTCATTCTATGTGACTTTTGCTTGCATACATATTTCTCAGGGAAGGATGAGTGAACCTACTTCCACCAGCAGTGTGGCTGAACAAACTGATGTTGCAGGAGTTCATGAAGCTATTTCAACTAATAGATTTCCGCACGGTATCATTTCTTCTATTAAACTTAGCTCCCGTATCAGTGATTAAATTATATCAATGATGTACTCCATTACATCAACGATGTACTTCATTATTAACTTTTTTCTCTATCTACTGCTTTTCATCTGGGGCTTATTTCTCATTGAATATAGCAAGCTTTTACATGTTACACGTTTGGTGCTTCTGACAGATAATTTAACCTCTGAAAATACTCAAAGAAGGCCACTGAAGAAGTTCATTCCCCGTCTAATGAGTGTACTAGTTCACTTTGTTCTTAATTTGTTAGCATGTGTACTTCTGTTCCCATGGTTGAAAGGACTTTTTGTAGCGCAACATTCATGCAAAAAACTAGAAAACCAGACAAAATCCCCTTTGCCTTGTACAAGCTCTCAAGAGCAGAGCATTTCACAAGCAGTGGAGAATCAGTCATTCCATCCATGCTGGGAGAGGCTGCAGCGTTTGGAAGAATTGGTAACTGATCTGGTTAATAAACCTAAAAGAATTCCTCCAGAGAAAGAAGACATGCTTCTTGAATCATTGAGTCGCATTAAATCCATAGAACATGACTTACAGAGGACAAAAAAAGTAAGTTCCTTCTTCTTTTCATTTGTGCTTTATGCAGCGTGCTTCTTTAACTTCAAAAATCTTGGAATAATCAGTATTTAAGTATTTATGCTCAAAATTTTCTAGGCACTGCTTGCTACCGCATCAAAACAAGTGGAGCTTGCTGAATCATTGGAACAATTAAAGGAGAACAGCATACCGGCAAGTTTATAACTCACTCAATAAAGAACTTGCTATGTTCTTGTAGTTAGAGTGACGATTTTCATTACCACAAGACATTCACATTCTGAAGTATTAACATTTTTTGGGCAGGTGGCGAGCGCATGTTGGCCAAGGAACCGTAGACCTCTCAGTCTTACCCCTGGAAGATGAGCCTCATTATTTTAAAACACAGATTTATAAATTATAGATTCTCAACAATGCTGTAACTGCCAATTTGGAATTTACTTGCCATCTTCGGTGCGGTTGTTCAAGGTGGTTAACTTTTCCACGTTTCATTGATGAAAGATCACCTTGTTCTTCTTGTCATTATCTCATCTCACTTTCTTTTCCATAGGTTCTTTTAATTGCAACCGCTGGTGCTGAACCAGTGAAGAAAAGAAGCTCTTGCTGGGAACGCAGGTCTTTAGAGATAATTTAGCTGTTAAAAGTTATGTAACATCTGTAAAATTCTTCTCATTTCTGTACATATTATACTCTCTTCTTTTGTTTTCCTTTTTGCTTTCTGTCATCCGTAAAATAAATTGTGAAACTTATTAACGTTGAAGGTGAAAACCATCTATTTTTGGTGTGTAAGCAGAATGCAGTTCAGAAGACCACTTTTTTTTTTTTTTTCAAAACAATTAAGCTGTGGTTTTAAACAGTCGTACTTCTTTGTATCGGTACCATTTGATCTCTATGTTGGACGCGTGAGATGTTCCAGGGATCAAACATTTTCTTCCGAGGTAATTAACAATCTAAAACTACAGATAGGGGTTATAGGGTCCCATACATGGAAGAAATACTAGATTTTGGCCATCTTCTGATTCAAGATCAATAGCTTCATGGATTGGATTGGTGTCCACGAGTATATTGCACTAAACAAAATCCATATAATAAATCGTACAATATGCAAGAATAATCGAAACACCTAAATGCAATTATCACCGGTATGTATGTGTGTGTGTGTGTGTGTGTGTGTGTGAGTGTGTGTATTCTTTTACCCGTCAGATCAATGCTAACATTTTTGGTACTCCAACAAGATGGACAAGCTCAGGAAAGACGCGTGCATTTGGCCTAACTTTTATCCATCGCTGCTTGCCCGCTCGGAAATTATAAAGAAACCGGTACAGCCAAGTCGTATAGTTGTGAGTGGATGCTCCGCGATTCTACGACAGTGGATGAGGATGATGAAGTGGGAGTCAAGTTGGCAGCACCGCAGAGTCAAAGAGAGAACGGTACAGTAAGACCAAAAACAGAGAAGAGGAAGATTGATGTGGCAGATGAGTAGAATTACGGATTTGGATGATCATTGATGCTCACAGAAAGAAAATTATTTCTGCTATATACTCCAACAACAAAACAGAGAAAAAAAAAAAAAAAAAAGACAACAAAAATAAACAAATAAATAAAAATAAAAGACTTGAGCATCATTGAATTTGTCAATTTGATGCTCAAAGCACCAGCAAACCATTACTCTGTTACTGTCCATCGTATCTCAAGCTGTCATCTCAAGCGTACCATTTTCCTGTTTCTACTAAAGAAGACTTCTGTCTGTAGCCATGATCACGTCAGTAGCAACCTTTAATGATACCGATCGACTTGCAATTAATTAGAGGTAAAAATAATCCACGGTTCAAACTTGTAATCAAACAAAAAAGATGTTTTGGTTGGAGAAGATATATCCACAGGCCATTTAATATGTACAGCAAGAAGATGGATCAGCTATCAAGGCTCATTGCATTACGGAAATTGGGATGCTGTCAAATTACAATGAAGGCAGGCACCCATGGCATTGACAGATACTGATCATTCTAACACTACCATTGACCAGTGTATGTACTGGAGAGACCTTGTATACACAAAATTTCCAGACGGCATTTTGCCCCATAACAATGATTGCTACCCACTAATCTAAAAGGGTAAATATTACATCAACTAATCTACTAGGGCAAAAAAAGGAATAGGACCCAGACCCAAATGGGAAAATGAAGGGAGCTAAGAAGGGGGGGGGGGGATGTGGAGAAAGTACAAGAGAAGGAAGACGAGACCCCTGTACACATAACTCTATATCCATCTCTATCTTCCCTAACCTCTAAACAAGTGGTAATATACATGGATCCCAAAAATCAAAACCGAAAAAAAGAAAAAAAAAAAGCCAAAATGGATTGGCCTGTTAATGTCTCCTCTACACAATTTTTAACAGAACCTGCAGAAGACGATCTCCTTCTTGTCCATTTTGCATTGCCCTAATAAAATAACCAGCTTCATCTGCACAAAACAAACTAGTTAGCTAATTTCTCCATGTAACAAATCAAAAGTAGACCTCCATATGTCAGAATATACATGAAGGTTGCTAAAATGTTAAAAATGATCCTTCGTTACCTATACACTGCTGTTTCAAGCGCATGCAAACCCAACCCTAGCAGCACTGGCTGCTCTCAGAACCGCTCAAATCACCAGATTGCTCTATTCCAATTTAGCATTAGTGGGTCTGATATACAAACTGCCTTGAGCTGCTTGCAGATGCTGCGTTTGCGGATGAGACTGCTGCTGCAGTGGCAACTGCTGTTGATCTTGCTGCAGAACTTTTAGATCTTGTGGCTGGCAGTGTTTTTGAGATGCAGGTGATGGTGTAGGGGGCTGTTGTAACTGCGACTGCTGCTGCCATGGAGACCCAACATTATGCCCATGAGGTGGCAAGCTACCTGATAACTGTCTCTGACCTAACCCTTGACTAACAGAAGTTGCTGCATCACTCCCACCGGAGCTTGTAAGAGGTGGGCTTCCAATTGAACCCACTTGATTGGCCTTATTTGGTAGAGCAGAATCATATACTGGCTCTGATGCTTTCCATTGCTGAGCAACAACAGAAGAAGCTGGTCCAACACTGCTGGAGTCGATACAGACCTGAGACAATGCCATAGTTGCACTAGCACCCATCAGAGAAGTATTGCTCGCAGGCTCGTCTGCTTGAGTTTGATCAGTTTGAGACTTGTTAGCCATGTCAGAATTCAGTTGACGATTTTGTTGAAGGATTCTCTGAGCAGCTGGTTGAGTTTTATTAACCTGCTTTTGGTGTGGTTGGGGTTGAAGTTGCAGATGCTGGTGGTTTGAAGCCATAATTGCAGGCAAAACAGCTTGATGCGTAGCTGATGGTGAATGTCCAGAGGACACTGATGGAACATGGCCTTGAGTGCTATTATCAGAATGAGAAGGGACATGCTGAAGTTGCTTTGATGAAGGAGGGGTTGCCCCAGAAAATAATTTTTGCTGTGGCTGTGAGTGATTAGTGGATTGAGAAGGAGCTAAGGGTTTAGATGGTTGAACTGGGCTTAAGCTGGAGCCAGAATATAAACCTTGTCCCTGCATTAAATGCATGATCTGCTCCCCTTTCTCAGCAGTTTGGTTACCTGGAGCCACATTGAGACCATTTAGATGGTCAACATTAGGGTTTTGATGCAGCACCATATTCCCTCTTCCAATTCCCTTTAAAAGTTTGGCCTGCTGTTGAGATTGCGCATGCTGCCGCGGTTGAGGGTGGTTCCTTCCGGATTGTTGGAACTGCTGCTGCTGTGGCTGTCGTTGCCTTTGCTTCCCCACCTGATTGTTCAGCCCACTTGCACCAGATTGAGAATTACGGCTGAGTCCATGAGAAGGTAAGTGGTGTTTCTGCTGGTGCTGCAAAGCTGTAGGAGTCATTGAGGAAGATGTAGTTAGGGGAGGCATAGATACTGGCTGAGATGAAGTTTGTGATTGAATCTGGGTATTATTTTGCAGAGAAGATGATATGGGAAGTTGAGGCTGTGGTTGGACATGTGGCATCAAAGTGCCAGATCCAGTAAACTGTTGTGGGTGCTGCTGTTGTTGCTGTTGCTGCTGCAAATATCGCTGCTGCTGCATTTGTCTATCCTTAGCAATGCGAATTGCATATGCTTGCTGCTGTGATCCTGTAGCATGATTTGGGCCCTGAAGCTGAGGATGATGGTTGCTCAGACCATGGGACTGCTGCGGAGACATTTGATGTGGCTGCTGGGGATGGCCTGGATACGTCTGAACAGGTGGAGGGGTAGTTTGATTAGAGAAAGGAGAACTCAATCCATTGAAAGCAGGAATTCCTTGACCATTCCCTTGTGTGACCTGCATCTGGAGCTCTGGTACCATTAATTGCCTTTGATGATCTGGATTATGGCCAGGCTATGACACAAATAAACACTATTATCATTTGATTTAAATATACTAATGTCTTACCAATAGTTACAACAAAAACAAGGAAATTCTAAAGCAGCAGAGCAACATCAGGGACAATTTGAAAGATCCATATTTAAAGGTGGAGAGCTCTATTATATACTAATAAGACTCACTCCTCATTCACTCGTTATTGTAGAACAAATAAACACAAAAAATAGCAAAAAAGCAACGGAAACAATTTAAGACTAGCTACTTACCCGCATCATATGCATCCCCTCCCGAGGTCTCAACATCGAGTTTCCTTGACCAGGACCGGCTCCTGAGTGCATATTTACAGGGCTCATCCCCGCCATACTGGAAATCATACTACCAGAATTCAGCATTGGAGATGAAGCCATTCCTTGGTACCCTGGCCTCGACATTGGCATGCTTCTGTTCATAGCACACATCATTCCCATACCACTTCCACCAGGTAGCATACGAACACTGCGTTCAGCTCCAGAGAGCGGCCCAGGGGCAGGCAAGTTGGACTGTTGAATGTTCCTACCTGATAACATTTGATTGTACTGTTGCATTCTTTGTTGCTCATCAACTGGCAGATTTGCCCTGGGAGCATTGTATCTACCATCCCTGACAACAAACAAAATAACCAGCAAACCAATAATAAAGAATTAGAATGTGATAACAGATTCACAATTAAGCAATATGCTAGCTTACTACCTGATAGATTGATTGAGTGGACCAGATGGTGATGACAAATTACTGCCAAGAACTATACCAGAAGATCCATGCAGTGGAGAATTAGGCCCAGAAGTATGAAGCATAGCTCCTTGGTTGGATATTCCTAAACCACTTGCATGAGAACTCTGAAAACCCAGTGAGACAGCATCTGGGCTTGATGCAGTCACATCACAGAGATCAAGAGGCCTTCATCCAGGATATGAAAAATAAAATTAATGAGACTGATGCATGATAAGATAAATGATGGGTACCCCTGGGGTCGATAAAATTAAACTCATAAATGAAAAAGGAGAGAAGAAAAAAGGATTGATGATTATGTATGAGAGACATCAAGACTTACGTTAGAATGCATCCATTCAGGTTATTTGGGCACACTTGAGAAAGAGCAATAACATGAGAATTATGAACTGGTACAACTTGCCTTAGATCATGGGTTTCATTCTTCACGTGATAAACAACAGAGAAAATATTAGTCAGGAAAAGATTTAAAGAAGAGCAATGAACTAAAACAAAGATGCTTTCTAGTTCCATATAACAAATAGAAATATTCCCGTTGAGTGATCACCTACACATAATATCATGTTTATCCATCGTTTATGATCCCCTAAAGCCATCTACATAAAAGTGGCAGGAACCCGTATGCATCATTTTTAAGCAAGCTTCAGTGCTCTTCCATTTTTATTTTAGAGGAAGCCACCCGAAATTTTTTTATGACAAATTTAGGCATACTGGGTTTAGGAAACCACTCTTTTTCTTCCCTTTTATTTTATATTTTCCTTCAGGAAACCTGAAGAGATACTAGGTTGAGAGATAAACATTGGACGAGAAAGGCAAACTAATTTAAACATGAATGATGCCCCTAACTTGCAAACCGACTTTAAGTAGTTTGTATGTAACATCACCACAAACGCAAATGGACAAAAAGCTTGGACTTCTTATTGCACATACATGCGAGAACACACACACCCTTAAACGAGCTTTTAACAAAATATTTTAAATTTCAAAAGCCCAACCCAGTGTCATGGACATATGAAGTCTACAAGAGCTTCCCAAAATTATTAAAAATACATCATTTCGTTTCATTCTAGCGCAGGAATAACCAGTTCTTTACTAAAATATAAACCTCAGTATTAGGCAGATTCTTCATATGTTTTTGCATATGAATTTCATGGTCCTATAACTAATTAAACGATTCAATGTACATAAAAACAAGCTTTAACAAGAACAGAGAACGAAAACATTCCTCAGGGCAACAAGTTAAAAAATTTCAATGAGTTAAATGAAACCAATGTAGAAATCACTTCAAGAATCAATATGATATAGTGTGAAGGTTAACTTTAGAAAATTTCCTGAGATTTAAATTGAATCTACATATTTCAATAAAACATGAATATATACAAAAAGTTGGTCTGAGAAGAAAATGAAATCAAAATATTTTTCTCCAGTCATAACATGTATGTATCAAGAATAAGAACTCTCCTAAAGGTAAAAAGATTTGGACTTTCAAAAATAGACAAATATAATTAAAGAATCAATTTCATAGTTAACTTCAGATCATGACAAACCTGACACTTCCAATAATGATACTTCTTCCCAATCATAATGATTTTCTCAAAATGAGACTTAACAGTATCCTCTTCCATTGGCCCTTGCAATCGTTGAAACAACTGTCTGGCACTTCCCTGCATCAAATACAGCAAAACATCCAATTAAAAAAATAGACAATTAGTTCAACAGTACAAAAGTCTCAAATGAACACATAAATAAAAGTCACATCTACTTCTACAATGCCAAGTGGCAAAGATGATTCTTGCCTTTGGAATTCCAGGCAATGTAGATGGATAAGACTGAGAAGATCCAGAATCTTCAGCACTATCAGCCCCATCTCCAGCACCCCTATCCATTAAAATCTTGTGACGCTCCTTGCATTCTTGAGGCTTGCGGAATATACACTGAACACGTTGTACGAGTCAATGAAACAAATAGATGATGGAAAAGAATATACAGCTGTTTCACCATCTAAATGGAAATACTAACTAGCCCCAAAATGAAAGAACCATTTTTGAAGTTTATAGCAGTATAACCATAACCATACTATTATCTTCTGCAACCCAATATGAATCGGGGGACAATCTGAAAAGAGAGGATAGTGTGAGGAGCATCTTAAAGCACACATGCATACCTTAAACTGAAGGGTACTATTCATGGCATCACTAACAAGCTCCCAGTTTGGGCCCATATCATGTACAAGGACAACAAGTGCCTGATGTTACATGTACATATAGAATTAACAGTTCAGGTACAGCCATACCTCAGGATAAAAGAAATAAACAAATGAAAACACAAAATAAAAGAGAGATGCTCAAGAAAGCCAAGAAGGCAAAACAACCTGGTCTTCAAATAATGACCAAGGACTTCCAGAACCAGGCTGCCCAGCAGACATCTGCAGAGAAGGCTAAATGCTCAAATTCCTAGAATACAATATATCAAAACATGAGGAAACAAGTAGAAGCACATGATTATTCAGCTATTATGAAATAGTACCTTCAGCGATTTGGCTTTCCTCCCCCTATCTCGGCCACCAATCAATTTAATAAATTTAGTTGGGTTGGACATATTACTCATCTGGGAAGCCGCTGGAGAAGGGATGGACCCAGTCAAAGGAGTACTGTTGTCAAAAGTGGCGTCCAATGATTGCTTCATTATCTTTGGCTTCTTCGCATTTTGTTGCCCATATAAGCCTTGACAGAAGACATGAAAAATATAAAAGATGAACTAAAAACTAGCTGTCATATAAAACCAATTATTAAAGCAAGTAAAATATTAAAAAGAGTCTTACCATTGTTTCCATTAGAATCAAAATGATGACTCTCCAATCTCTTTTTAGAATGATCCCTCTACATACACATCAAAGAATTAATGTAACATTTTAGCCAATAACTTCTGGGATACAACATGAGGTAGCAAAAGGATAAATAACCGCCCCTTTCCAACCCATGGGAAAGATGACAACCAGAAAAGGAATATCACACAGGCTTGTAAACATGACAAAAAGAGGATTCTTATGATTTACATCACTGTTCCATAGAAATACATATTAGTGTACTTTTCACCTAATGTTCAGAAAATGAAATAATAAATATAGCGAAGCACTCTATATAGTACTATGATGACTGAAAAAACAAAACCTAAAATGGCTAACAGAGGCAAAAGAGTCATTAGTCAAAACAATCCCATAATGCATCACCAGAAGCCTAACCACTATATAAATTTGTCAAACTGCTTAAAGTCACTCAACAGAAAATAACAAAAAGCACAGAAAAGAAAAGGGAAATTTATTTACCTGTTCACTATAAACAGTAGACTCAATCTGCCAACCCTGCTCAAAAGCAGAACCCTACAACCATATAAAATTAAGGCAACTTAGCCACAAGCAAAGAAATAACTAGATTGTGGTAAAATTAGCCATATTTTCGACAGCAACAAGAAAAGGAAGAAACATGAATTCCAACACACCAGATGCTTTGCTTTCTTCTTCTTCTTCGGTTTTGTTGATGTTTCCGCACAGTCATAAGGTAACTGCTTTTCAAAGTCCCCAGCTGACTCAACCTCCACATTTTTCTGATTCTGAGATCCACCATGCAAAGTACTCTGATCATCCTGAAAAGAACTTGTATCTCCACTTGAACCATCTGTCTTTGCCGGAGCCAGCAAACTCCCAGCAGCTCCAGCACTAAATGGACCTATAATCCGCTGCCTGGAAGCAGTGCGCATGCGCTTTGTGGGAATTGAACCCACATTAAGATTGCCTGGCCTTTTCCCCATCATGGATTGTTGAGACCCAGCTGTGCCATGTCCATAAGGAATATCAGCTCCCACTTCATATGATCTCCCGGTATACTTCATTACATACTTCCTTTTCTTATGTTCAAACTTTGATGACTTGCTACCTTCAAAGGCCCCAGGCAGATAATACGCACTCGTTTCACCCTCGTCCTCATCATAAGCAGTGTCGTGATAACCAAATTCTGTATTTGAATTTAAACTTATTGGCACACAGCTTAAGTTCAATAAAAAATGAACTACCAAAATAAAATCATTACCTGCTGCAGCATCATATACTGATGTGTCCACTTCCTCTTGCACACTACTAGCAGTTTTCTGGGGCAGAAAAGGGAAAACAACATAAGTAAAAATATGCAAGGACTTAAGTAAGTCAATTATGTACTAGTGCCACTTAATTTTAACAACATGACCAGAAAACTGGAAGAATTTAACTAGAGTCCCTCAAATTTTTTTTTTTAAATGGAAGAATAATATTATCATACTATCTGGAATTGAGGAAAAAGAAGTGTAGGCTTATTAGTTGAATTGCTCGAGTTAGTTAGCAGTAAATGCAGTTGGTAGAAAAAAAAGTATGTGTTTGATGACTTTTAGCAGACGGAAAACATGCACACAAGGAATTGTTAGAAGATATGTTTACCTCAGACTGCGCTAAATGAGATTCAATTGACTTTCGGTAAGTTTCCATTGCACCTGAGGAAACGGCATAGAAGAGGCTTTCCTGCAGTTTACAAAAGTAACAGCAAATTATTATCATCATAAATGAATACAGCATATGTAGCCAAGATCATGCAGAGTGGAGAAAAGTAGTCTCTCTCAATCACATCTCCAACTCCATCTTGGGCCCCATGAAATAAAATAGTCATGTTGGTCTAAGCTGAAATCACAACTCCTACTTCTTCCAGAGCATTTCCTCATATAGATTTGAAATTTACCATAAAGAAACCATGATTCCTAACCCCAATTATCTATTAAATATCAAAATAGTTTAGTCCCTCAATATTTGATTCAATCAATGTTTTTAGGTCTTAGGGATAATTTCTTCATTTACCTAATGAACCAGATCAGAAAACATATGGACCCAATCTAAACGCTTGCTTTAAAGTTGAAAAGAAACAGTCATCCAAAATTGCAGTACAACAATGGTAAAACCTTTATTCATAAGCAATTTTGCCAATGAGTTAAGAAAGTAATTGGTTTCTTTCTTTTAGCTAGAATGTGATTGATCTGTTCTATTACACTGATTACACATGATGGAGACAATATCAAACTAGGGATGAAGCCAGAATATAAAATAGAAAAAATAGTGTTGTTGAAAGCTTAAGACCAGAAACAATAAATAAACTTATCATATATAGACAGCTTATGTTATGAGTTACTGGCACTACAACTTAAACATATGACAATTAAAAGGCACTTCTCACTTAAGACTTCAATAAGAAAAAGGGAACAGTATTATTAAATGAAACAGCAGAAACAAGCCAATTTAAAGTGCAGTCAAAATATTTTAAAGTAAACCAACTTTGACATCACCAGACGCTATATTTGGATAAAAGGCTTTTGTAATAGAGTTGTTGAAAGCACCTTCTTTTACGAGGCCTTTCCAAGAGAGGAACATAATGATGCAGAAGGATTTTCGGGCATCATGTAAAAAAAGGCTAAACACAATTGAAGGAAATGAATCTAAAAGGCCTCTCTAAATTAATCGGTCAATCACTTCAACAAGTGATATAAATATAAGAGATCAATGGTGGTCAATAACAATACTAAATAAACTAAACACATGAACAAGATATAAAGATTTGGTCCATACTTCTGTAAGGTGATCATCCCAAGACACCTCCATAATACCGGAATCAGATATTCTATCAGGAGTTGCAGGTGCCTCAGCTTGAAGAGGAAGAACAGGAGAACTGTTGTGTTTCAAAAATCTTACAGCATATCCATGAATGGCAAGTGCAGCATTTTTTCTGGAATATTGTTGCTCCATATTTTTACTTGTCTCCTGCTCAAGACCACAAGACATATTGTCAACATATCTCACATAAATGCAAGACAAGAAATTTGATGTCTATTATAGAAAGTAAAGCATCCAGTTGTAACTATATGGACACCTTAATAAAAAAAAAAGAGCATTTTCAGCAAAGCGCACAACCAGAGGCAAGCACAAAATAAACAGCAACTACTCCAAGAAAAGCTCTAAGCTTCAGGATACGTCATTGGACTAAGAAATTCAGTTGCCAACCAAAACAAAATAAATCTAGGACCTCATGCTACCCAAATTCAGAAATCTATTGGAAACTCCATATGTATATTAAAAGGATAATATATATATATAAACTTAATGGAAGTTGTTTGAGGACAAGTCGTGCCCCCACAACACAATCTAGAAGTTAGAGTTCAACAATCTACCATATTGTCAGAGAATATATTACCTTATGATCCAACCGGTTCCTGCAAGTTATTTCAGTTACAAATTTGACCACAGATCTTAAATGCAATTAGCACACAAATCCAATAGAACACTTTAAAGAACTACAAAAGTACTCTAGATTATCTTGGATACAATCATTAACACTCCAGAAAGTGAATAATTCAAACTCGGAAAACAGCATCATCATGGTAAATCATAAAATAGCAAAAGATGACAGAAAAATAAGAACAGCCACCATTGATGATAAGTGAAAGAGGTAATGATGGACATTAAAAATGAAAATGAGCAAAAATATTATAATCCCCATCCTATGGCAATTGAAGAATTGACTAAAAAAGGGTTCTAGTACATAACCAGCAGCATGTCAAAATTTCCAACCTTGTCCTCAGAAGCTTCAATCACATCATCACTGGTTGATCCAACAAAATCTCGCCTGCTGGTTTTTGGACCAACAGTTGGATTGTCATTATTTAGAAGCACCTCAGCTGAATGCCAAAACTGCATGACAGCCTTTGCCAGGTTTAGAGCTACTTTTTTGAGTTTGTAGCGTTGATTTTGTTCTTCAGATCTCAACCGAGAAGTAAAAGCAACCCGATGACATATTTGAGCAGCAGCAGTCATCTTCCAAAGACGTTCCTTTAAAGAAAATGATAACATAGAGAAAAAAATTACCAACAGACATCAGACATAACATTAACCAATATTATTGAAATACAAATTTACTTAAATATTAATCTAAAATAAACCAAAGGATGTAAAACAATCCAAAAGAAAGGAGGAAATAATCATAATCAGACCTGTGCAAAATCATTTGCCAACCATGCCATTTCCTCAAGGACAAAATCCCAGTGAGATTTCCGCCCAGTTTCAGAGGGCAAGGTACCAACAGACAACTCAGCAATCCTTTTCCGCTTAGCCTGTTTACAATATTATGACATACACCAAAGCCATTCAGTACAAGGAATGATGACAAACCAAAGGTCAAATCAGAAGACCAAAAAAAGGATTCTTTCCTTTCTTTGGCAAGCAAAATTCTGTAGTCATGCTATGGGAAGATAATCTAATTACCTCTATAATCCGTGCCTCTTCGAGGATTGAATCTTCAAGTGCCTTGTCAGCAAACTTTAAGTTGTTAACAGATTCAGTTTGATGATCATTGGCATCGGCAGAATTTCTACCTAACATGGAACTCTCAAGAGGCTCACAAGTTGAGATATCCATCGGGCCCTGAGATCTTCCAGAGAAAAGGTTCTCCTTGTTGCTGTTGGAGTCGTAACTCAACACATCGCTCAAGTTTTTATCAGTTTCTAACATAGTATTGACATTTTGTGGCACTCCCTCAAGATTGGAAGAATAATTCGACTCTTTTTGCAAGTCAGATTTACTTGTATTTATTTCTTCCTCAACTTTGACCATGGAACCATTGTTGCTATGATTTTGATAAGCAGAATTCTCATCCACATTCATGGCAGCACCACAGTCAATCTTGATCCCATTTTCTTCCTTGACCATTTCACCAACTGCTGTGCCTTCCAAATCTGATGTTTGTTCAGTGGCAACTCCATTAGAATCAACATGTTTTGGATTAATGCATGCATCGCTATCATTATTTACATCTACACTTAAACTGTTTTGGGTGCAAGATGACTCCGAATCTAATTTTGTACCAATGGCTGCAGTACTATTTTGACCTTCAGTTGGAATAGATTTCCTATCTCTATCTTGATTATCAAATCCGTTTAGCTGATTAGAACAACTTTCATTCACCGCTTTTTCTATAGCTTCACAAGGAAGACAATCAACTTCTGCTGAAACTGTCTGTTCATTTCCTCCAACAAGATCAGGTTTCACAAAAGCCACATCCGCAGGATTTTGCTGCACATCAACAAGTGCAGATGTTTGCTGGGTATCAACTTGTGCAGATTGATTTTGCTGTCCATCACTCATCCTTTTGGGAACTGTAACATCCAGCTTATCATCAGGCAAACTAACTTTCGGGCTGGTTGTTACTGCCGGAGTCGGCACCCTATCCAACTCCGTATTTATATGTTTATCAGATAGAACAACCTTAGAACCAATATCACCATTTGAGGTTGCTGCCTTTGGATTAGTAACAGAAAGCAAATTCTGCTCCTTTTGGTTGTTTGAATCAGATATTGACCCCTTTGCATCCCATGAACTTCCCCGAACAGTTAGAGAAGTTCCATCCCCGGAACGAGTCTGAACTATGTCATTTGAACCTGATCGAGCAGCATCACGTTTAATTTTAGACCTATTCCTGCGAGCATATGGGCGAAAGATAGCAGAATCTTCTGATTCCTTAGCATTTTGAGACCCATCCATGCGAGAAGACTGTTCTGATGGAACAATATTTTTTCGTTTAACAGGATGTACAGAGGTCCTTTCACGTTCAAGTATCTCATTTTCACCATCAAAAAGTAAAAGGTTATCAGCAGTATTGGGTTCACAAACTGTAGGAACCCCCGGTCTACCACTACTCTCTACAGAATCACCATGGGGTGAAGCAGTCAGTGCAAAACTACCTTTTGCTTCACTGTAAAAGAAATGAAAGTATGCAGGAAGCATTAGACACTTCCCAGTAGACATAATGCACAACTGTTATTCACCAATAAATACCAACCAAGAAGATTTTACCTGGTCACAAAATGTTCTGCCTGCTGATCAGTAAGTGAAGTAGACTGGACACTAACCGATGCGGCGTTTCCAAATTTGAAATCCAAAGGGTTGCCACCCTGCAAGTAAGGAGAAATAATAACAATCATATAATGTTTTTCGCCCCCTCCCTATGGTGGATGCGTATAATTATCAACAACATTAACAATTTGACAATAGTTAGAATAAGATCAAAACACAATACTTTCTCCAGAAACTCTAGTTCTCTTCTCCTCTCCTCACGAACATCATACTCTTGCCTGTTGACAACAAAAGAATAATTTGCTTTAAAAATTGGCAACATGCATTGTCAAAGTAGAAATTACATGGAACAAAAATATGAAAAGCAGTATTACCGTAGCTCTGCCTGAGCCTTTTCAATTGCTGCTCGACGTGGAGAGGTTTTGACACCAATACCAACTCCGCCGTCAACAACCCCTCCCATGGAATCAACCTCAGCATTTACTAGGAGAGCAGTTTCTGGTCCACATCCATGCATCACTACCCTGATACCTACACGCCTACTCTTCCCATCAATTTCCTGAATCTATTAAATTCCTGAAAAGAAAAAAAAACAAACTGTAAGAGATGTCTAACAATGAAGAACAGCATAAACAATGAATAATAACTATAAGCCAGTAATGAAAACAAAATTTTAAGAATCTACAATCACCAATTTTCTTTTTCCTTCAGTGAACTGAAAAGCATGCAGACACGTAAGCACAATAAACTAGACTATCCTCATTCAGGTTCAGATTCAAGATTCAATAAGTTCACATAATAGAGTAGAGGAAATTGACTAAAACACGTTACATCAAGCAATCACTCAAATTTCAGGAAAAGGAAATACATACTATTCAAAGCATTGAAAATGCCTAATACAAGCAGCAGTGGATTACCTATTTTCTGAAATTCCAAGGTACAAACAAAGACACATGGAAACCAACACTAAATATAGCCAATATCCATAAGAAAGAAAAATGTATATCTGGGGAATACAGAATTCACCCTGTACAGAAAATACAAACATCCAGTGATGTCACCTGCTTGTATTCACAGATTGATTAAGAAGAAAACTGCCATGACACATCCATAAAGAAGACAATTAATAATTGACGTAGAAGCCACGCTTTAAAATGAATTATCCTGAAGGCAAGGCAATGTACGTCTCAACTATTTGAAAATTATCCAGTAAAACTTCAAAAGAAAGTGGAAACATCATGCGTGAAGAGTCAAAAATCAAACCTATATTGTCCAATTTCCATAAAAGCCTAACATAAAAGCATGTGTACTAAAACTTGATCATATCAAGATAGTAGCAGCACATTAAAATCTCAAGGTTGTTGCAAGACCACATAAAACTTGATGAACAATCAATGATTACAGCAACAAACAAAATGCTGCAACTAAACATGGAAGTCAAATGCAAAAGTTAAAAGTTCAATCAAGGAAAAGGACTATCCATAATTAATATGAGTATCTAAAGCAATGTCAAATGGATAGCACATAACTGGTTGCACTTCATAGCAAGTACATGTGCATAATAAGTAATAATGCTTGAAAGACACTCGGCACAAATAATTCTCCTCAAATTATCAGGCGTGCACCTTCAAAACATCCACTAAACAGTAAAATCCACTTGTTTACCAAACGGAACACAAACCCCAGTTTCCCAATAAGGAGACCAAATTTTAGCATTAGACTTGGCCTAAACGAAAGCATGCACATAAAACAACTAACATTGAACCAGAGGGCCTCCCCAAACCCTAACACAAACGAATTCACATCTCTAGACCTTCAAAAGAAACCCTAAAGACATTGAATTGACGCAAATGCACAAAATTCCACGTCACCAGATTCTAGGGTTTCGAAAACAACCCAAAATTGGAACAAGAATCACCTGAATTGATAACTGAATAATGAAATTCGTAGCTAGGACACCTGAAACCCCACAGTGGGACTCTCTCCTAGGGTTTTCGAGATGAAGAAACCAAGTGTTTAGGCCCCAATCAACAACGAGAAGAATTTGCCCTAATGCACAAAGCGGGATAGCAAATGTAATCCATGATAAGAAACAGCGTTGTATGCGAGAGTGTGTGTGTAATACAAGTGAATTTTGAAAATTCGTAATTCCAATTTTTCTAATTTCTATTTCGAAATTTCGTTTTGGTTTTTCTTCTCTCTATCTTCTCTCTAGGTATGGCTTTTGTTTTCGAAAATACTATGCTAGGTCTCTCTCCCGGCTCGCTTGCTCGCTCAGCGATTTGGGCTGGGTTCGATTTGGGTTCAACTCGAGAAGAAAGATGAACATGAGGGGCTTTAGACAAATTTAGTCCATTTTGGGATTTTTATTTATTTATTTATTTATTTCTCTTACTGCCTCTCTAGTTTTCTTCTATCTCGATGTGAAATCATTTATAGGCTAAGAGAAACATGAACGGTATAATATAAATTAACAAAATTTCGTAAAATTATATTTAAAAACATTTTAATTAAAAATATTTTTTTTATTGATATAATTTTACAAACAAATAGTTCACTTTTATGTCAAATAGCAAGTATCTTTGCGTGTGCGCGCATGTGTATTATAATGCTAAAGATCAATTTCATAATACTGTACTTTTTAAAATAATTGTTGTTAACTATACTATATAAATAATTAATAATCAACTGTGAAGAAAATTAATTAAATATTTCGTAAAATTTATTTTTGAAAGTGTTGTAAGTTTTAAAAATAGTCATATGTGTTTAGTAAATCTTATTATTAAATTTTTATAAGAATATAAATGATTGAATTGAACATAACGTTAAATAAAATTTATTTACATGTTTATAATAATAATCTCTTTAAAGTTAATAATTTTATTTTCTAATTAATAAAGACATTTTTTTATTTTTGTGATATATATGAAAATATATGTAAAATTATATTAAGTATAAAAGTAATTTTCAAAATCATATTTTGAAAAGTTATTCCTTCTTTACTTTTCAAAATCACTTATAACCCTCAAAAAAAAAAAAAACAATTCCTAACATGTCCTAATATTAGCTTATAAGTTGGGGGCTCAATCGTTAGATTTTTGTCAAAATTCAACTATAGTTTGCTAGAAGTTTTAAACTTAAAGTTTTATTTAGTATTAGAGTATTGTAACTTTTACTTACAATTATTGTGGAAATAAACTGTAACTATAAAATAAAAGTGTGTAATAAATATGAATTATAAATAATTATTTTGACAAAAATAATAAAAATATTATAGGTTTTTCATCATGTAAGAACATAATCAAGTTTAACTTACCTTCTAAATTACAATAGTTAGTATTACCAAATATTTTACCCATCTTAATACCAAATTAATCTTAAATTAGGAGAGATGTGAATAGTATTGTGTCATGTTGAGCCGACCTAATCTTTCTTTTTCTGTTTTTTATATGCACCTAACCCTAAATATTTAAGCTCCTTATTTACCAAATATTAAAATTAACTTTTAACTTTTCAAGTCACCTTTGAACCTTTCAATAGCAATCTCAAATGAGCCATTGTTCAATAAATTTTCCCCACTATTTAACTCGAAAAAATTCTTTATAATGCCAAAATTAACCCTTTTTTTTAATTATCAAAAAATTTAGATAATACCAACTCTTGCCCCCTCTTATTACTCAAACTCAGGTGGCAGCATTAAATCATTGGTAAGATATTCATTTTATAATTTTTATATTTTATTTCTAAATTCATAAATTTGTTTTTCCTAATATTAAAAAATTATCATTTTTAGTAATGATAGAAACACAAACCTCTTCTTGAATAAATTAGTATGATAAAATTCGCTTTGTCAAAAATATTTTTTAAATTTACGGCATTTGGATTTTTTTTTTAAAAAAAGGCATACACACAGTGTTTCATTTCTAGTCTTTTTTTATTTTTCAGACATAAAAGTTTGACCCACAACATCTCCATCAAAAGGTGCATGAATGGTTCCGGGAAAATTGGGGTCAAAACTCAAAACCATCATACACGCTGTCAAATTAGATCTTCCGCGTCCGAGCTATAATATATTATAAAACAAATTAGACAGAATAGCACCAGTACTTAATTAAATTATTCAAATACAATCTATAATTTGAAATCTTTATCAAGTTGGTTTTTCTTGGGTTAAGTATTAGAATTTCAAATCTGGGTCCAGCCGTCCAGCCAGTGACTTGAACAAGCCACCAACTGTTACATGCCGAGGAACTCAGGTGATGATCAATCAGTAGCCATTACATTTACAGGAGGCTGTGCACAATCATGTCCAGGTCACAAAGCCATGAGTTAAGACACATTGAAGCAAAAGCTTGCAAGAAATAATTAATCCGTGTAAGAGCCGCTCTTGTCTATTTCTTCACTTTCGAAAATGACAGAGGAACTGGATTGGGTTTACACCTTCCTATCAGAAAATATAAGTAACAAGGTTACTTGATTGACCCCAAAAAGTGCAACTCATATACAAGACGCAACTTCAATGCTTCTTATAGCATTTTGTTTGTTTATCAATGGTAAGATACAAAAACAAAAAACAAAAAAAAAATTACATGGAATATCAGACATGTTTGACCTGTGAAAGTTCTTTATGTCAGAAATCCGGCCTCTTCATTGCCAAACCAGTCTCATCCATTTTCTCAACAAGGTCTTGAAACTGTTTAGCATGATTCTTCATCCCATTAATTGAATAAGCTCTAACCATGGTTCTATAAGTAACCTTGTCAGGTTTACATCCTCTCTGCTGCATCACTTCAAGGGCCCCCTTC
Source organism: Citrus sinensis (assembly GCF_022201045.2). Lineage (NCBI taxonomy): Eukaryota > Viridiplantae > Streptophyta > Magnoliopsida > Sapindales > Rutaceae > Citrus > Citrus sinensis. The sequence continues at coordinate 41,625,546 of NC_068558.1, read as the reverse complement.
ATCTCTGCAAAGCATTTCAGTCTCCCATATGCATCCACCAGACAATTGAAAAATACAGTGTCCAACATTATATCTGAGTTATCAATAAACCGCAGGACACTACCAAGTTTTTCAGGTTTCCCTGCATGCCCGTAAGCCCTAACAAGAGAGCAAAGCGTGACACAGCTTGGTTTAATTCTCTCTGATCGCATTAGCCGAAACAAATACTCCATCTGTTTCAAATCCCCAGCCCTCCCAAATGCATCTATCACGATATTGTAGGTCACAATGGTCCATGAGTAATGGTATTTCTGCATGTATTCCATAACAGCACTCATTTTTTCAAAATGCCCAGCTTTTCCATAGGAATCAAGGAGAATGTTGAAGGTATTAATGCTGGGTTGGATTCCAGCACTCTGAAACTTCTCATAACACTTCTCCATTGTGTCAATCTGCCCACTGTTACCAAAGGCTCTGAGTGTGGAGTTCATTGTCCAAACATCAGGCTCACAATCCTCGCTGAGCATCTTCACAAGCGTCAATTCCATCTCTGCGAACCTTTTAGGAAGAAGAAATGGTGAGTTACTTCTCTCTGATACGATTGCACCATTGTGCTCCATTTAGTTACCAAAATCACAAAAGATAATAGAAAGGTTCTAAGACCAGCTTCTTTCCAGCAACAAGGAAAATAAAAGAATGATAGAGCGGAGGAGGAATATACATTTTTGCTCTTCCGTAGGCATCTATGAGGGTGTTGTACGTGACTGTATTAGGTCTGATTCCCTGAGTTGACATGTCAGAAAGCAAAGCTTGCACTTTGTCAAAGGCAAAAGCCTTAAGGCATGATTTGATGAGGATAGAGTATGTGTTGACATCTGGCTGGCAGTCAGGAGTATTCTTCATATGCTCAAGGAGAGAAAAAGCTTTATCGAAAAGACCACTCCTACCATACGCAGACAATAGAGCAGTAAAGGATTGAGTGTTCGCGTCACATCCTTCATCAACCATTGCTTGAAAGAGCTCATGAGCCTTTTCAGGTTGCTTACATTTTCCGAGCATGACAATTAGTTTGACGTATACAGCAGCGTTGGGCTTGTACCATAGCTGCTCACGTAATAGCTCAAAAACCTGATAATTTAAAAAGATATCACAGCCATAAGCACACACTTAGAAGATGATGAGCAGGGCATTTCGACAGTCATGCAAGAGATCTCAATTCTACATTTAGAAGAATCTGGAAAACCAATCAAAGGAATTATGCTGTTACTAGTAAAGTCCAGTGACTATTCTTGAAAACTTTGGCACGGTAAGTATCATTCTATTCTTGACATGTACTGGTTTTGCCTCTTGTTCCAATCCCCTCTAATTGGCTAATTTCTTAAAAAAAGAAACCTAACAAAAATATGAAAATTTTTCCACATATCATGTACTTTCGCAGGAAAAAGAAGAACAGAGGATGAGTGCAAATCGAGACACAACAACCCAAACTTACCAAACCACTTCACAATAATCAAAATCAAATCACATCTCATCAAAAATTACAGTTAAATTACTTCACAGAAACCAAAAGAAAGCATAGAGGTGAACCCAGTTACCAAAACCAGAAGCGACAGACACTAAAACTATATTTAAAAATTAAGCACGGTGACCTTGAGAGCAGACTCCCAGCGCAGAGCAGTAATTCTTTCATTAAGAGCCTCAAGCACAGTCCTGGGCAACAGCTTCTTGGAATTAACAGGACCTCGCTTCTTCTCAATCACAGCCTTAGTAGCTTCCCTCCGCAGTATAACTGAAATGGCTTTCTTTGAGGCTATCTTTCTATTAACCTCCTCTTTCCTCTCTTTTTCCTCCCTCTCTTTCAGCTTCTCCAAGTCTAGTAGTGTGCCTCTGCTCTGGGGGGTTTTGCCCGCATTGCCACTGTGGTTGTTAGAAGAAATAATATGGTGCGGTCGTTTCCTTGGTTCAATTTCGGGTTTGGATAAAGGTACGGACGTGCTTAAAATGGGTTTTGAGTTTGTTGTGGTGGGACGGCGCTTAATCGCCGGTGGGTATGGATAGCTGGAGCTGGAGAGGGAGGACGACATCTGGAAATTTTTCAGTTTGCTGAATATGGGATGAACTCCTGAGCCATAAAATAAAAAATCTCACTCCTTCAAGTTCTTGATGAGCTTTTTACAGTGTTAAATTTGGGAGGCCTGATTTTGCTTTCTAGGCTTCATGAGAGAAGCTGGGCCTCCTCGCTCTGTATAATGATTGCTTTTTGACACCACACAAAACTTCCTTAACCCCCGCTTTTAATTAAGATTACCGAAATAATCACACGGTTTGATTCATTTCTTTATTTTTTGAATGAACGTTAAATTAAAAACTTAAGTAAATTATTCTATTATCAAATTCTTTACATTCATCTCATTTCATAATTTATATTTGTTTTTAAAAATTTTAATTAATTTTTTTTAAAAATTATAAGATTTTAGAGTCTTGAAGATAAGAATCATAAAATAACAAGAAGAGAAAAAATTAAGATTTTATAATTTTTATATATTTTACAAATAAGAACTTGAAATAAATTTTTTTTGGTGAAATTTTATAGGAAGATGGTTAATTTGTTCATATTTTATAAATCAAATTGAGGATATTTTAGGGAGTAAAATTTAAAATGGGCAATATAAAGGTTTTAAAAGAGTGTTAAAATTTTCACACTTGTTAAAAATCTAAGCATCATATAACCATGCTTATGGATAACCTAATAGATTGGTATGCTTTTCTAAGTTACATTATCTATAACTTACATCAATCTAAAATAACTCAATTACTAGTTGTCAACCAATTAATGGGTTGTGGAAGTCTAATTTTGGATCAGCAACAAGATGTAACTTATAGCTACCTGTATTTTAAACCAGTAGTGTGTCATTATAAATAGTTCTTACACCTAATTGATATTATAAAAATAAAATAAAATAAAAAATTATTGGAACAATGATTATAATAGGGTGGGCATAAAAGCTCAAGTCACTGTCCGTATCGTGAGGCCATGGACATGGGTAAAAATTTTTAAAACCCGTTGTGAATAGGCCTAGTTAAGACATTATGGAAAAAGTCCGACTAAGCCCAGACCTTATAATTTATAAATTAAAAAAGTATAATTTTTAATACATAAGCATTATTTGTAGTTTATTATGTAGTGCTGCTAGTATTTTGTGAATTAGACTATTAATCTATTATGTAATAGATAATTATCTTTAATTTAAGTTTTTTTAAACTTCTATCTTTATTAAAATTTTATTTTAATAAATTAATGGAAGACCAAGCCCTAACCTTTTAGAGGAGCTTGAGGAGCTTGAGTCTGTTACCAATAATATGGGCTTAGGCCTAGGCTTGAAAAACTCCGATCCAAGCCTGAATTTTTCATCCCTAGATTATGAACATCCCCCCCTCCTACTTACACACACAAAAATTATTATTGGAACTTAGCAGTAAAGTAGTATCAAGACAATAGTTTGTTGAAGCTTTAATAAGTACAATAATAATGGGCATAGTTTGAAAATTGACATCACAAACTCTTGAATAGAGAAAAATCTTGTAAAGCAATGGCCAACAGGTCTGTAAAGGCAAGCTAATGCATTTTATTTTTATGGTGCATTTACTAATTAGTAATAAGAATGAACTGGAATTGGCTGGAATTAGAATGGAGAATAAAAATAAGAATAAATTAATTACTTTACCTATAGAAATCAAAATTGAGATGAACTGTATTGTTATGAATATATTATTTGTTTACTTTATCTTAGAATCAGAATGGATTGTTGCAAGTTATTAAAATAGCATTAGTCCTTAGTTGATTATTGTTATTCTTTGTCATAACATTTGTTGTTATTATTATTATTATTCAAAATAATTATTGATATTAATAATAATAGTTATACTAATAAATAATAACAATAAGTCAACAACAACAACAACAACAATAATATGTGGGTCTCACACATTTCATTCTTACTCATGTTCCTATTTTAACAAATATATCGATCATTTACATTATGGATTCTGATTCTTTAATGTCACAAATAAACACACTATTATATTAAACCTGGTAATCTAATCAAAATTATGAGAGATTTGGTAATTGTGTGGAAATTGAATGGGTTGAGAATATTGGTGATACAGGGATGAAGCCAAATTTGGAAGCACTTAAAATTTAAAAACCTTTATCCTTCTCATAAATGAACACATACTTTTTCTATATGATAAGGAAACCACTGGCCATCGTCAAACCAAAATATATACGTTAAATTAATGATAAAGATGATAATGGTTGTTTGGGTGATAAAATAAAGCGACCAAAATCAAGTTTTTTTTTAAACCCAACAATGCTCACCTTGCAATAAAATGGAGGTGTTTGAAAAGTTATATGGTGACTTTGAGTAGATCACTTTGACAAGAAGATAATTTATGAGCAGAATTTTCAAGACAAAATGCCAAATTGAGATAACTTAAGAGTAGTCTCAGTCAAAACTACCTCCCGAATTCTTAAAAAAAAAAAGAGAGATCAAGCCTAATCATTAAATAGTTATTTGGCAGTAGTTTAAAGGAAAGAGGATTCTAACTTATATAAAACTCCCCAAAGAATTCAATAAGTAAGGAAATTTTTATCCATTATAACGATCTACACTATCTTTTCTTTCATTTTCTTTTCCTTTATTTACTTTTCAATTTAAGTAAAGAGAGATTCTCATTTTCCTTAATCCATCTTAAAAAAAAAAAAGGGATGCTATATTTTTTAATAAACCTGTGAAATTGACTTCAGAATTGGAGGGTTAATATTGAAAAAAAATTCGCCGTCTCTCACTATCCTTTATAATTTCAAATGCTCGCGGATCATCAACTCGAGAATTTTTTTTTCACGGTTATCTGCTGATGGTTGGAACTTGGAAGGCATCCTCAGAGATAGGCAAGTCGCTTTCTTATCATACAAATTTAATGTTGACAGGCCAGATTTAGGCATCGTCAGTGGTGACAAAGAAGAAGAGAAGGAGAAGACAAAATAGTGCTAAACTGCTAATTAAGTAGTATATAATATTATGAAAAATGATATTTGCCTCGTCCATTACTATTATTTTTTGTATTTTTATTTTTTGTGAAATGATGTCGTTTGGCTTAGATAAAGTGCTAAAAACAGAACCCAACTGCTTCTTCCTCTTCGTTCTCTTCGTTTCATCACACAATCAAAACCCAGCTGCAGAACCCTTAATCACGCAAAAGCTTGAACTTCGACGAGTTTCGATAGCATATGTTAAAAGTATTTGGCAAAGCCATAGATGCTCTAATTTTATCATAATCCCAGTATTGTGATTGCCCGGGGCCAACAACAGCGTTGTAATATTATTATTATCTCAAGGTCATGAATCTGACAGGGGGTTTTGAGAAGCCGTCTTTATTAGAAGGGACGGTGGATGGGCTCCATTCTCCGACACATGATCAGAGAAAAATTTGCCAAGTTGTACTTGAACAAGAACAATTGATGCCTCAGCCTCGCAAACACAGAAGCTTCATTTGAAGCATCATGCTATGCACTCAGCATGAGAATTGAGACCAACCCAGTTACCCAGGTATGTACTTAATTGTTCTCTTAATTAAATGCATTAACTCTATAAATCATAATCTTTCTCTGCACCGGTATCTCTCCGCCACGACAAGAAGACTATATAATAATAATGTTCATATTCATCCAAGAAAACGCGTTTTGCTCTCTCTTTATTTTTCTTCCTGGTTTGGTCATTCCATGCATTTAATTCAAGTACTCATCGATCGGTCTGGCGTTGCATGAATGCTTAACCACCTAGCGTATACGGCGCTGTTTTACTGAGCTTAAGCTATATATCAAATGACAGCATCAAATGATCAAGTCAAACTTTAGCCATGTATCAAATGATCATTTGATGCTGTTGCTGGTTGCTTCCCCGAATTTTCATGCTTAAGCTCCGCTGTCAGGTACGCAGTACGCACGATTTTCATATTATTAATTTTATGCAACAATAATTATTTACTAAATTGGGCATCGGAGTTTTATTATTATTATTATTATTATTATTTTGCAGGTTCTACTCGTGAAGATGTCCAAGATTTCATTACCTCAGATCCCTGCTGATGCCCATAGAAGCATTTTATCAGCCATGTCAACAAGTACGACTTCTACTTAATAAGCAATGTTAGTTTGATCTCAGCTGCTCATAGGCCCATGTGGCTCAACTTCTCACTTCAATTGCAAGCTATTATGAACATCAAAAGGTTTTGCCTATTATGAACAGGGATGAGGACAGATTCTGTAACATACAGACCAGGTTAGCCAGCTCCCCAAGATTGTCATTTGCTTGCTTTGTTTCCACATGCAGGGACACGTGGAGTGTATGGAGTGGGGGATGTATGTTACAGAATCTGTAACATAGACTTCTCCCAGGGATGATTAAGTAAAGCAGGCTTGAGAGGGTAACTTCCCGGATTGGCTGAGAACCAGAAAAAACTGGAGCTACGAACCTGGCGAACCCAAATAATAAATTATTAGAAATCTAACATGTTGATTGATTCATCATTGGTACTGGTTTATAAAATATTTATGTACCAAAAAGTAGGAGTGAAAATGAATGCACAAGAGTGGGAATTTGATTTTCAATTCCGAATCAGACACAAATCAAAGCGTTGAGAAGCCAACACCAATAATGCTCAATCTACAACCTAAAATAAACATTAAACTCCCAAATCATCGACAAATACAGATCTGATCCAGTACAACCATTCCCATCCTAACTACCTACATCCACCATCCATTACAACGGATTCTACTTCTTGTGATTTTTCTGGTTTTTCCCTCCAACAGTGCCACCAGCATTGTTCTCTCCCGCCGCCTTTCTCTCCCCCTTTTCCTGCAGCGCCTTCGCGTCTCTGCATCTCATCACAATTCAAAACTAAGAACAAATTTTGAGAAAAAATAATAATAATTTTTTATGATTTGAAAAAAGAAAAAGACAAAGGAAGATAACAGTGGGGACCTTTCACGGCGTTGCTCTGGAGTCAAGCCGTCGTCTTTGCGGTGCTTGGATTTGTGAGCACCACGGGCTTGCGCCCTCTCACGGTCTCGCTCTCTTTGATTACCGCGTTAGCTTCAGTTAAAGACAAACAAATGCGTAAATAATATCACAACCATAATTAAAAATCAAATGAAGAATTGCCCGTAATCCGTTTGGTTGCTCAGAAAATCTGAATGAAAATTTTCAATTTTTTTTTTCAATCAGCTTTTCTCTAAATAACCAAAAAGACATACAGCGCCGAAAATTAAATTAAATTAAAAAATAAATTTGCAGAGGAGAGGAAACAAACAGATCGATCCAAGGATATGAGTCATTGTTGATTATCCAGATGCTGAAACAAGACCGGTAAGAGAGAAATCCTGGCACTTCACACAATAATGATTCATCAGTAAATAATTTTACAACTCTTTTTTTCTTAAAATGAGGAAAGAAAATCAGAAAAAGAAGAGGGATGCAAGAGGAAACTCACCTTAAACGTCGAAGAAGCAGACAACGGCTCAGATCGCAGAGAGAGTTGATCGTTGATTGTTGTAGTAGAAGAGACCAGGCGAGGACTAATAAGAAGACAATTAGTGGAAGGATGAAGAAGCCGAGCCAGCGGGTCCAAAAAGGCAAAAATATTTCTTTACCCTTGTGATAAAATAAAAAAAGTATTTTTTTTTTTGTCTCCGAATATAAATCATAGAAAAAATTATAAAATATAAATTTAACATAAAATTTATAAATTAATATTAAATATAAAACAAAACATAACTGATGCAAATAAAAAAATGACTTATAAATAAAAAAATAAAATTAATTAATTAATACATGACTGTTAAAATTGGTGTATTATTAATAAATAAAATAAAAATTTATAAATGTAATATAAAACTTGTAAATCAACATTATGAATAAAATAAAACATAAATTGTATAAATAAAACACGAGACTTATAAATAGAAAATAAAATAAGTAAATCAACATAACAGTAGTACATTAATGTATTATTAGTAAAAAAATGTAGATATAATATAAAACTTATAAATTGATATTAAGTATAAAATAAAAGATAAATAATGTAAATATAAGGCAAAGTATATTAAGATATGAATCACAAATTCGTGCATCAATGGTAAACAAAACAAAAACTTACAAATATTATATATATATATATATATATATATATAGTAAAAAACTTGTAAATTAATAATAAATGTAAAACAAAATATAAAATAGGTAAATGAAATATATTACTTATAAATAGAAGGTAAATAAAAAAAATTAACATTGAAATAGCAAATTGTATATTAATGATAAATAAAATAAAACTAGCAGGTATAACATAAAAATTATAAATTTATATTTAGTGAAAAATAAAATACAAAGTATGTAAATAAAACATATAAGACAAATAAATTAATATAAGAGTTATCAAAAAAATATAAATTTACAAATGTAAACTAAAAACACATTATAATAATAATTACTTTGTATATTTATTGATTCTATTTATAAATTGAATAATGATAGCTTTGGATTTATGTAATACATGTGGCTATTTATGTGAAATTTTATTAATGATAAAATTCATTTTCAAAGTCAGATTTTGAAAAACTATTATTTTCATGTTTTCCAAAACCATTTGTAATATAAGATGATTTTGCATTATACTAAATCTCTTCAACGGTAACTCCAGTCCCCGAATAATCTTTAAGTACAAAGTTTAAAATTGTATAAAGTATGTATGAAATTGAAAATTTGAACCAACTTTGTTGATATATCATATATATATATATATATATATATATCTAGTAATATAAGAATATCTTTTTATTTTGTTTTGTCTTGATCCACATCAAGAAAAATAATTTTTACTTAATTAACATGTGTAGTAAAAAAATAGTATAATAAAAAATGAAAAAAAAATTGTAAATGTTATAGGATGAATACAGAGTTAATGGTTAAACCAATACATGAAACTTATTCTAGTTGTTTTCAATACTTTTTTTTTTATTTACCATTGATGAGTGAGTTTTTTTCTTTGCTTAATTAAATTAAATGAATAAAATTTTTTATTTAATTAAAATTTAATGTTAATTTACAAGTTTTATGATACATGTACAAATATTTATTTTCTTTATAATTTTAAAACATTAATTTATCACTCTTATATAAATTTATTTATTTTTTACTTACTAATCTTATATATAATTTATAAAATTTATATTTATCACATTATTGATGTCATAATTTTAATCATGATATTATAGAATTTTTTATTTTGTTATTTATTTTTTCGAGTATTAACTAATGACGGTGTGGGCTGGAAATTCACAGCAAATTGGGGCTTCTGCTGTACTTGTACATTCCAAAATTAACCATTGTTGATTCATTGATTCTTCCTCTTTGGAGTTTAAAAACCCCTTGTTTTTCCTCAGCTTTAGGGTTGGCAAAACCTCGGGCCAAGTTCGGGTATCGCAATGACCAGAGCTGACCCGGATACATAGATGCTCGGGCCGGGTTGTGCCGGGCTTCAATCCGAGTACCCGGATTTTATATTTTTTAATAGTAGATGTGTATATTTTTTTTATTTTTTGGTAATTTGAACTTTAAGTGTTTAAAATTTTATATGTGTAATAAATAAGTTAAATAAATATAAATATTGAAAATAATATATTTTTCAATAAAATCCGGATTCTGAATTTATCAAGCGATGCTCAAAACCGGTCCGGCTTCATACTCAACCCAAAATGCCCGGGTGCGGTCCAGGTCCAGCCCAAGCGGGTAATTTTACCACCCCTACTCACTTTCTCAAGCCTCAGTTGTTAGTCAAAATCGAACTCCCTACCTTGTTGCCCACAAATTCTCTATTAAACTAGTTACAAACTTTTTGACTTTTTCCCTTTTGTTTTTCAACTTCCCGTCAAATATTAGAAATAGTTATTCTTGTTGCTAGAAGAATCGTTTTAAATAAATAAAAAAAAACCATCTCATAGGTTAGGCCTAAATTGAATTTTTTAAAAATTGCAAAATATATGAATTATTGTGTTGCAATTTAAGGTAGCCTCTGTTTTGTGATCGCTATGGAATCTACACAATTTTTTTTATCTTGATTTTTCTGCATCTTTTATTTGTTCAATTACTAGTACTTAATTTTACATAATAACAGAAAAATAAACTGGATTGATATATGTAATTATGATTTATGAAGGATTTGCATGGGGATAGCGCAACAAGAAAAAAATATTGTCTATTTGTCTTATTTTTTTATGAGTAAATTTTATTTTATTTTAAATTTTTAATGAAATTCGGGTTGGCAAAACCCAGGTCTAGGTCCAAGTATCATAATGCTCGGACCCAGCTCGGATGTAATTTTTAGACACTTGAGCGGGGTTTTTTTATATGGATTTTATATTTTTTTTTAATCTTATATATGTATATTTTTTTAAAAAAATATATAATTTTGAAGTTTATTTCAATGAAATTAGAAATGAAAATACAAACTTTAATACTTAAAACTTTACCATATGTAATAGATGAGTCAAATAAATATAATTATTTAAAATAATATATATTTTATATTTTTTTTCAATAAACTTCGAGTTTCGGGCCAAGTCCCAAGTTTATTAAGTGATGCCCAGAATTAGTCCACCTACATTTTCAGGTTGAGTATTCACATGGGTTTGATTTAGGTTTAGACCGGACGGGTATTTTTGACACCCTTGTACCTTTAACGGTGTCTCAATGATTCAGGCACCGGAGAACAAGATTTATGTCTTTTTAGGTAATTTAAACTAAGGTTAAAATAGTAAAAGTACGAAAGGGGTTTCGAGGAAAGCGTCACCCTTCGTAGAATTCATTTGGACGAGATGCTGGTAAGAATTTTGTAAAGTGGGCCGAAAAAGATCAGGGCTCGAGTAAATGGCTGCAAGGCTTGGCCTCGCATCCCAGTATTATCATTGTCGTTTTTTGGAATTAGCCTCCAAAGCTTGCACTGCTACGAACATTCCATTTGCGACAATTTCGCCGCGCATTGACTGTGGCTCCATGAGTGCACGATGCCCTAGTCTACTTGTATATGAGACTTTTCCTTTTTACAAGATTTGTCTTTTTTTTTTTCCTATGAATAATTTGAATCCTTTAACCATTTGCCTCAATTACAAACGATCCGAGCGATGACGCTGTTCTTTTTGGGTGCTCAAAATACTCCCCCCCCCCCCCCCCTTCCCGGCAATATACAATTATAGTGCATTTAATTCCCAAATCAAGAAGTTGAAATATAGAATGAGCATAATTAATTATATTTACTCATTAAAATAACAGTAGAAATGAGAATGAAAATATGGGGCCTACATATTTTTTTAATTAAGTTAGGAATTGGAGAGAATAGATATTATAATTTAAAGAAATCAGATATAAGCAAATATTTAAAAATGATATATGAACAAATGATGCTTAAATAAAAAAATAGACGAAAATTGAAGAAACAAAAGCAAAATGCTTTCAAGGGAAAATGAAAATTGCGTGTTTTTATTAGCAAAATAAGGGTAATATATATAGTCATTAGTGGGTGGAGCATTTATGATTGTTAATTATAAAAAGGATAATGATGAGAGCAATAAAGAAGATAATGGGAGAGCATTATTTGGTGGAATCCACCACGATTTACAATAGGAATTAAGTTTTCATTCTTTAAACTCTCCATTTTATTATTTTATTAAGTTCTCATGTTTTTGTCCTTAATTTAAATATTATTACATTATTGTTATTATTATTTTTGTAATTAATAAAAATAACAACAATATTATTATTAATAATGAAAATAAAATTTATGATCATGATGATGATGATAACTATTTTAATAATATAATAATATTTTGTAATTGTTGTTATCATCATCATCATCATTATTCTTATTAACAATAATTAATTTTTAAATAATAATCATAATTATTATAATAAATAATGATAATAAGCAACTAAGATAATTTTAATAACTTACAACAATTCATTTAAATTTTTAGACAAAATAAACACATCAATAATAATACTATTCATTTTAATTCCGATTTTTATAGTTAACGGAAATAATTTATTTTGATTAACATTTCTTAATTTAAATTTAATCTATTTTAATTATTGATTAATAAATGTACCATCAATGCAATCAAAACTTATACCATTCATAAAAGTGGTCCAATAAAAGGCGAGCTCGATTTCGTCCATGATCAAGATTATTGTTAGCAGAAAGAAAACATGGTGGCCCAATGTTTGCGAAAAAAATACTGATGATCATACATGTGAAGTCATCAAATATTCAATTAATGCGAAATAAGATAATGTATAGCTGCTGGTCAATTAATGCTTAACAACTCTTTACCAATAATATTGTTTTTAGCTTTTGGTTGTATCTATCTCGGTATAAATTATTTAGATTCTTACATTTGAATAAATACACAGCAGTTGTTTAGGGAGTAGATATGATCGCATTTAATCGACGACCACTACAAAATCATAAAAATGCTATTACACATATGTTATATATTAGAATAGTTATAATTTTTTTTTCAATTTTTTTTAAAGTTTTAAATAAAGTATCAAAATGAAACTATTTTTAATCTCTCTTTTTTTTTTTTTTTAAAAGAACACGAACGAGGATGATTAACGAAAACTATTCGAAAGTCACTTGATGAAGGCTTATTGACGTCAATGTTAACACAGGAATAATATATATTATATTTTAATAAAATTATGCTACGAGAGTCAATAAATATATAATTAGTTGTTTTATTGTTTATTCGATTCTGCAGTATTTTTCCTTCTACTGTACGCTCGGTAATCAATTCTTTAAAAAATTGTGCAGCGGATTATGCACGTACAGGATAAATGGGATAAGGTTAATAGAGATGGCAGACGGGTAATATTTTAAAAAGCCAGTAATTATTAGCGTTGACCACGACGGGGCATGTTAAGACCTTAAAAATTGTTTTATTTATTTAATAAACCAAAAAAAAAACAATACAAATTGTAGCAGTTGTATCCGATACGGTGTTTGCCCCATCCACCTTTCCGTGCGTATTCAGTGACAGTGCCACGTAGCACCCACTGCATCGCACTAATGGCTAACCCCGCTGAATTCGCACGTACCTTAAAATAATCCGGAAGAAGAATATTTCTTTCTTGCTAATTTATAGAAATACGGCAAAATTTTAGTTAATTTATAACAATAGTTTTCGTTAGTTAATTTTATTATTTAATAATTTTTTTAAAAATATTTTTGACGAGATCACCACAGTAAATTTTGAAAAATAAAGAAGTAGTAGTTTTTTTTTAAATTTGATCTTGAAAATCATTTTTACACTTAATATTATTCCATATATATCCTACTATATATTATAAAAATTTAAAATTATCCGTACTAATTAGGAAATAAAATCATTAACTTTAAAGATATTGTTTGAGGAATTAAATAGGGTGACCATGATCTCCTTTAAGTAAAAGTGAGCAAATGGTTAAGCAGACCACCTCGACCATGTGCTATGAACTTGAGCAGATCACCTCGACCAGGTGATGACTAAGAATCAAGACTCAGTTAAAATAAGCCACCACAAAGCTCCTCCGAAAAATCAGGGCACGAGTTTGATCAATTAATGGTTATTGTCACGATCTAAGGTTGTGGGTGTGGGGTATTTATAAAAATCGGAGAAAACCACGCCAGGGAGGGTTCTTTTTCTGTTGGTCTCACTGAGAAAACTTTTGGTTTTAAGGCAATATTTATTAAGCTATATGAGAAATGACATATTTGGTTTTTCCTATAAACCCGATAACTAACTTGAGCGTCGGAGGGTTTACGCCGGAAAAATTTATGGTGCCTATGACAATTCTTAGTAATTTCAGGTACTTGCTTGTCATCAGCTTGAATGTTATCTGCTCATGAATATTCTGTTCATAGTCGGAGGATTTTCTTAGAGATCAACCAGCAACTTCCCACCAAACAAATTTAATGCTGATGCAGGGATCTAAGATCGAGTCACTAACCAACTCATCTGGATTTTGGCATCAACATATATTATTATTATTATTATTATTGTTGTTGTTGTTGTTGTTGTTGTTGTTATTGTTATAATAATAATAATAATATTGAGATACCAAAATAAAAAATAAAGCAATAATATAAAATATTTATTTTAGCTATCAATTATTATATATACACAATACAATGTATTTTATATACATGTTTACAAATGTTTGAATAAATTTTGTTTAACATTATATCAAATTTAGTCATTTATATTCTCACGGTAATTTGACAGTAAAATTTACTAAATACATACAACTACTTTTAAAATTTACAGCACTTTTATAAATAAATTTTAGCAGATTATTAATTGATTATTTTGTTGACGATTATTTATACAGCGCAGCTAACATCAATTATTTAAAAAAATTATAACACTATCGAACTGGCACTTAAACTTTTTTTAATTTTTTAGGGTCGCAATTTGAAAATATTGCAATTTTTTAAGTAATCGCTTTTATTTTGACAATGATGTAGAGAATAGAAATAATCAGTTATTAAAAAAAAATTATTACATGTCTAGTGGCAATATATGTGAGGATATACTTAAAATTATATTAAGGATTAAATTGATTCTCCTAATCAAATTTTGAAAAAATTACTCGAATCATACACTTCAAAATCTATTGTAGAGTTGGGTAATTTTATTTAAAAAAAAAAATCATTAAAGACTAGAATTAATGTTTAACTTTTAAAAAATCCCGTTACCAATCCTAAAAGGACCTGCAATTGAGAAAGAATATTCTGAACGATAATATTCCCGAGTATGATGCCATGCATCTACCAGATAAGATATTGATGATCCATCTACTTCTATCGACTGATTGATTGTCTATTGACATCAACCACTCGTCCATTAGCGACAAACATCTATGATTGCCTATCCGTTATTGCTTTGGTATTTTATACTTGAGGGTAGGATTATTCAAAATGCATTTTCAGCAACGAAGGTGAAAAAAAAAAAATTTGGTTAGACTATTTTTATAAATTTACCATATTTTTTGTGTTTTTTTTTTTCACTAAGAGTAAATATTAACTTTTGATTTACTTAATTTATCGTAAAAATGAATTATAAATTTGTTCAATTACCACTTTTGATTTTCCTAATTTATCGTAAATTAACCTCAAATGGATGAAAATCAGCGGACCACCTGTTAGCATCCATCAATCCACAGATCAAGAATTCAAGATGCGCCACAAGGACTAATCCCCCCGGCGCCCCCCCCCCCCCCCCCCCCCCCCCCCCCAAAAAAAAAAAAAGAAAAAGAAAAAAGGAAGAAGATAAGCCACAAAGAGAAAGCTTCACATTTTACAAAACGAATGAAAGCGAAAACAGAAGGGGCAAAACAGTAAAATCGCATGCGAGCGAACTGAGGTGCAAGTCGCCCTCTTGTGTGGCCCTGGCCCGTAAGACTCGCTCCGCTGTCCAAACTCACTCCTCTCAATCTCATCGTCATCGCTCTCAACACAAACTCAACAATCTCTCTCTCTCAGAAACAGTAAATCGTGAGAGAGAGAAAAAAAAAAAGAAACTAAAAATAAAAATTAAAATAAAACAAAAAGAGAGAGCAAGAAGACACATAAAAGAAACAACAGGGACAGGGAGAGTCATTAAAGAAGAAAAAAAAAAAAAGGCCGATGGTGAATTCTTTTGGTGCGTGCTCACTCAGCCTTTTATTTTTTAATCTTTAACCGTTCACTCACTTGATTTTATATTTTATTATTTAATTTTATAGATAAATAAGTGAAGGGCTGAGGAAATATATCAGATCAACGGCTGTGATTGCCGATTGGGTTCCGAAAGGAGGAGTACCGGACGTAAGGTATCCAATGCTACTTATAGCTGATTATGTACAAAATTTTTGGATCTGCGTGCAGGCTTTGATTGTCAGGATTGGTTTGTATTATTTGGGAAAACAACTTCATATAATCAATTTCATTTCCAATAAGTCTCCGCACAAAAACATAAGTTAGAACTTTCCAATCCTTGAATTCCTCACATTTTTTTAAAAATTAAATTGTTGTTAGTTTTAATATTTATAAATTGGTTCATTTTTGTGTTAACATGGAAGAGAGTGGTGGTGGTGGTGGTGGTGGTGTCATTGGCAGGAGAATAACGCTATTGGACCAAATGTCAGCTGTGCAAGATCGGCGCGACCCGTTGGCCGGCTTGACTCTGGACGCCATCTTGACCAACAAAAGACCCTCGCCGCCCCCGGCTCCCGCCGGGCGTACGCTTCTCGACATTATCCGTGATGAGGATCCCAACGGCAAGAATTTTGGTCATAAGGACAGGAAGAGCTGGAAACTCTTCCGAGACCGGCTCCGGCTTAAGCGAGCCGGCGCCGCCTGGACCTCTTCCGTTAGAATTCCGACTTCCGATATCCCTATCCCGAGCAGCAGCCTCAGCAATTCCAATCCCAGATCGCAATTAATTCGGCGCAGCTCCGTTAGGTTCCAGACTAACCCTGCCGGCGAGTTGGCGTCTCAACTCGAAGATAACAGAGGAGCGCCGCCTCAGTTCGCGCGCCGTCCCTCGAGTAAAGTTGCCTCATCGTCACCGGGTCCAACCCAGTCGTCCCACCACGAGGACTCCCCTGAGGGCGAAGGGTCTCCCACTCGTAGCTCAAGACAACCGCAGTTATCCCGCCACAACTCGACCCGGGTGGAGGCGGCGTCGAACACCGTGTCGGAAGACAACAGCGTCGACCCGTTTGATGTGGCGCGTGAGGGAACTCGCCGCCTGGCAGTGGTGTTGGCGCAGGAGAGACAGCTGTCGGCACGCGAGGCGGTGGCTGCGCAGGAAGCAGCAGAAGCTGAGGCGGCAGCGGCAGAAGCAGAAGCAGAAGCTGAAGCAGAAGCTTCAGTGCAAGTGGAGGCGGAGGCGGAGGCGGCAGAGCCAGTACAGCCGCGACAGCCGAGGATGTCGCTGATGGATTTGTTAGAGGAGACAGACAGGCAAATGGGTTTGGAAGGGTCGAGGTACGCGGTGGGTGAAGATGAAGATGAAGAGGAAGAAGATGAAGCTGAAGCAGAAGCAGAAGGAGAGTACGAGGAGGAAGGCGATGACGTGGAAGAGAATGCTGGAGGGATAGAGCATAATTGCTGCGTGTGCATGGTGAGGCACAAAGGCGCGGCGTTTATCCCGTGTGGACATACTTTTTGCAGGCTCTGTTCAAGGGAGCTCTGGGTCCAGAGAGGAAATTGTCCTCTTTGCAATGGTTTCATTTTGGAAATTCTTGATATATTCTGATTCCTTAATTTGTTTTTTTTTTTTTCCTTTTTTGAAAAATAGGTTTTTGTTCAACTTTATTTGCCTCCCATCTTCTTCTTGTATGATTGATTGTGGAGAAAAAAAAGATCTGTGTAAACAATCTCTCTCTTTCTCTCTGACAGCGTCTCTTTTTCTTTTATGATTTTATGATCATTTTCTGTTGTTAATTAAATTTGGTGAATAACTAATTTATATAAAACTTTCAAGTCTTCATGCGCATTTGTTTTCCAGAATTCTGGGATTTGAAGAACTGTTGTCTTGTTTGAGCAGCGTGCAAAATGGTAAAACATAAAATTAAGAAGAAGATGCAGTGGGGCTCAGTAGTAAAGCAAAAGGCCAAAAAGGACATGTAAGATGCGAAGGGCTGGAAGAATGATGAGTAGTTTTTATCTTTTTTAAAAGGAGGGTCTTAACCATTTTAAAGCCATGATGTAATCTAATAATGGCGTGGAAAGCTCATCTAATCTGCTCTTTTCTTTAATCTTCGAATCAGAATTGCTCAACCTACGCCATCGAGTATTTTGCTATTTCTGCTTTGTTGTGTGCGTCACCTTCACTTATATTTAAAAAATTCTCCAGGGAGAAGCTTTAAAATGAATTGAAACTCAAGTGAATAAATTACATGGGTTTCTATGTTAATGGTAATGGCAGTACTACATAATTCCGATAGGACATGAAAGAAGTAATTGTTTCAGTTACAAAAATATTGTTGACAGGAGGAGGGATTACAAAAATGAAACAACTTCAACCGAAGGCAGAGTAACCTGCAATTTACAATCACCACCGTGTATCAAGTAACTGAAATTCATATCAACTAGCCAGCCTTCACACCATATCCAGAAGTCAGAAATGGATTTGGTGCACAGAAAATCCATAAAGTTACCATTCTATCCATGGGCGTGGAGCCACAAAATTCATCAACATGGGAAACAAAAAATCTCTTTCTTCTCATCTTCAAACCCTTGGAACTATTCTTCCACTCTGCTCTTACATTTAACAATATGAAAACGGCTAGTGATACAATTTCATCTGTTTACTTGGATTTTGTATCGGACGGTCCCACCAGAACCTCCAGAATCTATAATGGTGTATCAATCCGCAGCAATATTGGACACAGATTTTTATCAAGGAGAAAATCGGATTCAGTTTACTAGTAATTGAGTTTTAGCTGGATGCCAACAAAGGCTTGGGTTGTGGCATGCCATGGAAAGGGCACTTATCAGGTTGCCTCACTATGTAAATCTGATCCCCAACTTTATTATTAGAGTCCTGATTCCGGTGCCATGTCCACAGCGCCCAAGTCTCATTCTTCACCTGCAAAACAAATAGAGGTTATCAGATTTTAAAAACCTAGGTGACTCAGAGCTGTGTCACAAGGATTTATTATTCTCGGAATCAAAAGCAACAGTTTCAAATAAAGACTAATGTTTGATTAATAGCAGGGGGATTAAACTCAATGGAATATGCTGTATGATAATATATTTCACAAGAACAGGCCATGAGTCATTATAGTGTTGAACTTTGGCTGAAGAAAAAGAGGAACGAATAGAAGAGAAAGAGAGAGTACCTCGAGGATCCCGTGCCCAAAACTACTTTCTCTGAAGGCACTGTAATCAGGTTGTCGGTCCCAACAGAACTTACCCGCAGCAGGACCAGACGTGAAATTTGTTGCACAAAAGCCACCCATATATGGATCGGGAGTAGATGATGGCTCTGGGCAGTTACCAGGTTCGTCAGCACGTGTGATTGCCATCTTCTCAAGATTTCCACCATCTCCAATTGTGATGTGTACAGGACCGCATGGATCTAAAGTGTAATTAAAAACCCGATTTGACCTCTCATAAGCATGAACCTGGTACATTTTTCAAATAAACAGATGAACATCCAAGAACTTGAAAACAAAACTAGAAATGTTTAGCAGGCCTCTGCTGCTTCCTTTAAAATTAAGTTCCTTCATGATTCTTTCTGTTTTCCATAGAACTAAAAATAAGTTAATTAAATTGCATCAATTTCTCATTGTCTTTTTTGGTCATGATCCAATCCAACTCTCTCAAGTGCTATGAAAATAAGAATGAAATGGTTTCACTCACACGGTTCATTGAACACTTCATAATTGTTCATTATTTTGACTTACATGTCCATTGAAAACTATGTCAACACCATAAGAGTAAAGTAATGCTTCCATCTCCACTCTCATACACTCTGCTTCTCTGTAATGGGAACTGTAAGAACTGTACCAAGGTGGATGCCAAGTGGCTACCAGCCATGGAGTTACAGATCTATCAACATTAGCTAAGTCTTTCTCTAGCCATTTGTATTGATGACCTGCAAAAGGAAGATAAATAAAGAATCATGTAAACTCTCCTTACATAGTTGGTCAAGTGAAGAACTGAAGATGGAACTCAAAATATTTGTTTTTCATTTTCACATTTAATTTTAATGTAAATTGAACATATAGTACTTTCTATTCGCACAAGAGGAAGAGAGATCGATTTCATGTCATGAGGGCCAAAAGTTGATCAAACTCACCGTCAGACTTTCAAATTTCCTTCACCAATCTCACAATATTTAACTGCAGAGTAAATTCTTAGAATCCCCAATTAAAGGACTCAATTTAGATATGTTAAGATTCATCTCATGAAACTGGCTCGATGAAGATATAAGTACTTTCACAAAATTAAGAATTTATGAGCCTCACCTTTTAAACATTGGGCAATGAGTCAGAGAAAAATTATGATAACTGAAAGGTAACATTACCTGACTTATCATAGGAAATGTAGGCTCCGAGCATGATAAAATGAATTCCCCCAGCATTAAAGGAGTAGTAGAATGAGGACAAAGATCCACTTTCTTCAGATGGGAAAGCAAATCTAGAGCTGTATGCAACAAACGTCTGGTTTCCAGCTTGTGCTTCTATCTCATGGTTCCCTTCAACCACCATTATTGGAACTTTGGAAACTAAATTCTGCATAAACCTGTAAAGGAACGTATAGAGATGATATAAAAATAGTACAAACACTCACGACGATAAAGGAAAGCCATAATAGAAAGAGCTTTAAATAGAATTTTCAACCTTCCCCAATAATCCCAACGAGGTTGATACGTCTCATGTATGGGAGTTTTTGAGAATGAGCAAGAATAACAGTCCGAGCCAGTTCCATTAGTGAGGTACAGGTTTGCATAAGTGACATCGCCAACCAACAGCACAAGATCAGGTTCATTACTAATCATGTGATTGATAGTGCAAGTCGTGTTGTAAGTAAGACCAAGATCTCCCACAATTGCTATTCTCTTCGGATAGCTTTGCGGACCAGAAGCCGGCAGAGTTCTAAAATAGTAGACATCACTCATGGCCGGTATCCAAGGATCTCCACATTGGTAATAGTAAGTACTGTTGGATTCCAAACCTATAAAGACATAAGAAACATCACAATCTTTGATTAACAATACCGCACGCTCATATCCAGTGCCGAACTAATCATACTGAACATAACCATAATTCTCTTTATCTTATCATACTGGTAATTAGAACAGAGTTAAAAATCCTGATCACTTGTTTCAACGCAAAAGATTGTATCAACTAAACTAGCAGGCGCCCACGAACTCAACAACATGATGAATGGTGAGAAATTAAAAGACTGTAATTTAATAAGCGTTTCAAAACTGAACCTGTAAGGCGAACATGATGGATGATTCCAGAAGTATAGTTTTGTAGGCCTTCAAATGGATAAAGCTGATCATAAACAAGGGAGTGACCAGTTGCTTCATGATTTAAATTTGTCCTCGACGTCCCATACCGAACGAAGCTGGCTACAGTTTTAGGATCTAATGGCTTTATGTTGTCTCCAATTTGAAATTCCCCTGCAAAAAAAAAAAAAAGGGTGGAAAGAAGAAGCCAACAATCAAACAGATTCATTTTGTTACAAATAAAAATGACTCAATAAAAATTTAACATTCGTATTGAAAAATTCAAAAACAAACACAAAGCAAAATAAAAGATTGGAACCAACCTGTGATCCAAGTGATCCAAATTGAGTCGTGATTGAAGGAGAGAGATACGGATAACTGCTCGGGCTCGAATCCAGTGACGCGGCGGCGCACCAGAGGATCGGTGTCCGGAATATCAACGGCGTTGCCGCGCAAGCTGGCGTCATAGGGCACCGTCTCGGGCTCGAACGGGCCGTCTAAAGTTGAAGGAATATTCGCATTCGTGGCGCGAATATCCAAAGGACTTAACAGGAATATGAAGAATAAGAATATTCCTCCCATTCGATAAGAGTTCGAAAAGGCCATCTCCATTTGTCTCCTCTACTGAATTAAATTCATTTATCGTTGAGAGAGAAGTGAGTGAGCTTAGATTTAATTTATTCAATTGGAAATAAATATATAAAACTGGAAATGAAAAAAAAGTGGGTGGCGTCAGGCAAAGACCGTGAGAGTTTCAACTTCAAAACAGTTAGTAGCCGTTGAGTACGTGACACAGTAGCCAGAGATGGGCGGTTTTGGCATAACCGAAATTATTGTCTGTTTCTTTTTCTTTTTCTTTTATGGAAAGAGAAATACTAAACATTTGGCACGCAGATTTAAACAGCTGGTCCCACTAAAGTGTCGGAATAAAATTTTCTCCATTCACTTTATTTTTCTCAACTGAACGTAAAAGTTATTTAGGCTCGCTTATTATTTTATTTTGGAGCCGACTAAGTTACGTTAAACGTAATTTACGCCAGGCACAGCAACAGTAATAAGTCCCATCACTAGCACTGTTGCTGTATCTGGCGTAAGTTACCTTTAACGTAACTTAGCCAAAGCCTTTTATTTTTATTATTTTGTCTACTAGCTGTTGACTGTTGATTGGTCCACCGAGGACAGAATGTCTTATCTGCTATGAAATGGGCCAAACGTCGAATTGTGATGATCCGATCCAATCCAATCAAGATGCTTAAGTGGCCCGATTTTTGTAGCTAGGTCCAACCCAACAAGGTGACAGTTTAGATTTTCGGAGCCTTTTCTAACTCATTATTATACGACGCATGGGGACGGGGTATTTGCGTCGTCATTTTATGTGATCACACGTATTTTAAAATCCATTTTGTGTCATCACACATTAAAATACTCTTTTGTTTTTTTCCCCTCTCTTCTGAATTCACTAATACAAGGAAAGTAATTTTGATTGGGTCATGTCTCCTTAACTTTGCAATGTGATAATGCAGCGATAAATATTATATACAACAAGTCATAAAAAATTAATTTTTAAGAGAAAAAATAAATCCAGTGAATTAATAGTGCGTTTACTTTATGGAATGGAAATAATATGTAATGAGAATGAACTGTGAATGAGCTGAGAATGAGAATGATGTTCTAATGTTCACTTGGCAAAAATAAAGAAGAATGAGAATGTGCTGAAATGTATGTGTTTACTTAGCAAATAAATGGGAATGATAATCAATTTACCAAAATACCATAATATTAAATAATATAATTTTTATTAATTAGATACACGTATAAATATTATTATAAAAATGATATTAATTAAAAAAATAAAATTAATAATAATAAATGTTAATAATGACAATATTAATAAAAATAAAAATAACTATAATAAATAATAACTATAATAATAATAATAATAATAATAATAATAATAATAATGACATTTAAAATAATAAAATTAATTATGATTTGAATGATGTTAATTTGGAAAATATAAAAAAATTATAGGGATACAAAAGTCAGTTAAGGGAATGAGAATCTTCGTTCCCAACCCCCTATGTGAATGAGATTTTTATTCATTATTCTCAAATTGTATGGTATCCACATATTTTATTCTCATTCCCAAATTACATTTTACTAAATAAATCTAAATTTTATTCTCATTCATTCATTCGCATTCCCTAAACCCTTAAGATTACAAATCTATATCTATATCTATATCTATATCTATATATATAAAGCTGGGACTTGAGGATGAGGAGGTGATGTACCATCACCATTTTCTCATCTTTGTATATTCTCTATTATCTAATAAATAGAGAAATTTTCTTTTAGATTTGACTTTTCATATTCTCATAATTAATTTGATTGTTATTACACAATAACAATTATGTAAAAGTTTTAATGAGGCATATTCTTTGTAATGAATATCCGGGAGTGTTATGAATTTATTAAAATAAATATAGATGTTCATAACATATATCTCTTAGTCTCCCCACTATCTCCCATTAGCAACCTTTAGCTTCCCTATAACTCTCATTATCTCACAAAGAATTATGATCCATAATTTTTTATTAATTTAATGGAGTGATTATGTAACTATAAAATGAGAGCTCATCTTTTTGTTTTGTACACACACAATTGGAATGAATAAAATCATTTTATAATATATTCTCTCATTTTATTCTTTATCTTGTGTTCCTTCTTTATTTGTATTGCTGGCTAATAATTTTTTTTTAAATTTTTTATAAGGCTGCCTCATCTTAAAAAAAAATAATTCATATTTTTTTATCAATTTCATCAAGTGTAAAATAAGAAAAATGATAATATTAAATTCTTTTTTCAAAGTCGCGAGAAGCGCGGTTATATTTTCTAGTATATATATATAAAGTTGGGACTACAAGAGGTGATGTGACATCACCATTTCTCATCATTTCATATTCTCTATTATCTAATAAATTAGTTGAAATTAAAAAATAATTACATTACAAAATAGAAAATAATTATTAGATTATAAATGATTACATGTATTTTCCTCTTTCTATTTAAATTCAACAATATGTAACTAATAATAATAATTAATTATAAGTCTTGAAACATTTATTTATTTTATTCTGCCAACAATTAAATTTTAGTGGTTTAAAATACATTAATTAATTAATATAAGAAGGAAGGTTCATTCATCTTCCCTCAACAATGCCATTAGAGCCTAATTTTAATGTCATAATCCCATATTTAATTATTCAATCTTTTGTTTAGTGCCTTTTGGCTTCTTCAAACTCCATAAACATTAAATATTTAAGATTTGTAGCATCATTATTTTTCATATTTTTTTATTCTCTATTATCTAATATATTGGTTGAGATTAAAAAATAATTACATTACAAAATATTAAAAATCTATATCTATCTATCTATCTATCTATCTATCTATCTATATATATAAAGTTGGGATTAGAGGAGGTGATGTGGCATCACTATTTCTCATCTTCTTATATTCTCTATTATCCAATAAATTGGTTGATATTAAAAAAAATAATTACATTACAAAATATTAAAAATAAAAAATAATTATTAGATTATAAAAGATTACATGTCTCTTCCTCTTTCTATTTAAATTCAATAATATGTAACCATTAATAATAATTAATTATGAATTTTAAAACATTTATTTATTTTATTATACCAACAATTAAACTTTAGTGGCTTAAATATATCAATTAATTAATATAAGAAGGAATGTTCCTTCATCTTCCATCAACAATGCCATTAGGGCTTAATTTTAATTATTGCCTTTTGGTTTCTTCAAACTCTATAAATATTAAATAGTTATAAAAAAATTTATATTTTTTATTAATTTTATCAAGTATAAAATAATAAAAAAATAATACTAAATTTTTTTTTTAAAACCTCACGAAGTACGATTATATTTCCTAATTTTGTTTATAAGCTGCAACTATAGACTAAATAACTCCAAAATAAAAATACACTATATCGTAAATAACAAAAATGATAAATAAACCATTCTTCACATATCAACGCACGCCGCGTGTTAAGCCGTAGCTTTCACACTTTCACTAGCCACCGTTCGACTATCAAATCAAATACAGTATGGCTGACTTGTCGTATAAAGTCTTCGCAAAGTTTGGTCTCCATTTTCTCTAGTTCAACAAAAATGAACATTTTCAGATTAGCGGGTGACATGACCCACTTAGCTAGCGTTCTCGTCTTGCTCCTCAAGATCCACACCATTAAATCTTGTTCTGGTACATTCTCGCTCTCACTGACACAGTGACACTTTTTATTTTGTTTTATTTTTCAATTACCAATAATTTGATTGCGTTGTGTGCATTTCATTTGCAGGCGTTTCATTGAAGACTCAAGAGCTCTACGCTCTGGTTTTCGCCACCCGATACTTGGATATATTCACAGATTTTGTGTCTCTGTACAATACAGTAATGAAGCTTATATTCTTGGGTAGTTCGTTTTCAATTGTTTGGTACATGAGGCATCACAGCATTGTGAGAAGGTCTCACAATAAAGACCAGGACACCTTTCACCGTTTCTTCCTTGTTTTGCCTTGCTTACTTTTGGCTCTTCTTATTAATGAAAATTTCACCTTCAAGGAGGTCCGTTTGTAATTTTGTTTCGCATTTTTCATTTTTCATTTTTCATTTTTTTTAGAAAAGCGGGTATTTTTATTACTTGGGTAACAATGTTTCATTTGTTTATTCTAATGAGGTTTTTCGAATGAATTGGGGGTCAGGTAATGTGGACATTTTCGCTGTATTTAGAAGCTGTTGCAATACTTCCTCAACTTGTACTCTTGCAAAGGACTAGAAACATCGACAATTTGACAGGCCAATATGTATTCTTTCTTGGGTATGCTACAATTCCCTGTATTGTTGGACAGATTTTCTTCTTAATTGTGCATTCTGATAAAATGATTTGAATTTGGAACCCCATTGGCAAAAGAGCGTTGTTTAATGACATTTCTCTTGCTTTGAATAATTTATTTTGTAATAGTTGTTTTGGCTGTTTCTCTTGTCGTCCTTGACTATGCACGAAAGTCTCGTGACAATGAAGATTAGGCTTATGTTTAGTGTTATTGTAGAAATGTGCATATTTATAAGCTTGCACGCCTAAATCTCTGTAAAGAAAAATCCAAATGTTTAATTTTTTTTCCTGTTTTAATGCAGTGCGTATAGAGGGTTATACATCCTAAATTGGGTTTACCGCTACTTCACCGAGCTGCACTATGTGCATTGGATACGTAAGACTTTCTTTGTGTTTAAAAATGTGCACAAATCTGTGGCTTTTTTTCAATTCAACTACTGAGGCATAACTGTCTACATGATTTTCATATGTTAGTATTGACTGAGATTATGGTCATCTTACTGCTGTAATATGTACTGCATCCAGTAACATTAGGATAGGCATACCAATATTTTAAGTTGCCACTGTTTTTCTTCCCTGCATTGAAGCTCTTTTTTTAGTTATTTTTTTTACATTGATATTACAATTAGACTATTATTGATATTACATCAAACTACTACTGATATTTACAATTAAACTATGAATATTATGATTTTACCAACTGCTTTTCATAGAGTCCTTTTGGCGCTTTATTATTCATTCCCCAACTCAAGCTAAGGAAATTAGGAAACATTTCACGCCTTGAAGCTCTTTAGATATAGTAAACAGGAATCTTAAAACTATGAATATGATTTTAGCACCAGGTTTTCATAAGAGTCCTTTTGGCATTGTTATTGTTCAATCCCCAATTCACGCTGTGGAAATTAGGAAACATTTCATGCCTTGGAGCTTTACATACTCTTTGGTATTAAGAAAACTAATCTCCTTGTTGTTGGCGGAGTCCTTGGGCTTGCATAAGTTGTCCAACTTTGTGTAGTTCCAGATTTGGGACATGTTTTTTGCTTGTATTGCACCTGAGAGAAAGGGTTACCTCTTGAATGTCTTTGGTGTCTCCTTACCTATACCATCAGATGGCGGTTCTTCCTCCTTGCTTAAGAATATTTTAGTGCCATAGACATAGTTCTACTTTCAATTACCCTCCGCAAGCCATGATTCCTGGTATGACTAGTTGCAAACATTTCTCAGCTAGTTCAATTTATCTGAGAATTCCCAGGTATATCCCTTGACTTTCAGGCAGGTTGTAATAATTAGCGTATTCGTCCAAAATATCTTAAATCACAAAATTTTAATTGTTCTAAATATCTAGTTGCTTTAGTCTGTATGACTAATTGCTGTAATATTTATGTCAAAATTGTCAAATTCTTCTATTTTCTTTTTCTTCCATTCTTAGGTTCTGCTCCCTACTGTGGATTTTTTTTTTCCTGAATTTTAATGTTACTTTTGTTTTTCTTGAAGCTAATTTTCCTTTCGAATAATTTCTGGTTCCATGATTCTTTTGTTGTTTTGTTGCAGCTTGGATTTCAGGGCTTGTTCAAACATTGCTATATGCTGACTTCTTCTATTATTATTTCGACAGGTATGCCGTTTTATCTTTCCCCATTTTTGTATTAGTGCTCGTTTGATCATCTTGATAAACTGTTTTACAGCTGGAAAAACAACAAGAACCTTCGGTTACCGGCTTAAGTTTGCTCCCCCTCGTATACCTACTGCCGGAGTATCTATCACAAGCTGCATTTGCCGATAATGTTCATTCTAATACTTCGACTGCTAAATTCTTGTGTTCCTTAATTCCTTGTACACCATTTATACAACAAAAAACGTTTCTGTTTAATATGAAGAAAGTAGATGTTCTTTTTTCAGTTTACGGAGAAGAACATAGGAGTTTATCAAGAAGAGAGAACAGGGAGAATGATACGCCGTGGTTCCTCAACCCCAGGAACCAGATACAGGGTATAGCACGCGCAATGACTGACACTGAGCCATATCTTTCCTGCTATATTTCCAACCCTAAGTTCCCCGTCTGGCAAGAAAAACCTATAGAAGTGATTGGCATACAAAGCCATTCATTTTCAAGGGGAAAACACTAACTACATAAATTATTGATAATAAACCATGACTTAAATTCAAGTTAATTATAAGATCCAAGTCATCATTTACAGTAATATTTCCATAGATATAGGCTAATTTAAAAAACTCAAACATCAAGTCCGCCAGCGATGCTCTAAATATTTCACACTGCAGTTAACCGCTTCCAAGCGCACCTCCAGTCTGATGCAGCATTGCATCAATTTCATCTCCATCCTCCATCTCAAGCTATTCCCACATAAGCGATTGCAAAACAAAGCAAAAATGAAAACAGTAAATGAAAATGAAGCTGCAAGTACTTAGCAAATGGACAAACTGGTTCCTTCATATTTGTTTTCATCACTAATCATGGAGAGTTTCATCCAAGCAAGGTATCATCTGCAGTGTCCTGTATTAAGACGTCCATATTTACAACTACAAAAAGCACAAAATAAAAGAATTACCTCATCTGGAGTCTGCTCTCCTCGGAGTCTCCGCCCATCAAACAAGAAAGCAATAGAGTTTAACTCCACCGACTGCCGATCACAGTAGGCATTCATGAGCTTTTTCAACTGGGTGCTTCGCTTAATTCTAAAAAACACCTCATTGCCATCCTACATAATTAAACATTAAATGTTAGAATGAAATAGAGAAAGTAAAGAGAGGTGCCCATTAGATAATCTTAAATAAGTGAATTCAACTGCAATAGACTCCAGGGGGTTCAAAACTCAGCCTTCTACCATAAAATTATTGAAAATTTTAAACAAGAGCTCTAATTAACCAGCCTCAGCAGTTGCACCATCAACTATATAAAAGGGAGACACAACTAAAACATGCTAATTAAATATTAATTTAAACTCCTACAGTAGACCTTCATGTGATAAATTTCCCCCAATACTAGCAGATACTGAGACGCAAAAAAAAACAAAGTAAAAAATTTCACTCTATACTGAATTCAACCATGCAATTCTTCGTTTTCACAAAAAGAAAAAAGAAAAACTATGCAATTCTTAACATAAGAAGCAATAACAGGATGCATAACTGCGATAGACCATTATTTAAATATCCAAAAAAATATGATACCTTTTTTTTTTTTTAATGTCAGAAACACTTTATCAAACAACATGCATCAACCAACTTATTACTAATCATATTTGATTAGAATGGACTTCCCCACATAAAAGTTTCACCATCAAAAACCAAAAACGGGGTTAAAAAAAAATCAGGGCAACAATTGTAAATTAGTGCCTTTCAATCTTTCAAAGTTCAAACCAACATCATTCCTTTTTAATGAATCTATCCCTTTCCCAGAAACTGTCTATTTATTCGGCCAAGATTCAATTTTCCCGCACAAATTTTGTTCACAAACACAACTTAAAAGCCTTTTTAAAAAATATATAAAAAAATTACAAAAATAAAACAGTTTTTAATTAAATAGAAATTTCAAATTTGGCCAATTACATAAAATATAAACAAAAAATTAAGGTGTAAATACCTGGCCCTTGACTTTGAGGTTAATGTGCGCCGACTGATCGACGGGCTTCTTGTCCTCCTCCTGACCACCGCCGCCGCCGCCGCCACCACCAGTTGCTGACATCCTTACAGGTTGTTAGAATTGAATTTTACCCTCTCTTTCTTTCTGCGCCTCTGGTTAGGGTTTTGTCGTCCCCCCTGCGACTACAAATAAGTACAAAAAACCGACACTATGAAGAGCAAGCGTTTTTTGCACGCTATTCAAGAAATCGAAGCCGTATTCGCGTCGTAGACAGATGCGCAAACTCCAGGGGCTTATTAGTAATTTCGCTATAAAAAGATCTGCCGGTGCAATTACTTGTTTGCCATTTATTGCCTAGATGTCTGTTGGAGAAAGCGTGTTTGTAGCCTAATCGTACGCGCGAGAACGTAAGGATATTTCTCCAAAAAAAAAAAAGTGAGCACGTTGAATTAACGGGATTTGATAAAGGATTTGAGTCCGAGAAAGTGAGGGAATAGTTTTAAGGGAAAATATCCACCGTCCACTTATTTTTTACACCTTTTTCAAAAATACACAATTCCTTTATTTTTTGGCTGGAATCCACCCAAAGTTACATTTTTTTTCACTTTTCCACTTCCGTTTGGAATCCGTTAAGAAAACTAACGGAAACTTTAAAAAATGACCATTTTACCCCCAAAACGAAAATTACAATTTCACCTTAAAAATTACAAAAAATAATTAGATTAAATCTAATTATTTTCCCCATCGGTCAATAAATAAATTAATTCCATAACCATCAAATACATGTTTTTTTTTTAAATATATCTGTAATTAGAATGCTAAATTATAACAGTAGTATTAAAAATAGCTCAATCTCACAAATCATCAATTGAATTTAAGATAAGTAGAGTTTTATTATTAATTGAGTTATAATCTCTAGTAGTTAAGATTTTTTTGTACTTCATTAAAGTACCAATAATGATATTCATCATTAAATCTTATTATTTTTGGTATTTTTTAAGGTGAAATTGTAATTTTCGTTTTGGGGGTAAAATGGTCATTTTATTAAGTTTCCGTTAGTTTTCTTAACGGACTCCAAACGGAAGTGGAAAAGTGAAAAAAAATGTAACTTTAGGTGGATTCCAGCTAAAAAATAAAGGAATTGTGTATTTTTAAAAAAGGTGTAAAAAATAAGTGGACGGTGGATATTTTCCCTAGTTTTAATGTTTGTGGAATCCTGATGGACGGTCGATTTTGAATGGAAGAGGAATCTGACGGCTGCTGATGCGTGGAAGTGTGGATAATTTAGTGGTGAGAGCTGGTTACGTAGTCGTTTTCTACTTCTATTGCTTTATGGTGAGTACGATGCGTACTTAATTTTGCTTTCCCAGAAATCACCGGTTGACTAATTGGGTTTGGATTCTTACTTTTACTTTTCGATTGTCTTAAAATTGTCGGCCTGCGAATGGGCCTAATTGGACTGGGCTGGATCTTATGCCTTAACGACCCAGTGTTTTATGTCGGTACCTTTTCATTTTCATCTCTTTGGTTTTAGGACTCATTTGCATCATTTTCATCATGACGTAGTCAAGAATTTTTATATATATATTTTTTGGACATGTCTAAACGCCAAATATTTAAGAGATATTTTTATTTATTTACTCTCATCTAATTATTTTACCGGGGAATGAGTTCCTTTAAAGAGACTCGAGTGATAAGCATCTAATTATTGGAAAAATGAGTTCCTTTGAGAGGGCTTGAATCTTAGGCTCTATTAATAATACACTAGTATTAACTGATCTTATTTTTCAGTTTATTTGTTTGAATACAACTAAATATATCTTGTTAGGACTTGACCCAAAATATCAAAACTATGATCCGCTATAAAATCTAAAATCAAATCAAATAACATATAAATAAACTCACATATCAAAATAAATAAAGAAACAAACACCCTTAACATGAGATAAAGATGTGCCTTATAAACTCAACTAAGGAGTACAGAGTTGGTTGCATGTGAATGATATACGAGTTATTTAATTTAATTTATTTTTTATTTTGGCAATGATGATAGCCAATTGCAGTAGATTATCATTATTTACTATGTAAAATTTGAATATTAATAGAAATTGTTGATGCGAGATTCTGGTTGTCCTCGTTCTACGACCAGGGTCTCTGCTCGATCAACTTCACCACGACCAGGATCTCTCCTCGTAAAGTTTCTTCTCCAGTGGTTCCTGCGCACACAGATAGGTCAGAGTACGCCGGTTGTTTTCCCGACGCAAACCCTCCGACGCTCAAGTCAGATATGAAGGTTCGGGGAACGCTTGCCACAAATCTTATGGCTGTTAGGTTGTTTTCTCTCTTTTAGAATGGCTTTTATCTCTTTTCTAGTCTCAAAATTGCTAACCCTTTTACATTTGTTGGCTACCTTTTTATAGGCTTCCTCTGAATCCCAGTTTTTCGCAGTCTACGCCCGTTATCCTCCCACCTCTCGAACGTGGATTCCCTATTTCCGTAGTCGTGGGTGGTTGCGTGGCCTTCGTGCCTAGATTCTCGGGCTGGAGAGCATGCCTTGCCAACTGTCGTTGACTGGGTCTCCTCGAATAAACCCTTAGCGAGAATACAGCAGGAATGACTTTATGCTTCTTACAGGAAATTGGCCTCGCGGATGACGTGCTCGTGGATGAGCAGAATATTCCTGCCCCTGTTACCTGGCTCTTACAGGACACACCTGCTCGCAGACTTCTGCCACCAAACATCTGCTCATCACGTCTGGTCTCGTCGGAGTATTTCCTTCAAACACCGGTCCCTCAGTTTCTAGTGTTGAGAGTGAAACGAATCAAGACTGGAAACTTTGGTGGTCTACTCGCCTTCGCTTGGTCGAGCAGATCCTGGCACGCCTGACTTCTGGTCTCGCCATAAACAGGCTTTGAGACTTGGTGAGCCTTTGCATGCACTAGTAAATTCTTCAATGCTTGGGATTCTGCTCGCCTTCTCGTGGTCGAGCAGATCCTGGCACGCTTGGCTTCTGGTCTCGCCATAAACAGGCTTTGAGACTTGGTGAGCATTTGCATGCCTTAGAAATTTTTTCGAATGCTTTGGAGTCTGCTCGCCTTCATGTGGTCGAGCAGATCCTGCCATGCTTGGCTTCTGTCTCGCCATAAAACAGGCTTTGAGACTTGACGAGGCTTTGCATGCCTTAGTAAATTCTTCAATGCTTGGGATTTTGTTCGCCTTCTCGTGGTCGAGCAGATCCTGGCACGCTTGGCTTCTGGTCTCGCCATAAACAGGCTTTGAGACTTTGTCGAGCCTTTGCATACCTTAGGTAATTTCTTCAAAGCTTGGGATCCTGCTAGCCTTCTCGCGGCCGAGCAGATCCTGGCACGTTTGGCTTCTGGTCTCGCCATAAACAAGCTTTGAGACTTGGTGAGCCTTTGCATGCCTTAGTGACTTCTTCGATGCTTGGGGATTCTGCTCACCTTCGCGCGATCGAGCCGATCCTGATATGCTTGGCTTCTGTCTCGCCATAAACAGGCTTTGAGACTTGGTGAGCCTTTGCATGCCTTAGTGACTTTTCACAGTTTCAAGTGAATGAAGTTCCTCGACGTTCCATTAATTGCAGGATTCAACTTACATGAAATTGTTTGGACATAAAATAAATAACAACAACTACGAACAGAAAGAATTTGGAAATATTAACGACTCTTACTGGAAATATTTCCTGAGATGTGCTGCGTTCCATGGGCGCTTCACCTCGTGGCCATCCATGCGAACCAACTTGTAAGCTCCTGGTCCAATTAGCTGCTTGACTCTATACGGCCCCTCCCAATTCGGACCGAGCACTCCTTGAGTCGAGTCTTTGGTGTTCTGATTCACTTTCCTTAACACCCAATCTCTGACCTTAAACTGCCGTATGTTCACCTTCTGGTTATAATAACGAGCAACCCTTTACTGGTAAATGGCAGATTGACCAGCTGCTTGCTCCCTCTTTTCCGTTAGCAGATCAAGATTCAGACACATCTGCTCATCGTTATCCTGCTCATTGAAATGATTTGTTCGGTGCGTGGTCGTTCCTATCTCAGTTGGCACGACCGCTTCATGTCTGAAAGCCAGGGCGAACAGTGTCTCCCCAGTTGCTGTTTTGTGGGTTGTTCTGTATGCCCATAGCACACTTGACAGCTCATCAACCCATGCATCCTTTTTTACTCAAAGCCTGGTTTTCAAAAGCCTCTTGATTGTCTTGTTGGCTGCTTCTACTTGTCCATTCGATTGGGGGTGAGCAGACGAGCAATACTTCAGCTCTATCCCGAGGTTCTAGCAGAAATCCCTGAAGCTGTGATTATTGAACTGCCTGCCATTATCCGTTACCAGGGCATATGGGATCCCGTATCGACATACCAGGTTTCTCCACACAAAGTCTGTTGTTTTCTTCTCTGTGATCCTGCTAAGGGCTTCGACCTCAATCCACTTCGTGAAGTAATCTATGGCAACTATTACATGCGTTGCTGCTCCTCGTCCCTTTGGCAGCGGGCCGATCAGATCAATCCCCCATTGAGCAAATGGCCAAGGGGAGGCCATAGAGGTGAGCTTCTCTGGTGGTTGGTTGGAGAAACTTGCAAAACTCTAGCAGCTTACACAGCTCCTGGTTTTCTCTTGTGCATCCTGGTGCATTGTCGGCCAGAAATATCCCTGCCTTAGAGCTTTGTGGGCCAGGGACCTCCCACTAGAATGATTCCCGCAAATTCCTTCATGTATTTTCCTTAGAACGTAATCTGCGTCGTCCTCATCCAAACACCGAAGGAAAGGTAGTGTATACCCTCGCCGATACAGTACCCCGTCAATCATCGTGTATCTCGAGGCTTGGGCTCTAATCTTCCGAGCCCGCAGCTTATCTGGTGGCAATACCCCGTCTCTAAGGTATGAAGTTATTGGGTCCATCCACGTGCATTTTTGTTCTATCTGCAATACCCCCAGATTCTGCTCGATGCTCGGGCTGGACTTCACCTCTAGAGGGATCGACTTTGGCATTTTTGGGTCTGCTACCGCTGCCATCTTGGCCAAAATATCTGCTCGACTATTCTGCTCTCTGGGGATTTGTATCACCTCCACTGCTTCAAATTTTCCCATCATCCGCCTGACTATTTTCAAATACTGTTCCATCTTCTCCTCTCTTGGTTGAAATCTTTCACTGATATAATTCGCGACCAGCTGGGAATCAGTTCTGATCTTCACCTTATCTGCTCTCACGGCCTTAGCCAACTCCAATCCTGCTATCAAGGCTTCATACTCTGCCTGGTTATTGGTGGCTGCGAATTCTAACTTTACAGCATAAGAGATCTCCTCTCCCTCAGGGCCTTCCAATACAATCCCTGCTCCCGAACCCTGCTCCCTTGACGACCCATCCACAGACATCTGCCATACTTGAGCTTCGCCACTGTCTGTAACTACATCTTGCTGGTCTAAACACACTTCAGGCTCTGTGAATTCTGCTACGAAGTCGACCATTGCCTGAGCCTTTATCGTTGCTCGGGGTTTGTAGTCTATGTCGAACTCGCTCAGCTCTATAGCCCACTTGACGAGCCGACCAGAAGCATCTGGCTTGTGCAGAGTTTGACGCAATGGCTGGTTTGTTATTACCGAGACTGGGAATGCTTGAAAATATGGCCTCAACTTCCGAGCCGCAACTACAAGGGCAAGTGCCCATTTCTCCAACGGTGGGTATCTGGTCTCAGCGTCGAGTAGGGCCTTACTGGTGTAGTATATCGGATACTGAACTCTTTCTTCCTCTCTCACCAGAACAGAACTGGCGGCTCGATCCGATACCGCCAAATACAGATATAACTTGTCCCCATCCCTCGGTGTGGACAGTAGTGGAGCTTGCTGCAAGTACTGCTTCAAGTTCTGGAAGGCTTCCTCGCATTCTGGTGTCCATTCTGTTTTCTTCCCCCTCCTTATCACTTGAAAGAATGGCTGACACTTATCTGTAGCCTTGGATATGAATCTGTTCAACGCCGCCAACCTCCCCGTGAGGCTCTGCATTTCCTTCAGGTTACGAGGAGACCTCATCTGCACAATCGCCTGGATTTTCTCGGGATTTGCTTCAATCCCTCTATGGCTCACCATGAATCCAAGGAATTTCCCTGACTCGACCCCAAAAGCGCACTTCTCCGGGTTGAGCTTCATCTTATACTTCCTCAAAAGCCCGAAGGTCTCCTCGAGGTGTCTGACATGTTCCTTCGGGATTTTGGATTTGGTGATCATGTCATCCACGTACACCTCCATGGTTTTCCCGATCAATGGCTTAAAGACTTTGTTCACCAGCCTCTGATAGGTGACCTCAGCATTTTTTAGACCAAATGGCATTATCCTGTAACAGAACAAACCCTGGTTAGTGATGAAAGCCGTGCTCTCCTTATCTTGCTCGTACATGGGGATTTGGTTGTATCCCGAGAACGCATCCATGAAACTGAGCAGACCGTGTCCAGCCGTTGAATCTACTAGCTGATCGATCTTTGGTAAAGGGAAGCTGTTGTTGTGCAAATTTTAATGTACTCGCAAGCGCACGAATCTATTGTAGTATAGATCTATGGTGACGAGTGTCGATCCCACGAGGAGGTGGATTTTAATTGTGTAGAATTAATTTTGTAAATGGGTGATTGGATTTATGGTGGAAATGATTTGGAATATGCTAAAACTTAAATTAAAATGGCGAGAATAAATTCTAAAACTGGAATTGAAATGGCGAGAATGAATTGAAGAGAATTCTATTGAAATGACGTACTTGGGTATCTGGATCCGTATCAACATGCATCATGGGCTAAATAATCCGTATTAATGCCAATTAAATCATGAGGGGGGAATCCACACCTCATGAACCACGCTCTAATCAATATGGTGCTAAGGGCTTATCGTGCCAAATAATAATAACCTTATACTAGAGAGCCGGTGTAACCAAGGCGGTATCTAGACAAGACTATTATTATTTGTCGACGAGAAGTCAAAACATCCACAAAAATTAGAGGGGAAGAGAAAATAAATTTACCAAATTAAGCCCATGACACATGTTGAGACTTCACCTTCAACCCAAGCTTGAAAGAAAATTAGCCACTCATAATTGAACTAGGGGCAAAATGGAAATTTATTAAAATACGAAGAAAATACAAGATGGAGAAGGAATTACAGAAAATGGATCCCAAAAATGGATTCAGAGATATCAAATTAGGGGGGGGAGGCCCCCTTTTTATAGATACATGGAGTAAATCATGGCCATCGGATTAAAAATAGTTTGGACGCTCAGGATTGCGCCACGTCATCAGTCAACAGTCCACGGTTTGACCACGCGGATGAACAGTAACACGGTTTGACCCGACTTTGAACAGTAACGCGGTTTGACCCGGATGAACAGTAACGCGGTTTGGTTGAAAATAATCCTGTGTGATGCATGCACCGTACGCGAGATTTTTCGTCCACTGATATGCTGCCACGTCACCATCAACAGTACATAAGAATTTTAGTCCAACAGGATCGTGACACCTCATCAGTCAATGCCACATCATCGGTCAATGCCACGTCATCATCCGTCTATGTGAACAGTGTCGTGAACAGTAACGTATACAGTACCGTACACGTGAATAGTACCGTACATGTGAATAGTGTCATTTTTCCTTTTATGCTCCTCCTAAGGTTTTCGACCGTCCTGAGTTCAAAAGTGATGTCCGTTTTGCCGTCTGATCTCTCCTTTATTGTGAAATGACTATAATGCCCCTAAAATACATAAAATACTTAATTAAAATAAAACACATGTAATTAAATCACAAGAAGGTTAAATATATAAAAGTAAGGGTTGTTAGTAAGACTTAAAATGTAAAATAACGGTTTTCTCCTTTATAAATATGCATTTTCTAATACTCAACACACCCCCCAACCAGCTTATTGCTAGTCCCTAGCAAATAAAGCGAAAACAAAATTCAAATTCAAAATAATTTTTTTTTTTGTTTTAATAGAAACACTCGTATTTATTCCATCAGATTAATGATAACACTCAAATAAAAGTATAAGCATTATCTCTAGTCTAAAGCAACATCACACCCACATCAACCATCCACATGAATTAGCCCAGTAGACTTTGTTTTAGCTACTCTCAAGAATGACATGTCAAACCCCAAAATCTCACTGGAAGTAGTGACACTCTCACAAATAAATTAATCCCAATAAAAATAGTCACTCCAATGAATGGTAATTGAGAGAGAAAATAATAAAGAAGTGATATCACATGCTCTCACCAAGATGAAATAAATATGCCCTCAGCTTAGAAATAATACGATCTCAAGTCAAATAAAATGTTAGTCAACCCACTTTATTTATCTTTTTTTTTTTTTTAATTATGCATCACTACATCTTTTTAGCCCATATAACTAGCTTCTACTTCAAACTATAGTTCCCTAAAATCAAGAAGGACTTTTATTAGGATGAAACGTAGGCTAGGGACATGGCTAACAAAGAAGGAAAATAAGGAAAACAAAGTGTATGTTTGAGAAAAATGCAGAGAAATTTTTTTTTTTTTTTTGGAAGTTGCAAGGTGGATTTCACCTATTTTTATTCTTTTGAAACAACAACTTTTGTTTTTGTTTTTGTTTTTGTTTTTTTTTTGTTTTTTTTTGTTTTTTGGCATAACTTCACTGAACAACATAATTATTTACATTTTCTCAAACATAAATAGGTGATGGAACTTATAAGACATCGGGTAATACTCCAAATCGGAGTGGGTCAAGATGATAAGTTGACAAAGAAAATGTTTTTTTTTTTTTAAAGGCTCAAAAGGGTTAACTATGGATATTTAATAAAAGGGATGGCTAGAAAGGCTCAAACGGATCAAAGATGGCCTTTCCATCGTCTTTTAGGGCTCTGAATAACCTTCCATATCTACTAGTTAGATGGGCCTCCAAATGTAGCAACACACTCTTTTTTCTTTTTCTTTTTTCTTTTTTTTTTATTTTACAATTTTTTTTTTTTTAGGGTTAACTCAAAAGTAATTTAGAGATCGTGTATAAAATAATAAACTGCTAAGCTGTATAAAGAGTGGGCAAAAGGGTTATTCTCCAAGAAAAATAATAGGCTCAAAAACTCACTTGGTACTTATTATGACATGTTCATTCCTTCAAGCAACTCATATATGTCTCCGACATCAACATGTAGAGTAGCAAACATAATGTAACATCACTTAAGACCAAAGATAATACAAATACTAAAATTTAAAATTAATCATGTCACCCAATGTTAAAACAAATCACACAAATTTTTTTTTTTTTTAAACAACATTCTACCCCCCAACCTATTCTAAACATGAAAGGAAAATATGCATGCAGAAATGTGAAAATGATGCATAAAAACTAATTAGAAAAGTTACACGTAAAATGATAGAAAACGAAAATGATTTTTTTTTTTTAAAGAAGATGCGTTTCTAGAGGAACTACACTCCATATTCAGCCATCTTCGACTCAAAAGTTGGAAAATGTATATTTATAGAGGAGAAATTAAAAAGAAGAAAAATAAACATAAACACATAATAAAGAAAAAGAAAATGTCTGAATTTTTTTTTTTTTTTATAAACGATGAAGATGCGTTTCTAGAGTCACTACACTCCATATTCAGCCATCTTCAACACAAAAAGTTAGCAACAGTTAGTTTCTACAACAAAAATTAGTAAAAACTTAACCAAAATTCTACAATTGTCGACTATTCCCTCCCCCCAACCAGAACGAAACATTGTCCTCAATGTTTGAAAGGAAAGAAGTAGAGTTTAGAAGACATCACCTGGGTGGTGCAACACAGAAGAAAATATTTATAGGCGGAGAGTTAAATCTAATTTGTACTTCTTACTGCTGCTACTGTTACCATCATTATTTGGACGCTCCAACACGAAGGTCCAGGGGTCTGGCTCCGGTCTATAAGCTTGTAACAGATCAAGTAGCTCGTTAGCAGTGTGAGCACAAATAAAAAGTTTTTTCACATTAGCGGGAATGAAATAGTTTTTTATTGCATGGTTAAGAAATGCGATAAAGCCATCATAAAAGTTATTGACATTTAACAAACCGATGGGTTTTTGGTGGATGTGCAGATGGGCCCAAGATGCTAGCGTGATAAGTGCCTCTAGTGTTGCAAGATCTCCTGGAAGGAAAATAAATGCATCAGCATGATTAAGCATTTCAGTTATTCTTTCTTGCATACCTGAGACGACTAACTCTTCTCCAGTTGATGAGTCAGACGAACTGCCCAATGGTTTTAGGACTCTTGGGATGATGCCTAACACTTGACTTCCTCTGATAAAAGCTGCTTCGGAGACCATTTTTGATAACCCTCGGTTACCTCCTCCATACACCAAATGTAAATTTCTCGCTGCTATGCTTCGACCAAGATCTATGGCTGCCTCAACGAACTCTTTATGTTTGCCATAGGTAAATCCAGAAAGCACACAAATGTTCTTGAATTGTCTATTGGGAGTAGCTGCCATTGGAATATTTCTCAAAAACAATTTGTGAGTGTTTGACAAAAGAAATCACATTTAAGAGTCTTGGTGATAGTGGGTCACAGCTGTGAATGAGGTAACATGTTAGTGTCAAATAACGCATGAAGCACATGGCTCGCGAGTCAAAAAGAAAACAGTAAAAAGGAAATAGCAAACAATAATAAAATTATTAAAGACAATAATGCAAACAATAAAACAACAGTGAAATGAAATAAAATAACAGTAAAGTAAAAGGATATTTACACGTAGTTGCGACTGTGGCTCACATCTTCCTCTGGTTTTACGTCCAGAAACGGCTTGAACGCCCTCTATGGGTCGAGGATAGGCTTCCCATCCAGTTTTCTTATAAACAGGCAAACAGGGTCGTTTATAGTCAGATTCCCGAGACTATATCGTGCATGCTCTTTCTGGAATAATGGCCATAACTGGAGAATCGCTCCTTGCACATATCCACTGGGATGCGTTTCAAGAGACAAAAGGATATCATCCAATGACTCCTTATTCAAGCCATCCCTAATGAATTGAATCTTATCTTCCCTGTTATCAGACATCATTCCTAAAGAACATGGGTTTTTATTGCAACTCATTCTGGCACACTTATGACAAGCAACAGAAATTCTTCGAGCTCGTCGTTTTCTTGCATAATTTCCTTTACCACAACCAGGCATGTATGCAATAAATTTTGGAGGTAACTCACCTGCCGATCGTACTTTAGCCTCGATTAACCAACGGATGTCAGCAGGTATGTTATTTCTCATGAGTAATCGCATGCGTTCGGACCGAGCTTTATAGATCGTAAGGAGGGCATTCTGAGGAAGTGAAGGGAATCGCTTGTGAAGCTTCGTTAGAATCTCGTTTCTGTCCATACCTTCGCCTCAGAATATCAGTTATTATAGGAAACTGAAGTAACCGACTTGATTGTCACGGAGTACCGTTATCCGCCACTTCACCGGGGTAACAAACTAAAGCACACAAACAGAAAAACAAATTAAAACACACAAAGAAAATTAAAATCGTCCTCTTATTGAATTTACCTCAAGCTCCAACTGGATGTCGTAAACACTTCTCTCAATGTCTCTGAGTTGGCTTTCTAAACCCTCAACATAGGCTACTAACTCTGGTGGTTGTAGAGCCCAAATGCGTTGTGTTTTACAAAATTGAATCTGCCTTTTGAGATGAGTTTTGACACGTTGAAGTGGTTTAAGAATGTTCAGGAGGAACGGCCTAAGTATGAGACTCATGATTAACAATGATAAGAGAAAACTTAATGGTAAAATAAACACACTTATGCAAAAACAATTTCAATTAGCAAAAGAATAATATAAAGAAAGAAAACAAAATCAAATCAACGAAAAGAAAGAAAAAAAAAATCAATTCAAATCTGGTGGGTCACTCAAATTTATTTCGGTGTCTTCTCCACGTGGTTGGTATTCTAGATATGGCTTTAATCTTTGACCATTAACTTTAAACGTGACACCGTTCTTTGGGTCCTTAATTTCAATTGCCCCATGTGGAAAAACAGTATGAACAATAAAGGGACCAGACCAACGAGAGCGTAACTTACCTGGGAATAGGTGCAAGCGAGAATTGAATAAAAGCACTTTCTGACCTGGAGTGAACGATTTTCTCATAATTTGCTTATCATGGAAGACTTTCATTCGTTGCTTGTAAATTTTGGCATTTTCGTATGCATCATTGCGAATTTCTTCAAGTTCTGCCAGCTGTAATCTTCTTTCTGAGCTGGCTTGCTGCATGTCAAAGTTGAATTTCTTGATGGCCCAATATGCACGATGCTCGAGTTCCACAGGTAGGTGGCAAGCTTTTCCATACACTAGCCTGTAGGGTGACATCCCAATTGGGGTCTTGAAAGCCGTTCTATATGCCCATAATGCATCATCAAGTCTTAATGACCAATCTTTTCTGTCTGGCCTCACCGTTTTTTCTAATATGTGCTTTATTTCTCGATTGGAGATCTCAACTTGGCCACTGGTTTGCGGATGATACGGGGTCGCCACTTTGTGTGTGATTGAATACTTTGTCAAAAGAGCCTTGAATGCTTTGTTACAAAAGTGGGCACCACCATCACTGATTATCGCTCGAGGGAATCCAAAGCGTGAAACAATGTTGCTTTTCAAAAATGCTATCACCACCTTGTGATCATTGGTCCTACATGGAATTGCTTCTACCCATTTTGATACGTAGTCAACAGCAACCAATATGTATTGATGGCCAAAAGAAGGGGGAAAGGGTCCCATGAAGTCGATACCCCATACGTCAAAAATCTCAACCACTAAAATTGGATTTAGTGGCATCATGTTCCTTCGTGTAATGCTTCCCATTCGTTGACACCTATCACATGAAGAACAGAAAGTGTAAGCGTCTCGAAATATAGATGGCCAATAGAAACCACATTGTAAAACTTTAGTCGCTGTCTTCTTAGCACTGAAATGGCCTCCACAAGCTTGTTCATGGCAGAATGAAAGGATATTCTGAATTTCACTTTCTGGGACACATCGTCTAACAATTTGATCCGCACAATACTTGAACAAATACGGGTCATCCCAAAAGAAATTCTTTATCTCTGCAAAGAATTTAGCCTTGTCTTGCTTGGTCCAATGCTCTGGAAGTTTACCTGTAACAAGATAATTAACTATATCAGCATACCAAGGTAATACTTCCACACTCATTAATTGTTCATCTGGAAATGACTCATTTAATGGTAATTGTTCTATAATTGTGTCAAAATGGAGACGAGAGAGGTGGTCCGCCACAACATTTTCTATCCCTTTTTTATCTTTGAATTCCAAGTCAAATTCCTGCAAAAGTAACACCCAACGAATTAGTCTGGCTTTTGCATCTTTCTTTGTGAGAAGATATTTAAGAGCAGCATGATCTGTGAATATAATTATTTTACAACCAATGAGATAAGATCGAAATTTTTCCAATGCAAACACTACTGCTAGCATTTCTTTTTCAGTAGTTGAATAGTTCAACTGTGCATCATTCAATGTCATACTAGCATAGTAAATAACATGAGGAATTCGATCAACTCTTTGTCCTAAAACTGCTCCTACTGCATAATCAGATGCATCACACATAAGCTCAAATGGTAAGCTCCAGTTTGGGGCCTGAATGATGGGTGATGATGTCAACAATTGCTTTAATTTTTCAAAAGCCATAAGACATGAATCATTAAAGATAAAAGGTACATCCTTAGCAAGTAAATTGCATAAGGGTCTAGAAACTTTGCTAAAATCTTTAATGAAACGTCTATAGAAACCAGCATGCCCAAGGAAAGATCTTACTTCTCTGACTGTTTTAGGTGGAGGGAGATTAGAAATGAGATCCACCTTGGCTTTGTCAACCTCAATACCTTTGCTCGAAATGATGTGACCGAGAACAATACCTTGTTTTACCATAAAATGGCACTTCTCCCAATTTAAGACTAAGCTCTTCTCGGTACATCTCTGCAGAACTAGCGTTAGATGATGTAAACATTGATCAAACGAGTCACCAAAGACAGAAAAGTCATCCATAAAGACTTCAAGGAATCGTTCAACCATATCAGAAAAAATGCTCAACATACATCGTTGAAATGTAGCAGGTGCATTACATAATCCAAATGGCATTCTCCTATATGCAAATGTGCCAAAAGGGCAAGTGAAAGTAGTTTTCTCTTGATCTTTTGGTGCTATGGGGATCTGATTATATCCTGAGTAGCCATCTAGAAAGCAATAAAATTCATGGCCTGCTAATCTATCAAGCATTTGATCAATAAATGGTAAAGGAAAATGGTCTTTACGTGTGACAGAATTCAATTTCCTATAATCGATGCATACACGCCACCCTGTAGTTACTCTAGTGGGTATCAATTCATTATCTGCATTCGTAACTACTGTGACTCCTGACTTTTTGGGGACAACTTGTACAGGACTGACCCATGAACTATCAGAAATTGGGTAAATGATACCTGCATCTAATAGCTTAAGGACTTCAATTCTAACAACTTCTTTCATATTAGGATTTAACCGACGTTGCATTTCCCTAGTAGATTTAGCATTTTCATCAAGGTGAATGTAATGCATGCAGTCTACTGGATTTATACCTTTGATGTCTGCTATGGTCCATCCTAATGCTCCTTTGTGCTCTTTTAAAACATCCAACAACTTACCTTTTTGTTCGTCATTGAGGGATGATGAGATGATTACCGGTAGAGTACTTTCTTCTCCCAAAAATGCATATTCCAATGTGTTGGGTAATGGTTTGAGCTCGAGTTTCGGTGGTGATTCTGATGATGGGATGAGTTTCTTCTCTGATGGTGCTAGTTGTTCAACTCTTGACTTCCATTTATTAGTGTCCATAGATGGTGCTGAGTCAAGCAGGGCGTTGACCTCATCAACCGATCTGTCAATATCAAAATCAAAACCAAAGTGAGTTAAACATGTTTGTAAAGGATCATCACTAAGGTTTGAAACAAAAGTATCATCAACTAATGCTTCAATTAAATCCACATCAACAATTCCATCATCTGCATTGTGAGGTTGTTTGGCAATGTTGAAGATGTTCAGTTCCATAGTCATGTTGCCGAAGGACAACTGCATATTTCCAGTCCTGCATTGAATGTGAGCATCCGCAGTTGCCAAGAAAGGTCGGCCTAGAATAATGGGGATGTGCTTCCTTGAATCCTGTATTGGTTGAGTGTCAATTACAATGAAATCAACAGGAAAATAAAACTTGTCTACCTG
Source organism: Citrus sinensis (assembly GCF_022201045.2). Taxonomy (NCBI): domain Eukaryota; kingdom Viridiplantae; phylum Streptophyta; class Magnoliopsida; order Sapindales; family Rutaceae; genus Citrus; species Citrus sinensis. The sequence continues at coordinate 41,580,692 of NC_068558.1, read as the reverse complement.
GATAAGCACGTCCTCCACAATACCACGAGGTATTTTCGTGGACCGATCTGCAAGCTGTAACACCACTGGAGTTGGGTGTAATTCTCCCAGTCCAAGTTTCACGAATACAGAGTAAGGCAAAAGATTTACACTAGCTCCTAAATCCAACAAAGCATTCTCAATTGTGTGGTTCCCTATACTACATGAGATAGTGGGGGAGCCAGGGTCTTTGCATTTTAAAGGAATTTTATGTTGGAGTATAGAACTAACGTTTTCTGTTAAAAATGCCTTCTTTTGAACATGCATATTTCTCTTTTTAGTACAAAGGTCTTTAAGAAACTTGGCATAAGATGGAACTTGTTTAATAGCATCAAGCAAAGGGATATTAACACTTACCTGTTTGAAGATTTCGAGAATCTCACCTGTGGATTTTCCCTTCTTTCCTTTCGCTAACCTTTGAGGAAATGGAGCTTTCGGAACGTATTCTCGTGGGTTGGTTTCTTCTTTCTCCTCCGGTGATGAGTCTTCAACATTCACAGGTACAATTTGATTTTCTTTTGTCACCAGCATCTCCACTTTGTTGTCGACTTCCTTTCCTTTTCGCAAGGTCATTACTGCTTTGACCTCTCCATGTTGCTGTGGTGAACTAGTACTCGCTTCATGCACTCCTTTAGGATTAGGCACTGGTTGACTTGGAAATTTTCCTTTCTCAACAGTCATTGCCAAGGTCTGAACTGAAGAAGCGAGTTGTCCCACCATCTTCTCGAGGCTTGAAACTGATTGGGCTTGTGAGTTGAAGCCCGCTCTCAACTCATTTCGTAGTCCATCAATGGTGCGGTTCTGTTGCTCAATCGTGGAGTGAGTAACATTCTTGAAATTTTGGAATGCATCCTCCCATGGTCTGGGTTGAGAGTAGTTCTGATTCTGATTGAATGGTCTAAATGGGGGCTGAGAGGCTTGAGGATTTTGTGGAATTGGTGGAGCTGGAGCTGTTGGTCCATTCTGTTGGAATCCTTGAGACCATGAAAAATTGGGGTGGTCTCTCCATCCAGGGTTATATGTGTTGGAGTATGGGTTGTAATTTGATGGCTTTCTCATTACACCTATGGCATTGGCTTGATCTGAGTATGAGTCATGGTCATGTGGCTCTGTTGATTTAGCAGTCGATAATGATGCTATTTGTCGAGAGAGACCTTCAATTATCGCTTTGACTTCTTTAATTTCTGAACTTGATTCGCCAATTTGAACCTCATTCACTCCTTTAATTCTTCTAGTAGTCCTGAGTGATCGACTCCGTTGTTGGGAATTATCTGCTTGTCGCTGGAAGAATTCCCAAATCTCTGATGCACTTTTTGACATTAGCTCTCCTCCACTCGTTGCCATTAGCCATTCTTGCACATTCGGCAATAATCCCTCCAAAAAGTATTGGCATTGGTGCCATTTCTCGTACCCATGATGTGGACACTTCAAGAGTAGCCCATTGAATCGCTCCCATGTTTCGAAAAATTGCTCGTCATCTTTCTGGGTAAACTCCGAGATTTCCCTGCGAATAGCATTGGTTTTATGCACTGGGAAATATTTATTTAAAAATTTTGTAACCATTTGTTCCCATGATGCAATGCTATTAGCAGGCAATGTATTAAGCCATGAACGAGCTCTATCTTTTAAAGAAAATGGGAATAGTCTAAGTTTAACATCATCATCTGAAAAATTCTCATATTTGAATGTTTGACAAATGGCATGAAAATCATTCAAATGATTATATGGATCCTCATTTTCTAGGCCATAAAATGTAGGGAGACAATTTAACACACTAGGTTTTAATTCAAAACTCCTAGCAGCTACATTTGGGTATCTTATGCATGACGTGCTCAAATTAGCTAAGGGACTAAAATAGTCCTTAAATGGCCTCTCCTGTGGTGCTTGTAAATCCATTTTATTTTTAACGTGTTTGTGTGTGCGAAGTGTTTTTTCTAATTCAAGGTCTATAGGTTCAAGATTAGGTAATAATGACCTACGACCATGCATGCAAAATAAATAAAATAAAAATAAAGATGCAAACAAAACAAAAATAAAGATGGGAACAAAACAAATAAAAATAAAGAAGAGGGAGAAATTACGATACTAACCTTATTGCGCTATTACAACCTTTCTATAAAAATACACAAAAATAAATACGTGAAAGAAATTAACTAAAAATTAAATTAATAAGATAAACAAAAAAAATTACAAAGAAAAATAAATGGAAAATTAAATTACAAAATTTTAAAGAAGAGAAAAAGAAAAGAAATACTAACCTTTAAATGTAGATTCACTTTTTTTTTTTAATAATAAAAAAAAATACAAGAAAACAAATAAAAGAAATTATTCACAAAAATTAATTCTATGAATTAAAATTACTTACCTCCCCGGCAACGGCGCCAAAAACTTGTTGTGCAAATTTTAATGTACTCGCAAGCGCACGAATCTATTGTAGTATAGATCTATGGTGACGAGTGTCGATCCCACGAGGAGGTGGATTTTAATTGTGTAGAATTAATTTTGTAAATGGGTGATTGGATTTATGGTGGAAATGATTTGGAATATGCTAAAACTTAAATTAAAATGGCGAGAATAAATTCTAAAACTGGAATTGAAATGGCGAGAATGAATTGAAGAGAATTCTATTGAAATGACGTACTTGGGTATCTGGATCCGTATCAACATGCATCATGGGCTAAATAATCCGTATTAATGCCAATTAAATCATGAGGGGGGAATCCACACCTCATGAACCACGCTCTAATCAATATGGTGCTAAGGGCTTATCGTGCCAAATAATAATAACCTTATACTAGAGAGCCGGTGTAACCAAGGCGGTATCTAGACAAGACTATTATTATTTGTCGACGAGAAGTCAAAACATCCACAAAAATTAGAGGGGAAGAGAAAATAAATTTACCAAATTAAGCCCATGACACATGTTGAGACTTCACCTTCAACCCAAGCTTGAAAGAAAATTAGCCACTCATAATTGAACTAGGGGCAAAATGGAAATTTATTAAAATACGAAGAAAATACAAGATGGAGAAGGAATTACAGAAAATGGATCCCAAAAATGGATTCAGAGATATCAAATTAGGGGGGGGAGGCCCCCTTTTTATAGATACATGGAGTAAATCATGGCCATCGGATTAAAAATAGTTTGGACGCTCAGGATTGCGCCACGTCATCAGTCAACAGTCCACGGTTTGACCACGCGGATGAACAGTAACACGGTTTGACCCGACTTTGAACAGTAACGCGGTTTGACCCGGATGAACAGTAACGCGGTTTGGTTGAAAATAATCCTGTGTGATGCATGCACCGTACGCGAGATTTTTCGTCCACTGATATGCTGCCACGTCACCATCAACAGTACATAAGAATTTTAGTCCAACAGGATCGTGACACCTCATCAGTCAATGCCACATCATCGGTCAATGCCACGTCATCATCCGTCTATGTGAACAGTGTCGTGAACAGTAACGTATACAGTACCGTACACGTGAATAGTACCGTACATGTGAATAGTGTCATTTTTCCTTTTATGCTCCTCCTAAGGTTTTCGACCGTCCTGAGTTCAAAAGTGATGTCCGTTTTGCCGTCTGATCTCTCCTTTATTGTGAAATGACTATAATGCCCCTAAAATACATAAAATACTTAATTAAAATAAAACACATGTAATTAAATCACAAGAAGGTTAAATATATAAAAGTAAGGGTTGTTAGTAAGACTTAAAATGTAAAATAACGGTTTTCTCCTTTATAAATATGCATTTTCTAATACTCAACAGCTGTCTTTTGGGCACGCCTTGTTAAGGTCTGTGAAGTCCACACACATCCTCCACTTGCCATTTGCTTTTTTTACCAACACCACATTCGATATCCATTCAGGGTAATTGACTTCCCGAATGAACCCTACTCTCAAGAGCTTCTCCACCTCGCCATTTATGGCCTCATACCTCTCCTGGTTGAAGCACCCCCTCTTCTGCCGTACTGCCCGAGCACCTTTCTTTATTGCCAACTTTTGACATGCTACCTCAGGGTCAATCCCTGGCATGTCTTCGTGTGTTCAAGCAAACACATCTGCATGAGCCTGTAAGCATTTCACCAACTCCTGCTTTTGCTCTCCCTTAAGTCTCGACCCGATTCTGATCGTCTTTCCCGGATTCTCTGGTCCCAGGCTTACTGTTTCCAGATCCTCTACAGGTTCTTGTCATCCGTTCTTGTACCACAACCTTCCTATCTTCACCCCTTCTTTCAATCCCCTTAACGCCTGAGGGTGGTTGAATGCTCCCAAGTCGAGGACAACACGATGAAACCTCTTGATGAATTCCCGAAGGGTTTCTTGCTCTCCCTGCTTCATGCTTTTCAGCTCTTTCCCTTCTCTTCTTGCTATCAAAATAAGCTTTTTGCTCAGCTCCCCACAGACGGCGCCAAAATGTTGATGCGAGATTCTGGTTGTCCTCGTTCTACGACCAGGGTCTCTGCTCGATCAACTTCACCACGACCAAGATTTCTCCTCGTAAAGTTTCTTCTCCAGTGGTTCCTGCGCACACAGACAGGTCAGAGTACGCCGGTTGTTTTTCCGACGCAAACCCTCCGACGCTCAAGTCAGATATGAAGGTTCGGGGAACGCTTGCCACAAATCTTATGGCTGTTAGGTTGTTTTCTCTCTTTTAGAATGGCTTTTATCTCTCTTCTAGTCTCAAAATTGCTAACCCTTTTACCTTCGTTGGCTACCTTTTTATAGGCTTCCTCTGAATCCCAGTTTTCCACAGTCTACGCCCGTTATCCTCCCACCTCTCGAACGTGGATTCCTCATTTCCGTAGTCGTGGGTGGTTGCGTGGCCTTCGTGCCTAGATTCTCGGGCTGGAGAGCATGCCTTGCCAACTGTCGTTGACTGGGTCTCCTCGAATAAACCCTTAGCGAGAATACAGTAGGAATGGCTTTATGCTTCTTACAGGAAATTGGCCTCGCGGATAACCTGCTCGTGGATGAGCAGAATATTCCTGCCCCTGTTACCTGGCTCTTACAGGACACACCTGCTCGCAGACTTCTGCCACCAAACATCTGCTCATCACGTTTGGTCTCGTCGGAGTATTTCCCTCAAATAGAAATTATACCAAATAAATTCAATTTCAATGCCTGAGTCATTAAAAAAAAGATTTCTTTTTTTCTTTTTAAAATTAAACTTGGCCAAATTTCCTAAATCAATTCCATTTTCTATCTTTCATAAATCATAATATCTTAACAAACCATTTATTGGTTGAATGATACATTCTCACCTTATATTTGGAAATGAAAATATTTTTTGTTCCCTTCTTTAGGGCTTGGGAGCGGCTTCTTCTCATGTATTTATCGGTTAAATTTCTATGTAAAGTAATATTAAAAAAAAAATTCCAAGATATCTAATTTCAGGCGCCTTATCTTTGATCACCCACAGTAACTAAATTCATTTTCAAATTTGAAGTTTGAGCTTTTATCATTTGAACAAAAGGGAATGATCAGTTTGAGCAGCAGAGGAAGTATATCGTGTTTTTATATAGTTATACTCTGCTTTAATATTTAGTGACGGTAAAAACGACCGCTCCTCAGGTGGCGTCTTCATGTTCATTCTAAATTTGGCGGCACCAGCTAACAACACAATGACCATTCTGCCCCTCTGTTCTCCGGTCTCGACCTCTCTTCTTCCCTCTTCTCTCGTTTCCATTTCGAGCACCTGACTTTCGCCAATAATTTCTTTTCGTATTCTTTCCCCTTTTTTTTTCTCATGCTTAGTCAATATTCTCAAATTTTCAAATAAAGATTTTTTTATTTTTCATCTTTATTAATTAATTAACTAATTAGTTAATTTATATATTTATTTATTAGGCTAACTCTGCAAACAGATCAGATTTTCCAAGGCAGTTCTTCCAATTTTGGCGTTATAAGTTCGGATTTTACCGGAGGGGTACAGGAGGCAATTAGAAGATTCAAAATTTACTGGAAATGGACTCTCTTCTTCATCTTTTTTATCCCTTGTATAGAAATTTGGCCATTTAATTGATAGAAAAAGTACGACCGAGTCAATTAAACTTATTGTTGATGTTAAATAGGAGAAATTACAGTGGCCAGTCAAATTGGTCTCAGGTAGAAGTTTCCCTCGTTGAAAAGAAGTTATAATAGGATACCACAGTGTTTTCAGATTCTAGAGTCCTAATCCTGCCCGAATTTCGATAATGTGATACCTTGGACTGCAGCATATAGCAGCGTCTTTGATCCTTTGTTATGTTCGAAGGGGAGCGTTAATTAAAGAAATTTTGAAGTTTTCTTTTCTGAATAATAAAAAGATTTTGCTCTTCGGGCTGGTTTGTTTCATTTATCCAATTTCTCCAATGTCGCTTTTCCCTGAGCAGACATAGTATTACTGAAAACGTTGCATAGATATTTTTGCAGGTGCTCATTAGTATATTATCATTTTGATGACTTCAGATGTTTGATGTTTTGGATCACTTTGTTTCATTTGCTGCAGAGATGTTCAATCTTCCTTGTCACGAGCATTCGTGTACTTTGCCCCCCATTAGCCTTGAGTTTCTGATCCTGGTGGAAGAATAAACATTCACGATCAGCCTCTCACGATCACTAAGATTTGGTGTTTGCACGTTGTCTTTGAGAAGTGGGACTCCGCATCATGCTGATTTTGAGTCCCATTCCCCCCCCCCCCCCTCCCTCTTTTCAGTACAGCAGGATGTCACCTTTCAGAAACACCAGAACTTCGTGCACGAGTGCAGTTGCAGCTCTTCCAGCCATGAAAGTAAAAAAATTTACAAGTGGTTGAATGTCATATTTAACCTGGCCAGTCTGACAGAGAAGGCTTGTTCTTTTTTAATGAACTTATATGAGGACTTACATGGCCTTATTGTGTTCGAAGTTGCATAGAAAAATGTACGCGGTATGAACTATTCGAATGAACTTCAGGTACTCATATATACATGCTGAATTGCTACCATCTCCACAATTAATTAACAAGAACTAGCATTAGTATATAGAATATTTTTGTATAGATTCAACCACAGAAATGGTATATAAAGAACGTAAACTCTACCCATCTGAAAACACGTGTTCAAACTTGAGTGTACATTCCAAATGCAGGGTGTCGTTCCTTTGAAGTGCCTATAGTATGCCTTCACTACTTATCTGCAGAAAGAAAGTCGTCCTTCTCATGTGTGCTTGATTAACCATTCATTTACCTTGCTTTATTTGGTAATGCTGCCAACAGATTGATGCATCCTTTGCTTTAGAAGTGAAAGCTTCGAGAAAATGGGAATTTTTAACAATATCAGTCAGGCATTGAGCTCTGTAACATCATGGTTCTCAGGCACCCACTACGAAATGCTGTCGCTACAGCGTAATCTAGTCCTTCTACACGACAAAATTCCTCCTCATCGTTCACGTGGAATTACCGTCGCTTCTAAAGAACAGTCGTTTGGTGACGCATCTCAAGCCAAGCTGTTTTCAGAAGATGAATTCTTTGATGTTAGAGAATGTCCAGCGGACCCCAAGGACGTACTTAATGCGGAGAATCTGGTGAAAGAATCAACAAATGGGAAGAGAGGACGAAATATAGTAATATATAATAATGTTGAGTCCACAGAGTATGGTTACTCCTTTCTACTCCTTATGGAAAACAACAGGGATCTTCCTTTTGAATTGCAGCAGATAATCACTTCTGATTTGAAGCTTCTTACTTTAACTGAAGCGGGCCTCCCCTCTTGAGTCATCTTTCTTCCATCATACGCAGTGCTCTGTAAAGTATATATACAGTCCCTGGATGCCGCCTCTGTTCAGAATCTTTTATACATTAATTAATCTCACTCATAACTGTAATAATTGGGTTTTATGATCTCTATAAGAATGTTTATGTACCTCTCCTGAAGGCAACTGCCTCCCGCCTTTGCGGACCCCTTTTCAAGTGGATTGAAGCATGGGATAGGATTTCAAGAATTAGATATCTTGGAACAATGGCGTTCCTTCGGAATCTTGAGAAGGGTTTCCAGCGTTGACGCGGGTGGTAAAATCACCGCTATTGCTGCTTATGAAACCCTTGGCACACCCTCTTGGAGCACTGTTGCCGAAATGGGTATACATCATCTCTTATGTTTTGGTGGGTCCTTGTGCATCATGGTTGGTAACTTTGTTCAGATTTTACTCTGGCCATTGTAGCTTCTCTATTTATATACACTACATTTAGCCATTTAGGTATAACCAACTTCACTCGGAACGTAATAACATGCATTTTCTCACATTTTTTTACTCCTAATTTTGGACTGTAATCTATCTAGTGACAATGATAGTGCTTATTCTTCAAAAATCAGTCCTGCTTTGGCCATTTTAGTACTCTACAAAAATACAAAATCCTCATGGTAATTACTTATTTTAATTTTATCTTTTTTATTTCAGTTTTGGCACTTATATGACCTTCTGAAAGTAACATTTAGGTGGTAATTTTACCTTTTCCGATTTACCCCCGAGAACTCATAATTGTCACCAAGTGCCTGAAGCGGGAAGCCACCTTCAGATAATTACAATTCTCAAGGTGAATTTGCTGTAAATGTTGTATATTATTATTATTATTATTATCCATGAAGATGAAAAACTGAAATTCCCAAATTAAATGAGATCAAAGAAAGTCGGATCACCTATAGTAGTTCATTAGTTGCTGAAGCGATGCATGATATTTCTTTTAATTATATAAAATTAATTAAACCTGTAGACCGTCCATGCAAAAGCAAAAAGTATTCGACAACGTACATTCTGTTGTAACAGTTCTTGTACGTGCAGGTTGGTGTTCAAGAATCTGATCTCTGACCTCTGTAAACGATAATAAATGGTGTTGATCTTCATCAACTTTCATTGGTTTTTTATCCCTAAAATTGATGTCAAGGAACATAATTATGCATGTACAGGGGATTAAAGAGTACACTGGGAACAGGACAAAGTGAAACATAGCTAATTGGATAAGGATAATTGCTATCTTTCTTTTCTCTGGAAACCCCGCTATAAAAAATGTGGGAAAGAATTCCAAACCCCTTTATCCTGAATCAGCTGGAATTGTCATCTCGTAACTGCAAATAAAAAAAAAAGAAGATGAAATCACGCACAAAGAAATTCCACTTGTTGCTGAATTAAGTTTTAATTTAATTTTCTCTGCCAACATAAAAAAATTAAACCAGCTTATTATTTTTTGAATTAAAACCAACTTAATTAAAGATCTATAGTTTGATAAACTAACTTCTTTTTCCCTCGTTACATTGCAATCCATGATATTTATAGTAAAAAATTAAAAAGATTTTCTCAAATTGTAGGGTTAATTTTAGTTTATTCTCCTAATAAATTAGTTATCTTAAAAATATTTCCTAAATTTTTATATTTTAACTTATCCCTAATAAAAAATATCAGTGCAAATGGGGACATGTTGATGAAAAGAAATTATTTTCTTAACAATAGTTGGGATAAGTTAAGGTTTACAATAATTTGAGGGATATTTTGAAGATAATAAATTTATTAGAAGGTAAATTAAAATTGGCCCTAAGCTAAAAATATCAAAGTGGATCAATTTACTTTCAAATGATTAAAGTAAAATCAATTTCCACATACACATAGAAAAATTAAAACCTCATCCTAAAAAATAAAACTAGCAATGCTAATCATGCATCTTAATATCTAAGTCCTAGTATAAGTTTCAACTAATATGATATTCATTTATTGGATAGTAATTATGTAACTTTTGCAAGTTATAAAATTTATCATCTAACATATAATTGGCACATGTAGGGTTGGTAAAAAAATCTAGGTCTGGGCCAGATATGCAAATATCCGAATATGAGAAAATCCAGATCCGCACATTAAAAAAATTGCGATTTGAATGCTAAAACTTGGAATATGTGAATCTAGATCCAGATGCAAATCCAATCGAAAAACTGGATATCTGGATCTACATTATTTTTTAAATTATTTATTAAATTAAAATTAAATAAATAATATAAGTTAAATTAGAAAACATAATAGGATTAATTAAAAAATATATAAGTTAAATTAAATAAAAAAATGTCCAGATCTGGCATTATTTTATGTGGTATTTTTATAATTTTATTTGTGAATTTGCGGTGGTGTTAGACTTGGATTTATGATCCGCATTTGGATGCACCTAGTAGTATCTCGTATCCAAATCTGCATTTTTTCTGGATCCACATCCATATCCAAATATGAAAATATCAATGCAGATTCGAATTTGAATGCACTTATATATAAATCTGAATCTGAATTTTACCATCTCTAGACACGTGATATTGAAATTTAAATATTGGAATCTTCAATATTATTTAAATGAAACAAGCAAGTGTCCACGGCGTATCAAAACTAACAATATATGCAAAAACCCTAATAATTTGGATAGTATATTTTTATGTCATTTCAAGTTTCTAAAGGGACACACATGCACGCAGGATCTGAAGACCTAGATCACGTTGGGATTAAAATACTAGCATCAAAAGTGATAATAAATCTAGTAAATCAATTTTATAATACAATAGTAACAATACCAACAAAGCGAGTACGGGGCATGAATTAATCTGGAGCCCACACCTTCTTGGAACACTATTAAAAAACGTACGTGTCGAATATCTGTGATTTGATTGTGACGTCAAACCCATCATGCAATTAACCGTTCGCGCCATTCAATTAAGATTGGTTTAATTTGAAGTTTAAGCACAATTATAACGTGTTTTTAATCAAATTTTCTTGGAGTTTCTTTGCTTCTAAACATTGCTAAATTGCAATGATGTGGTTTGTTATGGGGGATAGCATGGTAAGAGAAGTCAATAGCGTGTGGGGAATTAAGGTTATGGCTCACACCCTTTATGCATGCATGTCTTTTTGTTCTTTATGCTTATGGGTTCGGGCTCGCATGGCGTCGTTTTAACCTTTTTTGTGGTGTATAAATTCATCATTCTATGCTAACACAAAGCACACAATCTGGTACTGGTTTTAACTATTAGCAAATATATATATTATCAATGGGTCTCTCTCAGTTTCTAGGTTTCTTTGTGTTTCTTTTGCTCAGTCGTGTGATTGCTGCGGCGACCAAAAGTGACGTTAAATTCGATCAAAATTATTACATTACGTGGGGAAACGATCATGTGTTGTCTCTAAATCAAGGGAGAGCTATTCAGCTGTCCATGGATCATTCTTCTGGTTAATATTATTCTCTCTTTCACCATGTTCTTACTCAATAATGCTTTTAAGTTTTCACGCAAGCTATATATTTGAATCTTCAACGTAGAATTCTGTAGTTGACTTGAAACTTTTGATACTAGATATTCATTATTTTCGGTTTAACAAGTACTGCTTTATTTATCCCAATAAGATAGTCCAGCTGGTTTGATTCTTGCAATCGAGGTATATTGTTAAGCTATTATTTAATTGAACGGGTGTCATATTAGGGAATTTGTTAAAGCTACCATTACACTAATCATTACACTAATCTTTCTCCCTCTACACGTTTTTATTTTTATTTTTATTGACATTAAGTAAGTCATTTGATGATATATAACATAATGATCATGCGATAGTAATTATATAAGTTGAGAAAAGCAATGTAGTGATCGACTACTTTTACATGTATTTTAGGTTCTGGGTTTGGATCGAAGTTACACTATGGTTCAGGCTTCTTTCATTTGAAGATGAAGCTAACGGACAAGGATTCCGCTGGAATTGTCACTGCTTTTTACGTGAGTATACCAAAGCCACCCTTACTTTCATTTCATCAACTATAAATCTCATATGCATAAAAGCAAGTTTTTAGCTCTTTAAGTATCAATATTTATTTGTCTCTTAGCTAATCAACTTCTCTTCTAGAAACAGTTTCACTGCATATGCATGGGTCCATGCATGTCACATAAAATATTAATGGGAGGATCTATTTATATGCTGATTTTCAAAGAGTTGAAATTGGCAGCTTACTTCACAAGGCGATAAACATGATGAGCTGGACTTTGAATTTTTGGGCAACAGAGAAGACAAGCCGATTACGTTACAGACGAATGTGTTTGCAAATGGTGTAGGGAACAGAGAACAAAGGATGCACCTCTGGTTTGACCCTACCGCTGATTTTCACACTTACAAAATTCTTTGGAACCCACATCAAATTGTGTAAGACCAATTAATCTCTCTCACAGATTTCCAACTAAATTATGCGTACTGTTTGTCAACCAAGTAACTTATTTAATTTATAGGTGAATAATGTTTGCTCTTATAATTAAAGTTTGTTAGTAATTTTTAACAAGGAGAATAACACTTTTTCTGTATAGTTTGTGAGTCTTATAACTTACCCTCTTTACAATTTTTGAATTCTAATTAATTGATGTCAAAACTTTCTTAGAAAAACTCATCCAATTATAAAACAACCACTGTCTTTTTGTTAAATTTTAACGTGCAGGATGTAATAGCCTAACAGGGTGTTATGAAAACGGCAGGGTGGTAAGTGATGATTCTTAAGATTGTAGGGTGCAACAAGGGTGAACCTATGTTGTGGCTGTGGCCTGCGGAGATGAAGCCAAAATTTTACTCTATAGGGGGCAATTTTATAAAATAATAATAAATATAAAAGTTTTGTCTTTCATCCATGACTCATTTTTATAAGTTGATAACATTATTCAATAGTTTCATTATCAAAACTATCCAAAATATCCTTCTCAATGTAATGTGATTAGGGCTGTTGGACTTTCGATTTCAAGTTATTGAGTTGTTAAAATATTTTAAAAGAGCAAAGTGGTAGAACAATGAAATTAAGAGGCAAATTAATAAAGATTACAACGTAACGTAATTAGACACTAGCATAAAATAGAAAGCTGAATATTTTTTTAATTCAGTGGAGGTGGCTGACCCATTTAGACCATACCGTCTCTGTCCCCAACATGGTGCTATTCTAAATTTAGCACATTTCATTAAAGATTTTACTTGTGCCTGTGGTCCTTGTGCGTTTAGGTCAGGATCAAAGATTCCTGAGAAGATAAGGGTCCTATCCTACATTTAGCACATTTCACTAAAAATTTCACATTTTTAGCCCCCTTTATTCTAAACATTTTATTTTGGGATAATCAAGTTTATAATTTGTTCAATATGTCCCCAAGTTAACCAAAATTCTGGTTCAGCCACCGGAAATGAAATATTGACAATATTTTTAATCAATTAAATATATATTTATATAGAGTTACTATGGATTTGAATTACTGTTGTTTTGTGACAGATTTTACGTAGACGATGTTCCCATTAGAGTGTTCAAGAATCTTGAAAGTATTGGAGTAGGCTATCCATCAAAGCCAATGCAAATAGAAGCAAGCTTGTGGAATGGAGAAAGCTGGGCAACAGATGGAGGCCGAACAAAGATTAATTGGACTCATGCACCATTCAAAGCTCATTTTCAAGGATTTGACATCAGTGGCTGCCCAGCTGATGATGATCAGAACCGAAGCATTCAACGATGTTATTCTTCTCAATATTGGTGGAATTCAGAGAAATTTTGGAAATTGCACTCTACCCAAAAAGCAAAATATGAAAATGTGAGAAAAAATTACATGTATTACGATCATTGTTCTGATAGACCTAGATACCCACATCCTCCCAAAGAGTGCCTTTACTAAAATACAAAATATATGGCCACTAGAGTTGGTGACCATTTATAATTTGTAACCAATAAAATTAAGTAGCATACGAAATTGTAAGTGATGAGTATGTATGATACTCAAACTTCTTAATCCTTAAAATAATGGGAGAAATTCCATACTATATAAGATATAAAATGCTTTAGTCAGAAGTCCTTTTTTTAATTTTATTGGAAGTGCTTCCAACATTATTGGTACAATGATGTGGTTCATTATGGGGATAAAGCGTGTGAGGAAGGTGAATCTACTTGTTGGTTCACATCCTTTTTGCATTTTTATTGCTTAATTCTTGGGAAGCTTCATCTAAATAAATTTACCCCACAAAGCATTTCTCTATAATTACTTAATTGCCGCAATTATTAAAAATCGAAATCGGCTTGAATGAATTTGATCTCTCGATTACTGGCTTTTTTCGGTGGGTTGTTCGCTTCAAGGATTATCAGCAACGTTAGCTTCGATCAAAACTATTACATTACGTGGGGATACGACCACTTTGGACACCAAATCAAGGAAGAGAAGTTGTGCTGTCCCTGTGTTATCCTTCGGGTGATAATTATCATTAATTCTTAACGAGGTGGCATTCATTATGCATGCGCATTTAGAAAAAAAAAAAAATGAACGTTACATTGCCTTTATAATTGTGTTGTAGGAGCTGGGTTTGGATCAAAGCTACTTTATGGATCAGGATTCTTTTATTTCAGGTTCAGGATGAAGATACCAGTCAATTCTGCAGGAGTTGTTACTGCTTTTTATGTGTGTACTGATACATTTCCACTATCTATTAATTCTCTTAATCAATTTTCTTCCTTTTTTTTTTTAATTTGCAAGGTGATTAATCGAAGTTTGTTTTAATTAACTAAATGGTAGCTAACGTCGCAAGGACATAATCATCATGAGGTGGACATTGAATTCCTGGGCAATAATGAAGGAAAACCTATCTACATATCAACAAACGCATTCACAAATGGCATAGGGGGAAGAAAGCAGAGGTTTAGCCTCTGGTTTGCATCACTGCTGATTTTCATACTTACCAAATTCTCTGGAACCATCATCAGATTGCGTAAGAATAATCTCTCCATCACACACTCTCTTTGTTTGTGTGTATATACGTTAAAAATGTTCTAATCCAGACTTTTAAAATGCCGAAAAATCCAAAAAATAAACAGTAAGATTTAAACATTTTAAATTTTAAATTCTCTTAAACCCCATGATTTAAAAATTTTACCGGACTTTTTCCACACTTTAAAATCTCAGATCATATATATATATATATATATAACCCTACGGTTTTCAGTTTCTATCACTTTTACTCTCATGTTGTTTTCCTAGCTACTTACTTACGTTAAAGTACATGCGAAAAATTGGTCAATTTGTCAGGTTTCACGTGGATGACATTCCCATAAGAATGTTCAGGAACTTGAGGAAATAGAAGCAAGTTTGTGGAACGCCAGTTGGGCAACAGATGGAGGCCGAATGCAGATTAGCTGGAGCTATGCACCATTCGAGGCTCGTTACCGTGGATTTGATGTTGCCCGCTGCTCTGTTGATAAAAGCTCAGACATGAATCAATGTTATGCTTCACATTATTGGTGGAATGAAGTGAGATTTTGGGAACTTGACTCCAACCAAAGAAGACGATATCAGAATGTGAGAAGGCATCACATGGTTTACGATTATTGCTCTGATACGCATAGATACCCTAGACCTCCCACTGAATGCCAATATAGTTGATATTAATCAATTATGATTTCATTATTCACTTGATGGTGGTGATAAAAAAAAAAATTGCAATAGTGAAGCAAGAACCGAAAAGAACAAGTGATTAGCATAGTATGATTTTAAAACGTCTCCTATTGCTAATGAATTTTTATTTAGTAAGTTTTACCTGATCCTTCATCCTGTGAACATTTTTCAAACTTAGTTTTTACCCGTTGGGGTTGTGGGTTCGGATATCTTCACTTTATAATTGTTACAAAATAATGGATAATCAGGCAAATATATGGGCTGATTCTTGGGCCGTTAGTCTCATAATCATCAAAATTCCAAGCCCAGAAACTGCAAAGTTACGCCAATTACTTTTTTTTTTTTTTTTTAATTTAACCCAAAAAAATAAAAATACTAATTAAAATTATATTCCTCCGAGAGCTCCAAGGGGGTGCTCTCCTTAATCTCATGGCGGATTCTGATAGCCCCGTCTCATTCTCATGACTTCAATTAGACTCACACAAGATCAACAACCTATAAATGGCTATATTATTATCTCGAAGGTCGAATCTTTTAGCTGTCGTCGTCCTACTTCTCTGTCAACTCTTTTTGTATGCTACAGTTTCTTCTTCTGGATCGGTTCTTAAACAAGGAGGAGGGGAAGAATTCTCAGAGGAGTTGCTTTTAAAGCCATTTCCCGATCGAAAAGTGTTGGCCCATTTTCATTTCCAAAGCAGAGCTCCCCACTCTAGTTCTCATGGCCGCCACCATCACCTCTTTCCCAAAGCCATCGCTCAGCTGGTACGCTACTATTTATTTATTTATTTTCAAAATCCAGCCTTTTATTTTGGGTCATTATGTTGTGTGAGTAAAAATTGTAAACCCTATTTACTTTTTATAGTGTGTAATTTAGAAATGGAGTAAAGATTGATTTTTTAAAAAAAAAATTTCTTGCTTTATCTTAGATTTTATTAGTTAAAGTTTGAGAAGTGTGATATTGAATGACTTACAACATTTTTGGGTTTATTTGCTTATTTTCTGGTTCTTAGTGGGTCATGAGATTTGGGTTTAGGATTGAAGCTGTAGACTATTTTGCTAAGTTTAAGACTTAGCAAAAGAAGTGCAAGCTCTTCAGAAAGCGCTTGTCAGTCCAAGTTCAAAGAGATTGGGCTTCGTTACAAGTTTCTATGATCAGTTACATCTATTAACTGAAAAGAGTTTAAGAAATTAAATTGTGACTTGCTTTATTTGTGATATAGTGTTTTATTCAAGGGATAGTATTGCCTTTACAGGTTAAGAAGTTTCGAGTCAAGGAAATGGAATTATCTTTTACTCAGGGTCGCTGGAGATATGAACAATGGGGTGGATTTGATCCCTTATCAAGCAATAATGCAAAACCCCCTGGAGTTGAGCTTTGGGCTGTGTTTGATGTCCCTCAATCTCTAGTTGATGTTTATTGGAGGAATTTAACCCACACGCTTTCAGGCCTTTTCTGTGCTTCTATTAATTTCCTAGAGTCTTCTACCACCTATTCTGCTCCTGAGTTGACCTTTAAGCCATCTTTTGGCAACCTGAGATATGGTACATTGCCACGTGAAGCTGTTTGCACTGAGAACCTTACTCCATGGTTGAAGCTGCTTCCTTGTCGAGACAAAGCCGGGCTTTCTGCTTTAATGGATAGACCATCTATTTACAGAGGCTTTTATCATTCTCAGCGGTTGCGTTTGACCTCAAGTGAATCTGGTTCAGATGAGGTGGATTCAGGCATTGGACTAGACCAAACCCTTACAGTAGTTCTTCAGCCTAGTAGCTGGAGAACGGGTAAGACTTATTCTGTTGAAACAAATATACAACCAAGTTGGTCAATTAGTTCAATTTTTGGGAGGAACATCCCTGGAAAATGTGTTATTGCTAAGTCTAGTAATGTATACCTTCAACTTGATAACGGTCTGGTTGGTGAACTAAAGAATCTGGAGAGGGAAAATGCTAAATATGTGGCCAACACTTTTGAATCTGAAGGTTTTCAGAGTAACCATGCCTTTAAGATATCAGTTACTCCAGACAAGGTGTTTGAAGAAGTAGATAACTTGCATGGCAAGAGCACATCTGTTATTTATGGATTTTCAGTTGAAAAGTACAGTGATTCCCAGCCATTTGATCTGGGGCTCACATGGAAGATTCCTGTAGTTTGGTCCTGTCAACAGGCACCATTACATGCTAGTAGGTTCTTAATGGGCAGTGGGAATGAAAGGGGTGCTATCGCTATCTCTTTGGAACCTACAGAATCAAGTGAGGGCTTACCGACGAGTCATATTATTGATGGGAGGTGTGAGCTGCGAGTTGATATTTTCCAAGTTGTGCCTTGGTATATTAAGGTGTACTTTCATACCCTGCAAGTGTTTGTTGATAAACAGCCTAGGGCCATGGCAGATGTTGTAGACAAGATACGGGTTTCGCCTTCCAAAGATAAGGTATCACCTGGGGTAATGGAGATGATTCTGAAGCTTCCTTGTGGCTCCAAATCAGCTGCTTTTTCTTTAGAGTTTGATAAGGTATGGTTTATGAATTATAGGTTTAATGGGAGAAATATGTAATTAACTATCAAACTGCTTAGTTTTAAATCTTGGTAATGCTCTGAAGTTTATATCAAACTTAAAGACAAATAATGATGATGATGATGATGTTTTCAGTATCTTCAAACATATGACAATTAAGCATGTTTTCTTGTCATACGAAAACCCATGATCTATAATGTCACTCCATTTACTACCTGGGAAAATGACTAGAGAATAAATTTAGAATACATTTCAATTTATACTTATGCATTGATTCCGAACAGAAAACTAAACTAAAACTGAATGCATGTTATTACCTTTGCCAATAAGAAATCATGCTGTCATTACTTGATAGAAAGTAAATTATTTCACCTTGATTGGTTATTCATGACATCTAAATAAAGTGTCTTGACCCACTCATTGGTGAGACTAACACCTAACTTCAGTAGTTATAGACACTGTTATACAATGCCCGTGTTCTTTTATTCAATTGATCTCTTTCTCAAAACTGGATCTAGAATGTGATGTTCCTCGGTGATTGTGAGGCCAAACTGAACAAGCATTCAGTTTAATTTTTTGCACATATTTGATTTTCTTATCTTCTACTTCAAAATGTCTCAATAGGGTTTCTTACACATTGATGAATATCCTCCTGATGCTAATCAAGGGTTCGACATTCCATCAGCGCTAATAAGCTTTCCTAGCTTCAATGCAAGGATGAATTTCTCTGAAGATGAATTTTTGAACAACTCACCGATTTTGTCTAAATTTCAGGTATAATAATGTTTTACTGTTGGTTATAAATACTCCATTTTTAATATTTAGCATCATTTGAATTATTGCCTCAATTTGTGGTACAGGAAACGAGTCCTGTTCTTTCTTACACAGAAGTGTTACTTATTCCTCTAACAACTCCTGACTTCAGCATGCCTTACAACGTCATCACCATTACATGCACAGTATTTGCATTGTATTTTGGATCATTGCTCAATGTGCTTCGGAGGCGTGTTGATGAGGAGGAGAGAATACTTAGAAGCAGAGGTAACTCTTATCTAGAAATACTATTGATCCAGCATGAGAAAACACAGAACAGCAGTATACATAATTATAATTTATAGTAAAATCTGACTTTTACAAGATGTGTTTCTCAATTTTAGTGTCGGTTAACTGGAAGCAAATTTCAATTCTTCAGGTTTGATAAAATATCTTTCAGTCAGCTGACAATGCTATTAGCAACATTCATAAATGTGTGTTGGTTGGATACAATCAATTAGAACAGGCTAATTAGGGCAGTTAGCAATATTTTAGGGAACTGTGCAAGTAGAAAAGACCGATTTAAATTTCCTCATTTCCTAACATCTAAAATTTGACTCTATTAGTTCTTGATGACATCTTAATTTTCGTGCAATTTTGTCAGAATACAAACAACTAAGAACAGAAAGATTTACTTTCAAGTTTTAATGAGATTTGGATATACTGTCAAATATTGTTAGTGATTGCAAAATCTACAACCCAGTCAAAAATAAATTTAGGTTGATATGCTTAATTCATGGTTGAGCTCAGGGCCTGAATTCGATTATGCCTCTGGAGGCCATGCTCGAAAAAATCTTTAATATTATGCACGGTAGTGTATTATTTGATGCTCTTTATGTCTTTATCCACCTGATCTAAAATTTCGCCACCACTACCTGATGTGCTACTTCTGTAATTGTGTTCCAGTATTAGATGCCATGACTAAACCATTTTTCTGCTTGCAGCTGGCCACAAAGCTGGTTGGATTTCTCAGCTGCTGTCCAGGCTATCAGCCAAGCTCAGAGGAAGACCACAGGAGCAGCCAACATCATCCTTGCCTCACTCTTTTATTAGTTTTAGGTTAGTACTGAAAATCTTGTTAGTAGCTAGTATTGCTGTCACTTGGCAATACTATTTTGGATGATTTCATTTCTTAGTCAGGTATCTCAGTGTACAATATGTGCAAAAGAAAACTATATGCGAGATCAGGAAAATGGTATTCGTTTACCACGAAGAAATGACCCCAGATGTATCCCAATTTTGTATTATTTCCTTATTCATTTACACACGATTTCTTTGTCTTCGTCATTTGCCCTTTGAACCAGTTTCTTAATCATCACACTTGCATATTTTCAATTTTATTCAACATTTTCATTGGGTCAGTCAGTTCCATATGCTGAATCCCCCTGGAAGCTTGTCTGTGTTAGTTTCTTCCGTTGATGGTTTCTGCCTTTGGTTTTGGCCTTGTATTGGTAGGTCATCAAGTCTTGAGTTAACTCTGAAAAGCAAATAATTGGGAAGAGTACACTAATTTTTAAAAATATTTTTTTAAGTGTAAAAGCTCCTTTATCCACGAAGAAGGAAATAAAATAGAAGTCATGATGAATTACTTCAATAAATGAAACTGGACATCAAATTCTCTGCTGATCAGTATTCAATAGCATGAATTATCTGCTGCATGCTGTTGAAATGGCATGTTACGATTCACCATACCATCACCAGATTTTACAAGTGTTTTTGACTTCCCTCATTCACCCACATTGCTTATCATTTACAAAGTCGGTCTTCTATGATTGTTAAGAAGGTTTATTTTCTCCGAGAAAAAAATCAACCCAAAAGAAGGAGACGTATGCTTCATCTGATTCTTTTGCAAGGAGTGGCAGTAATCACCTCATTTTCTCTTGGTCCTTTCACACTGTCACTCATGTGACTGCATGTAAATTGGGTCCTTGAAAAAGTGCTGCAATGTTTATTTGCTGATCCCTGACAATCTGAAAACAGCAAACAAAACAAATGATATGCGGGTCGGGCAAAAGCTGTAAATAGCAAAGGCAATGCCAAATACAGATGAGAGAACTTGAGTTTATTATGTACCTGAATTGGACTCTTTTATCTTCAGCTTCTTGAGTAAACAGAGATCTTCCAGCGAGTGCTTTCTCTTTAAGCCAAGGCCATTGCTCATGGCCGCATGATGATCTCCTTCTTCATATCCTAAACATCAAAACTTAAAATCAGTCACACACTGTTCATCTTTATGCATAATGAACAAATTTCATAGCCACTCTCCCTAATCAATGCAAGTGCACTAAGAAATCAGAAATTTGTATAAAAAGATTATTACCAACCCTTAAAACTTTACCTGAGCTGCTATCTTTCAGCTTTTTATTCTTGAACAAGTTGATATCTTCAGCCAATGGCCTCCGACAAATGCTACAGACAGGGGCTGCAAATTTACCAGGAGTCTCAACTAAAGTATCCCCAGAATTATGCAATCCTGGAAAAGGCAAGAATGGAACAAATGGCTTCGAAATTTACAACTAAAAATAAGTCCCCATATATTAAAAAACTAACACTGAATAAGCACATAAGGAATTGAAAGGAACTTACGCTTGCTGCCAACTTTGGAGAGCTTGCCGTCAACAATGAGTGCGTCCTTATCGTCCTTTCCAGTGGACAATCCCTTAGCCGAGAAAAACTTAATCAACGGCCTCCAAGTGACAGAGCTGGATACAAAATCGAACCCTCTGCTGATGAAGTGACCGTTGAGCTTGACAGTTGATGGATCCAGTCCAAACGCGCGGGCTATGGACCCCAAGTCGAGTCTCTGCTCGTCCCATGCCACAAACTGAATTAGGTTCGACACTGACGGGCAGAACAGTTTTATTGTTCTCGGATTGCTCATTGAATAATTCTATCTCCGGTTTCTCCTTCTCTCGGACTTTGAGCGTCTCTAATTCTCTCTCCGCTTTCTGGTTGTAATATTTGTTCGTGCATGGTGATTGTCGGTCTACTTGATTCTAACTCCTAACGCCTTCTGGATGTTTCTCAAGTACTTTCCGTAATTCTTACCGCGGCCCTGTATTTTCGCTTTTTTTGCCTCCCCGTCTATTGAAAACGACAACGTTTCAGGTTTTTCCACTTGTCCTCACGTGTAAACGTCCTTTTGGACAATATCAGTGTATCACTGTATCAAACGTCCTCTTTACCATATTCCGTATGATATCACTATATCAAACGACCACGTTTCATGTTTTTGCAATTGTTGACATAACACGTGTAAAACAGTAAAAGTCACCCTTTTTAATATTAATTTCAAAACTTTTATTAATTGTTTTAATTTTGTGTAATCTTTTTTGACTCACTGATATTACAATTAAAAATTTACAGATATATACAATTAGAAATTATCGGAACTTTTTGTAAGCAAAAGATTATCGACTTATTTTGAAAGATAATCGAGTCTTAATTTTTAATTGCTTGGACCATTAATTGCTGGCAGGCATTATTACGAATGAACTAAGAACCCATTGGTTAATTTTGTGTAAATTAAGCACATGATATTGTTATTGGCATGATTGGTAAGAGTATTATCAGAAAATCGTTTAATTCAACTTTTTTAAATATTAATTGACATAACTTTCAAAAAGTTGGAGGGATTAGTTTTGCAAATTACAAAACTTTTGTGGTCAATGTTATAAATTTCCGTTTACTTTTCAAGTTTTAATTCAATTACGTATTTAGAATATTTATTTTTTTTTCAGCTTTTGCACGATGCCGTTTGTTTGTTAAAATTTTACTAATTTTAGACTTCATTTTTTTAATTTACTTATTTATTTTTTAAATTCATGTCAAACAACCATATTTACGTTCTTTTAATTTATTAAAAAATATTACTTATATTCAAATATTAAATAATTAAAAATATATATTATTCAAACAGTAAATAATTAAACAAATATATTTTTCAAATATTTATATTTAGATTCATTTGTGTTTCAGCTAAATACAAATTTGTTCATATCTCAAAAAAAATAAAGAACAAACTTTACACTATAATTATTAATTAGTTTATTTGCATTAAAGCCTAGCCCATTGGTGGGCTTTATTACCTAAACAAAGTAAAGGTGAAATGTGAAATTAAAACCTGCATTTGGCGCCATTTGTTGCAGTAAAAAACGGTGGCGTTTTCAACAGATCAACTGAATAGAATAGAAGTACAGGGATTGCATTTCACGGCTGGGAAAGGGAAAGCAAGTTCTTTTCTTGTGAACGAGGCAGCGAACAAAGTATTATCGACTGTTAGAATCAGTACCGAGCCTTCAATAGTTTCCCAATCTCTCAAATGCTTCGGTTGCAAGGCTTCTCTGAAGCCACTAGAAGTCTCAACCACGCCGTATTAAAAACCTCATTTGGATGCCAGCCATTCAACGACGCCATTCTGCTGGCTCCAATCTTCAATGCCGTCCGATCACGGTATGAATATGAATCGCTTGTTGCTTCTTTCAATTTCAATGCTACTATTTGTTTGTTTGGATTCAAAATTAAAACAGACATCAATCTATTGTTGATTGCTTTGACATTAAGATTTGATATTTTCTAAATAAAGCGAGCAATTTTGTACTTTCATTTAGAGACGACCGTCTTGGAAGTAGACAAGAAACTGCTCAAGGAACTGGAAGGATTTGGATTCCCACTTGCTCGAGCAGCGCGGGCGCTTCATTATTCTGGTGCTTAGGCCTATTTTGTGGATATAAATTGACTTTGGAAATTACATTAGTTTCTAATTGTTTTTAATTTCATATGCAAAAAATTGAATTTTTCTTTTTGTCTTTTCTTTCCAGGCAATGGTAGCCTTGAGGATGCTATAAATTGGATCGTTGATCATGAGAACGATGCTGAGGACGATGAGATGCCTTTGGTATGAACATGATCTTTCATCTTGGCAAATTCTTTTGTTTCTTTCTAATTCCCCATTCCTATCTTTTTACAGTCCCAATTGTTCTCTTTTCATTTGGGAATTCTACTGCATAATGATGTATGCTCGTAGGCAAGGTCTAACTAAATGACTACTTCATCTATTGTATTGATGTGGGGAAGAAGAGCTAGCTCCTCTACATTAAAGTTAGTTTATGAAATGATGTTACAATTTGGACAAAGAGAACTAAGAGCAGGATTTGCAGTTCTGGTAGGCAGCTGGGAACTGGAACCATAAGTGTTTTATTGGATATATAGTGACAGATCAGGGCTTCTAAAACACATGATAACTTATGTGGTTGATTACTGGGACATTATATTCTCTGAATATGATAGTTTTTTACTATTTACTCCAATGGTGATTTTGGGGTTGGTAGACCTGAGAATTAGAGAAATGTAATACTTAAGCAAAGCTATTATGCAGATGATGGCGCTCCATATGCCTAGATTTTGTGTCATGATATAGAATCGAGGTTTTTCTCTGTTAAATAAATTCTCATCTGCACATCTACCTCTCAAATTGATGGTTTGATCAATTATCAAAT
This sequence comes from Citrus sinensis, assembly GCF_022201045.2. NCBI lineage: Eukaryota > Viridiplantae > Streptophyta > Magnoliopsida > Sapindales > Rutaceae > Citrus > Citrus sinensis. The sequence goes on along the minus strand of NC_068558.1, from coordinate 41,556,419 downwards.
CATCAAATAGCATTTCATAGTTTTCCATGGCTTCTATTCTTTCATTTTCATATAAGGAGCGCGAGATGTGATAAGATGGAAAATTAGGTTCATAAGTTAAATAGTCTAGCATATGACCTTTGAAAGATCTTATCTTTTTCGAACTATCACTGGATATTTGTCTCATCTGTTCAATTCATTTCAGATAGCTGTCAACATTGAAATTGAATCTCCTCAGCCAGATCATATGATGGAAGAAGTGGAAAAGAAAGCGCAGGAAAAAAGGTCATCCCCAACACCCCCACCCAAATAGAGTACTCTTTGATGAAAAACTCTGCAGCTTCTTCTTCTCTCATTATGTCCATTTGCATATTTACACTCTGAATGTTTTCTAGATTGATCCTGTATTTTCTTCTGAACATATAAGCTCTCTCCCTCCCCTTTCACTTCTACTATTGTTCTTCATTCTCAGGGATCGAGCTCACCAGAGGAAAGAAGAAGAAAAGAAACCGGAAAGCAACAGCGAGAAGGTAGTTTGTAGTCTACTCCTCCCTATTGTCCTATGATAGTTTTCTGCAATCTTTATAATTTTAGGCAATCAGACAGGGACATAATCATGCTCCCTATCTCTCTAAATATGTATGCCAAAGAATTCAATAATATAAGACTTTTGCTTAGTCTTTAAGCCACTATTTTCATTCTCTAATTTGTATGTTCCCATTTTGTTTCCTAGGAATATTGTTGAGATTATGCGATCATAATTTGGTCCATAGAAGCTAATGTTCTGTATCCTTCTATAGAATAAGGATATCTAATTGAGATTTTGCCAGTGTTGAATATCATCTGGATCATATGTTTTCTGCTTCCATGGAGCAAAACCCAAAAAATAATGCTAGATGCTCTCTATATATAGAGATGTTATTGTGAATAATAATGGTACGAATTCCACTACATGAAGATTCTGCTAATTTGTGGACATTTTCAAATCATTAAGAGTGTTTACTTTTAGGATTGCTTTGACCGCCAAGCCTTCTGACTGATTTGCATAACTCATTTTATAATATTTTGAGGATAATAATGCTGTTACCTAGATTTGTCTTTATTGAGCCACATTTCATTACTACTTGCCCTGTGAACATCAATCTGGCATTTACGTCTATTTTGGAGTTCTGATTAGTGTTTCGCCTATGGTAGCATTTCCATTATTTTGGTTGTTAACTGCTTCCTCCTCTCAAGGTTTTAGATGTTGCTTACCTAGGTGCTACATCGGTTACAGCAAAGAATACATGCAGGTAAGGAGTTACTTGAGGCAAATCTAACTGCTGCGGAAAATGAAAGGCAACGGTCTGTCTTATTCCAGTAACTGCTGTTTGTATGCCATGTCATGGATACTTTATCCATTTCATTTTTAACATATCCTATTCTTTCCTACTTTTGGATGCAATCTGTTTCTCAGCTTCTTAGCCACGAGGAAAGCTGAGAAAGAGGAAGTGAAAAGAGCAAGGCAGAAAATTCGTCAGAAAATAGAAGCAGATAAGGTGTTTGTTAGTTATTTATCACAGTTTTTTATATATTTTGCTTTGACTGCTTGAAGATGAGATCTCAAGCATACCAGATAAGAGTTTTGGTATTTGTACTTGAGACTTTGAAAACCTTTCTCCTTTAACTTATGAGCCAAGGTTAACAACATTGATTCTCTGTCAATTTTTTGAAAAAAGTAATGCTAATCATGACTGTTTCATAACTAGTGACCCTTCCCAAAGAAACAAAGAAATTTCATGAGAAAAATATTCTAGAAAAGTAAATATTTGAAAATTTTTCAATTGGATAATAGTGGACCAGAGAGATTTTAAAGTCATGGGTAAAAACTTAATTAACTGTTCTAGAGGACTGATTACACTATTAAAGCATCTGGAATCAGTGATGTAAAATTGTAAATAATCTTTGAAAATCTATGCTAAAATTGACTCTGCATTTTTATGTTTCTTATTTTAAGCAACAGCCGTTCCAAAAATCTTAGTGTTCTCAAAACTGTCGTGTGACTCCCAAGAATTGTGGGTATGTCTTCACAGGTAGAAAGAAGGCGGCAGCTTGGATTCCCATCAGAAAACCCCGTAACTTTAAATCCTTCAAAGCCTATTGTACAGGATAAAATGGTAAGGTTGGAAGAAAAATCTTATATACATGGAATTTCTATCTGGCCTAAACATATGCTGACATTGATGTGTTTTTCTTATCCTGTTAAAATTGTAGACCTCTTTGCCTGTTATGACTATCACAAAGGCTGAGAAAATGAGAGAATGTTTAAGGTCTCTCAGGCGCAATCATAAGGTATTAGAAATACCATCTTTATCTTTATTTTTTAACAAGCAGAAGAGCCGAAAAGTCAGTAATGCGTTTGGCTATAAGGCTACATAAAGAAATTCATTAAAAATAATGGTGAATTCTGTAAGATAGATTAAATTTGCAATTGAATTGCATGAAATTCATGCATAAGCACAGTTTACAGAAAGTGTTTGAAGACATCCAATTGAAACAGAAACCCCAATTAACTGGAATTCTATATTTAAAAATAGACTATGAACCTGAGATTTTCTAGGTCATTTTTAAGTCTCTAAAAATTTCCATCCTCATGAACTGAGAATTTAATATGCTGCTTAGTATTACTTAATAGTCTTGATTTGGACATGTTCACTAATTACTATCAAAAGCTTCTCCAGTTCAACATATTTATTTTTTGATTTTGGGTCTAGGAGGATGATGCCAGAGTAAAAAGGGCCTTTCAAACTCTTTTGATTTATGTTGGAAACATTGTAAAGAATCCCAATGAGGAAAAATATAGGAAGATTCGACTTGGCAACCCATTATTTCAGGTAAAGCACTCTTCCTGGCATTTGTATGTGAATGAACTGTATGGTGACCTTTAGAATCAGTGAAATGTTGTATTTTAACCACCCTACATTTTTGACTCCTTCTAGGTCCTAGTTTCTTCAGATTCAATGAAACTTTTAGGTTTAGTTATTATCACATATTTCATCAACTGATACAAAGCATTGTGTTTGTTCTATCAAACTTTACTTTATTAGACCGATAGGGGTATTATGAGCATATAAAATGGCAATTGGTAGAGAAATAACACATTTGATCACAAGGATGCCTAGCAAAGAGTCCTCACCTTTATTAATTGAGGCGGCATACGTTTCTTGAAAGTCGCATGTTTTCTTTCAGGCACTGCACGGGACCCATCTATTCCACAGCTGCTAGGCAATAAAAGTAGATTGCTCATGGAGACTTTTTTCTAACCCTGGATGGTTATAATTTACTGAATACATCTTTTTGTTCTTTTCTCTGAGAATGCTTTTTGTAAACGCGATTAGCAGCTTTTCTATGTTATCGTCATGATTATTCTCAATAATATCTTCTTTTACCATTTCGAAACAGGATAGGGTTGGGAGTATGAAAGGAGGAATTGAGTTTCTTGAGCTTTGTGGATTTGAGAAAACTGAAGGGGGTGATTTCTTGCATCTTCCTAGCGACAAACTTGACATGGAAAGGTTAAACGCAGCTGGTTCCTTATTAAGGTCTGCAATGACAAATCCCTTCTTTGGCCTTCTCGGTGGCTAAAAGAGGATTAGTGTTATATGAATATCCAGTTCCGTATCTATGGTCTAAAGTTTCGAAAGAATCTGCGTACAGATCATATGAAGACAAACATATAACATATCCATTTATCTTCCAACAATTATTTGTCTTATGCTGGGTTTTTTTTTTCTATTCTTTTATGAGGGAATATTGCACTGTTCAAAGCTAAGACTATGATAATGAATGGAAATGGAGAATTTCAGCTCCCATGAAGATCCAATTCTTCCCCTGTTCGGTTTTCTTTTTTCTTTCTCTAAACCACCAACAATTGTAAAGGACAATGTACGGTGCGTTTATTACTTTTTACATCCTCTTTATCTGAGGAGAGATTGTTACATTGGATACAGCATGTAAATCCAATACAATATTTGAAACTTTCTTTGCTATTTGTCAGGACAGATTGTTTTATTGTTTAAATTCTTAATTAATTAATTAATTATGTTATATCATATTAATTTGTATAAGTAATTGTGGCGGTAGAATTATTTTTTTTGAGAAGTCTTTTCTTCTTTATTTATTTTCACCTTTATATTTTAAGCTCATTTATCATAATCTTTTATGATATGATGAAATACGCACATGTCGTAAATTTGAAATGAGAATTGAATTTTAATATATCTTCACTTTAATTTTAAAAAGATATATAATGTTTCGTGGATATATTTGTTAAAACAAAAAATAATTGAAAATGTTTCATAAAATAATTGAAAAACTACCCTAATCATTTCCGCCTGTAGCCCAAAAATATTTAACCTCAATGTATATTAGGGCATGAAAGAATGAGTTGCTCCCTCGTGGGTATTTTTGGGTGTGTTTGGTATTATTTTTCAAATGGTTTTTTTAGTTTTCATTTAGAAGATAAGAAGGATTAGTTTTTTGTGAAGATGTAAACGCATTTGGTAATTTGTTTTAAAATTAAAATCTAAAAATGAAAAATAGTAAAAATGTGTTTGGTAGTTTGTTTGAAAATTTATTTGACATAATTTTTATGAAAATTATTTTAGAATAGTTATATGAAATGCGTTAATTTTAAATTTATCTTCTTGTTATTTTAGATACTTTTGCAAAAATGAATAAACAAGTAAAATAATGTAGTAATAAATATTAATATAAAATTATGAGTTTTTATATTGTTACAAAGTTTTATTAAATAAAATATTATAGAATAATTTATAGAATATCCATAATTATTTCAAAAAAATATTTATTATTTTATATTAAAGTATTTTTTAACCAAATTATTGTATACATAACAAATCTACTATGTATTTGTCATTTTTAAATTAAAGTATCATGTTTGTATTTAACATCTTTTCGAGGCCCACGACTTTTTAGTGGTAAAAAGTCACAAAAGTCACCAAAATGTAGTCCCATACGTTAATTGCATGTAGGATAGAAAAACAAAATTTAGATAACACAAATATTGTGATCTTTGCATTTGTTAAGAAAAATTAAAGAATAAAAATATTTCATTCTCCATAATTTCTCATTATAGAAATGAAATGTCCGACCAAATGTATTTTCAATTTTATTATTTTTGTAAAACGAAAAACGCTCAGTTAAAAAATGATACGAAACGCACCCTTCATTTCTTTGAAAAAAGAGTAGGTTTCCCTCTATTGCTGCAATTTCCAAAAACAAGTGCAACTGCCCCGATCCGCAACGCAATCGGGTTCGGGCAGCGAAAACTTTAAATTCCGAAAATATCCCTGTCTTTCTTTAACATCCACCCGCGTCTCGAAAGCCGAAGTAGTGGATAGTGAAATCCCTTATGCTTCTCCAATTTTTCAAGTTTACAGAGAATGCGTTGAAAAACAATTTGGCTAATTAATTTCACTTTTTCTCTCTCGTTTAAAATATCTGAAAACTTATTGCTTTGCATTTACTTACGCTGACAGCTTTGGTTCCATCTCTCTAGAATTTCAAATTATTCTTCAATTTTTGGCCAAACTAGGGTTAGGGTTTTAATTTAGATAAAAGATGTATGCTGATCGAGTGGAAGCTGCGGCGAAACAGTCGGTTAAGGAGCGTCTCAACGGTAATTCCGTCGGTGATTCTACTCGTAGGCGATCAATCACTGGCAAAAGGTTCGTAATTTTAATCTAATGTGATTTATTGCAATTGCTTTGTTCAATTTGAAACTGAGTTTTACTTCACAGTTACCTATTGTAGCTGTGCTGATTTCCTTTATGTATCAGATACGTGTAGAAGCTTAGAAAATTAGTTCACATTAATATTTTAGTTATGAGATTATTGGGTTTTACAATTTAGGATCTGGGTCTTATTCTGTAAATTGGTCTGGCTCTTGCTTCCTGAAGTTTAAGAGTTTGCTTGTAAGGTATGAGTTTTTCACTTTTGAACGACTGGTGATAGTATCATATTGTGTTCCCTTGAAGGCTCAAAATTCTTTTAAGTAACTATAGTATTTAAATAATCTTGTTTTGGTGGTTAGTTTCTGTGATTTTTTTTTTTTTTTGAGACTTCATAATCGTGTCATTGTAATGAACTAATGATATATTTTGCAGGCAAAGGCAAGCTGACAAGTGGGAGCATGATCTTTACACTGATGATGAACCAAACGCTTCAAGTATGGATTGATTGTGAACCTGGAACTAAAAATTGCTGCTATTCTTGGATGCAACTAATATCATCTCTAATTGGTTTTGACTGTGTGTTAATGGCTTGTGAAGATCGCATAGTTGGTGTTCGAGATCTTCGTTTGAAACTTCAAAAGAAGAGTCTACAGCAAGTATCTCAAAGTGGAAAGGGGCATCTTTCAGGCGTGCGGGATCTTCGTGAAAAGTTATCTGGGACAATGAATTCACAGCCAGTGAACTCTGATCCGCCTAAACCAAAATTGGAGGCTGCCAAACTGGCCAGAAAGAGTGTAGCCGTTGAAGCTCCTGAACCAGAGTCCAAAAGAATTGCTGTTCCAGCTTCTAAAAAGAAAGATCAGCAAAAGGCATAAATTTTCTGCTTTCCTTTTTATATTAGTTCTCTACATTCATTTCTAAGAGCTGTAAGGAAGAATCCTGTTTTAGGTTAGATTTTGGCCATGTTTAGGTGAGAATTTCAAGCCAATTTTTCTTGAGGCTACACTGTAAGTTTCATTTTTTTTTTTTTTTTGTATTTGCATGTAGCGCACAGAAGTGTGAAATGCTTATTGTTTCCTGAAGAAACATATTAGAAGCACCACCCATTTACCTTGCTAATATAGTTATGTTTTCTAGAGCTTTTTATGTGTTCTTCCAATGTTGAATGAAGTAAGCAGCCCAGTATTTTCCCAGATATTTGAAGAGAAGAATGGTAGGCTAAGTTATTTGGACTGTTGGAATGAGGCTTGATTTAAGTTTGATATGTCTTAAATAAATTTTGAGGAATAGACGAGGAAAAAAAGGGTTCACATGTCTGTCTGTATGAAATTTAAATAGTTTTTCGTAAAATAGGTCAAATTAAGCATGTCTTTTCACCTCCCTCGCACCTAAGTTTGGACTCTTCAACTGAGGTCTTAGCTTCCCAGTGTATTAGTTAGATCTACGGATGTGCACGTATTTTCTGTTCCTTCTTTTTGTCTCAGAAATTCTAAGCCTGCATCTTTTCATTCAGGCTGAGACATCCGTGGATGGTTTTCTGCGATCATTGGGTCTTGAGAAGTATTCCATTACGTTTCAAGCAGAGGAGGTATGTAAACCTACTGCATTCTTCTGCTTATTGTGTTTTATTTTTACTTGTTATTTCCAATCATTATCCTAGGGATTTCTACTACTTTTAAGACCCACTCCTTCTGCAGGTTGATATGACAGCCCTTTTACACATGACCGATGAGGATCTCAAGGCCTTAGGAATACCTATGGTAAATTCCCAAACTCACATGCAATATGTAATTTTTTTTTTAAATAGATTTCAATCTCAGTGCAATAATTTACAGAATACAAGAAGCTTCCTGTTTAGATGTAATAGGAGAATTTGAAGATTTATTTTTTGGGTTCCCTGCCAAGGACGTGTTAGTCAATCATGTCATTTAAGAACTAGGAGTCAATTTTTTGAAACCATGTTTGAATATGTCCATTGGAGTTCCTGTTCTGTTATCATGATATGTGGACAATGCATGTTCATTTTATTAATTGTCAGGGCGATCCATATTTGTCCAAATACTAAATTGTATTGGTTCCACAAATGATGTCTTTATTTTGGAAAATATGACTAGTTTTGAAAATTTAACTGTACTCCCTTTTTTAGTTCTGTAATAACAGTACACATTGTTTTAATATCTTTTGGTGTATTTATGCTGATGATTAGTTATGGATTCAATTGTTTGGACTCGCTTATTTTTCCATCCCTTCAATTATCATGGAAATAAATATAATGATACCACAAGAAAATAGGCGCAGGGGATTGGTGAAATCTTCTAGATTCGATTTCTTGAGTTGGACCTTTTGGTCTTTAAGAAGGACGAGAATCTTTTTTAGAATGTAAAAGTTGCACCTATCTTTATCTTTGTACTATGTTGTGTTCATATGTGATAAACTTGTACCTGAATATAGATATTTAAGTAGATACATTATTTCTTCTCCTTTAAAAAAAAATAATAATACAAAAGTAGATACATTATATAGATGTAAGAATGTGCACACAACAATAGAATTATAGTGCGACTGGTTGGCCTAGAGTAATCCCATTTTATGATTTTGCCTGCTGCCTACGCTGGACCAGTCAGGGTTGGGATTTCTCCCTTTTAAATGGGATGCATGTCCTTAGGTATCAGTGTCTTTTAACCTGATCAAGAGTTGATGAATATAACATGATTTTTGGGTATATTTTTTCTCTTGGCTACACATGGAGAATGCTTGAAATTGAATGCTGTTAGATTCAATCGAAATTAGTTGACAAATTTGGCTAGTAGTCTAACTCTGTGAATCAACTACTTGGCAGTGAGCTGCCTTCATGTGCTTTTGGATGTTTTGCCATACCTGATTTTCAATCTATTACAGTTATTTGTTCTTTACTTTGCAATGATTAATAGAAGATTTTTTATTCATATTGTTGGTTTCAGGGCCCGAGAAAGAAGATACTCTTGGCATTGGAATCCAGAGCCTAACATCTCAGGCTGTAACTAGTTCTTATGCATGTTGGCATGGGTTTTGATATGTTTATTGGTTTCTCCTTACAAGTTTGTATCTTGTACTTTGGTTGATACGAGCTTGCATGTAACCATGTGTCATAAAAGCCATGCCTTCTTCCCCCCTCCTTTTTTCCCTCTCCTTTTTTTCTTTTTATAATTTTTACCTCCTTTTTTTTAAGTTTTTTGGCTGAAAGTGGCTCCCGTAAGCTTGTTATTGAAATGAACTCATAGAGTAGAAACTTTAAAGTAATGAATGTACTATTTTGTTAGCTGTTATCTATGGCTTGCTAAAATCTTGAAACTGTGGCTAGTGGGGAGTGGGGCTTTTTGGTATAGCGTTTATCAATGCAGTTTCCTTTGCTGTTTATTGGATTTTAAATCAATTGCTTCCACTTTAAGCATGTTTTAATCTTAAGGTATGTTAACTCTTTCTCTCTCTCTCTTTTTTTTCTTTCAAATTTTGAAAGTGTCACCGAAAAACTCTCTTAATTTTGTTCTTCAAATAAGGAGGAAAAGTAAATTCTTTTAAAAAGACTTTTCAAATAAAAACAAGTTAATTTTATTTTAATCAAATCTTTTTCTTCGCTAAATTTAACTATTTTCTATTGATTCTCAACAAATTTAATTATCTTCTATTTTATCACTTATTCAATTTCAATTACCCTCAACTTTTTCCTTCAACAAGTTTAATGAATCTCTATTTATTTTCCCTTCAACAAATTTAATGAATCTCCATTTTCTTCAAGTATTTTTAACTCTTTATAAATTAAGTCATTAGTGATGTAGATGGTTCAATGAATTGAAATGAATTAGGAATTTTTTTTTAGAATGTTGGATGATCAAATTGATCCACTTTGATGAAGTTAAATGAAAAATGAGTGATATTAAATTTGCATTGAGATGTGCATGAGTTTAATGATATTAATAGGGTGGGAAAAAAAAGCCATTAGAACAAAAAAAAAGTAGTTATTTTTGTGAAAGGAAAAATAAAATAGTAATTAATAGCATTTCTCTATCTCCAATCAAAATAATATAATATTAATAGAAAAGGAAAATTTTATTTGATAATTTTGGAGAGAGAAGTATATCCTATTTGAAAATTTTTAATTAGAATATTTCTTAGAGTCCTTAATATTGATCGGACTCTTTAAATAAAAAATAAAATTTATTTGAAGTATATTTTAATAATGCTCTTATAATAATGTTGTTTAGCATATTACTATAATGTTATTTTGCATATGACCTTATGAGGATATCAACTAATTTGTGTGGAATAGACAGTCATTTTTGGGGATCAAGGGGTGTGCCTTTGGCAGTTCCATCTATCATTCTATTATGAAAGACCAGACTCACCTGTTCTGCCATAATTACCTGCATATTCCACCGGGTAGGATTCCAACTCCGTAAAACAACAACCTAATTTTAAACATCCTCCAATGATCTAAATATTGAGTCGTCTTATGCCTTACGGGGCAAACATCTCCATCGGGTTGTAACAGAGGTCCGATTGCAAAAGGCTGCAACAGGCATTATCACCTACATGGTGTGGTATGGATGGACTCATAATTTTAACCTTACATCGGTCAAACTTAATAAAAGAAGGCATTACCAGCATAATTCAACCTTATTTTTTCACTAGAAGGATGGAGAAAAGGTCGGGAAAGAAGATTGAAAGGTAACAAGTTGACAACTAACAGGTGGCAAGATACATCTGATTCTAGAGGAACTTGTTTATTGTTCATCCATGGGAAGTGGAGTGGCAGTAGGGATGGCAATGGGGAGGGGAGGGGAGGGGACCAATCTCTCCGTACTCATCTCCAATATTTTGTGTATGTCCCCATCTCCTTACCGTTCCCGTCAGAATTATTTAAGAGGCTCCCCATCCCCTCCCCGAATAATAGCAGGTGATCTCCGATCCCCGAATAACTAATACAATTTTTTTTATTTTGAGTTAATCATATTAAAAAAAATTCAAATAAAAGTAAAGTTCGAAATATATCTTACATTAATATCCATTACAAAAGTCACATACATTAAATTAGTAAGTAACGCAGCATACAAGAGATACAAACTATCATGAATAAATTAATAGTCTAATACAAAATTGTAACAAATAAAATTAAATTTATATTCAAAATTAACTTTTCAATAGTGGCGTGGGCACTTTATAAATGTGAACTATTTCCTTTACAACACAATAGTTAAGTCGAAGCAAATATTAGATTAGATTAGATATTAAAATTGTAATTTACTGTGGGCAATTATAACATCTAAAAATAAATAAAAAATAAATTTAAATTTAAAATATTTAATGAATATTAAAATTAAAACAAAAATTTTGGACTAATAGAATCTGTCCAGTCTTTTTAATGTCCTAAATAAAAATTTAGAACTTTAATTAGTTAATTAGGCCTAAAAGTTTAATAATATAAATATTTTGATATTTTTTATTTTTACCAATACTTATAATTTTATAATTCAAATTTTATTATTTATTTACTAGTAATTTTAAAAAATAAAAATTAATTAAAAATTAAAATGGAGAAATGAGTAGGGGATAGGGATTCCACCTCATCTCCGTCCCTTCCCCGAATAAGAAATTGGGTAAAAAAATTTCCCCGTCCTTTCCCCGAATAAGAAATTGGGTATTAAATTATCCTCATATCTTCCCCGAATGGGGAAAATCACCGAGAATACCGGTCCCCGTGGGGATTTTTGCCATCCCTAAGTGGCAGGTACACTTGCAAAGCAAGTTTTTCATGAGAGACTGTCCAATTAGCTGAAAAAATTACACTCAATTTAGTAATAATTAACCGAAACGCCGAGGGGGCAAGAAATCCATCTCGCTCATTGGTTGACAAGAATCCCACAGATACTCAGAACCAACCATATAGACCCACCATAATCTCAGTATTTCTACAATATGAATCTTCAAAACGCCTACCAACATCATTGATTGATGAGAAAATCATTCAAGTGTTATTGAGATTAAATGGAATAATGTTTGCTTCGCAGTATGAAGCTGTGGCGCACTACGCAATGCCGGCTGAATTTACCATCTGATGCCTGCTGGCCTCTCTGCATTGTCTCCCTCCTCTCTATTACTAGATGTTGCTCAGGTCAAGGTAATGATCAAGACTCTACCTTCACTTTGGCTTTCCACGCTGTGTATTTTGCTTTTTCTTGCTTGTATCTCTTCCATTCTCTTAAAGCGGCAAGGAGGACATGCATCGAAACAGGCAAAAAGAATGGCTGCCCAAAGAGACGCAAAAGGGCATCCAATAAGAGAGTAGACAACAAGAAAAGTGATATCTCAAGCAAACAGTCAGGTCAATCCTGATAAACTTGATTCATATAATATTCTACATAATAACTCTTTTGTTTAGCTAATCTAATGCTGTACATATGTTTGAAGGAAATTAAATAGGATTTAATAAAAGAGCTAATCAGATTGACCTTGCTTTAACATAAAATGTTCCATCATGCACTAATTAGGTTAAACTTGCTTATACAAGTAATTTTTTCATTAAGTGCCTGGATATGAATGAAGAGTTGAGTAACAAACCGAATAGATGGCAAAACAGTGCTCAAATGAGTAGTAACTGATGGACATGATAGACGGGTGAAAAAAGGCATCCTCTGCTAGGGATCTTGCTTGTCCTGAAGACACTGACAAAAAGGGATGGTAAATGATTAGTTAGGCTATCCTTGCTGATACAAAATGAAGACAAAATCCACAATCGAAGCCAAAAGCAATGAGAACCTAAAAGTACTGTGTAGAGAAACATACCTGCAGAAGATTCATTATCCCCTAAAGAGGCATTACTCTGGGACAATTTTGCTGCCTCAAGAGAAAACTGAACCTGCTCATCGAGAACAAAAGAAACAGAAAATTCAAAAATCTCATGCAATTAAACCTTGTGTAATAGAGAAATGACCAAAAAATATAACTAACAAAGCCTATGATCTAATTCAGCAAAGACTGGGACAACAAATGATCATCTCTTATGCATCAAATAAATGTAGATAGCTAATGTTGCATTCCTCATCCATGTCCATAGCCGGTTAATTCTCTCTTTTCTTCCCACTAATATTTTCTCCCAACACATGGTCATTTATTTTCATCAATTACAAAAGTAAAACATTCCTAACCCTTCAAGCACATGGATCGGATATGAAATCATTGATATAGTTGTTCGATCAACAGTCAATCAACTTGGCAACTAACCAGTTTTCCTATCTCATCCATGATAATCATCCTTGGCAGCGACTGCACCTGAACAGAAAAGTTTCATCATAATTGTACCAAATGCTCTGGCTGAAAGTGGAGAATGTCAGTTTATTAGTACTAAACATACCAATCTGGAAAGGGAACCAAGTGTTGTGGAACATGAATGAAGATTAAAGCATGCGAACTGCCGAGACAAAACATCCAGCTCCCTAAGAAAATGACCAAAAATTACCATCAAAGAAAGAATTCAATAATACAGTTACAAATTGACCTTCAAAACTGAACAAACCAAAATCAATATAAACATCTTCAGAAAACTAAAAGTTCCCCGAAATAACCTAAGCACGTGCATCTACTGCAGTAAATACCATACTGGCAATATGATGTAATATGTTTAGTCAAGAAAGCATTTGTTAACAGACAGATGTCCCATTGAGTTTTTGACTAGTCAAGAAAGAAAACATCACTGTTACCATTCTGTGAAGCCTTTTCCACTAGGCAAAAGGTGGTATGTGCCAGAGGCACCAATGTAAAGGTTATTGGATTTAAGGCCGAATAGCTGCCGGAACTGTCCCATGAAAACTTCAAAAACCGCCTGAAGATCCTGTTTCAGAATGTGCCCCATAATAAGGAAATAATTAAGATTTTATTGATAAATTGAAAATCCAAAGCTCAAGAAGTCCCAGAAAAACTAATCTGACCTCACGAGACATAGTATGCCTGGAAGGATGATTAGTTTCAGAATTCAAACAGCCAGGAGGGTTCCAAACAACAACACCTCCCCACATCTACAAGTTACCAGAAGCATCATTTGTGCATATTATTAGGAAATTTCAAGGGAAAATGAAACTCCAAATAATGAAAGTGAAGATAATGAAGGTAAGTTCACTAACAGGAGATATAAAACCATTTGTCTTAGAAATCTCTCCAGTTGGAAGCAGAAGGGAAAGAGGGCACTCCTTTGCAGATGGTACATATCTGAATGCATAAAGAAAGAAAATCAACAAAGTGGGATTTGATTGGAACAAAATACTTCTTCTGAATAAATTACACTATTAGCATGGCTTAAACTAACAAATCAAGGAAACAACCTAAGGATGACAACAGAAAACACCACAAAAGAAATTCATAAATACAGGATTCTCCAACTTTTAAAGAAAAATAATAATAATGAAAAAATTATTTTTCCTCAGAGATTAAATAGCCCTACAGAAAGTTAATCACATATACTTAAAACCTCCAACCATAACTAAACTGATAAATATGTACTGTCTCTTCAAATGCAAAAACAAAGGAGAGAGCAAAATAAAGCTGAAAACTAAATGAATACTTGGCCAATAAGATAAGTGTAGCTATTCTTCAGGAAAATAAGATATGTTCAACTGACAAGCAAATATTCTAAAAAAACTAATAACATGTCACATGCTGATATACAATTTGTCTTAAATGAATCTACCATAATATAACAACTTGATCTGCACACAAGTATCAGGAAGTGGATAAATGGAGAAGGAAGTAAAAGGATATACACCACAAATTGCAATATCTTTGACCGTCCGCCTGCTGCAATAGAAGTATCCAAGTGCCACTCGTTTGAATTCACCTATTCAATTAATCAACACCATTATGAGTGAAAAGAATAAAAACCAATCACTCATACGAGATGCAGAATAAACCATGATAAGAAAAGATAACATGAATGACTATTCTTGTATGAGTGAACCATACTGTAAATGTCTAACACTTCAAATATGGCACCGTGGGATTAATGGAGATTTTACAGTAATATTCTTCCAAAACTTCCAATAATCTGTCAAAAACCAAAAAAAGTTAAGAACTCAAAGAAACTTACAAAGAAGGGAAGATCCTTGGTACTAAAGATGTAGCTTTTCCACTTTTCATCCCAGTATGAGAATGAGGATTTTGGCGTATGGTATAAAACCTAAAAGTGAGAACAAACAACAAAAATAGACCAGTGTCAGATAGAACCACACTCAAAATGAATGCAACACCAAAGATTAATAAAATCACAGTAAGTGTTTATGGAAGGAAGAAAGAACAATTACCTGACTTTCAACACTGATATTTGCAATAGGTCCCAAAACCTTAATTATAGGGGCCAGTAGAGTTTCATCTATTCTTTGGAAATCCCTGCATATATATGGAAATGGAAGATGAATAGATTTCTAGAATGGTTGTCGCAGATATGTGTAATCTGCTATTTTTCGTTTTATTTGTCCATCAATATTTATTTTTGTATACTCTTTTAACCTCATAAGAAAAGGACCAAAGAATTTAAAATGACCTCCAAATACATTAATCAGCAAAGCGAATGAGCATTAGTTATTGAATTGAGCAATTCACCTTCTTACTTCCGTCAAATGCAGCCATATATCAGTAGAGTAGATTCTAGATATAAGAAAATAGCAGAAAAATAGATCTAAAAATGCAAATCAAAACTGTAATTGCCTCTATCACAGACTTTTCTTATCTACTTGTTCAGATAATAACTTGTTGCATTCAAACTAAGACAATTTATATATATAGGGAAATCAAAGAAGAATACAGCAGCAACAACAAACATCTTACCAATC
Source organism: Citrus sinensis (assembly GCF_022201045.2). Lineage (NCBI taxonomy): Eukaryota > Viridiplantae > Streptophyta > Magnoliopsida > Sapindales > Rutaceae > Citrus > Citrus sinensis. The sequence continues at coordinate 41,540,851 of NC_068558.1, read as the reverse complement.
GTAAACCCAATCGTTGGGTTCGGCATTAAGCAAATTAAAGGAGAGCACAATCCTACCATCAGCACCCACAGGCATAAACTCCCCATGAATCAACCCATTTTCTGTCCCTCCATTCACAAACATTTTGACAAATATCTCCGCAACTCTCGAAACCAATACACTCTCCTCCTCCTCTTCAACACTCCCCACAATCCACGCGTGCCTGTACTTCCCCACCACCGCCCTAATCCCCTCTCCACCTCCATTCACCACCACAACGCTGTAGACATTCTTCACTCCCAGAGCAGACCCCAACAACTCATCAACACCATCGTCATCATCGTTACCAATATCAAAATCAACGGCGCTGATTGCGCCACAGCGGTAGTAGTTACTCTTATCAGTTGGATGCGTTTGCGCGCAACTAGAAACGGAGTCAACGGTGACGGAGAGTGCGAGATCGTTAGCACAGGCGCCACATTGGGAGGTATTCGAGGTCAGTTTCCTAATTTTGTCGAGGATTGACAGTTGGAGATGGTTAGGGCTGGGATTCGAATTGAAGTTAATAAATACGGCTTGAAAACGGCAGGGGAATGATAGCGATGGATTCGATTCCATTTCCGATATTTCGCCGAACGGAAGCGAAGAGCGGTAGATTTCGACCGACTTCCATAAGAACGGAAAGCCTGTAATTAAAATTAAAAGTTAATGAAAATGAAAATTCAGTCACGAGTGGATGCACATATTTGGGTGTGATGATTACCTAGGACTAAGGAGAAGAGTACGGAGAGAGTCAGGACGAGCCGCTTCACTCCAGGTTTGGTGATGCGGGTGCTGTCCGGGTCCACGTGTGAAGGTGCGGCTTGCCTATTATCGGGTACCTCGGGTGAGATTTCGCTCATTATTCTTTTGCACTGAATGAAGCTCTTGCCTCTGGTTCGATTGAATTGAGTTCAGCTCGTGTTCGTGCTTCCCGTTAACTTACGAACTCACTGCTGACCTGGCGAATGATTTGGACCCAAGAGATTCCAACAACTTAATAAATAAATAAAAGGGGGCAAACATTATCTTACAACTAATGTAATCGTACATCCTCTCAAATAAACAGTTTATGTATGGGACTTAGTCACTATTTATATGATGAGTACATTTTACATTAGTTGTAAGGTAGGGGATCCATAAAAGGAAAGTGAATTATTTGTACAGTATTGTTGCGGACCGTTGCTAGCTCAATTGTCCATCATTTCGGACTAGAGAGCCCAAAACAAGACCAAGGGTGCTAGCTTGACCCGATTCTGAAAAGGTTGAGACAACTCTAGCACATTTGAGCTTGTAAATAATTTAAAATACTCCACACATTTCTAGCTCATGTAAATATATAGAATTCTAGGCATGTGATAAGAATTCTCTAGAATCTCTAGAATTTGGTAAGCCTCCCCTATAAATATGTCATGACATTTAGCATTTGAATAACAAACTTAGAGCAAGTAACTCAAACATTTTTATAAGCTTTCTTGTAAACACTCTTTGAGTAATACAATTTCTCTCATTCAGCTCTATTGCTCTCTTCTCTATTAATTCTTCGAAAACCTCTAAACTTAACTAGTCGAGAAGCTCAAGACTTACTTAGAAATTTTTGACAAAATTATCTAAGTGCCACACGAATTTGCTGCACAAAACACTCATCCCGTGAAACTATTTAATCTTTTCATTTTAGGAGTGGCCTTTTTTATGTCTTTGATTCGCTTGCAAATACGTTCTTTTTTAAAACGCTTTATAGATTGATCACTAGCCGTCCATGTAAAGGGCTCATTAGTATTTTTCTTATTATATCTTTTATTAATCTTGGTTTTACAATGAGTTCTTTTTCTTTTCTAGTAGCTAAATCAGTAGAATTGATCAGTTTAATGGCACAGAAATCTTGGTTTTCTTCAAATGTTCTGCTAGCCTTTTGGCTTCAGCTTCTGCCTGTACAGCTCTATCAGCTTGACTTCCAGCAAATTTCTCCCTGAAGAACCTCACGTCCTCATCTTTCTGTAAGTAAACGAATTGCCACATTCAGTGATAAGGAAGGCGAGATTAAGCTCTACTAGTAATAGTCCAATAGAGAATCGCCAAAGATATAAAAGTTGAGATAAAGAGAATTTATACCAATTCCTTAAATAATGGAGAGGACATCCCAATCCTGTGACCGGCAGGAAGAATCTCCCAAGGTTTTCTTGCCCTTTCAAGATCTCCATTTTCGTCGGAAAGTGAAAATTTGGTTTCAGTGGGCACATTGAGCTGCTTCAGGACCTTGAATGTGAAAATTAATTGCATTATCATTAGACTCACTAAACAACTTTTGGGAAATTTTTATTCAGGAATCTCTTAACCTGATGCATACCTCAAGAGAAAATGATGGCATGAAAGGTTCCAGCAAACATGCTAGAAGATAAACTAACCCCACTGAAGTTCTAATGACGATAGAGCAGGAACCTTGATCTTCATTGTAAAGCTTCCAGAACTGGCTCTCCTACAGACCATGTCATAAAGTTAAACTAGTCAACGCAGATAAAGCTAAAAAGAACAAAAAACTTGTTTTAACAGACTCACTTGTAGATATGCATTCCCCTCGCTAGAGATGCTCATTCCAATTCGCAATCCTTGCTTCAGCTTAACCTATTCAACGCAGTGCAGAGAATTGTCACAGGACTCCAAAAATAAGACCTGAAATACAACAAACTAAATTTTGTCACATCATAGTTAAGCAATTACCTTTTCCATGGCTTCAATGTACTGATCTATATGGTTACTAATTTTTTCTGCCAACATCTTGGTCGATGGATGTAAATCTGCCTTCGGGGAATCGGGAATGATAGATCCATATCCTCGCCCTGCAGAAGAAATTATCAATATTGTAGGAGACCAAATTATGCATGGAAAAAAATTGTAAGCTGAATGATATACGGTTTTCTAGCGGCGTACATAAGATGATGCAAACAAACCTGGAGGTTTAGCAATGAAGCTCAGTACTCTATTAACAAAATTGCCCAAATTATTCAGCAACTCAGTATTCAATTTTGCTTGGAAGTCCTCCCATGTAAACAGTGTGTCTGAAACCTGACCAGAACAGAACCTTCTGAATCAGCAAGCAGATCTTGCTAAAGCTGATAGCTATGTTTCTGTGGCTATTGAACTCACCTCTGGCCTGTTAGTTATCAGATAATATCGCCATACTTCAGCAGGAATATTCGTATCTTTCACATCATTTCCAAAAACTCCTACACCCTTGCTCTTTGAAAATTTCCCTGCAGTATTAAACATTATATAAACTATACAAACATTTATTATATTGAAGAATCATAGCATCACAGCTTCAGAAACAAAAGGACTTTTTCAGTGCACAACCACCGTAAGGAAATCTTATTTGGCGATTTCATGCCAAGATAACCACTTTGCATTGACAGTAATACCTGCTTCATAGTTTAAATATTCTGTAACACTGATAGTTTTCATTAGTGTCCAGTTTTCTTCAGTCCCAAGAAGTGTAGATGGAAACATCACCTGGAAGAAAAGAATCATCCAAAAGAAGGGTCACAAATAAATCAAACTCCATTAATGAGCACAAAATTTATTAATCTATATGCATTGATAATGTTGAGATCATGAAGATATGGGGTACGCATACTGAATGTTAATGGGAGTGCACATATTAATCATGTCCATTGTCAGTTAAACTGGTTCCAAGAGTCAGAACTGCTAGCATTTTCAATCCATGGGTATAGTATTCCCCTAAGTAGGAATTTCTGTACATTCCTTTTTACAACTCGATAGCAGAAATAAAAAGAATAGAAGAGACAGAAGTGAAGAGGAAGTTCTTACAGTGTGGAAAGGCACATTATCCTTTCCCATAAACTGATACAGCTCCACATTTTCAGGGTTCTTCCACCATTCCTCCCAATCAGGAGTATAGCATGAGGTAATAGATATATAACCAATAGGCGCATCGAACCACACATAGAAGACCTGAACATCATGTATAATCAACTTGACATGATATAATTAAATGTGATACTGCATAAGAGCTGGCAATTTTGAACAAAACTAAAAACAAGAATGTTGTGCTTGACAGAGAAGGGATCAATTTAAAAAATGAATGCAAAATTTCATTTCAACCTTATCCTTAAATTTTTTGTGCGGAACAGGAACACCCCATTTAAGATCCCTGGTAATGCACCGAGGTTTCAACCCGTCCTTAAGCCATGCATATGTGCCTTGAATAGCATTCTGGCTCCAAGATCCTGAAACTGACATCTTATTGATGTACTCTTCTAATTTATCTTTAATCAATGGGAGCTCCAGGAACAAGTGGTCTGTATCACGGATTTTTGGTGTTGCTTGACAAACCTGTTCAGAGTACAATATTCAATATAAAACCAAACATATGTCTGAAAACACCTATATCTTTAAATTCTAATTAACAGGCAGAATATTAAACAAAGTTGATTCAGCCAAGGTACTGTGGAAGTCACAAGAAGAGAGTAGCTAAAAAACATATTTATGCGAATGGTATGTGTACCTTGCATCTGGGATCTTTAAGTTCTGTTGGATTCAACAGCTTTCCGCACCTTTCACATTGATCCCCTCGAGCAGAATCATAATTACAACCTAGCGTTGGGCAGCTGCCTTCCACTAGTCGGTCAGCTAAGAAACGTTTGCATGTATCACAATAAAGCTGCACCGTTTTTGGAAATCAAATTCACCAAAGACTCAGTTATGCAGCAAATTATTCTCCAGAAAATATACGATAAAATTATTCAGTTAAGTGCAGGAAAAAAACCTCTGTAATTGCACAAAATCAAAATAACATCCTAGTGTGGCAAAACTACCTGTCGTGTTGTATATTCTGAAAGCCAGTTGTTCTCCAACAACTTCTTGAAAATTGCCTGACAAATTTCAGTTTGCTGAGGAGTTGATGTGCGTCCAAATTCATCAAAACTTATGTTGAACCAATTGTAAACTGCCTTATGTATTGCATAGTATCTGCAATTGCCGGAAGAACAAGTAAGAGATGGAAGAAATTCATGTATGCTTTCAGATGCAACAAAAGAAATATGCTTCATCCAGGGATATACAGGATTAACATGGTCGTCACTTGAAATCAAAGATATGAGTAACAAACAGAACAACATCTTCAAGCAAGACAAATATCACAACGCTCAGCTATGCAATTATTAGAATTTCAACAATGTTACATCTTAGAGCAACTTTCAGCACTCACATTCATTCCATCAGATATCGTATGCAATAAGACTCTCTGAATTTCAACGATATGAAAGGGACTGCTGCCTCAACTTTGAAGACACCTACATGGTTATTACTAGTTTTCTAATTATGGGTTTCCATTAGATGACAATAGATAATATGATTTGCACTGAATTGGATTAAGGTGCAGTCTTGATTCTATGCTCCAGCATCGAAATAACCCTGATTGGTCATACCGAATTAATACAACATCTGTTACCCTGATTGGTCTTTGGCCTCCAAAAAATCATTTTGTTCATACCTAGAGAGAGAAACTCATTTTCTCCATTTTTCTTCTTTCTTTAATCTTAATCAAACACTAATTTAAGTGTCGGAGTGCCTATTTCAGGTACTCACCCCTCCGAAATCGAGGCCAACGATTGTGAGAAGTTCTCCACAAGCTACAAATATGTGTGAAGGTAAAAAATTCCAGCCACCTTCAGTTATCACAGATTTGCTGCCCTCGATTGAAGTAAAGGTTAACAAATGCAATTTTTGAAAATAAAAATAAGGAAGGTATGATCACAACTGCTTGCTGCAAATGGCCAAAAAGGAAAAAAAAAGAAAGAAAGGAAAAAATAAAAGACTGCATGAATGTAACAAGAAATTATTACTTGTCACAGATTTGCTGCGTAGTACAATTCTCCTCCATAGCCTTAGTCTCGGTAGCAGTACCATACTCATCGGTACCACATATGTACAGAGCATTGTAGCCACGCAGTCGGCAGTAGCGGGCAAAAACATCAGCGCTCAAAACACCTGAAACAAAGCCGAGTTAAAAACAAAACCCCCAGGTTACATGAACTGCAAATGAAGAAGAAAAAGAAAGAAACTATGATGCTTATTTTAATTTACAGCCTATTATGTTCCCAAGATGAGGGACGTTGTTCACATAAGGCAGAGCGCTTGTGATGAGTATGTTTCTCTTGCCAGGGACTGGCAGCTTTGCCACTCTGTGGTTTCTTTCACCATCCGGTTGTTGTTCTGAATCTCCCATTTCCTTGTAATCTTGCAGTCTAAGAAACCAGAAGCGGGAGAGAGATCAAGATTTTAGTAACTAACTATAGGCTTGGCAAGCGCTGCCTTAAAAGATTTTATTATTATTTATTTTAAGGTAACAAAATTAAATTAATAAAACTAATAAGGCACAAATATTACTTGTTTATTTATATAATCAAAATATTATATACACCTGTTTATATGTGTGTGTATAAATTTTATTCAATTATATATATATATATATATATATATATTACTTATTTATATTCTTCTAACAGTTTAACAATAAATTTCGAAACACATATAATAAATTTTAAATTTTAAAAAATATTTAATTTATCTTTTACATCATAATTAACAGTAATTATTTTAAAAATTATAATATTATTAAACTTACTTTTATACAGCTATTTTGTATTGTAAATAAAGTTATCATAATAATAATAATAATAATAATAATAAAGCGAGACTAGGTAATTACTTATTATAGATAATTATATGCTAATGCCACCAAGTCGAAGTGGGACAAACGGTTTGAGTGCCCGGGAAGGCTCGAATCATTCATTTGTGGGTAGGGTGGTCGGTGTATATGTACGCAGTGGTTGAACTATTGATTATGCTATTTTATATATATTTTCGGAGCAGAACTTTTTATTTATTTATTCCAGCCGTTGCGTATCTTTTGATGCTGTGTATACTTTTCAGAAATGAATATGGGAATCAAGGAGATGAGAAAAAAAGAATACGAATGAATAATATGTTTATTTGTTTAAATGAGAGGTAGAATGAGAATTAAATTGACAAGATTTATTTAAAATTATGAATGATTATTAGAGTTCTCATTTTTTATGGGGAGATGAGAATGAGAATCTTATTTTTTTAAGTGACTATATTACCCTCACTAAAATAATAATAATAATATAACAAAAAATGACTATAATTAATTAAGGTCAATTTAATAATTTGAAATAATTTTAATATAAATTAAACACATTAATGATAATATAATTAGTTTATTCTGATTCTAATTTTATAGTTAAAGTAAACAATATATTCTAATTCATATTCTCTATTCTGATTCCGTGTATTTTAATTTTACTCCATTTCAATTCTAGGCCATCTGGTGCACCATCAATAAAAATTTGAAGAATTGAAATAGGGTGTTGAAGAATCACCCACCCACCATCACAATTTGACAAACAACTCAGCAAAGGAAATCACGTTGGTTGTTTTTTTTTTTTTTTTTTTTTTCTTTTAATAATAAAAAGAGCCAACCAATAAAGTATTAAAAAGCAAGCAAGTGGAGCATCAAGGTCAGCACTCGTTTGTCACAAAGATGATATGATGCCTCATGTTTAAATATATGTTGCATATTAATCAGATTCTCAAAGTCAATTTCCAAGATGAAAAATCATACACACATATATTTTTATATTTCGCAAATCCCTTTTAATCATTTTGAAATTGCATTTTAGCAACAAAAAAGAGAGCTTTCTTAATTAGCAAAATTAATTTCGGAATCGTTTGGATAAACTAACCCTGTGTTTTGTTTCCCGCCCTTTTTTTTTTTTTTGTAACGGCCATTGACAAACTCTAGACCTCTCAAGCTTTTGTAGCATGCCGCAACATGTGCTTTCTCAAAAATCCAAAGCACCTAAAAGCCCTTTTCTTAGCTGCTAAAGATAAAAGAACCCTAATCAAAATCCACGCTTTGATGATTAAGACTAACCTCTCCGCATATGGAAACTCCGTCGGCCGAATCATAGCATTATACGGTGGTAAGAACGATATTGTGTCGGCCCGAAAACTGTTTGAAGAATTGCCTCTGAGAGGTGTAGACACCTACAATGCCATAATCATTGCGTATTCTCGTAAAGAATCTCCATTTGAAGTTTTGGGCCTTTATAATCAAATGATAAAAGAAGACGTAAGACCTGATAGCTCCACATTTACAGTTGCACTAAAGGCTTGCGTGAGCTTGATGGACTTGAAAATGGGGGAGGAAATATGGCGTAAAGCAGTGGAGCTTGGTTATGGAAATGATGTGTTTGTTGGATCGTCTATGTTGAATTTGTATGTGAAGTGTGGGAAAATGAATGAGGCTATGGTTGCGTTTGAGAAGATGCAAAGGAAAGACCTCGTTTGTTGGAGTTCTATGATAAATGGGCTCGTGTTTAACGGACAACCTCGTGAAGCCGTTGATGCTTATAAAAGGATGAAAAAGGAGGGGATTGATGCAGATGAGGTTGTGATGATGGGGTTGATTCAGGCTTGTGCTGATCTTGGGGACTCGAGATTTGGGCTCTCAGTTCACGGGTATAGTATTAGGAGACATCTCAATTTGGACGTCAAGGTTCAAACAAGCCTTGTAGATATGTATGCTAAGACGGGGCATTTGGATCTTGCTTCTCATGTATTCAAAAATATGTCCCGTATTAACATCGTCACCTGGGGTGCACTAATTTCTGGCTTTGCTCAAAATGGTTTAGCGGGAAGTACACTTGAATTATTGATGGAGATGCAGAGTTGTGGGTTTGAACCAGATTCAGTATCCCTCATAAGTGCACTTTTGGCATGTGCACAAATTGGTTTTTTGAAATTGGGCAAGTCCATTCATGGATATACTGTGAGGAGGTTTGATTTTAATCAAGTTTTAGGTACTTCTGTAATTGACATGTATTCAAAATGTGGAGTGCCTTCTTGTGCACGTGCCCTTTTCGATCAGATGCAATCCAGGGACTTAATCTCTTGGAATGTAATCATTGCTAGCTATGGGATCCATGGACATGGGGAGGAAGCGCTATCTCTCTTCCTCCAGATGATAGAAACAAAGGTAAAACCAGACCATTCTACTTTTGCTTCACTTCTCTCAGCTCTTAGTCACTCAGGATTAGTGGAAGAAGGTCGATACTGGTTTGATCTCATGGTCAGCAAATATAAGATTCAACCAACTGAGAACCACTATGCTTGTATGGTTGATCTTTTGGCTCGTGCAGGAGAAGTAGAAGAAGCACTAAAGATTGTAGATTCCATGAGTACTGAACCTGGACTTGCTGTCTGGGTTGCTCTCTTGTCAGGCTGCCATAACCATAAGAAGTTTTCAATTGGAGAGAAGGTGGCAAAGAAGGTCCTTAAGCTAAATCCTGATGACTTGGGCATTCATGCTTTGGTTTCAAACTTCTTTGCCATGGAACAGAAGTGGGAAGAAGTTGCTGGTGTAAGAAAGACAATGAGAAAGAGTGGGATGAAGAAAGTGCCTGGCTATAGTGTAGTCGAAGTGAATGGGGAGCTCCATGCATTTATTATGGAAGATAAGAGCCATAATCAGTATGAAGATATTGCGTACGTTCTAAAGAAGTTGTACTTAGAGATGAGAGCTATAAGGTATCTTCCGAATATTGAACTTTGCATGATCTGAAAAGAAAGGCAAGAATGAGTGGCCGTAGTGAGAGATTTGGAATTGCTTGTGGCCTATAAGAGACTACTAGAAAATAATTACTCCTTGTGAAGAACCTCGACGCTGGTGAGAGGGAGATGAGCTGCCAAGCTCACTGTTCACCTCCTAAATAATGAAAAAGGGACTTTTGTGAGAAACGTGAAGTAATTCCCTCTCTTTCGGGATAAGAACTGTGCAAGTGGGAACTGCTGAAACATGAGGCACTGCAAGGACTTTCTGTATGTTGAGAGCCAAATTTTCTAGCCAAGGACCCTCAATTAGATGAAAGAACTAGGTTTTCACAACCGTGACTTGCTCATGAAGAGAGTTTGTGAACTAACATCTCCATCACAGATGGTTTCCACTTTCCTCTATAAAGTCCCAGAGCATTTGAAGGAACATGGATTATAAACCCACCATGAGGCCAATTAATCAGTCATATCAACTAGTGTTCTTCTGGAAGTCTTATCCAGAACTATGATATGTTTACTCTCTTCTGGACTGGATTTCTGATTTTTATTGATTTTGGCACTTGAGCTTAGCTCTTGGCTTCAGGGACACATGGAAGAGCATGAAGAGCATGATCCTCTGTCAACTGCTGCACAATATGCCCCCACTTACTATCTGAAAATAAGGCTATAGAGTGTGAATTCTTTAGCTCAATATATCCCCAACTCTTACAAACATGAAGAATATGGAGAACATTTACCATGTTAAGATTGCACCTGTCTGCCATTTCTGGATACAAGCCAAGACCTCTAGCATGGTTTAACACCTTGTAAAACTCTGTATAATACATGCATATACAAAGGGATGTGTTTATATATGTTAAAAGCAATTTGCATCAACTGGTGTTGGCATCTTGAGATGCTCATTCATTTTAGTTATCAGTTCTGTACAAGAAAGTATATCCAGGTTCCAGTATAATTTTTCTTGTTTCTAATTTGTCCTTAATCTGAACCTCATTATGTAAATTTCATTCTGTTCCTTTTTTCCCCCCAGGTTATATTTATGAAGAATTCTGAATGATGAAGCATGTTCAAGTCTATTAATAAACTAAAAGAAGTAGGCTATTACAGTATCCGGTAGTTTCCACTTTCCAACCCTCCGATGAATGTTTAATGACCAGAATTTCAAGATAAAATCTAACTTCAATTTCTATATCAGTTGAAAAGAAAATTGGGTATCAACAATAAGACAAGACATAAGATGAGCAAACTGCAAATTCTAAATTCAGGGAATTACAAAATTTTCAACAATTTGGTGTAGACAAAACACTCCCCTACCCTAAAAAGGAGCTACTTGGCCTCCACCTGTCTACCACTCCTCCATGAAGCATAAATCAGTAGCCATTTCCGTGAAATTTTGGAGATGTTTTATGGACATCCCATCGAACAAAAAGAAGTAATCGTTTGCAAAACCTGAATGTTGGAGTCTTTCGATATTTCCTCAACTCTTGTATCCTTGAGCTTGCTTCTGAAGGTTTTGGTTGTCTTCTAGTAAGCGATCATATTCAAGTAGTAGATCTGCAGATTGTTTCTGAAGGGCGATCACATGAGCATCAGCGGTTTCAATCTGCTTGTCCTTCTGTTCACATTCTGACTTTAGCTTCTTCAAATTCACAGATAGAGTTGAAATCTCTTCTTGCAGCCGCTTCAAATCCTTGGAAGCCTTCTCTTCCTTGTCTTTAAGTTGCATTTTTTCTTTTTGAAGCTGTTCCACTTCCTCTTTTGAGGATCCAGCATTACTCCTTAGCCGAATAAGCTTAGTAAGATAATGATGCATGCGATCAATTATGAATCCAAGAAATAGGGTAAAGCCTGCAAAATCAAGTTCAGACCATTATAGTTACACAAACAAGCTAAAAGGAATTGGGCCAAGAATGGTTTAAGTTTGCACAAAATTCAGAGACTAAAAATGTCGATTAACTTCTCAAGGTTAAATCTATCTCCTTTCAGATTTTCAATCACCGAGTCCTTCACAGTTGATCATTGAAACATGTTTTTAACTAAAATTTCCTCCATTTGTTGTATGGTACAACAGCTTACATGAAAAATGTTGCGCAACAATGTAACCGGCCAAAGGAACAAGAACAAAGGAAGTAGTACATAAAGTTTGGTCTCTAGTTCATAACTTTTTACACACGAGAGATGCAACACATGGCACTTTTCAATCATTCAACCAGGAGGAATAAAAAAAGGAACCAGAAAATTTGAAAAAACAGAGTACGAACACATGTAAACAATTTAGGAAATCCAATTTACAAGAGTGTAATGATAGTTAAAGCTCAAATCATTGACAGCTAATTGTTTCATGAAGCTTAATAGAATTTGAGACAAAAATAGCCCTGGCATTCAACATCTAGTCAGATCAAATTCAGTTCTAGTCTTCACATTGTAAGATTTGGATGTTATCTTATCTAATTTCTGCTTTCATAAATTTGAATTCTAAAATGCTTTTGAGTTACTGCATACAGATGTACACATATCTAACTAACAAGTGCACGATATAAGACAAACGCACATGCCATATTGCAGAAGAGATTAAAAATAAGGAGCAAAAACATTTATTAGCATCTATAGCAAAATGATTTTGATGTATCTTCATAGGCCTTTCAAGCAACATTAGTACTTATTGCGATAAGTTTCAGACCAACCAAGTTCAGTTTCCATCTTGCTATGAGTACCAAAGGTGCAGTAGGTGACCTCAAATATGAGATTTGCATCCCATCAACAGCTATAGAACCGAGTCTTATGTTTAGAGAAATTCCAGTAATCTTGAACTCTAGCAATCAGGAACCATAAAGCACACATATCAGAATGAACACACTGAACATGATCTTTCATTCCAGCAACAATGTTAAGAACCGTAACCACAATATTTATAGACCAAGATGCTTGCAAAAGGTATTGTGGGCATAAACCAAGGGGAATTTCAAAATTAGAACATTTATTTATCACAAGCATGTCAAGAAACAATACTCAGAACATAAATGGAAGAATGGGAACCTCTTTGAATTTAGCATCTTATTGACTTCTCTAATGAGTTTGTTATGATATTTTCATTAATTACCTGGACGCATTCCCTAATTCAGATTTCCCTTTCTTCCTTTAAAAGAATGGACTTTAGCACACACAAAACAAAAGCAATCTCACACAGGTATTCAATGACCCCTATTGTAGTATACCTATCTTTTTTCAGTTTTTTGCGTGCCCACCACTCACTCAATCTACTTAAAAAAAATAAAATAAAATAAAGAAAGCTTGTGTACAATATACAAGTCCCCCATTCTCCTCCATCTAGGGCACACTTCTTATATATGCGCATATGCCATCAAAATAACCCAGTCCTTCTATTCTAAGAACAAATTTCACCACACCGCAAATGTGATTTCTAAGAACAGAAATCAAGGGGATATTGGCTCTCAAAAGCTGATATATCTTTGACACAAATCTAAAATCTTAGTATTTAGATAAAGCAATAAACTTATGCATTAAATATCCCTATTGTGATTCCAGCATTCGTTAATTAAATCTTACATTTCAAAACACAATCCCTGTAACATTAGTTCAAATTACCCCCTCCTAGTTTCCTTAAAATCCACCTATCCCAATATGAAATAATATCTCTTAAGTCCCACAAAGAGAATTCTAATGATGAACAACTACTAAAACTTGCAGAGTAAAAGATTAAAAAAAAAACAATAACCAAAAATCACCAACAGAAAAGAGAATCAACGTACCAATGAGTGAAGCCTCAAGCAAGTGAGTCCTCCATAGAACTTGATCCATAGGAGACATGGTACCAAGCTTTGCACCTTTGTTTTGGATCTTGACAATGCTCATAAGACTTGATAAGAGAATAACAAACATGGTGCCAGCAATAGTTTTAACAGTAGCTGGACCCTTCCCCATTTTCAGCTGATCCAAACTCTTAATCACAAGTTCCCTCAACGGCCCAATCTTTACTAATAGAAGAAAAGCCAAAGCACCCTCAGCGAAAAGAACCAAGAACAACAATTGAATCATCTCTGCCAAGCTCAGCTAGAAACTTTCAAAGAGTCAAGATTTTTCCTAAATGTGTATCAATCTTCATGAGAAATACTAACACCACTCAAAGAAACGCAATCTACAGCTTCAGAAAAGAAGGGTTTTAGGAAATGGGCACTAGTTTTTATAAGAAATACACACCCAAAAAAAAAAACCCCACCTCCCAAAACAAGATTTCACTTAGATTTTTATCTCAAGAAAAATGAGGTTTGTACAGCTAAAGATCTGTGGATTTAGCCGTAAGTAAAAGGAAAGAAGCTCTTTTTTTAGAAACCCATTATTTTTCTTCTCATTTGCTTCTTTAATCTAAATTAATGGTGTGGTTTGTGGATTAGTAGTGTGTGATTTGGTAATAGGTTTTGCTTTTTACAGCAGGACTCACTCACGAGAGCCCAAAAGACGAAATGGCCAATAGTCAAAAAGTTAAATGAAGAAAAGAAATGGGGAAAAAACTAAAAACAAAAAATAAAAAAGTCACGAAAGTAGCGTAAAAAGAGGGCAGGTTTGGCTCGGAAGCAAGCAAGAGATTATAAAATTATTATCATGCGTTCGATTAGCCCTTTAGCTAATCTTGTTACGTTAAAGACTTAAAGTAGCGTTTGGTAAACCACTAAGATGATGATCTATTGATCTAAATAAAAACAAATAGCTTTGTGCTTTTTCGAAACTGCTTTTAAACTGAAAGGCGCGTTAGTCGTACTCTCTCATTTAGATTAAACGCCGAAACTCGCTACTCGTACTTGACAACTGGACAATGAGATTATGACAACTCTGCCCATGATCTACGCAACTACCGAGTTTCACGTCGAACAGAGCACTACTTATTTGTCTTCAAAATTACATGCATCCGCCATCCCAGAGTGAGATCATTCATTCCTTCTTTAGATGTTTGGAAAAAATAAATAAATAAATAAATAATCATAGATTCCTATGTATAAATCTCAATAATTCCAATCAATTAATAATAAGTTTTATTGTTCTTCAAATGGACACATGACACGTACATGAATTAAAAATTAAAAGAATAACAACCATTACAGTACTGGCAAATTCCATCAGAGGTACTGATGGTTCGCCTTATTAGCTAGTGTGACAGTGACACGAACGAAAAGCCATTATACATATAACATAAAATGAACCAAACTTAGCTGCCCCAGCCCCAAGATACGTGGTTGTATTAGATAATCTGCCGATGCATGTAACGTGAAGTCTGCAGCAGCAGCAGCATTAATTTATGCATAGCTGCACATCCCGTATGTGCAAGAACTCCCTTTCTTGCACTTGTTGTTGCACCCCCCACAGTGCTTCTCGTTTGACATTACGTTCACACACCGGCCTCTGCAACAAGTCTGCCAATACTTACAGTTCCTACCACACTTGCCGCAATTGAACCTGTCTTTCATTACGTTTACACATCTCTTCTTGCAGCAGTCCGGGCCCGGGCTCCCCCGGGCACGACAGACCCTTGGGTATTTGTCACATTTCATCGCGGAGCGAGGGAAGAACCCCCTTCTTCCTCGGAGTGAAGTCAGCAAGTCTCGCCTATCGACCGAAGTAGTAGTGTTGTCGTCACCGGTACCGATGCCATTGAATGATCCTTCTTCGGACTGCGGTGGCGTGGCATCGGTGAGTGCAATGGCCGAAGCCACGAGCATGGCCAAGAGGAGAAATATCTGTGGGGACTTCATGGGAGATATACCGATTAACTAAAAGAAGCAATTGAATTTGATGGAAATTGTGGGGGGGCTTGTGGCGGTATTTATACACCAAAATGGGGCAGCAGTCAACGAGGTTGCGCCAAAATGCGTAGGCGCTGCATGGGTTCAAATTGTGCGGACTGTTAGTGGAATGGTCTCTAATTAATATTGAAGTACGCGAAGTTAGGTCGTTTGGGGAAAATATTAGGCCAAATTAGGGAAGAAAACAAATTTAATCGCCCCGTCAACTATATATTGCTTGCCAATCCCATGTCTTTTCTTTTACAGTGGTCCTTAATTTTGCTTCTCCGCAGCAACTCGCTGGTAACTAAAAAAATAAGTTTAATTTTCATTGCCGCGTAGCATCATAAATAAGAATCAAAAGTTTTAATTCTTCTACTCCCCAGTGAGCTTGTGCCAACTGTTAATTTACACATCAAATCTCTAGTGCGCTTTGTGCGGAGATCTTACATAGGGAAAGTATCTTGATTATAAATTGATATCATACTTAGTCAATAGACTGACTATCGATGCAAAATTCCAATTAAAAGATAGCAATGATAAATCAATCATATTTTATTAAGGTTTCAACCAACTAATTAAGGGCCAGTTTAGACTATTTAGTAATATAGTAGATCTTAAAATAATTAATTTCAGGAACAAATATATGTCTGTGATACAAACTTACAAGTAGGGGGAATAAATATGGGTTTAGACAGATCATTTGACAGTTTCAAATTGAAGAAATGAATTTTGAATATCAAAATAAGAGACATGAGGGAGATTATTCATTAAATGTAAAAATAATGAGAGAGAGACCTGGAGAAAGACTGGATGAATAAGTTAATAAAAGTTTTCTGCCACATGTGCAGCTTGTCATTGGTGGGAAACACCACGTGGACAAAATGAGGGGGTGCTCCAGCCTCCGAAATCCCCCAGACAAGACTTTCTCATATATTTGATGGTATAATAACAGTCAATTGGGTGGTGATTTTTTAAAAATTTCAAGTATCAAATTATAATAATGCAGTGTGCAAAGTGGACGTCTATCGACTCAAATAAATTGAGACCGGTAAAACAGAGGTGTAATGAATGCCTACTTGCGCACCATTTGATCCTATTGGTCGGCCTCCTAAATGTTGTACAATTTTCAATTCCCAGCTCAATCAAAAAATAATAAGCTTGTTTACGTGCTTTGCTCTCTAGCTTCATATCATATAGCCCCCCTTATCTCTATATCATTTATATTGTCCATTAAAATTATTAAATACATCCTACCTAAATCCGTCACTGTTTTTAACATGAATTTCAGAGTTCTTATGCGTTGGGTGATGTTATAACTTTATTGAAGATTTCATGATTTTCTTTTTCCCCTTCTTCTCCAGATGTTGCAAAACGATGTTTTATTGTACAGCCCACGAGCTTTATACCTAACTCACGGTTGCAATTTATTAGCCACAATCAACAATCCTCAAACACCCTAAGTATATTTATATTTTAGTGACAAAATTAAGAGGCATAATCGAATAATTTATTTTAAGAAGTCCTATACTGAAAATCAAAAGCATAAGCTAGATCGGTCTAGTCAAGTGTAGAAATCATGTTCTAATATAGGAAAATTATCACTCATATATCCTTAAATGACACCTGTATCAAACGTGTGTGAACACTTTTAAGGTATATCACTTGTATACCCTAAGCTGACAAAAGATCTATGTCGTCCACCAATCCGTTAATTGTCGTTTACAAGCGTTGACATCATAAAAGTAATCTAGTATTTTAAGATGGACGAAACTTTAATTAAAAAATGACATGTCATCCCATTTATTAGATAATTGTTAATAATTGCTAAAAAAATACTTTACAACCGAATCTACTCCCCCAAAATTTAATTTAAATTTTTGAAAATCTACTCCTCCAAACTCCAACTGAAATTTTTTGTGGTATAATATGTATAATTGTAAATAATATGTTGTTAATAATTTTTTATGGTATAATATGGATATTTTGATGGATAATTGTTAATAATATGTACCATTAATAATTCATTTTTTTAATTAAAAAATATATTTTTTTAATAACAAAATAAAAAAATTTGTGTATTGAAAATTGATGTTAATTTTTTGGGTAAATTTATTTTTTTACCTCATTTTGAGTTTTAAGGGCGAAATAATCAATTTGCCATAATTATGTTAACTTTCTAACGGAAGTTAACGGATTGGTGGACGACATAAGTGTTTTGTTAACTTAGGGTATATGAGTGATACACTTGAAAAGTGTTCGCACACATTTGATACGGATGTCATTTAAGGGTATATGACTGATAATTTCCCTATGATATATCACTAAGCCTATCAATATTAAGCACA
This sequence comes from Citrus sinensis, assembly GCF_022201045.2. NCBI lineage: Eukaryota > Viridiplantae > Streptophyta > Magnoliopsida > Sapindales > Rutaceae > Citrus > Citrus sinensis. Next base: position 41,523,036 of record NC_068558.1, on the reverse strand, counting down.
TTTAAGATTTTTTTTTTTTGAAATGAAGATTTTAGAATGTTTTATTTAAGTTGTTTCTATTTTTAGTTATAGTCAAGAATTG